>NC_080599.1:29433769-30079880 GCF_027887145.1 Ammospiza caudacuta | reverse complement strand
TTATAGTAAACTGAATATCCCAAGGCTGTGTTTCCACACTGAGAATATAGCTATATGTGTTTGATTTTATTTTTTCTAATGATTGAACACACCAAAATAACAACTTCTAAATGCCACATTAACATCTTTGTGAGTGCTGTGTGTGTGGTAGTTATTGTTATGCAAACACTTAGGTGTTCTGTTCTGTAGAGGCCATGACTGCCTACAATAGCCACGAAGAGGGGAGGTTGGTCTATCGCTTTGGAGGTGAGCCTGTCGGATCTTTCGTTCAGCCACGTTTGAGGCCTTTGATGCCAGCTATTGCTCATGCACTGTTTATGGATATTACACATGATAATGAATGTCCAATTCAGGTGAGCACATAAACAACAAGAACAACAAAAATTACCTATAATATTCTCGTGAGTGATATTTCCGAACTGTGGGAGGGCTTGATCTGATCCTGATATCCTGAACAATATTTTGAACAGATGCAGTTCAGCTCAAGCTTTCATGCAGAGAAAAAAATTTTGTAGCAATACCTTCTGACATTCAAGACTTTGTCTTTCAAGGGAGGAGTATATAAAGTTCCTAAATAAACTGGTTTGAGTCTTTCATCCAGCTGCTGTAAGCAGCTTATTGACCTGTTCTCCTCAGCTTGTTTACAGGCAGGAATGAGAGAAGGTGGCAGGCAGGGAGTGCTTAGTTTGAGGATTTTTCTAAGTTGCTTTTCTTAGTTAATTTGTAGAAATTTTCTCCAATAATTTTTATCATAATTGAGGAAATTATGACCATGGGATTAGCATTTCCTTTGTTAGATTGAGTGCATCTTCTGTATGTTGAATTGGGAGGTTTGAATTTTCTTGGTTTCACTATTCATTACCTATATATTTTTTGATGTAGCACCGATCTGCTTATGATGCTCTTCCTAGTGCAATGATTGTTTCCATGGCATGCTGTGCTACAGGAAGTACCAAAGGCTATGATGAGCTGGTACCACACCAGGTACGTGTCTCCAGTTCAACTCCTAAGCTACCTTTAAAAATACCTTTTATTCTCATCATAGAACTCATATTTTAATGTTGTTTGGAATTCCAAGTAGTTTGCTGACTTGTATTATTTCAGATTGTCCAGCTTCTTATGAAATTTGATTTTTTTTCTACTGGTCAGACCTCAAGGTGTAATTATTTCCCAGAGTACTTCATATTTGCTTAAATTTGTTTGTTTGATTTTTTTTTACAGATCTCTGTAGTATCCGAAGAGAGGTTTTATTCAAAGTGGAGTTCAGCAGCACATCTGACCTCTGGTGAAGTTAATTTCCAAACAGGAATTCTAGCAGGAAGGCTGGCCATAAACAGGCTGCATCAGGAGCTGGGGGCTAAAGGCTTTAATCAGGCAAGAAGTGAGGGTAACACTGTGATTTCTTCATATGTGTGCTCTGAGTGAGCACAGTTGCAATGTTATGTCTTTTCTAGGTGTATGTAGATCAAGTTGATGAAGATATAGTTGCAGTGACAAGACACTGCCCTAACACACACCAGTCTGTTGTGGCTGTGTGTCGAACTGCCTTCAGAGATCCTAAAACTTGTTTCTACAGTAAAGAAGTACCTGAAATGTGTATCCCAGGTAAACAAACTTCTTTCCAAAAGCTGTTGTCATGTACAGAAGTTTCAAGTTATTTATGCTTTTTAACTTCAAGCACATGCTCATGAAATCCATATGAGAACTTTCAGTATATAACACTCCTTTTCGATGTACTAACATATATGTCCCAAAAGTGGTTTAAGAACCAATAATAGACTTGCAATGCTTAGGGTTTTCAGAAACATTCATATTGAGTATAATCCTGCTGCAAGTTCCCTGTGGTGGGAGGGGGGTTATGGTCTTGTTTGTGAACTAGTAATAGTTCATAGTAATTGTACAGAGTTGGGGGAATTATTGTTTATTCTGTTGTACAGGGAAAAAAAGGTTAAAATTTTATCCTATTCATTGATTCTATTGTTGTTCAGCTTTCAAATATATATAGCGGTTTTGTAGCTTGAAAATACATCTTGATAAATCTCTGTATTGAATAAGTTCATGTGAAGACAAAATGTTTGCATTACATACATTAATACATAGTATATGTATGCAGTACATAATTAATTATGCAGAGTATTTACTGTACATAAAAGTAGCAAAGTATAATGACTTCTATGCATTACCTGGAAATGTTTCTGAAGAGAAGCTTTCCAAACTGGCTTCTCAAATATACTTAGTTCTTTGAGTGCATCTGTGTGCTTGTTTTAAAATCAGTCACATTATCTTTTAAGTTATTTACAAGACTTAAATACCTTATGTCTGTGAATTACTTAAAAGATACAGAAAATTAGAATTTCTGTATTAATAAATTGTTACCGCTTAAAGATAAACCATTTATAGCTGCAGTTTGGAAAGCAGCCTTGCATAGTCTCCTAAAAGACAATAGGAAAATTAAGAAAGCTGATGACCAGTAAAAGACATCTGATTTTATGATTCATTTATTATAAAATGACAAAAATTGCCATTTTAAATACAGTACAGCATATGAGTATGTAAAGAATATTTATAGGTATTTAAAATACTTGCAATATGTTTCTGTTCTTCTGCTGTGCATCAGAGACTTGTCTATTGAATATTCGGTTTTTTCATTTTAGTTTTTGTTTCATAATTTCAAAAGAATCACTTTTTTAATTTCAAATATCCTAAGAGCTGCAACATGGTTTAACTTTTTCTAGGAAAAATAGATGAAGTAGTACTTGAGGCAAGGACCATTGAGAGAAGTGCTAGTCCTTACAAAAAAGATCTACATTTTATAAATGGATTGCCTAATTTCACAATGGAACTCAGAGAGCATATCCAGGTAATTAGCCTCCTTCACCCATGTTCTGATACAATATTTTTTAATTTGTCATATTTTATATTGGAAAAAAAGACAGTGGATTTCAGTTGCAAATTTATTTTCTTTTTTAAGATAAAAGACAGTAAAATCATAAAGCAAGCTGGAACTGCTATAAAAGGGCCAAATGAATTTGTTCAAGAAATAGAATTTGAAAGATTGACCCCAGGAAGTGTAATAGTATTCAGGTATGTTATTATCGTTGCCATATGGCTGTGTGGGTTTGAAAAGTGTGATAGAAGACTGGAGAATAGTTCTTCTATGTGCTGTTCTTCTACAAGATACTAATTTTTATTTGCAGAGTTAGTCTGGACCCAAAGGCACAAGAGGCTGTGGGGATACTCCGCAATCATTTGATCCAGTTCAGCTCTCATTTTAAATCTGGAAGTCTTCCTGATGATCACTCAGCACCAATATTAAAAACACCATTTTCTTCGTAAGTATTCTTTAAGCTTCTGACTTAGGACTGAGAGAGCTACTAGAGGAGCTGAGAGTATTATGTACATCTGCTGAGGGTTGTTGAGTTTTGGTGGTGGTGATACAGATGGAGTTTGAATTGTCAGAGTGCAATGAAAACTATGAGAGTTCTTCTTATATGTATAATACTAAGTGGAGCTAATACTGAAAAACTTCCCAGTTTGTGTAATTGCTGCCTAAAGTAGACTTAAACATGGTCTGCTTCTCAGTGTTAGGGTGTGATTGTTTGGGTGTGATTTTGAACATAATACTGTATTTCTAGATAAACAATGAAACATCTGAGAACATCTTGAAAACCTGAAAAATTAGGCTCCTAATTTCCAAGATGAAAGTATTGAGAGAACTGTATTTATTTTGGTATTTTAATTTAAGTCTGAAATGAGAATTGATTGTCAAATCCTTTCCATCTTTCCTTACTGATGTTATTTTGGGTTTTATTCTCTTCTCCCCTGTATTTTCAGAATTGCTTCTAAACTAACTTTGGCTGAACTAAATCAAGTGCTGTATAGATGTGAGGCAGAAGAACAGGAAGATGGTGGAGGCTGTTACAATATACCAAACTGGTCACCCCTAAAGTATGCAGGCCTCCAAGGTAATAGTTTCAGTTTCAGCATTATTTTTTCTGTCAAGTAAAAAAAGTAAAGGAGAACTGCTCAATTTCGATCACATCGCACAATAATGCTGTTGTGTTGCTGCTGCCATTGTTTGGTATAAAAAGTAGGTTTTTTCTGCTTGACCTTGCTACTAATTGGTGTTGTACCCAGGAAATCTCATACTAGAACAAAACCCCTCTCTCTCAATGCTTTGAAACTGAACACTGCAGCCTGGGACGTGTTTTAACACCAGTGCCTTGACTTTTAAAGTAAAAGAAAAATATACTTCCAGTGAAAAGTTGCATTAATCTAACCTGAGGTGTTACTAGATTACTGAGGAGTGTCTGTCATTTATCAAGCATACAAATTCCCTCATGCTAGTTATTTGCAATGATGTCCATAAGTTTCTAGGATTTATGCTGAGGAAACTAGAATTGGATTGTAGCTTGGTATGCAGATGGAGAGAAGCAATCCAGTTAAAGCATTTGTTGCTATGTACCTTTTGCTCCTGCATTGTAACTGCTGTTTGTGATAATGTCTTTTAATACAGAGTTGGGTTTGTGTCTTCAGGGTTAATGTCAGTGATGGCAGACATTAGACCAAAGAATGATTTGGGTCATCCATTTTGCGATAATTTAAGATCTGGAGACTGGATGATTGATTATGTCAGTAATCGTCTGATTTCACGTGCTGGAGCCTGTGCAGAAGTGAGTAAAAATACTTATTTGGTAACTTCAGGGTTTCAGATTGCTAGTTAGTTTCATTTCCAATTACTGATAATTTTTTTTTTTTAATTCAGACTGTCTATAACATATTTCCTAGCTCTGAGAGAGTTTGGAGCAGTAGGGTACAGCACAGCTGGGGTATAATACTGTAACAATATGGATCCTGAAGGCACTGGCTTTTGAACTTTGATGGATCAAATTCTAAATCTGTTGTGTTTCACTAGGTTGGTAAATGGCTGAAGGCCATGTTTGTGTACCTAAAGAGAATTCCACGTTACCTCATCCCATGTTACTTTGATGCCATATTAGTGGGAGCATACACAACGCTTCTGGATGTGGCATGGCATCAGATGTCAAGGTATGCTTGGCCTGTTTATCAGAGCTATAAAAGCATCTGGATACATCATAACCTTTTAAATTTTATCTGCTGGAGAATGCAATTTGAATATTTTCATAGTCCTCTAATGTAGGAGGGAAAAATTGGTAGAGAATTATCAAATCCATCTTCTAACAGTGGTGGTTTGGCAGACTTGAGTGTTCAGACATCTATCCAGTGTTTTAATTTATAACTACTGTTGAGATTGCACTTTAGGAGGAGGAAACCCTAAGCTGGCATCTTTTTTGCCAGGCTTTGGAAGCTGTATTTTTTGGCTATAATTTTAGTACCAATGCAATGATTCCTTAAAGTTCAGGTAACTAAGAAAATACCAGATTGTATTTGATGCCTTCTTCAACACTTCTTCATTATTACTCCCCATTATCTGAGCACTCTGCTTACTTTTTGAAATAACTTGATAGTCTGCTTCTTTTTTTCTTGCAAAGGGAACGGAGACTCATTTCATGGAGGCTTCATTGTAGCTATGACTGTACTGAACAAGTAAATACTGTTTGATATGTTTTGTAAAAAACATTTTGTAGAATCTGGTATGGCTGTGCAATCATGGAACGTAATGCATTTTCTGAAAAAATGCTTGGAGATCAGCTAGTCAGGAATGGAGATCAGCTATTTCAGGGAATGCCTTAACAGTTTCTTTTATTTGCACTTTGTGTAGATATATGTAAAAATATGAACTTTAAAAATACTGACTAGTTTTGACAAACTTTTGTTCATAGTAAAATATTTTTGAAATCTTAGGGCTGTGTATAGGCATTAATTAAACCAAAACAACTTCTTGTTTTTAACTGTTTTGTAGAAGTACATGTTATAAACACTTCCATGGCAGTAATCAATTAAGATTTGATTCTTGACATTGGGCACTCATTTTAGGAAAATGTGATTTACAAATTAAATCTTAGATAAAATGATCAGTTAATTCAAAATGCTAGTATTAGTTAATTGCTAGTTTTTAAAATTTCTTACGTGTAATGCTTGTCATAGCCTTCTGTAAATGAAAAAGGGTACATTTTATAGACTGCTGTTGTTGAATGCGAAGTTATTTTAATTTAATTCTGTTGAATTACAGCTTTGTGCAGAATGGATCAACATTTGTTAAACACCTTTCCTTGGGTTCCATTCAGTTATGTGGGATAGGAAAATACCCTTGTCTGCCAGATCTGTCTCCTTCCTTACATGATGTTCCCTACAGGCTGAATGAGATTACAAATCAGAAAGAACAATGTTGTGTTTCCTTGGCAGCTGGTAAGTGAGAACAACCTTTAAAAAAAAAGAAGTCTTCCAAAACAGTTAAATTGCTTTTAGTAACTATATTAAAATCTTCTGCATCATATTTGAGAGCCATATGTCAGAAACTGTGTATAAAATGTAGCAATTTCACTCACTTTACCTTGTGTTTAAGGTAAATATTTGCTCACGTTAAAGGTATGGAAGTTTTCTCTAGTAGTACTCTTGGGGGTTGGGAAGGAGAGCTTTATATATCAATGCTTTGTTTAGAGACTTTTCTTGCTGTATTTGTTGTTACCATATACAGAGATCTAAAAAAATACTGTTTTCCTTTCCAGAAGACTTGCTTCTGGAAGTATAGTATGAGATGACTATACTTATCATAAGGGGTTTTAGTCTGTCTTTTATAAATGTGAATTTAAAACATGGATTGTAATGGAGAAACAAGAGTGAATTTATGGTTACACATTCTCAGAAAGAACCATTAGCAGACCAGAAGAACTCCTGATCTAAAACTCTCTCCAAAAGCAAAGAGCATAAAAGCAGTCAGCAAGTAGTATTTATACCTCCAAATATTCTGCCAGCTTCTGGCAGTCTTCCTATGGGCATTTGCCTATGTCCAAAGTATTATCTTCTCTGGCTTAGAATGAGTTTATTTTGGTTCTGAGTTGGCTCATTCCTTTTCTGAAGCCATGGAAACTTTTAAGCATCCACAGATGCAGTGGCATCTCTCTCAGTGGAGTGATTTTCTTCCTTTTGCCATCACTCTTTTGTAGCTTTATTGCTTTTAGTTTCTGGATTTTAATAACATTCCATCTGCCTGCTTCAGTGTTACCTAGAAGCACAGAGGCACAGTGTTCCCTTAAACTGGTCATAAAGATTAATTATACTGAAGGGTTTGGTTTTAAATATTCCTTTCACATACTCACTGGTAGATGTGCCTGAGATTTTTAAATTGTACACAGATTGTGATTCTCAAGTGCTGCTGCCATGTACTATAAATTTGCAGAGATGTGGAGGCCATATTTGAGAATTAGCAAATACTTTGTTAAAGTGACCAAGCATGCACAAGAGACTTCTGGTTTGCAACTTTGCCATTGGAGTTTCTGTTTAATAGATCATAAAAGGAAACAAATGGCAGAAAAGACAAGTATGCATGTCACAGTTGGAATTATTATGCCTTATCAGTTAGGATCATTCCTAAAGCTGCATGTTATAATGTCTGCAGTAGAATGTAGATCTTTAAGCTGCTGGAAGAGAGAAGCAAGATGTCTTTCACAGTGTCTGAGAACAGTCTCATCCCTTTATGCTGCTGAGATGCCACAACTCTCATGCATAAATTCTTTCCAACAAAATGTTCCAAACATAATTCTGATTTTTTGTTGGTTTTCTTTCTGTTTCTTTTAATTAAATTTTAGTTAAGTTGCCAGGTGATTTAATAAAAATTAAAATGTCACTGGTAGTGGTATGAGAAATGCTTTTGTGTGATCTTGAAATTCTAGAAGACATTATTCTAGAATAGGATGTATTTATCAAGAACTCAGTCTTAGGAGATTGTTTATTTGAAACATCTTATCTAGGAGAAAGATATATGAGGATTAGTTTTTTTACTTCTGGTTATTTTATACATGTGTGCTTGGAGAATTCTGCTATATCACTTCATTAGAAGAATAATGATGTTTCTTTTCAGGTTTACCTCACTTTTCTTCTGGAATTTTTCGTTCCTGGGGAAGGGATACTTTTATTGCACTAAGAGGGCTACTGTTAGTTACTGGCCGCTATCTAGAAGCAAGGTAAGACTGGCCTAGCCTTGGTTCTTGTTGGCTTTGTAGGCACTTAGAAAAAAAGCAATGCTCTCAAAACCTGAGCTGATGCACAAGGTGTTTGAAACAGTTGATGGGCAGTATAAAACTTTAATGGCACTAGACATATTTGGGAGCTCCCTCTAAGTGGGATTAAAAATACTACTCAAATAGACTTTTACCTTCTTAGCACTGATACAAAGCTGATGTTCTGTAGTTTTAACTCCAGCAGTGCTACTGTTTGTCCTTGAACAAAGTGATTGTTTCACTAGTACTTGCATCATTGTTGCTGAGCAATAATTTCAGAATTCTTTACGTAAAAACTTACAGTAGCAAAAGAGAATACTGTTCTAAACAGAAAAGTGTGAATGTAGGTCTGTCTTGATTTTTTTGTAACTGCTAGTATTGGTCTCTTGATACTAGATATCAACTAATTGTGTGTTGTTGCAATCTGGTAGCTATAAATATTTAACCTGACAAATGAGCCATACACAAGCCAGATGAATTTGGTATTTTGGTTAATATTAATTTGAGTGGAGTTTGGCGCATAATAGAAACATAAAAATTAGTTGGTGTAAATCAGCATGTATTTATGCTGCTGTACATTTGGCCAACTGTTAGCTTTCTCATGCAGAGAGATCTGCAGTCAACTAGGATGTTGATTTTGCCTTTTAAAGCTAGTTGGAATCCATGTTTTCTGCAAAGTATGCGCAACGGTTCTCAATGAAACTTCTCATAACCTCAGTTGCTGTCACCTCTCTGTATTTTAATAGGAATTTCCCATCTACTCCTGCCCTCCGTCCCCATTCCACCCCACCCATCAGAATGGATACCAGGGTAATCATATACAAGGTCAATAAAAACCTTCCCAGTGACCTCAGTGGGATTTGGATTTAGGATCTGTATCACTACCTATTAAAAAGCAAATTATCTTTTCCATATGAATAGATGATGTATATTTTGTACAAACTGACTTAAATGTATTCATGTTGAGGAATTTGTTAGGGAATGGGTGTTTTTTTATTGTAAAAGAAGCATGCTAAATTGAGTAATTTGTAGCTTTCAACAGCAAACTTTTGGAATCTGTCTTGAAAATGCTATTTGTCTTCTTGCTATTATTGTAACCCTGTATGCTTTGTACTTGATGCTTGGTCTAACAATGGCCTTGAAGGCAACTTAGTCAAGACTGTGATTTTCTTTTGTTCTAGAAACATCATTTTAGCATTTGCTGGGACTTTAAGACATGGTCTCATTCCTAATCTGCTCGGTGGGGGGACACATGCCAGATACAACTGTCGTGATGCTGTGTGGTGGTGGCTTCAGTGCATCCAGGAGTACTGTAAAATTGTTCCCAATGGATTAGACATTCTCAGGTGTCCTGTTTCTAGGATGTACCCAAGAGATGACTCTTCTCCTCAGCCTGCAGGCACTGTGGTAAAAAATTCTTCTAATTGAACTATTTAACAAAACTATAGTGTTTTAATGAAAGGATGTCAATTTTTCTAGCTACAGGAACCTGTTGCTATCTGTTGTTTATGGTAAAATTTGATTGTAGCACAAGAATTCCACATTTTAGGCACTTCTTGTATCACCTGATTAGACCAAGTGCAAGGAGGAAAAACAATTCCATCAGCTTCTAAATCTTTTTGTTGTTTTTTGTCTTGAAAAAATGTTTATATGAAAAGTTGTATGCAATGTTATTGGCATTGCCAAGAATGCTACTTGAAAATGTTTGATGGTGTGGGAGTTGTTTTGGAATATTATATAAACTAGAGGTTTAAGGAATGCTTTCTGCTCATTTTTCATCTTGCTTTTCACATGTCATCCAAACATGTAATGGATCTAGGATCAGCCACTTTATGAAGTAATACAGGAGGCAATGCAACGACACATGGAAGGCATAAATTTCCGAGAAAGGAATGCTGGTCCTCAGATTGACCAAAAAATGAGAGATGAAGGTAACATACACAGAACACTTGCTGTGCAAAACAGAAGTTGATGAGTATATTTTGTATTTCCTTTTCCTCTTATTTTCTCTTTCTATTGAGCATTTTTAAAATATACATTTATTGTAACTAAAACTGTATTACTTTATATGTATATGTAATATTCTTGAAGTGCCTAAATAATAGCTTATTGTTAGCAACTGGTCATATGTTATGGTGCAAGTTACCTTTAAAATTTCAGTTAAAGTACAGTTGCCTTCAGAAACCTACCTCAGATCTCTTGTTGGAAGGTCTTCATGTTTATTGGGAAGTTGGGTTAGGGGTGTTGGTATTTGGGGTTTTGTTTTCCCTAAAAAAATGAACTTAACACCTGATATTCTTTCTTGCCAGGTTTTAATGTAACTGCAGGCATTGACCATGAAACTGGCTTTGTCTTTGGAGGGAACCGCTTCAATTGTGGCACTTGGATGGATAAAATGGGAGAGAGCGACAAGGCTCGCAACACAGGAATTCCCGCTACTCCGAGGTATGAAAGCCCTTGAGGAGGGCTTTTTTAAATTCTTTTTTTACCTTAAATTCTTCTGCAGAACCTATGAGTTCTATTGACACATCTGAGAGGTTATCTCTCAAATGTTCTAAATGTTTCCACCTACTAAAATCATTAAGGAATTTTTTTCTTTATGCTGATTTGAAGTCAGAAGCTGTGTTCTTGGGCAGGTGACACCCATGGCTTCTGTCACAGTCTTAGCTCCATGCCAAGAGTTGACTTCTGAATTCTGGTAGTAAAATGTAATTTAGGAAATAGTGTATACTTGCTGTACTAGCAGGACTTTGTTATTCAAACTTCCCATCTGAGTTATATATTGATAATTGTGTTGTTTGAATACTTCTATGTTTGAATTCAAAAATATTTACAGCATCTACATTTTAAGAGTTGAGATTAAGCATTTTGACATAGGCTGTTTATTACGTGCTAGCAAAATGCTGCAGGCATCCTTGCTTGAATTTAGTACAGTATCATTTTCAAATAAATTGCCATCCATGGGTAAGAATTAAGGAAAACGTTATCTTGCTTGCCAAGTCAAGCATTTTAATTGGTAACCAAGAGTGGTTGAGGTACTTTCCAAAAGAGGCTGAGTTGGTGATATGAGAGAGAAAATTCTGTCAAGTACACAGTAAAGCTGATTGTGATACAATATGAAATATTTGCATATACTGATTACATGAATATTACCTGAAAAAAGAAGCAAGTCCAAGAAGTGCATTTAGTCCTAATTTTAATCCCGCACTCTTGACAGGAGTAGTCTCTTATGGCAGAACTATTACCTAAGTTACAGAAGTGTGTGTGCTGTTGACTAGCTTTGTATTGAACACAGTTTTAACATCAGAGGACCACATTTGGGGTTGATTCTTTTTTTATGTTCTTAATCACTGGTATAAAATTATCTTCCATTTGTGCTAATTAGCTGGGTATGATAATACCACTTTAAATAAGGCTGTTGGACGCAAAAAGATGATTTGCTACACAGATTACAATCAAGTTCATTCCCTGACTGAGAAATAGAGGAATAGTAGGAAAATAAGAAAAAATAAGAAAAAAGATATTGTCTAAATAAGAGACTTAAGAATTTAATTGTTCCAGTTACTCATTGAACTTTAATAGCCTTCTTAAAGTAAATAATGAGGGGTATTTATCATTATTGTTTTAGAGATGGCTCTGCTGTGGAAATGGTTGGCCTGTGCAAGTCGGCTGTTCGCTGGTTGATGGATTTATCTGGGAAAAACATATTTCCATTTCGTGGAGTCACTGTAAAAAGACATGGTAAAAACAGGCACATCTCATAATTTTATTAATGGGGTATAAAAATAACTAAAACAATGAAATAGTGACCATATAACCTCAGAAGAAGGTTTAGGGGTAAAAGGGCAAAAACTTGAGAAAGTATCTTGTATGATCAAAATAATTTTGTTAGTATAAAAATTTATTAGAAGTTTATATTGTCTTCTCAATATTTCACACAGTTTGTTCTGTGGATTACAAAGGAATTTCAGAGTCTGAATACCTTTTCTCAAAATGGGTGTGAGTGGTAAGGTTATTGTGTATTGTGATGATTGCATCATTCAGTACAAGAATGCAAATTAAAATGATGCAGGACACGTTATTTTAGCTCTCTGTCCCTCCCCAAGTACTCATAACATAGAAAGCCCCTTGCTGGGAATATTTATGTAAATATCATAGCAAGTCCCTTATCTTTTGGAGGGAGTACTTTTCTAATCACAAAGTTACTTCAAGCTTAGCCAGCCCAAGTGAATATGTGCTCTGTGGAGACTCTGATGTTGCATTAGTCTCACTAGAAATTTCAGTGAGCTGTAGCTCCTGTGATCTGTACAATTGGCCTAAATGTAGGGAATCACAAACTGAGAGAGGTGCTCTTGGTCTGCTCCTGTTATATTAAGTGTCAGGAATTCAAGAAGCATACTTCTGCTGTTGTCACTGTGGCTGATTGCAGAAAATTAAAACCATCTATAATATCTTGCAGGAAAAGAAGAGATTATCACATATGATGAGTGGGACAGGAAAATTCAAGGACACTTTGAAAAGCTGTTCTTTGTCTCTGAGAATCCATCAGATCCTAATGAAAAACACCCAGATCTTGTACACAAACGTGGAATTTATAAGGACAGCTATGGAGCTTCGAGTCCATGGTGTGATTACCAACTCAGGCCAAATTTTCCAATAGCAATGGTTGTGGTAAGTGTGGGGGAGTGGGAGGAGAGCTTTGCACTTAAATGCAAGCTTAGTTCAGTTATAAAGACAATTTTAAGGTCTGACTGCATGGCATTCTATCAGGAACATACATTGCTTGGAATAACTTTTTGAAAGCAGCTTTTTTTTCCATGCTTTTAATATTCGTTCATCTTGGACTATATCCTAAAAATATATCAAGACTGGACTTGCCAATTTGCTGTGTTCACTGTATTCAGAATATCTTTCATGGCTAGGTCTGGGAGGCTGCTTTTCCCATCAAATTGGCTAAAAAGGAAGGAGTCTTTATCTTCATTGGATTTGTAAAGAGCTTCAGTAATGATATTTGTCAAGGGTTTATAAAATAAAATCAAAATTGAAAAAATAACTGGATACCTTCTGTGTTCTTGCTTACTCTGACTTTCAGGTTCCAGAAGTTGATTCAGTAATGCAAAAGTCAGGCTTTTTGTTGTCTTCTGCATTTGTATACACAGCCTTATGTATGTATATGCACAGATATTATTCATTAAATCTTTATTATTTTATTAGGCCCCTGAGTTGTTTACACCTGAGAGAGCTTGGAAAGCTCTGCAGATAGCAGAGGAAAAGCTTCTTGGTCCATTAGGCATGAAAACCTTAGACCCAGAGTAAGTACAGTAGAGATAAGGTCAAGTGGTAATTCCTAAAGACAATAAACAGAACAGTAGGAATTATTTGATGTAGGGCAAGGGTGGTGGTGATGGTGTGAAATCTTCATTTATACCAATGAAATAAGGCTGCAGGAAGTACTTCCAGAACAATTATTTTGAAGTCCATGTAATTGATTTCTTTATGTAGGCAGTGGCTGGGTGGTTTTGGATGGCTCACAGTAAGCAAGTCAAATTTGGTATCATACCAAAAATGTTGAATTTGCATCTTGGGACATAGAGTGTTTGATACAGTGTACAGCACTGCAGTTTGAGTAAAAGTAAAAGGGTAGAATTATGACTCTTAAGCCCTTTCAAGATGTTGACCATTTTCCTACAAATTTAAACTTTATTTGCAATTTCACTGTCATGTAAAGTACATAACTTATTGGAGACCTCCCTAACTTAACCATCAATAAATGTAAATGACAAGTGTTTTGGTTAATTTCTGTTCTCATTTTCTGTGTATCATTTTTAATTAAGACTTTGTTTGCATAATACTTTTCTTTTTTTGCAGTGATATGGTGTACTGTGGAGTCTATGATAATGCTCTTGACAATGACAACTACAATGTAGCCAGAGGGTTTAATTATCACCAAGGACCTGTAAGAACTATCTCCTTCAATTTTAGAGAAAGTGTAGTCATTTTTTCAAACCAACTGCTTTGATAATCATCTCTTTCTTTGTTTAGGAATGGCTGTGGCCAATTGGATATTTTCTTCGTGCCAAACTGTATTTCTCTAGGTTGATTGGTCCAGAGATATATGCAAAAACTGTAGTCATGATTAAGAATGTTCTTTCTCGCCACTATGTTCATCTTGAAAGGTAAGGTAACAACAAACACAGATACAAAATATTCAAAATACCAAGCTAGTGGTATCCACCATCCAAATGCATTTAACAGTACAGATCTACTATATAAAGAGCATCTCTTTCCTAGATAGGAAATTGACTGCTATATGTGCAATTGCAGGTCTCAAGTCAGATTTCAGATACAAGTGAGATCTAGTGCCTTTCACAGGTTGCAGAATTCCTAGTACTTACCCATGTGAAGACTGGGTGAAATAAATCAGACACAAAAATTAGCATCTTATTTCATACAAGAAGTCAGTTTCAGAAAAAATGTCAGTGAGTTATTTTTGAAAAAAATCAAAGTATTTAAAAATAAACTTTGTAGAACATAATAGTTGAAGGGCAGATTAAAATTGCAGCAGATAAAATGATGTAAAATATTGTTAGATTTTTTGTGTTCTAAGTGAGAAAATTAAGATTCTGAAGCTGTCATACTAATAACCTTGGTTTTCTAAAGAGACAGAGGAACTTGCATTTTGTGTTTTCCCTCAAACCAAATGCACACACTGTTTTTCCTCTTTTGCTGTCTATTTTAATTAATAAGGATTTGAGACAAACTAAACTAAACAAAACACCTTGCCCTTGATATATCTTCCATATAATCTGTCCTGCAGCACATGAAATATCTATTTATTTGTGCCCAAAAGAGTACTTCAGGATTCATGACGAAAGAGTTTGTCTGACCACACAAGGAAAAAAAAAGGATTTGTGAAGCAATATTTTCCCTTCTGTAGTGTCTTGACCAAGCCTCTTGTTTGGTAGTATCAGAAATAACTTGCAATTTAGTAACACTCTTTGCTTTTTCTGTCTTATTAAAATAGCGTCCTTTTTTTTTTTAATACTCTGTGTTGATACTTTGTTTCTGTACAGAATAATTAATATAGCAACAGGATTTATTTTTGTAAGCGTGCTAGTTTGTTGGAGGGTTTTTTTTTCCTAAGGAGGAAAAGAAGGTTAATGTAATCATGCTGTCTTCCAGCCCTTGTCACTTTTTAGCAGGATAGTCAATTTAAAGTATAGTTTGAATGCCATTGTTATTTCATCTTCCAAATGCAAAACTACCAGAATGAGAAACAGGAGCAGCACACCAGTTGTGTAAGTTCAGCTATTATTAGTAGCAGAGAGTCTGCTTTGAAGAAGAGACACTTCCACTACAATTAACAACTGCAGGTGAAAAAAGTATTAGGTCTCAATTATTAAAGGCTATACTATGCTTGTGGAAGAGCAGACCTTTAGTCAAGCTTTTCAGTTTCCTACTGAGCTTATCTTCCAAAAGACTTTAAAATGAAATGTTCTTTTTTTTTTTTTTTTTTTTCAATCTATAATCTAACAACAGTACTCATTTCTGTTTTCTTTTATCAGATCATCCTGGAAAGGACTTCCAGAACTAACCAATGAGAATGGGCAGTATTGTCCTTTTAGCTGTGAAACTCAGGCCTGGTCAATTGGTGTTATCCTTGAAATCCTTTATGACTTGTAAAAGTTTATTTTGATTGATTTGGTGAAACTTCTGTGGTCTTATTATTGGGCATAGATGAACACTTGGCTTACACTGCAAGGGAAATTAACTGTTTTGCACAATCACTTAAGTTGTGTCCTGACTTTCAGAGATGCTGAATGCCAGCAGCTTCTGTGCCCTATAACTGTGTGGGGCTTAGATGTTTTGAAAATCAGGGCATGACAATAAAATAAAACTGCAGTGCACACTCGATGCAGCAACTTTTAGTAAGGAGCAATTTTAAGAATATGCACAAACTCAATTTTAAGTAGCTTTGGTTTTTTAGCCTTTTCAAAACAAAATCTTAATGTAAGAAAGTAAATTTTCTCCTTCCTGAGCTAAAAATAAGTTGCACAGCTCTTATGTTTTTTTTCTTTGCCTCTTAAAGAGTAAATGGATGTTTTTGCAAATGCATGCTTAAGGAGGAGTAGATTAACCTCTAGCTTTCTAAGTTTGGTATGCTTTTTGCTCTAGCACCATGCATGAATGAAGGCATAATATGTTATCTCTCCATTGAATTGTATAATGGGGATGTTTCTGTATGTGTTCAATTGAACACTCCACTAAACAACCACAGAAATCAAGTGTATGAATACTGTAATAAATCAACTTTTGAAGTTACGTATAAAATTTTGAAAACTTTACGTTGAGAGTTAAGTCAAGCAATAACGAGGTAACATCCAATGTTAATCTGTCTTTAGATTTATTTAAATACCATGAGCCATATAGCAAACCTGTTTTTTCATTTATATCTGGTTTTCACCATGGCTAATTCAAAAGAAGTATGCATACAATGCACAGCCTATATGTTAGGGAAGGCCAAAGTGCTTGACTGCTTATTAAATTAATTTATTGAAGAGATAGGGTCACCTGAGCCCTTCTTTCTTGGGAAAATCCTAGCTCTGTTAATCAGGTAGAAATGCTTAACATAATGGAAAGACATAGTAGCCTACTATCAGAGAGGAGAATATGAGGCTTCTGGGCCTTCTGAAATTGCACCAATAACAATAAGCATACTGTGTGGTGTCCTTTGGGGGCAATCCAGTCAACATGATGCTAAACATGTTTCTTCATATTTGGATACCTGCATGTCCTTATTAAGTTCAGGGTTCACAGACTGAGAGGAGAGCAGTTGGTAATTCTCCAACTTTTCATAAAATTTTTTCATCTTAGTGCAATAAATAGGCGGAGTGAGGTTGACAACACCTCCCACACCACAAGGCAGAAAAGCAAAAGCACTGTTTCTGAATGTTAGACAACATATGCTGAAAAAATAAATACAGGATGTAATTATAATGCACTAAAACACAGATCAAGGTTTTACCATGTCTGTACTTTAAAGTTTCTGTATTCTGTCTAAAGTACCGTGCTCATGCTGTCTTGTTCAGGGAGATGTATTTCAGGTAGATACTGTAAGGGCAAGTTAACCGTTTCAAGAGATGAATTGCAGCAAGTGGCTATACTCATATACTGTTTGTTTGAAAGGTTAATAAGGATTTTAACTCCCTTGCTCAAGTGTTCAGTCCTTAGAAGTTAGGAATGGTTAACGTCTGTATTATACCTGAACTTTTGAGCTGCAGTACATCGGTTGGGAATTTTTTATTTTCTCAACATAATGCATAAGAAATGTCATTTGATCAAAAATGTTACTGAAATGTCAGCTACAGATTATTTTTTTAATGTGCAAGAGGCATAGAAAGTATTTTTCATACTGCACTGAACTTTCCAAAATTCTTGATAATTATATGGAGGTTTCTGTCCTACTGTTTCACTAGCTTTACTGTTTTCCTGGATACTTATTTCTTGTGTGTTATATCAAGGTATATTTTATGGCTCCTGTGGCTTGGAAAGCAGGAACAAAATGGCAGAAAAGAATTTGTTCTTACTTCATGAAAACATTTTAAAATTGGAAGTACAGCTTAAGAGCTATAACTGTTGAAGATTTCCACCAGATGTCAAAATTATATTCATTGGCAATAACACTCTTTAAGTGTTGGGAAAAAAACATGAGTAATTTTTCATCAAAACCTTCCTATTGCTATGTACAGATTGCTTTCCAGTTTTGCAACCTGCACTGCTGATAGAGACTGCATATTTGTCACTGCTAGGGTTTTTTCCTAATTTAATAGTAAAATTTTAAAGATAAATCACCACTGTGTACGCAAAAATACGTATGTTATGAAACTTCTAAACATGCCCATTTATAATGTTGCTTCTGCACTGATTAGTTGAGCATAGTTTTAGTGACAAATATTTTAAATAGGGAAAAAATATGTATTGGTTGACTTTGCTGTTAAGTAGCAAAAAAAGTAAGATTTAAGGTTATTAACTTTCTTGGGGGGGGGTGGTTTATTGGTTTTGGGGTTTTTCTTTTTTTTTTCCTCAAAAAGCTACTCAACACTTTGTCAAGCCAGACAGTTTAAAAATTAAGATGGAAGAAAACAATGTTAACTCTTAACATAAAATGAGCTGATATCCATATAGATCAAGTCATTATCCCCTAAAAATAGCTGACTTATATTGACTGATCCTGAGCTGTATCATTATCATTTATTGTTTACACTCAAGGACTTGCCATAATGCAAGCTTATAATTGGTAAAATAGAATTAAACTAAATAACTCAGTAAGAACTGTGCATCCATTGTGTTCCAGTTGGTGCTTCTTGATCTATGTTATTTTAAAAATTGGTTTTCCTCCCAATTGAAATAATGTAACTGTTACCAATGCTCACACAGTTAATAGCTCTTGATTTATTCAATGATTAACTTGAGAATTCAAGTAAACTAATGTATCATTCTCACACTGCATGTTGTAATGTAAAATGGAAACATGAGCTTTACATGTCTGTCTATCACAGCAACCACTGATTTTAGAAAATGTCATTATTCATTTCTGAAATGCACAAAATAAAATTCTTTAATTCAGAATTAACCTTTTCTTGTGATTTTTTTTTTTTTAAAAAAGGTCAAACTTTGCAGTTGATGTTGCTTGTTCACTTCTTGCAGTTTACCCACAATGGAGAGATTGTTAACTCAAGGTGAATGTTAAAATGTGCTAACAACACTTATTACAAAAATATCAACTTATTAGGAAAAAAGCATAAACCTGAGATTCTTATGTTGGTGTCAGTATCAGCTGCCCCATCTGAGTTGGAGGGGTTTGGTTAGCAGACCTTCTGCTATGAATGTTTATATAATTTCAGTTACAGTATTGCAATTTCACTAAGACAACAGTCTTGATTAACTGATTTACAAATACCCAAGTGACACAGTGATTAACTTTTGGAGTAAAACTCCTGTCACTATGGAGAAGGCATTTTCACTTCTCAGCTCTGCTTTGTAAAATCAAAGTCTCACAGCACAGGTGCCTGGTATACTGAATATGTTTTGCAGTGTCCCTATTTCATTCCATGCTTTATAAAATAGGATTTTTTCTAATTCTCTACTCAAGCATTTTCTTTAGGAATTACTTTATTATTCTATTGTATAAACTTTTAATAAGTCTTCTTTTGAAAAAAGGGTAAAGAAATGTAAAAATGGCAAGTCGCTGAAGTGTTGGGGGGCGTTGGTAAGGTCAGAGCTGCCGCCTCAGCCTTCATGGCAGCTCAGTCGGGGAACAGAGGGATGAAATGTTTCTGGTGGCTGAAAGTTTTCTCTTGAAAGCTACTCTGGAGCTTGCAGATGGCAACTGGGGAAGAGGACACTGGAGCTCTGCCCGCGTTGCTGTGGGAGGTGAGGCAGGGCCCCTCAAGAGCCCGCTGATCTCGCCACCGAGAGAGGCTTCTCCCTGCCGGGCCCGCGGGCACACGGCCCCAGCCCGGCCGGGGCCGCCAGGCCCTCAGCGGCGGGACAGGCGGGACGGGGCCTCAGGAGGGCTCCGTGCACCGCGGGCTGCGGCGGCTCAGCCGCGCTCTCCTGGGGAAAACTGGCGAAACCTGCAACAGCTGACAGCTTGTTTTGCTTTTTGAGTGTACCTGGAAACAGTTCCAAGGAAAGTGTACTTGCCCGTGAGCATCATGGGGTTTGTGCAAACTTGGGAGCTTGTACACCTGTTGTTTAGTGTAGCGGTACAAGGGAGGGATCAGCTGTATTCACATTCTGCTGGATTTTCCTGTGTATTTGGTATTTCTCAGAAGTTACTGACTAAATTAAAACAGAGGCTTCCCAGTTCTGAATTTTGCATCAAAGTGCAGGTGACCAAGTGGACCAATGGCCATTTTTAATGAGGAGTGTTGATCTCAGAGTGGCTGAACAAGGCACTAAGTTGACTGTTAATTATTTTAGTCATAGCTGTTTTCTGCAGGGTCGGATTCTGAAGCAGAATTAATGTGTGGTGGTGCAACACCTGAGAATAATATTGGAAGCAGACTGTGGCTAGTTGGGTGGCAGTCTGAGCCATCTGTGCTGTTCCGGGCTCTTGTGCAGAAATCTGTAAGCACAGACCCACTGGCCTGTGACACGTTTGTCTCATTGTGTACTACCTCCTTGAACCTGCTTCTTTCAGAAATCATAATCTCTGCCATGTGTCTATTCTGTTTGCAACATTTCAGCCACCGGCAGCTGTTCACCCCATGAATAATAATGTCAGCATATTACACAAAGTTCAGTATCACTGACTATATTTGACAAATAATTAACAAACTTGTTCAATTCACATAAGCTTATGCAATCTGTGAGATCCATGAGCACTTCCCTTCCCTTTGTGTGCCACAGCGATATCTCAGTACAACTTCAGACAGAGAGACTATGCTTCATATAGTGCCTTTTGCAATGAGGATAAGAAATGGCCATGAAAGAAGAGAATAATGCTGCAGCCTAGCAAGGGTCTTAAGCTGTGGACTCCAGATACTAAAGGAGGTAAGTTTTTCTGGAGTTCTGTATTTCTGAGTTCGGATTGGCAAGTAAACTGGAGCTTAATTTTGTGTAGTGGTGAGAAATATGACATCTTCTAATCAGTTCTAAAGGAAGATACTTGCAGTCGCATGATTTACAGACTTATAAGTACAATTATTTTAAAACATGATGCTCTAGAGTAGGATTAAATTATAATAGTGGGAGTCTTTTTAAGATGATTTTTAGAGTCAAAACCACATAATTTGGAAAGTTGAAAGATTAATTCTTGCAAGTGACATCTCAAGGCGAAGGTCTCTACAAAATGAACACTCTTCTTTTGTGGGATACATTCAGGGGCTGTTTTTAAAATTTCTTTGTAATTTGTCTTATGGGCATTGTCTGTAAGGGTCCTAGGTGCAGCCTAGACCTGGAGGGGGGTACCTGTTTTAACATGAGAAATGGGTTCCAAATGCAGGAGTAAGGCTCCCAGCTGCTTGTGTAACACCCTGAAAAGCGCCAAATAATGAGGCCATAGTGTCTTAGAGCAGTCATTGGAGGGCAATAGTGGGTTAAGTGTTGCCAAGATGTGTTGCAGTATTATGCCTAAGAGAACTTGGGGTAGGATTTTGAGGTTAGCTAGTGTGTGAATTTTGTGGATATGAATGACTGAATAAAGTGTCAGGGATGACATGTTAGAAGGGATCTTACTTGAATGTCTGGTAATCCAGGGACTAGCAGGGTGGGCTGGAGGTGAACACCTCGGTAGAAAGCTGGGGATGATGGGGTAAGAATAGTGCATCTCTATTACAGACAGAAATGAACATTTCCAGCCTGGCAGCAGAGGGTGGCGCCAGCTGGCCCCTGTGGCCCTGCTGGGCCGGGCCATCCAGCCCCTGCTCCATTCAGGGCTCTGCACTCCTGCTCAGACACACTCGCTGTGCTGGCCCTTAACGGCTCAATCTCCTTTCCTTCAAAATCATAATAAAATATAAACATTTTTAAATGTTTAGAAAATGTTTCATTAATATATCTTCATGTGGGAAAAGTGGGAAAGTAATGCATCTTTGATGGTTCAGTGACAGCTTGACTTTTTAAAGGGATAGCTGCAACTAATTAATATTTCAGTAGTGAAAGATCCAGTAATCTATTTCTCTGTTATTGCAAAGTTCAAGAATCTATTTATCTCCTAAAAATGGGAAATGCTAGGATATGAAACAAGGTGTATGTTAAGCATTTATTTATTATTTGCATCATAGTTCACTTAATGCTTCTGTAATTGCTGGCATTTTTTTTTTCTGTTTCATTAAATGCTTTGTTTATGCACAAAAAAATTTAATGTGAAAACTGAAAATAATTCTGCCTGGACAATCTGTCACTATAACTGTGGGTATCTTAAGTATGTTGTTACATGGATATTTTTTAGTGGCAGTCATTGTGTGTTTAACGGGCTGCATTTTCTAGCAGCTATTCCACTTGAAGCCAGATGGGAACGCCCACATGTTCAAGATAATTTTGTAATTTGTAAAGCCTGTAATCAGACCTACTGGGACAGCTGTTCAAGAGCTGGTTTTGTTTTCTTGTAATGGCTGTCTGGCCAGCACTGCTGGAGGTCTCCCTGCAGGCCTCTGCAGGGCCATATTCATGTGTTTGGAGCAGTTAGGTTACTGCAGAGCTTTTCCAAGGCCTCCAGGCACCATTTGGTTAAATTTAAGCACCAGATGCTGCTTTCACCTGGTTCAGAGTAAATTTAGAGGAATTTAATTTCTATGCCTCGAATAATTGCAGGTTTGTTTTTGCATAATTTTGTCTTTGGACAGTTTATACACCTTTGCAAACAGCAGTTAAAAGCATAAATCAGGTGTAGCAATGCAATACAGTTGTTTATTCCTGGGTAGGGAGTCTGTACTGTGCTGGGGTTCATTGTCACAACAGGTTCCTTACAGCAGTTTCCCCCTCATGCAGGTAGATACCTTTGCTGGAGTCTAACAGAACATATTCTAAATTCGGCTGTAGTCCCAAAAATCTGGTAAAATTTCGTACTTTGGATTTATTAAATTGCTGAACACATTCTCTTCAGGAATGTTAAAAGCAAATAAAACCTCATTGAGGATCAGGGGGCAGGAAGTGATAGTGGTAGCAGTAGACAGGTGTACCTCTGGTTATTTCCATCGTGTTTTCAAATAAGACCTTATAAAAATTCCTTCCTAGAAACACTAGGATTTGGAAATTTGTACCTGTGTTATTAGAAAGTCTTGTTTTGTCTGTGCTGGAGGATTGAGCAGAGAAGTCTGAAAGTTATAATATTTTAAAAGTCAATGTTTATTAGTTTAGTAACAGAGATAAGAACTCTTCAGTAAGGTAATTAAGCATTTCTTCCAAATTTCAGCAGATACTTTTTGTTGGTTATGAAGTCATTGTTCTAAACTGGTTATTGATGTTAAATGTCATCTTGCTTCCCATCTGTCTCCCTGGTTTCATTTAACATAAAAGGCTCCATGTAATTGTGGGGAGTGGGTGTTTCTGTGTCTACTGCCATCCAAATTATAAAGCACCTCAACACTTCTTTAGAGAGAGAGCTGCAGTATAGCTCTTTCAAAAAGAATCTCTTGGAGGGCAGAACCCCAGTGTTTGAATTTTAACTTAATGTTTGACTGTCTGAAGAGCAACCTTACTGCTTGGTGGTCAGTGAATCCTTCAGGAAGGTCAGAGCTGGGTGATGGTTGAGGGTGGGTTGTGACAGGAAGGGAGAGGGACTTCAAAGTGAAGAGCCAAGAGAGACAAGGAGGATGTTTCCTCACCTGGGGAGTGTTTCAAAAGGAGGAAGCAGGAGAGAGAGGAAGTTCTGATTTCTGGTGTGTCTGCATGCTCTAGTACAGCAAAAACAATGGAGAGGGGGAAGCTGCAGTTTACCTCAGTCTGGGCCTCCTGGCTCATCTGTATAACCCTGTGTTTCAGTGGAGCAGACAGCACAGCCACAGGGCTCTACTGCTGTTACACCAAAATGCAACACTGCCCTGACCAGGGGCTCTGACACTGAAGGGAAGAGCATCTTGAGGAACTCGTTGTAACCACAGATGAATTTCCAAACTTATTTCAATTATCACCTGGTTTTCACTTCTGAGCACTAGAAACTTTTGAAATATTGAAATTTCTTGGTAAGGAGAACTCCTGTAGAGGCTGAAGAAATGTTTTTCACTTGGCTGAAGTGAAAAATTGGCATTATTTTGTCAGCCCTATTTCCACCTCTTCAGCCAGTTCACTATGGTGTCTTAAAGCAGTCTCCTTTTATCTATCTTTCACCCTTCTTCAGCATAGCTAAAATGCTACTGTGAATTTCACCCAGAAGTCATCAAAATCCCTGGAAATGTAAGTACTACATCAGACTCAAAGTTTTTATGTGCTTGAATGTAACATTTTAAAGTCTTTTGATGTCATATACAGAAGGTAACTCAGAATAATAATTGCTATAATAGTATATTTTGTCTCATAAATTTAATTCTCAGTGTACTCTATTTAATTTGCTATAATTATATACTCAGTGTGCTGCTAATAAATACACTCTTTCAACATGTATCTGTTTGATGTATTTATATTTTCAAACATGGGGTAGGCACTACATCTTTAGCATTTTTCACTATGAATGCTTTGTTAAATACCATGTTATATTTCTTTTCAGGAAACTGACACGAGGATGCTTTGAAATAGGATGGTAAGTAGTTGTGACAGAGATTAGTACACAGCACTCACACTTGTATGTTTCCAGTCCTATAAATTTAAGGATTGCTCTGAATTAACTGGAGTAGTATGTAAGTGTCTCTGTGCCCTTATCCTGCCTTCTTGGAAAATTGTGATTGCTGCACTCTGAGAACTTTTGGTGGACACACTTCTTTTTGGAAAGCTTTTATCTTTGTTTCTTGCTTGGTCATTTTCACTGCCCCTCACAATTAATAACTACTTTCTGCTGAAAATAAGAATGCTGGTAACCCAAAGCCTACTTAGCTGAACCTGTCTTCTAAGCTAAGAACCATTGATTTTGCTGCCACTGTTGCATGTGATTTCTAAATGCTGCTTCCATTGCTGAGGGTACTATTAAAAAAAATCCTCCTGTTGCTAACACATGGATGAGGAGTGACTGATAATGGTCATAATTTTAGACAGCAGCAAGTCCAGCAGAGCACAGACATTTAAACACAGGAAGTCCAAAATTAGTTTTGCACCTGTACAATGTTAGTTCTGCCTGCTTAGGTCATGCCCACAGTGCCCCAGTAACATTGATGTTTTGTCTGAGCACAGCTCTTCTCAGGAGCTGCTTCTGTCTGCCCTGTTGTCAGGATCCACCTGTATGTGCTTGATCTGTAATCCCACTGTACATTTGCCAGGAATTTTACAGCACTTCACACCATGCCAAATCTCACCATGCTGTTAGGCAGAGCTGCAGGTCTGCCGTGCCTTTAAATTGCACTACCTGTGCAATTTAAAAATAAATACTAATCTCCTACAATTTACAGTTCCTTTGTTCTCACATCTGTCATATCACATGTTTAGCCTCCAAGAAGCCTCACAGCCTATGCTGATGTCTGACCTAGCTGTATACAACAGCTTCTGGGCTCTGCTTCAAGCATGCTCTGCAGATTGAGTGCTGAAATGTGTCACAAAAGTTTCCAGAACATCATCACATGATTTCATACAATGGAACAGCTAAATATTCAATACCTTTAGAGATGTTATTCACCATGCCACGTTCTGCAGAAAATTACATGGCATATAGGAACTAATTCATGAAAGTTGTGTCTATGTATTACTTCTAAGCAGGTTGATTTAAAAGCAATTCCATAATTTATGTCTTTGGATGTGTAGACCACAGGTTTATCTACTACTCTAAAAAAACACATTTCTATTACAGTTGCTGGAAGCCACACACTCCTTTGTTTTACTTCCACATCAATAGAGAAAGCATGGGAAATATTAAAAAAAATTACCTAAAAAAACCCCTCTTGTTTCTGTGAAGCTTATATTTGAAGTTGAAAGTATCTAGTTCCACTGCTAAATAATGTGGACTAACTATCTATGAGATGTATGTTCTTCCTCAGGTACTTCTGACTTGAGATGTGTTTCCATTTTCTTTTTACCCTTTTCCTATGCTGTTTTGCAGCCCTTTCTTCATTCTCAGTTGTCCTACTTTGCTTGAAGAAATGTTGGGAACTAGTTCAAGCACCTTTGTGGTGTGGGTGTTTAACCCTTTCACAGCAGAGCTGCAAAGGCACATTTGTGCCTCAGCAGTGCACATGGCACTGTGACTGTGGCTGTAGCACCTGGGATAATGTATTTTCTTGAATGGCTGTGGAAATTCTCCCTCAGTGCTTCGTGAATCACTACAGAGTGGTGAATCACTGCAAAGTGGTCCTTAGACAACTGACCTTGAGTTGGCTCTCCCAAATATTTTCACTTACTAAATCTAATTAAAAGATGCATTAAGGATATTTATATTGCTGTGTCTCTATAATTACAGTTGCTGTAAGGATGCTATTCTTTTGTGAAAGGGTGATAAGATGTTAATAAATAGCCTGTCTTTCATACTGAGGACAGCATCATACTAAACTTGAAGGTCTTTATAATAATGGATTATAGTAAATTAATACTTCTCCAAAAGGAAGATTATGTATCATAATTGTATTCAAATGTATCACAAAAGAATAATGCATCCTATAAGGAATTTATTTAGTAGATGGAACATCAGATTGCATGAACCCAAGAAAACTTACTTGTCAGTCCTCATGAGCAGAAGTCTCCTGATTGTAGTGATCTGATGACCCCAGGAAGTCAGGGCAGTAGATTCTTAGTGCAGAGCAAAAATTAGAGGACTAACAGTTTAATCAGTGGGACACGTTACACAGTACTTGATTAGCCTGGCCCTCTGTATGCCCAGTCACTACAGGTCTAGCCCAGCAGGGTGGGATTCTGTACCCACCACAGCCTTGATGGTCAGCAGCTTCTCTGTGGAACCATTTTAACAAAAAAATCCCACTGAAGACCAGGAGTGGCCTAGACCTACACTCCATAGGAGCATAAAACATTAGATCAGAAATGTCATGGAGCTCAGTTTCTGGTTTTGCCCAAGTTATTTTGTATCTCATGAGTATACCAGACTTTCACATTTCATATATTCCTTGTTTTATATTGTGAGCTTAACGTCTAGTGCATCTTGCCCTACTGGTAGAAAGCTCAGTGGCTCTGACTGTTCCCTCCATGAGAGTCACCTCCTTCTCCTCCCTGACCTCTGGCTAAATGGAGGAGTGGATTGCTAACAGAGGAATGTAACACTTCCAATTTGCCAGGTAGGCGGTAATTTCTGCGTTCCAAAGAGGTTACCACAGCAACCCCCTCAGAGATACACGTAGGGCACTCTGCTTGCAGAGTTTGTTAACGTTATAAATCATGCTTAGTGTATACTTGGTATACTTTAACTTAGCTATTTCAACTCCAAGGAAAACACATATAAATAGCTATCTGTTTTCTCATGTGACCAGCTTCTCACATTAGTTTTCCCTACCAGTACTAATAGAAAGTAATTATTATGATCTCAGCCATTTCCTTTTCCTCACCTTCCTATTTTCCATTACACAATTATAATTATTATTGATTATACCTAATTAAGATTCATTGTGCTTCAAAGATTTAATACTTGGTCTTTGCCTCTAAAAGGTGATAATCTTACATTTAGGCTTAACATCATGAGTAACACAAGAGACAAGGGGAAAAATCAAATGCAAGGACAAGAGCGACCACTTCAAAAACACATTATCTTTTCCTTAGTTAATGAGCTAGTTATCTGTAATTTAGTAAGTGTAAGTTCAAAGCATTTTCTTGACTAGTATATGGAAGGGAATAGTACTAGTGTGAAGCTTATTTATTTATTGCAGAAAAATATGCTCTCTTGAGGGCAGCAGTATTTTTCTGTATAGCACACGTGCACTTTACTGGTCTTTTAAATTGCTTGGCTTGTTTGCACACCAGGGACTCCCTTTTTCCATTGCACAAAAAGGTACCCAATGAGTCACGTTCACTGTAAATAGGCATTTTTAGATGCCCATCCCTCACCTGTTTGCAGCACTTTGTGGTTAATTCAGTTAATTTCTGCATTTTCTTCTATATTCTTGTCTTTGTGTGCACTTTATATCCAGGGTTATGTGACACTGAAACAATGACAGGACTTCTTAAGTTGCATTCCCGTTGTCCTCCAAAACAAAATCTCCTCTTCAAAATACTAGGACTTGTGTGTATTCTCATGTTATTACTTTGTCTAGGAAGTCACATGCCATTGTTAACTTTGTTAACATTTTGCCTTATCTTGAAAAAGGGAGACTAAAGAACCTGATTCTTGACCACTCAAGGAAAAAAAAAAGGATTTCATAGTCTAGTTAAAATTATGGCCTATAGGAATGAGATTTTTTTGGCTTGGTCTATAGGAGTGAAAATTTTGGCCTGGTAAATCAAGCCATAGGACTGAAAGTCTTGCCAGAAGAGTATGAAGGTTTACAAATTGACTTTGCCAATAGGAATTTGGTACAAGCCACAGCTCACACAGGAAGACCATGTTCCGTCGGATGGAAGAGTCATTGATGTTGTAGGAAATGCTTTAGGAATGAATAATTCTATAGCTCAGAAATCCTCTGTAGACATGCTTGGTCTTCAGCCTCTAGATCCATTGTCTCTTATTCTGCTAACCATAGTGAGCAGTGTTTGTGGGCTAGAGCTACTTGTACTACTAAAGCATGTATTACATTAGTTGCTCTGAGTATTCCGTTTGAAAGGGAAAACTCTGTGCAACACAGGTGACATGAGAATACATCCTGTGGTGCCTTCTCACTGCTATGAAGAGTGAAAGGAAGGGCTTGGGAAATAGGGAATACCTCTGGAACTATCTAGACTCTGACTGACTGACAAGTCCTCAGTGCCAAGATGCATGTCCTAGTTCTGGTACACCTAGAGGAGACCTGTAAATACTTAATAACAATCAACTCCTTCAACAGAGAAAGGCCACAGTAAAACAGTTCCTTACTGGGCTTCTCTTGGGCCTTCCAAGTGTCAATCAGAAAATTAATATATTTGTGTTAAGGCTTTCTCTGGAAGCCCCAAGAAGGTGTTCTGGTGTGGATTATGATGCCATAAGCAAACATAAGCCTTGTATCACTAAGCTTAATAAATCTTCTTGCTAACATTTTTTATTTATCTAATAAATGTCTTTTTATTTTTACAAATTTAAAGAGTCAAAATGATGGAAATGATAATTCATTATCAAATGAAATTAATTAGTCAGTCTAGTAGGAATTTAATCCAATAAATTAAATTCCAGAGTTACTCACCCACTCTGGCTCATCAGTAGCTGCTGTAAAGAAACACAAGAGAAGTCTTTCACTAAGTGCCTTTCACTGAATATTTATGTTCAAGTCACGAAAGTAAGGTATTTTAGATGAATGAGTGAAGCAACTTCGGGACTCTAAAATATTTTAACAGTCATTTGCACTTAGACAAAATGTGAAAATAGATTGCCACCAGGCATTTATTTAACCTACACATAGAAGATCCTTCTTGATACCATATGAAAACTATCTCTCAATAGAAGAGTGTGAACAGCTAGTGAGAGATGCTGACTTGGCTTAATTAAGGACCTGGTGGATCAGGCAGAACTTGGCACAGTATAGTTATTGCCAAGGCTAGATGCACTAGAATGACCTCTGCAACGTACCTTAAAAAAAGAGGGAATAAGATAGATTTTGTGAAATTCATGAATACAAGTGCCTCAGGAGGGATGTGAAATGAACTCCTCATCTGAGTTATAGCATATACATAGGTGCAAAGTGACCTTGCTTAGAATCAGGAGGGCTGCCTGAGATGGAGCTGCCCTAATCAGTCATCTACTCTGGACTACAGTTTGCATTCTCAGATTCCATCCTGGATCATTAAAATCTCCTCACTGAATTTTTTTTAGAAGTAGTAGTTGACAGTGACACAATTCTTTGCTTTGTTGGACAAAGTTTTCAAAATACTTCTGCTCAGTCTTTGGTATTCAGACTTTTAATCTACAGTCAAATTTACAAAACACATTTCCTACACCCAGTCAAAGGTAGGGAGACTAGGCCATAAGGGAGACTTTTTCAATTTTAGGTAGTTCCTTCAACTTTAGGAAGTTCTCAGGTAGGAGGGAAAAGGAGTGTCCTTTTATGTGATAACATTCATGTTTTTCTACTTCAATTATCAATAGGTTTTTACTAAATTCTTATTTAATTGAGTTAAAGTTAAGATACTGATGCATTTAGGAGTAGAGTAGGTACATCTTTACCAATCTCCTCAATTTATAAGGCTAAATATTCTACTGGTTGATTTTTATATTTTTTAACCAACAACAAAGCTAGCATAAGTAGTTTATCAGAAGTAACCAGGTAACAATGACAGTATTTTTTTCAAAATCTGTAATGTGGGAGCAGACTTTTTCTGTCTCTCAAGAACTAATCTGTTGTAATTGTTATATGTTTCTATATTTTTTTCTAAAAATTCATTATTATTGTGTTGAGAATCAAATGGTTCTCTGAGAAAGGAGGCCATAATAAAGGCATTTTCTTCAGTTATTCTTTTCTCTGTGGTTCCAATTGCTGCATCTTTATGACAAGATTTGCATTTTTAGAAAAGATCACTGAAATGGTCATCTTTGAAAGATGTTAAGTCAGAGTTTTTAGTCTTAAACATAGTTATTTTCATAAGCCGAACATAACTTGCTTGTTGAAGATACAGATGGAAATTTTAATTCCTGAATAACCATTTTATACATCAGTTTTGAAAACCTGTCAAGTTACTGTTAGTATATGATTTGTTGCATAATAATCGATTGGATAGTCTGGAGGTAGCTCACAAGATGAAGATAGAAGGAAATTATTGACCATCAGCTATAGTAAATTGAGCTGTGCTACACAGTGCTCATGCCTAATATGTGCAAGTAGTTCACATCCAATAAAGGGCTCTTGTTCCAAGACATTGGGAAATCTTTGTTTATATAAATTAGCTAATTGAGCCACCTAAGCAAGTTTTTTTCTTCTGATGCTTGAAAAAAGAGATGAATAAATGGAGAATAAACAGTTATTGTTATTTTCAGTTACCAACTTGACCATTTTCAGATATTGGTATGCATCAGACTTCTCATATGTTATCATTAAAGAATAAGCCTACTATGAGCAGTGTCACTGATCAGTGCCACCTGCCTCTTCCTGACCCATTCATGTTCTTCCTTATCATTTTTTATTATTCTACTACTATCAAGTGTTTAATCTATCAAGAATTTTAATCTTCTTTTGGAACTGCAAAACTGGCTTGGATATAAAGTAGAAGATGGAGTTCTGATGCAATGCCACCTAATCAAGTCTTGAAATAATTATCACAGGACTGATTTCAGTGCAGTAAGCTATCTGCAGAAATGATAATAGGTGTTGCTCAAGCCTGGCACACCTAACTTGGTGTTTCCCAAGCCATGTAAATAAATAGTTTTCCTTGGATATCCACACCTCTCCTGTCACACCATTTCTGAGCAAAGAAGGGTCCTTCATCTAGATTAGCAAATAGATTGAAGCAGACACCCTCCTGTTTGCATAACACTAAGTATAATTTTGATATGCTTGCAAATGGAGAGTATAATTATCATTATCCTCAGGTACTATAAGTGACATTACTGTTACTGATTCCCAAGCTTCATTTTTAGGAACCTGTTTTCATTCAATATCACCAAAAAAAAAGCCACTTTAAACTTCAGCTGGTATAATGATACATTTTCTCTAACATTAAATTCAACCTTTCATTATTAAATACTTTTATTAATAAACACATTTTTTAGGAAGAATAGTGTAAGAAATAGCTGATTCTGTGCTTATTAATTTGCCTCTAGTCTTTCCAATACACTGAACATGCTCTACAGACAGTTTTAGCCTTGTAAATGAAAATTACATTACATGAGTGTATATCAGCATATACATGCATATAGTATATGCTATGCTTTTAATTTTCATTCTTCATTAGCACTTCAGTTTTGTATGATCCACTGGATTTCTGCCTGACAAGTAAAAAATTTTTCAAAAATTCAAAAATTTGTCATTATAAACTACAAAATGATATCAATAAGTCATACTTGATCAAGTAGAAAGAATATCAGATTACTAAGGTGTGTTATGAACCTCCGAGTCAAGACTTTTGTGTCATCTAGAACTTTGGAATGCAGCAAATAATTTGCTTTACAGACTGTTGATGAACTTGAAAATAGTTTATGGCTTAGAATTATCATCAGTTTAGTGTGAGATTCTGCAGCACAAAGCCAGGAAAGAGCAGATATCCTTAGGGTGCTGCAAGATCTGCTCCAAAAATTAATTGTAGGGTAAGTCTAATGAAACTGTTGAAAACAGGATGTGATGAAATATGAAGCACTCCTTTGGCTCCCTCACAAAACCCTCCCTCCTCTTTCTATATTCTCTCTCAAAATAAATAGCTGTGGCTGAGTTGAAATCAGAATGCCACTAATGTTACGATTTCCGTTTTATTTTCTGAGTTTCTGTGGTTGTTAAATACTGGAGACTGAGCCATAAATAGAAGCAATTTTCAGTAATCTCCCATTTTTTTTTTTACCTTTTATCCTGATTTTGGAGCTTATCACAGTTATCCACCATGTATGTTTGTTTAGACAGAAATTCAGGGCCTTACTGGACCCCTATTTCTGTAGGACAGTGTGGATTAAGCCTTCTCCCATATTACAGTAAAAAACTCATGGTTGCACTGTTCCAAACTTCACCAAAAGAGTCTGGTTTGGTAATGCTGCAGCCTTTGTTTCTCAGTCTTGTATGGCAAAAATTAAAGAAAAAATTTCACAAGGTTTCTGATATACAAGAGGTTGGTCAAAAGGGACTGACTAAAATGAACACACCTAGATGTTTGTGTCTTGAAGGCATTTGAACACACATTTCCTGTTCCAGCAATAAGTCTAAACACTGCTCTAATTTGTTATTATTCACATTTTTAGAATACATGAGCAGTTCTAATAAGTTGTTATTTAATGATGTGAAATGTCTCTCTTGACTGCTTACAGGAATTTCAGTTTTTCATTTCCACAAGGGCATTGCAGATCAACAGCAGCAGCTTGGCTGACATCCTAAGCCAAAGCCATGGGAATAATTGGATTTTGGTCCTACCCCAGTGTTGGTGTGAGGGAGTTCTACAGCAGCAATCTCCCCTTTAGCTAGAAAAGCAAAAGCACTGAGAATGCAGGATTGCAAATTCAACCATACAAACCTAGGGGAGTGGAAAAATAATAACCCTTGTTCTCAGTACTTAAAATGCTGAGAATATTTTCCTTTTTGAGGGGGGCCAAAGCCTATCCATTGCATGTCCCAAAATGAATTTGCCCAGAATTTATGTTAATTTTTTCTCCTCTCCACATCATTTGCATTCAGCTGCCACAGCATACTGAGACATGTGTGTCCAAGGAGATTGTGTTTCCACAATGAGGGAATTGGAATCAAGGTTACCATTAACCAAGAAGCCAGAAAAAATTGTGATGTGTCCCCACTAGTGACAATATTAATTCATAATAAATTAAGGCCCATCCCATTTCTCTAGGACTCCTGGTCAGTGTCAGCCTTTGAACTTTGTGTTGAACCCTTCCAACAAAGTGTCCCTCTGCAATTAAACATCACTTAAAATTTTCCAGAATATAAATTATAAATGTATAAAATTTCAGGTACCTTGCAGCTAAGCACCTAGACATTACAATTTGAGGTTTATTATATACATGAATAATGAAGGGTGAATTTCTCTACTCTGTACTTACTAACACCATATATTAAAAACATGAATTATAATGGAAGTTAATTTTTATGCTCTGAAATTATTAACTTCCTGTTGTTGCCCATTAAACATTTAATACTGAGATAGGAAAAAAGGTCAGATTTGTTTCAGAGGCTAGCTAGGGCAACTGATCATTCTTTTGGTCATCTCTGCCTTGCTGTTGTAACTCTGCATGGGGATTTATGTGGGGAGAAAATTGAAAACTTTTGACTTTCAAAGACCTCTAATTGCTCTTACAAAAAGTTGAAGGGGAAAGAGCTGCATATGAAGGTAATTTCTGGTAGTGTTCTCAGTCCTTTAGAGATACCTTAGGTCACTCAAACCTGAAGCTTTGCCAATGTTAAGGTGGAAAATGCATATTGCTTGCAACTCTTACTTCGGGAGCTCAGTCCAGTCCAGTCAAATATTTGACTTTGCTGGCTCCTTTTCTCCCCTTTTTCTTTTCTCATTTCAATGTTTATATGTTTCTGCCTTCTTAGCAAGGCATGAGAGTTTGTCTAATTTAAGAGCTCTGCAATCTTGGTATGGTAGTTTCTGTAGCTGTGTGGTGTGATATGTCCTTTATAATTTCACACAGTTTGAATTAGATTGAAAGATAATCACCTGGGGAGTTTGAGAATGAGCTGGCTGGGCTCAATACACAGTATTATATCTTTCTCCACTCATCTAGCCAAACAGATTTCAAGAGCAAGATTCAGGGGAAAAATAAGTAAACTGTAAATTCTTCCTTCAATGTTTTAAATGCCTACCCCCATTTTCTTGTATTTTTTTAAATTCCTAATTGGCATGAAATTTACATACACCTTCTTCCTAACACTTCTTTTGAAGAGTGGTTTATTTCTGCTGTTTTTTACATATCAGCTGTATGGTAGCTTGTCCCTGTACAATCCTTCTGTGAGCATTTCATTAGAAGAAATAGGCCAAATTTTAATACTCTCGGCCTTGCCCATTCCAGTTCATCCACTCCCAGCTGTACATCTTCTAATGCCTACCTTAGTCATGCCAAGCTCACATTTTTCTCCACTGAGTGTTAGGTCCTGCTGGCAGACACTTCTTCTCAGTTAAAAGTAGGGCTCATTCTCAGCTATAAATCTCTGTGTTGTTCTAAGCAAGTGTAGACCTGTCCAGACTTGTCAGCGAGATCATCTTAGACAGCGTAGTTACTGCATTCCTTTTGCTGAAAGCAAATGTTTGGAACTTAGATGCCCTGATGTAATTTTTAAACTAGAGATACTAGAGTATAAACACATGCTAGAGAAGTCTCAGCTTTAGTAGATGATCAGTTTTAGGTATAGGATTGGTCTTGCCCCAGTTCATCTGGTTTTTGGCTATCTGCAAAACAGGTGAATCTTATTGTTTTAAAATTTAGAATAAATTAAACTGAAAGTTTTCAGACGTTTAATGCTGTCTCCTGTAGCATATCTTCTATAATTTGACTTGCAAGAGTCTGCATTGGGCACCTTAGTAGAAATCAGTATTGAGGTTTTTCTTGTAGCAAAGGGTTTACTGAACACAACCCCTTCCACCCAACAAAACCAGGTGGAAAAGAGTAAGAGAAGTGAAGCAGTCTGTTTGGGTATTCCTGCATCTAATTTCTAATCTTAAGAGTTTGTAATTTGTCATTGATTCAAAGTACTGATACTAACAGCGTTAGCATTATTCAGACACTATCAAGCAGAAACATTCACTTTCAATATGGGTTACATGTTCCTATGCCAACTCATTTATGATTGTGTTTTTGAAATTTGCTGTAGTAGATGATAATTTTTTTCTTCCTTTTGGGATATTGACTAATTAGATCATGTGTGTTTCCTAATATACTAGGTGCAGAATGAATGTTTTAAGCTGCTCACTCAATGTAAGAGCTCTGGACACATATATATCATTAATTAGCCTTCTGTTTTGCTTGTATTGATGTGAATCAACTCACTTGGTGATAGAACTGAAAAGTGCAACTGGCTACAAATCTATTTAAATTACACCTTTTGGCCCTACTCAGAATTATTCGCTTTCCAATGATACAGTAGTTCAGTAGGCCCCAGTGTGGTGTTGTGGAATGTCCTGATCTTTAAGATATGACACCATGAAATGTGACAGGTATGAGAGGATACTTGTTCAGCTCTGTTGCTGTGGACAGATTTCAGTAGACCATTGCAAAATAAATGTGCTGAAATCCTAAATACTAGTTGCCTTGTGTTTGACCAAACATGTGAACATCACAATTGTTCCAAGATCTCATATTTTTTTCTGAGCTGTGGCGCTCCTACACACAGATAATGTTTCCTAGAGAAAATTCAGTTTGATTTGAATGGACTAGTGCTACAGTTTGTAGTGCCACTATGATTGGACTTTATTTCTGCTATGATTGTAATACACACCTGTAACCCTGTGAATGCCATCCTCTACCTTTGATAATATCTTCTGTACACAATGATACAAGAATAGCTTTCTCTGTCCTCACATACTAGGTTCTCAATTTTAGAATGCTTCCACTCTTCCTTGGTATTTAGAAACACTTATTTGGTGAAAGGGAATGCTTAAGTTTCTTTTTCAAGTAAAAAGGTGGCTTGTTATTTCCTGTACTCAAGGATCTTGCTGTGGATATTGGCTACTTACAAACAGAGTATATAAACAGATATATTTCCTTCAGGCAATGTTTTAATTTGAAGGGGGAAACAACACATGGTCACTGACGTTTTACCAACATTAAAATGCCACATTGAATTTAGGTGACCAGCATAAACCCTTATCACAAATGAAATGAGGATTGCTGTGGTGGAAGCAGAAGCATTAGTTTCAAGCTGGTGCCCAAAAATAGTTACCAATAATTTTGTCAGCATGAATTGTTTGAGGTTGTAGGAGATAGTCTGACATTTTTCATGGCCAAAAACAATTTAGAAGCATATTTGATATTCCATCATCTTCTCAGTAAAAGGAATATAAACCTAAAAAATCCAAATCCCAGCAAATATAGACAAGAAGAAGAGAGATGAAGGGACACCAGGGAGAAGTGAGGCCTTGGGAAATTAAAACTGCTGAGTGTGTGTAACATTAGATACCTACATCCACAGGGGTGCTCCAAAAAGGTTATGTGGGGCTTTTTAGAGATCCTCCACAGAGTATTCCCATCTAAGAGTGTGTGAAGGACAGACACATTAGTTCAAGTCCCCTTGTTTTCTAGAATATCAGAGGGAAAATCAACAAAGAATCAATTTATGTGCTACTGTCTATGACTGATCTGTCAAATGGTGGGTTGTACTAATCCATAGCAAATTTTAAAGCCCATAGGCATTTTTATAAATCTTTTGTAGTCTGATGTTTGCAATTAGATTCTAACAGTAGAGAAAGGATGTTTTATTTTCTAAAGACAGTGTCTCTTTCCATAGACTTACAGATCATTAAAAATTTGTCTTGGTTTTGGGGTCCAGACAGTATGCACAGATACCACAAATGAAGGAAAACACAAATTTCTCACTAAGTGACTCACTTACTTGGCTAATCTTGTCTGTGTAATGCCGAATTGTGATATTGTTACAAAGGGACTCTCCTATAACCTTCCCAGCAAACATCATCACGCTATTACTGTTTACTCTGACAGCAGCTTCTTTCCATCCAAGAAGCTCAGCAAATTTCACAACCATTAAGCCTCCCAATGAAATAGTTAAATGTCATTATCTCATTTTCTAGATGAGGCATATAGAAGTTAATGACTTGTTAGACTCATACAGGAAATTTGTGACAGAGCAAGAAAGAGATGGCAACTCCTCCAGCTCTCATGCCTTTTTTTTCATTTTCAAAATTATTCCTTTATTCCTCAAATAAAAGGCACTCCTGGTTTTGGAATAGCATTATAAATGAATGAACTGAAAGGCTCAGTTATTGAATAAGTAAAAGAAAAGTACCAAGAGCAGCTCTGCTGTTTTTCTAGCAATGCAATGGAACAAATATTGGCATAGGATTGCTTTCAATTAGAAACACACTAGAATGCAAGAATCCTAGATCTCAATTTTAAAAAGGTGAGAGAGGGGAAGGAGGACCTCAGTGGTTTGATATAGCACTAGAAACCTGGTATGAACAGCACAGAAGAAATGGTTCTGTTTGATCTGCTATCATGCCTCAAATGTGCGGATTCATCCCTGGGCTTCTTGATTCGCCTGAGGCTGAATCTCAGCATTTCTATTTAAACAGACCAAAAGCACTGTTTACTGTATGGGTCACATGTGAGGTTCATTTAAGTTTGTCACACCTAAAGAAATCCCCATTAAGTCCATTAACTGTTCTAATACACAAACAAAAGGAAATAAGATGTGAAATTCCTCACATTATTGCTTACACATAAAATACATCAGAGATTTTGTTTGGAAAGCTACTGTAAAAGTGAAACACTTTAGGATGTGTGTTTAATTTTTTAGGTTATTCTTGCTAATTTTTTCCTAGATACTTACATATTCCCATCTATAGTGTAATACTGTCTGTACAGGAGGTATTATGCTATCTGTATGCATGTGTATATACATATATAGATATATCCACGTTGCATGGCATGAATTTATGAAACTTTGAGCTGATTTATATTGTATAGGAAAGGATGGTGGAGGGTTTTAAATGCAGTAGTAGAAATGGGAAAGTTTGTCCTGAGATAAATATGTATGAATCTTTGAAAATAATTACTGCATGTACTTATTGTATGGATAATACCGCCCACCTACTTAGGTTTAAATTAGAGGAGTCCCTTAGGAGGAATTTCTGGCAGACGTGAAAATAAAGTACAATCTTGTAGATAATCAACAGCCCTAATGAAAAAGTAAGAAAGCCGCGGATCATGCTCAGCCTGACTCTGACCTGGGCTGATGAATTTTCTTCTTCCAGTCAAAGTTAGGGTGGAAGATGATACTTATGAAACCTTAAAGATGCTGGCCTATGCAGAGAAAGGGGTTGAGTGAACTTTTTAGGGAGTGTCACTGAGTGCTGACAAGGACTGACGCATACCCTGAGTGGCAGCAGACTTTCTATATGACCTTGGCCGAGTCACTTAATCCCTCTGTGCCTTGGTTTCCTCATCTGCAGAATGGGGTGTCAACAGCAATACTTCCCTGCCTCACAGGGAGCTGTTTGTGAGGTGTGTTCAGAGACAAACAGGAAGAATGCAGTGGAAGTAGTGGAAGTGTTACTATTTGTTACTGGAAACCCGTACAATATCAAATGCCTTGTTGGTCATATCCTGGAAAATATATTATTAACTGGCTTTTTCTTGGGAATTGGATATTATTGGAAACCACATGAGCCCATCATACCTTCCCTCTCCACCCTGCATCCCATCCTTTCTGCTCTCCAGTAGTCGTGCACAAGTAATGCACAACTCTTCCCATAAAAAGTATGCTTCTTTCTAGGATGACAGGTTTTTGGCTTCTGTAAATGATGAAACTGGGACTTCCCAAATCTACAGTCACATTCTCGTACCTAAGAACAACCTGTATAGATTGACACAAAGATAAGTAGTCTACTTAACCTTTGGTCACACTTTTGAAGGAATTAATAGCAATTTTTTAAAGTTGCTTTTGAATTCCAAAGGAATGTTCACTAGTAAGGACATCTCCCTCTTGGCCTGAGAGATTGAAAGAAACTCTTAGAAGCTGCAGCTCTATGCATATAAATAACAGATCCATGGCCTTTTTGATCACACCGTGATGCAGGTCTCATGGGTATCTGTTACAGACATGCAATGATCTCCCAAATTAGTCAAAATTCAGTTAGCCTAAGCAGCCAACATTTTTCAATGACTGGGTGTACACCAGCAAAGGGAGTTTATACAATCCAGTTTTGTATCCTATATCTATGCTGCTTTTGACCCAGTACTGTTGGACTGGCAGAAGCTCTAGAGCTGAACTTACGTGTCTGAATCCCAGCTGCTCACTCATGAGTGGACCATACAGGCATAGATGTGCACTGCCTTAACTGCACTGTGCAGAATTCTCTAGGCCACAGGGACTTAGAAATATCCTGTAAACATATTTCAGTGGTACTTGAAGTGTTCTGGATCTATAAATACAAATTACAGTCAAAAAATTTTTTAGTAATACCAGTAGGCAACGCGTGTAAGGGAGACCATTTATCTTCTCCATGACTGGGAAAACAGTGAATTTTCATTTTTAGTATTATGGCTCCAGTTTTCTCATGGACTGCATATCTTGGTAGCAGGATCCCTCTAGTATAATTTCTGCCATTCCGTTCACATGTTTAGGTTTACTTAAATCTGAATGTAGAGTCTGGTAAATCACTAACAAATGGTAGTCACTGTGGCTTATATGAAGTATTGCATATGTTTGCAGCCACACCCAGGCACTCACCTTAAAAGCACATAGGGACAATAGCACTTGTTATGTTGCACAATGCATGAGATAACGTGATGCAATGTTCATAATGTCATTGCTCTTGTATGTGCTGTTCATGTCAGGTGTTTATCCTGAGCAGCACGTAAGGGCATGGCACCCCATCAGCCCTGCACAGTCTTGTTCACCCTCACCTCTACCGGGGCACAAAAGGTTTGGTAGAAGTAATCCATTTGATCACTCCCTTTCTACTCTTATGTCAAGTCAAGGCAAAACTGTTTTTTGCTCACTAATTCTCATGCAAGGCTCCCAGTGACTTCATCTATCTAGGACTTTGAGGGTGTGAACCACTTTGTTATTTATAGAATTACTTCTTTTTTACACGCATGTTGGTAGGGTTTAAATCAGACAGGAAAAGTGCTAACATGATTGAAGACAAGAAATTAAAGACAACATTTTTTAATATGTAGGAAAGGATAATTCTCGTATCTTTTTTTCACTAGAAAAATGTGTTTGTCTGAATTATCAGAGAGTTGAATTTTATCAAGAAGACATTTAACATATTTCCTTGGGAGAGCAAAATATATTATGTAAATTTTATTTGGTTTTACAGTTTTTTAACTTTTTCTTTTTTCAGAAGAAAAACACCATATTTATATCTAGAGTTATTTTGAGCAATATGTAATATTACTGTATGATATGTTGATGTCTTTTCAAGATGGGGATCTATTTATTGAGCATGGGAAGCAAAATGTTCCTTTATAAATAAAAAATGTGGCAATACTTTAAGTCCTTGGAAACAGGATGTAAATATTGACATGCTAGTATAAGGCAGGAGACATGCTGGTTCTGAAGGAAGACTGAATAAATGTGTCTTTTCATTTAATCATTATTTACATAGCTGTTAAGAATCCTTACCATTAAATTTAGAATATTTTTGAAAATAACTCCTGTTGAGTACTCTGGAGTTATACACAAAAAGTGTACAATTATAACATCCTCTTATCAAACTAATACTGTAAACTGAGAAAGCTGCTTTAATTGGGGGATGAAATGTGGAATATTACAGAAATTTCTCAAATGGTCAAAATAGATGTCAGGAGAACACATTTCATTTCTGTCATTTGTAGGGATTATTCTTGACCTTCCCTGTTTAAGCAAGGATGAAACAAAGAAAAGGACAGGGAGATCTTGGGAAGACACCTGGCACTTAAGAGGAGTCAAGGATGTTCAGAAATAGTTGTGATTTTTTTTTCAGAACTATGAAAAATAGTGCTTAGAAGAAATGAAGTTCCTTTCCCTCCCTTTCCATTCACTTTTCCATAGAGTCAGTTTGGAGTACTTAACAAAAGACATAGATTGTTATAAACTCAGCTCTTCATATCTGTAAGAGCACTTGTTATGTACATTTTCTCTGAAATCATTTTGGAGCAGCTACTGTTGCAACATTCATTGTGTCCAGCACACGTGAGGCATCTGAGCAAAGAGTTTGCAAGTTCTCCTGCCCAGGCCAAGACCCAGGAGTGGATCTATTGCCTATGGAAACATCAAAGCGGTTTGAGAAGGATACCAGACCTTGATGAAAATAACATCACCTATTTTACCATGTTATTTATGTATGTTGGCTTTAGCTGAAGGTTTTTTAGGCTTTCTAAGATTTCCTGTTGCAACATAAATGACCGGATTAAAAATAATCTTTGGCTCAGTTGTTGCAGAGAGCAAGCAGAAAGCTGTTGAGGGTCATGAAAGTGGTTGGAGATCCTGATGTCAGTGAAGAAGAAGGAAGTGGGCAGGTTACTCTGATTTGTTTTAAACAGTTTTTAGTAGAAACAAGGTAGTACTGGAAACACTGCCAGGGTTTGCAGTCCTTTATTCAAGAAGACAGTCTTTTGCTTATGTGAGTAGCTGGCTTCACCTGTGTCCACCATGTACCCTTTAAAATTTTCACCCACTGCCTAGGAGATATCCCCCTCCTTCCAGTGTTCTGGGCTCTGGCCTCTCTGCCATGCTCCCTGGCTTCCTCCTAAAATGAATTGGCCCACTGTTGGTGGGACAAATCTAACATGATTAATTGAAAGAAAGACCAGTTAGCTCCATAAGGGCTGCATAAAATCAGAGATCTAAAAAAAGAGGCTAATATTCCCACGGGAATTTGCATTGCAGGCATTCCAAGCACCAGGGAATTCCATGGGCACACAGTGTAGTGTTGCTCTGCACAGGAGTTTCAGTACATAGCAAACTTTGTAATCATGGTTTCACTAGAGTTGGGAGTTTACCACTTGTTCAACTAGTATTTAAATTATGATCTCAAAATTTTCCTTTCACATGTGTAGACCTGAAAAAGACTTTATTTTTTAAACTGGCATTTTAGAGTACAGGTAAATTAATACAGAATCAGTCTCCTCTGTTTGATTCAGTGGGAATACTGTCCCTTTGAAATAAACTTCCAGCAGAGTGTTGTGTAAGAGGGACGCACGTTTACAACTCTCACATTGTAAACTAATGGTCTGAGTCTTTACCAGCTTATTCATAGTGGTATTTTATTAGTGCTACAGCCAACAAAAGCATATTGCTTGTGTTATCTATGCTTCTTTATAACCATATTACCAAGATTACAGCAATTCATTGCCTGACATTTATCTATCTGACTGTCAAATCAAATATTCATGGAGTGCTCACTGCTGCTCAAAGTAGCCTGGAGAAACAGTTCTAATCCCTCTGGTTACCTCTCAGTGTCTTCTAGCTGGTTGTGAAGGAGGTCTTGCATTATGCATTTGTAAGATCCCATCTCTTTGGTTATGTGTTTCTGGTGTGAGCACTTGTCATTCCTTTACTGTGTAATTTATTTGATGGTGTTACTGGTATGCTATTGCATTTGTGGTGTGCAGCATGATTTTGTATTGCTATTTATAACATTGGTATTAATGGTAAGTTTGGTGCTATAGTAAGAGAAGAAAGATTATGATCTTCCCAATGGATACCAGCAGATAGGAAATAAGGCATTTCATAATGGAACAATATAAATAAAATGCTACTCATTAAAGGCAATTAACTGAAAGAGAATACAGTTAGTTAAATGCACTGAATCTTAAAAATAGCTAATTTTCTTAAGACGCTGTGAGCATTTTGATTTCAAATACATTTTAAATGAACAAATATTAAGGAATTGAAGAAGGCTCTTATAAACAGTCTTTGGGTTAAAGGATTTCCATTAAGCAAAGACTCATAGATTCACAGAATTCTATGGCTAAATAGGAATGTCTGTTGTGTTGCTAAGGTCCTTGAAAATGTCCAGAGGAGGCCAACAAAGGGCTGAAAGTAATGTCCTGCTAGGAGCACCAAAGAATTTTGGGCTTGTCTAATTTGGAGAAAGGGAGGCTGAGGGGTGACCTCACTGACCTCCACAATTTCCTGAGAAGGGGAAGTGGAGAGGGAGGTGCTGATGTCTTCTCCCTGGTGTCCAGTATAGGACGTGTGGGAATGGTTCAAAGCTGCTCTGGGGGAGGTTCAGAGTGGACATCAGGAAGCATTTCTTTACTGAGAGGTTGGTCATGCACTGTAACAGGTTTCCTAGGGAGGTGGACAAAGCCCCAGGCCCATCAGTATTTCAGAGGCATTTGGACAGGCATGAATTAGACAAATTAGATCCCATCCAACTGGAAATATTCTATTCTATTTTATGTCATTCACCTTTTGGACTTCTCCCAGTCTCTGGTAGAGACCTTGTGAAAATCTTCTGAAGAGTAAGAAAAATGTTAGTTTTGAGTGCAGGTCAGTTGCAATAACTTCAGGTTCTTCCCACAAGGTTCATGAGGAGAAACAACCTAATTAACTCTTTGCTCTGAGAAAATGCTTGGAGGTATGGCAATCATTAGGACTTTCCAAGACTTTTCCAACTGTAAAAAGGAAGTAGAAAATAAAAAAGCAGCAGCAGAATACTCTGTGGTAACAGATTAATAAGACTAATATAGAATCTTTTACTGGAATTGTTATGAAATATTAGTAAGGGGGTTTTGTATAGCATAATTCTTTTGATTTTAGTTGACATACTGGTTTAGGCTACCAGCCTTCAGAAGCCCTGCTGGTGCCAGATGCCTCGATAAAGGTCAGAGGGGCGTGACTCACCTGCGAGGAGGGTGTTGTCACCGCCAGCTCTGGGCAGGACAGTCCCACCTGTGGTGTCCCAATTTCCAGGTAGGATGCACAGCCAGCCCTGATTGGCCACGCTGGCTCCCACCTCGGCACGGATTGGCCGAGCCCTGCTCCTCCTCTGTCTCATCTTCCTGGGCACCGGCACTGCCCGGCTGCAGCTCCTCCGCACTGACCACAGAGCCACCGGAGGATGCCCACGCATCAGCACTTGGTCGATAAGGTGTGTTGCTGGGGATGTGGTGGACAGGGTGCACACTAACTGGTGATGCTTATTCTCAAGGGCTAGAGAATTGTGTCTGTGGCTCATCAGGAGCATCTAGGAGAAGGAGAAAGATACTCATAAAAAATGGGAATAGAAAGGGCTATACAGGAGCTAGTCTTAAACTGTTGGCAGGATGGACTTGCAAGGACTGTGTTTTACAAATTATGGAGAGGTATTTATCATATTCATTAAATGCTCTATATTTAAAAGCTTTTTAAACAGCTTTTGTCTCTATTTAGAAGTTTGCCCAAGGCTTTGGAGGAGCAAACCACCAAAGTGACTCTTCCCAAGTCCAGTAGACTTTGAATGCAGTAGCTAACTAGCAGGGATTTAATTGTTGGCCTGAAGACATATTAGAATAAATATGGAATAGGATTCTTAAGGTAGCAGCTCAGGTGTTGGAAAGGTGAGGGCCACATAGACTCATAGGGAGAAAGGTTTGAATCTGTGATGAAAAAATAATTATAATTTTTCCATCAGATGAAAGAGCTGAGGATATAGTTAATTTTTCATCATTATATCCAATTAGAAGTTTGCAAATAACATTTATTTGCCAGAATTCTCTACGCTTCTATTTTATAAATATTTAATTTTTGTTTTTTTACATGTTGCACAGACAAAATGTAAAATATGTAATGCAAGATAACATGATTGCATGGATTATATATTGGAACTCAGAGCTCATAGAAGTTTTCTGCCTCAAGTCTAGACTTGGAATTTTTTAAGATGCTAATATCTCTCTTTCTCATCTAAAAGCTAGTTCCAAAAGATGACATGATGAGACTCTTAGAATACCTCTTGAACTATTAAATCAGAGAGCTGATGCAAAGAGAAGGCATCTCAGCCATGTTTCAACTTGTTGTACTTGTATTTCTGGCTCTTTTCTAGCAAGAAAAAGAGGAAATATTTCAAACTGGCTTTCTTTCATGGCTGGGTGCAGTTCCAGACAATTTTCCAATCCTAGCTAAACTAGGATTTAGCGCTTTGAAATGGAACATCTAATTAGAAACGGACTTTTTTTTCCATCTCTCCATGAGTCAGACAGAGATTTCAACAACACATAGGCTGGTTCATATTAAATCACTGTTTACCACATCTGTTGATATAATAGCACCCACATGCTGTATTTAAAATTTAATTAGAGGTGGGCCACGTCAAAATCGTCACAAGAGATTGGATTACCGCGCCCAGCGTGCTGATACCAAAACATGATGCTCACAGGATCCCATTAGAGTGACACTTTGATGAGGCTTTGGAGAGATGCAGCCTTCACCTGCTTTAAAGACGTGATAACTTGCATCTATCACTTTCCTGTTGGTGCTCTGAGTAGTTGTGACACCTTGCAGACCTTCATCATCCTACTTGGAAAGCTTTCAGCATTTCACAGTCACCTGTTTTATTATTTGTTGACTCAGTGGCTTTTAAAAAAGGTGTTGAAGTTCAGAGTTAAGTACATGAATGTTGAGTTGTGTATTTTTCCCCTGCTTCCAGATGCTTGTTACTTATTTCATTACACATAGAAAACCAAATGATCTTACACAGTTCTGCATGAATTAAGATACAAAGGTAGATGGTACAAATTGAACATATCTCTTACATTGTGTTTGAAATGCTTTAAAAAATCTCAAGCAAATATCTCAGTTCTTTCTGCTGCTGTCTGTTGTGTCACATGAGTCAATCCTGCAGCAGACAGTGTGTAAAATAGCATTATTAAAGACTTCTGGAGATTGAACAGCTGTATCAGCAACTTTATAGCTGGAAGAGTGAATTGTTCATAGGGTGTAATGGCCTTTTAAGTATGTAGTGCTTATTATTCAGTGCCAGTTGAATATTTAGATTTTGAACATGGGCTGAAAAATCTGATATTAAACACCTGAGAATACTTTTGGGAAATGTTTCCTTTCTTTCTTGGAAATAGTTTACCATAATTGCAAGTGAACAATAAAGAAAATACATTTTTTTCTTCCTGGACAGTCCTGGAAAATTGAACTTCAGTCTTGTCTCTTAGTTATTTTTTGTGAATTTCTGTACTGGTTATAGTTTCTTTACTGATTATAGTAATTCTTTACTAATAGGAAGCATGCAGTAGTTATTTAGTATTTTTAAAATGTTTAGAAGTTCCAGAGGACTTTGCAGAAATCTTTTGTTAAGCCCTTCAGGAAACAAATATTTGAAAATCTTTAAGGGTACTCCAGGGCATTTAACTAGATTTCTTGACTGTCACTTGAAAGTGAGAGTAGGGAAAGCAGTCAAAGAAGAGCATGCTAATCATGGTTATATCTACAGTTTGAGAGAGCAAGGATTCCCTCTGAGCTCTTGCATAGCCATGGAGCTGAGCTAAATCTGCCAGTGCAACAAGGAGGAACTTTGCTTTATGGACTTTTCTAGTTCAAAGGTGTAATGCAGCAGACATGGCTGTTACTGGATTGCTGACCTGCAAATTTAAACTCCCTTTAATAATTCTGTATTTTTAAATTATATTATTTGTGTCTCTTATTGCACTTTTCTGCCAGTGTATAAAAGTATTTTATGGTAAATTTTTTTTCTTCAAAGTACATGAATGCAAAGAAAGAGCAGCTTTCTAGGCTTGTTTTGTTTCTTGTCCTGGAGAAAAGCTGATATTTGCCAATTAGGCAACTACTTAAAGAAGTAACTATGATCTGAATTGTCTTTTTGTTCCACAGATGAGGAGACACTCCTGCTTTGGTTTTTTGCTCTGTGGGATATTTTTGCCTGGAATCCTTGGTTTTCCACAGACAAATACTTCAATTGATTGTGATTCTCTGTTACCAAATTATGAAGTTGAACCACAGACATCTGCACCACCATATATTATTGCTGTATCTTTTGATAACTTCGAGCCAGGAAATGAAGTCCAAGGTAAACAATCTGAATGACATAAAATCTTTGTCCATGACTTCCAGAATTACCAATCTTCATAAAAATCCCCTAATTTCCCTCTCAGTGTAGATAATTTATTTTTTAACTTCAATCTTGTTCATATACACCTGAGATACAATATTTTATGTTTTATATCTGTATGGACATATTTGTATAACTGAATATGCATTCCTTCTTTCTTTTTTCTTTATCTAATAAATATATCTTAACTTTATGCTGTATTTTTTTATGACAACATTAAAATTGAGTGGGACAGCTAGCCAAACTGGACTAATAATTAGTTGCTTGTTAACTTTGTATTTGATTATTTGCTGTTGAATCAGCCCTCTGCAATACAAAGGGATCCTACTCATTAGTTCTTCACACGCTGTCATCCTTCAGGAAAATAGACATTCAGGACGCAGTATGGGGCTACTTAAGAGTGATACATTTTGAGTCACCCTTCTAAGAGCTGCTTCCCAGATTTTATCACATTGCAGGAGGTGGAGCTATTGTGGCTTAAACCCTCTTTTTATTTTCCTAATCCCAAATTGCTCTCTGGATGGAGCACCTTCACAGCAGGGCCACTGCCCTTTTGGTAGAGCAGAATTCCTTTTGAAATTGTCAGTAAATCATTCATTCCATGTTACTTTACAGATAAGAACCTTTCCAAATTTTTTCCTTTACCTTTATTGTCATTCCCCTTACAATTAAGAAAGGTGTTTTAAATTGTACAGGGCTTAAAGTAATTTCTGCACTGTGCAGAATTCTGCACAATGCAATCTTGTGCCTTGGAGTGAAGCAAATTGCATGGTAAACATTTGGGCAGTTTTGGTGGTATATGAAATTTACATTTCTCAAAATGCCTCTTTTCACAGTAACTCTAGAAGCACTTGGAGATGCTGGTTTTAAAGGATTTAATCTACAAGCTCGAGAAATAGATGGAGATGTTCCTGTTGGTACTTTTAAAATTACAGATCCAAACACCAAAGGCTTGGAGTGCCATAACATGACGGTATGTGTGTGGTCTTTGGAGTACTTACTGGAGCTTGGGTTTCTTTAAAATAATAGAAGTAAGGATCATTTTTATACAGCAAAGCTATTTCTTCAGTAGAGTTTAAAAGGTTAGGTTTTCTCAAGAACTTCATCTATCCTTTATATGTGATATGAACCTAATATAGAAATTCACTGGCTCTCTGTAGCAGGACATCAGTGTTACCTATTGTAGCAGAGACTGTCTGTAATAATATAGCTAAAAATCACTCTTACATCTTATATAATTATATGTATTTCTTTTTAATTGCAGAATTCAGCAGTAAGTAATGCCAATTCAGATGTGAAACAGAAGGTTACAACAACATGGATTGCTCCACATGATATTAGAGGAGAGCTTCAATTTATGTAAATAGTTGTTTTTCTTTTTCTTTCTTTGCCTTGAAATTTTCCTTCTGTATTGAGATATACCCGTGCTGCTGTTTGAGATATTCTTGTCCAACTTAGTTTTTTTATAGTTTGCCATAACTTCACACTATGTTCATTAAATTATTTCCATTTCAAGATATAGTTGTAAAAGTTAATGTCCTAAAGATCTTAATAACTGTAAATAATTCCATTAAGCATAATGTAATTAATGGATCTTCAAGTAGCCATTTTTTACATTTTGAATTCTTTAATTACAACAGCAACAAAATATGAATGTAACTCCTTCCCTGAAAAAATGAAATTCAGACCTATTCAGTTATATCTTTCTTCATTTTGAACAGTGGTAGAATAGTAATTTGATGTAAATTCTTCTAGTATAAATTTTAAAATAAATGTATGACCTATGAACTAACTTCTGAAAACATGAGAAGACATATTTAGCCTACTTTTAATGCTACATTTCTTGCAGATGCGAACCTTGTAAAAACATCACCTACTCTAACAAATGCATGCTTGAAGTATATTGGAAAATACCTAAACATTCAATAGCTTGTGTTGTTTGAAGTGCAGATTTATGATAGGGCCACCTTTGCCTTGCTTCATTAAAATTTGAGGAATACCAAGAGCAGGCAAAAGAATACAAAACCACAATTGCTTCCACTCATTATTGCCATGAGAATCAGTTCACCATCATAGATGCAGATTGTCAGAGTATGTGGGACAATTCTTAGGGACATTTGAGCCAATGCTCCTCACTGGTGCCAGAGCTTCTTCAAACAGTGTCTATCCCTCTTCTGCTTGTTCTCAGTATCTGTTTGAATTATCTTCAGAGTTATGCTGGATGATAATATAAGCCACTAGAAGGAAAAGTATTCTGTGAAACTTGTACTGTATAAACTTTAAACCAGGACACAGTGGATATTCTTGGCTGGGGGCAAAGGGGGACAAGAGTTTATTACTATTTTATAATTAAATACACTGATATAAAATAAATTATTTTGTTTTCTCTAGTGCAACGGTTGTTCAAAATCTAGAGAACTTCTGGGTTGGAATTCAAAGCAAAACTCTCACACCTATGCTTTCTGAGTCAGTTAATGCAACAGGAAAAAGCAAAAGGAAGGTATGTTTTAGTGTATCTGAATGATAGAAATTAATACAGTAATTAAAGTGTCTTTGTCTTGATACAAGATATACACTTGTCATTTAGTCCTTAACTAAGGCAAAACCGTTAGATGTTTTCAAAAATTTCCTTTTAACTGCATAATCCTCTTATAAAAATGATGAAAAAATACAGTTAATACTCTTTTTCTCTACAGAAATGAGGAAAGTAATTATCTATCAAAACAATCCATGTCTTAAAGAAAAAAAAAAAAAGAAAATAGAATTGGTTATAGAACTGTACTGTACTGCTGATGTACAGTGCTGTTCTTAACTGCTGCCTCAGCCCCTGGGAGCTGTAACTGTAGCATCTTCTTGAAAGGAGTTGATAACATTTTTTTTGCCAAGAATTATGCTTCTTTGAAACATATTAAACATTGGCAGCTCAAGTAAAGTCTCAAATCTACTGCATTGTACTGCAGCAGCAGTGATTTATGTGAACTTGTGATGTAACCAAGAGTGAACACCTGTCTTAAATCTCTCAGTTCACCAAATGTATTATCTGTTCCCTACAATAAACTGCTTTTTTTTTCCACAGTGAATAATTTGGTAATGCTTCCTCTTTTGTTTTTTTCCCCACAGCTTATGATAGAATTAGAATGTAACAAGGTAAGAGCAACTTTTCTTCAATTTCCCAACTTCCAATTACCTCAGTTTTAGAGTTCTTCTTCTAGTCCAGTTGTTTCATGCTTGTAGCATGAAGATTCTATTGTACCATTCAAATTACTTTCCTAGCAAGATGTCATTTATGCTTTGATTTTTTTATTCAGTTTTGAATGTATTTTTATTTTGAATTAGTTAACATCAGTTTGCAAATGAGATTGTTAAAATGTGTAATATACTGTCAGCAATTAAAAACTTGATTTCTTCACTCAGACCATCAATGTGAATTCAGTTGATTTCCTGTTTAAAGTAATTTGATATTTTTACACCAGTCAATAAACAGTAACTGGAACCTGTATTCTCTTGCAGCGTGGAGGGACTTACTCAACAGGCCGATGCATCATGGTAAATATTACTTCTCCAAAGACATTGGCAGACTGCTAACTGCCCAAGATCTCAAGGCCTAGTCAAAAGTTACTTCTAGACATGTCTTTATCCCCCTTGTAAATCAATTTAATTATCTGTTTGTTAGTTTATCTTTTTTGATTAAAAATCCAAAACTGTACAAAGACCTGTCAGCCTTGTTACCATTTCCTTCTGCAGATTCTCTCTGCTAATCTGCAGTAGCTCTATAATAGAAGTTTTCTTTTTTTCTCTTTTCACTCTTTATTCTTAGTGTTTTCTTGCTCTTCAAGATCATTATTTACTTGCCTTCTGCAAATCATGATCTAGATATAAAATATAGCTATTTGATGTTTTTCCTTTGAAAATTTTCACTGGCAGCTCAGTGAAGAAGCCTCTTTTCCTTTGATTTTTAAAAGCAAATATGTTAATGATTACATTGTCATATTAGTAAAAAGCTTTCATCTGCTTTTTAATGATTGTGGTTGTGTAGATCTCCTTCTCAACGATGGACATCAAGTGTGTGAGGTCAAATAAAAAGGATGCAAGCAGCAGAATTATGTTATTTATAACAGCTGGATTGGCACAGTGTTGATTATTTGTCTTGAAAGATCAATGAAATGATTTGATTAATACCGGTGGAATGAAGGAATAGAAAACTACTTTTTGGGTTCTTCCTTTTCCCACCAAGTAGAATTTTATTTTCTGAAAATCACTTATTTAAAATAATTTTTCAGCAAGATAATAAATACCAGTCTGGCTTCTTTTCAGGTTGGACCTTCCGGTTCCTCTCAGAGCAGCTATTCAGGCAGTCAGGTATGAGTCCCAAATTCCAGCATTTGTGTGTTTTCCTTCAGTAACCTTGAATGACTAAAATTCTATAACATTTACTGTGCTGAAATATCTTCTTTGCTAGTTAGCCCAGAGTGGCAGAGGTGTTTATCCAGCAAACAGTGTGTTTGTACCTGGGCTAAGTTCACTGCCTCCACTCTCTTTTACTCAATAGGTTGCTCCAGTTTAATGTCTGTATTGCTTTTAGTGCTGGACTATATTTGCAGTTGAACATTTGGGGCTATCACTGTCTAGTTAGCCTTTTAAAACTTCTGGGGTATGCATGTCTGCATTGTCACCACTTTCACTTCATTCATCACAGCAATGTATACTTGGTTTTTAGTTGATTATCTCCACTACCTATTAATATGCCTATTTTCTCTTTAACTCTTAGATACTTTCTGGTGAGTCTCCAGTTTCTTGAATTGAGACTATCAAGGACATATTTCTTACTGTTTACTAGTGGTTATATAAATTAGTGAATTATCTGGTAATATTCCATTTCTTCAATATTTACTGCTTGTAATGAATTACCAGATACAGAGAAATACAAATTATTTTGACACATATGCTAAAACCTGGTTTTCTTCCTTTTATTATTTTAATATCTAATACATATTCTTTTGTAAGAGTTGAGTTTCTCATCTTGTCATATAACTACTTGAAGTTATTTTTTTTCAGTAATATTTTGAATGACCAGTGACAAAGCTGATGAAACTTATATGAAATACAGATGATGTCTCACACTATATTAAAATCATTATATAGGCAGTGCCAGTGAACTGGTAACCTCATTACTTGCTTTTCCCTTGCTTGCATATACTCATTGTCAGCTGCACAGCTTTTCACACCATAAATAGCATGGCATTGGGCTTTTTCTCTCTTGCCCCTTTGAGTTTTTTATATGGAAATAATTGACTTCTGTTTTTATTTCAGGGTGGAGTAGTCTACACAATAAGCAAGAGTGGATGTGGCCCTGTAAGCACTATTTTTACATTTTCTTTTTGTCCCCAGCACAACTATATTCATAGTAACTCCTAGCTTTCAATGACATTATTTAAATAATGTTCATTGGGAGTCTCTGCTACAAATAGAAAATACTGATGAAAAATAACTGGTTTATTTTTTGTCTTAGGGAGGTGCTGCTGGTGCCTATGGTACACATGCCTGCAGAGATGTAAGCTGATTACATATGTTTTACTGACTGTTTCCTACTGTGCTTCTTAACTCATCTCCTTATTGAAAATTGCATTTGATTCTGTTCTCTAGAGCTACTGAATTCTTCCTAAATATGTTCAGGATAATACTGTTAACTTGAGGTATTATTCTGAAATTAAATCCCAAAATTAAAAGGTGTTACACTGCCAGTTCAAAGCCTAATAATTTATGTCTTAAGGTGTATATGTACAAATAGTTGATACACAATATCACCTAGTAGAAACTCTTAATTTGTTTCCCTACTGAAATGTCAGAATTCTTACTGTGTAATGCTTTTTATCAGGTAAAATTATTTTCTTTGGATATTTTGGAATATTATTAGGGATTCTTTACAATCTTTGCATATTAATTCTTTAACTAATTTCTATTGTCCATCTCATTTACTTCTTTTTCACATGAAAACTAATTAATAATTAGCAAATTATTGTATAAATAAATACCTGATTTATATTTTTATTTCAGAGTGCATCCTTATCCAGCAGTGGTATTACTTATGGCCAGGTAATTGTATTTTCCAACATGTTTTTAGCTTCCTAAGGTATTCAAAAGCTAAGCAGTTATGCCCAAATTTACCAAGCAATAATTAGACTTGTGGAAGGGGATAAAGGAAAACTCTCTTCAAATGATTTAGTAATGGTCATACCTGGAAATAACTTCATCAGATGAATGACATAGTTGGTGTTTGTTGCTGTATCCTTACTTCTATTTTCCACCAAAATCAATTATATTTATTCTATAAATGGACACCAGTTACTTTTACTATGCTTTTCCAAGTCAGTGCTTTGTTTGATGGTTACTAAGAATTAAAAGGTTTGGGTTTTTTTTTTTTTTTGTTTTGGGTTAGTGTTTTGGACGAAAGTACAAGAGCTTAATTTTTTTTCCTACTGATAGATTTTTTTCCCTACAAACAAACTTCCAATTTGATGAAACATTTGCAGCTTTTATACAGTACTTACTCTGTAAAATTAGCAAAATAATTGGACTTTTTCAAAACAATTTCAAGTAGTTGATTTATTGCAGCTGTTAATTTATTAACTGCCAATACATTAATTTTCTTCTGATTTTACTTTTTTTGGTACTTCACGAGTATCATATTAGTATGATATTCTTGTGGAAAATAGTGCTGTAGTTAATTTGCCATACATTTAAGTAACAAATGAATTCTGTATTTTTTACAGTCTGTCCCTTCAAGCAGTTCAGATTCCAGTAAGAAGGTAAGCACTCCTGTTCAAAGGGAAAAATTCGTAGTTATAACTTGGCATGGCTTCTGTTATTTCAGTCAAGAGTTTTCAAGGCTTTAATCCAGATTGATTCATATGATTTGGTTTGGTTCTTAGAGGCTGAAAGAGCTTCTAATGAGAGAACATTAACACAGCAGAAGATACAATTATTGAATTTGGCTTATGTTGGATTTATTTTAAATGAACTCATTATCAAGTCTTATTTTTTATCATTATACTGAATAAAGACAAAATAAATTAATATTCTAGTTTGGGGTGGAAAGTTGAGGATCAAAAAAGGGCACATAGTACAGGCAAGTAGATATGGTACAGGACAGGAAATCCTGCTTCTGCCTCTACACCTGTGTCATTATGTGGTTTGGGGCAAATTGTTTATCTGCTTATACTATTGTGTAAACTATGTATAAATAGTTTGAATAGTCATTCTTTTTTTAAAAAAAAATCTATTGTTTTAAAATGTCATTTTATGAAAGGGACCTTCCATGGCATTATTATCAGAGTTTGTAAATTTACACATTTTAGTATTCTTCATTTTTCTGACATATTTAGCAATATATAAATAATCTTTATGGTAAGTAAATAGCTTCCTCTGGTTTCTCCATAGGTAGTGGTCGTTGCCAACAGCAACCCTTTCCCACCTGTGGTAAGCTGTTTTTCTCTACACATTTTCCCTACAAATAACTTTGACCCAAAAAGCTTTCAAATATCAATATTTTTAATTTTAAGAAATATTCCTGGAGACAATTTTTTGGCAGGCAGGATTTACCCTATGTGTATAGCTATCTTCAGGGAAGATGTGTTACAAGATAGGTACAAACCTTGTGGTTCTGTGATTGCTGTTAATACTTGCAGGGACAATGGAATAGCTGCAGACACCAGGTCTCTCCATCTATGCAGTCTCTGTGTTCCCACATAGTTTTGATTTTCTGTTTCTATTGCAATTCTCTTCTGTAAGTTTACTTCCATTCTCACTTTTAAATTATTACATTTCCACTCTGCTTACTTGGAACTACAAGTAAGTTTAGCCTTCAGGTGCTTGAAGTGAACTTTTATAATGTAATATTTTATACATGTTGAATTTCTAATAGAACATGTTGTTCTAACTTGAATAAAGGTTAAGATGCATTTATTCATGCCATCCTTTTTATATAATTCTTTCACATTCTGCTATGTATTGCATCTGAAATATATAAGGGCCCCTTTTCCCTTTCTCTGCTGCAACATTCTGTTTGGGCAAACCCTGTGCAAAATAATGAAAGATTTTTCTGTTTCTTTGCAGCGTCACACCTTCCCTCAGGTAAGAATACTTGTTCTTTTGATTCCTATAGGATGATTATAGTTCTTATGGGATCAAACCAGTTGTCTCAGGATGGTGTGTGCTACTCTCTCAAGTTTGTCCCTCATGCCTCAGAATTCAGCAAAAAATGCCCGGCTGAAGAAGAAGATCTGTATGTGTTGATGTATGTGCAGTGACAGTGAGACAGATTGGAGGGGTGATGATGTCTCAGCTTCCCTCCCCACGTTTGGAAACCCCAAGCTGACTGCTAGTGCAGAAAGATGGTGCACATAACCTGTGCTCTGCTGCTCTCCACAGAAGATGTAAGAGTAGAAAATTACTTAGTAGGGTCAGTCTGCCTCCCCAAAACTTCAGAACTGAGAATAAACTAGCTTAATGCTGGGTGTTTAGAACTGGTACACAGTACATCACACATACAACCTTTCCCTTTATTCTCACAAACTAAATACTTCAAATAAGTATTATCTGTTTAAGTGTATTGCATTAAACAAGTCAATTAAATGTGCTATATTATATTTCTTTGTTTCTGGATTTTTTTTCAGAGTTTGGGAAGCTCTGCTACAAGGATCATAGTACAGGTAGACTTTTTTTCTCAATTACACTGGAATTTTTAATGAAGATTTGCCTTAGTAAACTAAGTAATAATTCCTCTCTTAGGGAACACATAAGTTCCCTAAGGATAGCTTAGGGAATAAGCTAACTTAGATGGATAACTTAGAGAAATCTTAGATGTCCACAAACTACAGCGGTGGAGTAGGGCATTTCTGTGACTATAGCAAAGGGGATATCTTAGTTGGTTGCTGAATAAAGACTATTGCAGCTGTTTTCCACACATAAAAATTTTAAAACGTCTGTATGTAAATTCCATTGTGCTCTCAAAATTGGCAAAATTTGACCGTCTCGAAGGAGGGTGGAATCCCAGAACTAAAGCTTGAATGTTACTTGGTATAAAATCAAATATAAATTGCAACCTGCACAGTTCCATTTTATTTAAACATTTTTTAATGGAAACACTCAGCTTAGAATTCCATTTTTAAAATCCTGCTGTTAATGCCCAGGTGAACTGTTGCATTTGTAATGTTGTTTCTTGATAACCAGGCATTTGGAAAATTGAAGTTTAATCTCACTACAAGCATGATTATAAAGTGTTATGAATATCATTCAGTCATATTTTTCTGTGTTCTTTGTCATTTTAGCATCCATCCCTTTGTTAATGCCTAGTCAGTCCATTAGATGCCAGTCCATACGACTATAACAACTAATTCTCCCTTTCATTGAAAGATCAGTAGCAGGATACCCCAGCTGAAATTTGTCTTTCCAAAACCATTGCTTTCAAAATGTACAACATTATTTTCTTCCATGACTTGTGGTGAATGCTGGCAAAGAAAGGAATATGATTTCCTTGTTATTTTATTTCTGACTTTAAATGTACAGTGTTTTGATTACACAGGCTAACTGTTTTTCAAAGTGTAAATATAAACAATACAACAATACAACATATAAACAATATTCCTCTCATAATCTACATATTTTCTGGGAATTAAAATATTTTGTGCAGTGGTTTTTCCTTATGTTAAATTGTAACTGTGGATTTTTCAATTTTTGTTTAGGCAGAGCCTTTGTCAAAAATTTGTTGTGCTTATTAATGAAAAGAAATCAGTCATTATGTGAATACAAATAGATATGGGTTTAAGGCAATTTGTGAGGTACATTTGAAAGGCAGAATTATTAAAACTCACTTCAAATACCACAATGTGACACAAAGATGTATTATAAAATTAATTTGCATTAAGAAAATCATATTAAGATGTATAAATACTTATAACATTTTATTTGTGTAGGATTTTTATATACCTTTTCTAGCACATGGAGATGACATAAAGTAAGAAAAAGTGTAATGAACTATTTGTAGCCTTCAAACTGTCTAGTAGGTAGAAGGACAGAGTTGCTTCTTGAAATGGCTTCATGCATAAGCAATTCCTCTTAAAAATAAATAACCTTTTTTTGTGTTCCTATGTAGAGTGGACAAAAACAGCAAACCAGCAGCAGTACTTATATTCATGTAAGTAAACTTAAAAAGTATTATAAACATTCCTATAGACTTCACTAAAACAGGGGCAGCACAACTTACGAATAAATTATTTTCTGCATTTAAAAATGGATTTCACAGGTGCAGGTATTTCTATTTCCCAGGCTTTTGTTCATGAAAATGCCATTTGATATTGGTATTCAAATGATTTTGGTTTTGATGCTCACAAATGCATTTCCATGTGTGATGGGTTGGCATGAAATCAGTGTATTCCACTCAGAGCATAAGGGTCAAGGCCCTAAGGGGAAGCGATTCCAGGCTCATTACCACCAGCTCCATACTGATAGATTCAGAGCCCATGCATATTAGACCTCAAATTCCAAAAGTTGTAAAGGGTAGTTGCTGAGCCATATCAAAAATTATGAAAAATCATAATCGTGGAACTATGTGCAATGCCTTCCAGCATTGTTTAAAGCCATGAAGGTAAAGCTACTTGTGTGGGAAAAAAAAAAGAAAAGTGAGGGAATTCTAGAAAATACTCACACAATGGCATCATAAATTATTGCAAACTAAAACTTGAGAATATTCATCGTATGAACTCAAGTATAAAGGCTCTTTAGGTCTTACTCCTCTTGTGGGCTGGGGGTAGGAGGGATGCAAAAGTCCATCAATATTCTCTGTAGCACTACATGGAACCAGAAAACTGTTTCAAAAGGGTAGCTATGGGATTTAGGGATTAGGGCCACAGGAAGGCTACTAGTCAATATCAAGAGTATTCAATATGCACAAAGTTGGCAGTCATGGATTCTGATGAGAATAGGACAATCTATTTTAGGGCTGTTAGCATACTGCTCTGTGTCCTTTGTGCTTTTTGAGAAATCCTCACAGAGCCTCATTTCTATAAACATCATGCTCTTTAAAAAAGGCTCCTTGTCCAAGTGGTAATTATCTTCTCTTTATTTAAAGGGCTCTCAAGGCAGCCAGTCCTATGGCCAGGTGAGACTTTGTTGCTGAAATGTGTTGAGCTTTTCTGTAGGAGCCGCTCTTGTTTTTTTACCCTACTAATGTTTTTGAGTGGTCCATGAGTTTAGTTTGTACCACTGAAATACCATGAATGAAAAAATAACATAATACAGAGGAGCTTTAAGAGGAAATGGATATTTCTGTTGCTGCCGAAGTAAAACAAAATAACTTTGTTAATAAATGACTTCTTACCTTCCTTACAGGGCTACAGACCCCAAGGTGGCAGCTCCTATGGCCTGGTAAGCATCAGTCAGAATACAGCATGTCAGAATTGGCACTATAAAGGCACTTAGCAAACCCTCAGAATTTGAACTTTAAAGGACACTTACTCTGAAAGTGTCAATTCTCACTCAACATCTATGCAAGTGCTACTCATTGATCTGGAATCCCAGTGTGTGAAATCATCACTCAGCATCCTCAGGAGGGCCAGGAGATGCCTGGCTCTGCACTCTGCCCTGCATGGCCTTAGGATGTAGTTGCTTGCTGTTGCTAATGCAGGCTGGACCCCTTACTGAAAGGGAAGTAACCAAATGGTTTCCTTGTCTTAGGGTGGACCAAGTTTCTCAGGCAGCAGCAGCAGCTCCTATGGCCAGGTAAGCAAACTGGCTGCTCTGTAGAAAGTTCTTCACTGATCTCTCTGTGACTGGCATGACTGGAAGACTTTTGAGAGTGATGTTTCCCTTGGCAGTCTGTGGGCCAATTTGGGCCACAGCTTCTGCAGAGAATAAGACAATGTGCTGCACAGATGCACAGCTGTTAGCACACTGCTCTGTGTCCTCTGGCACAGGAAGAACCTTTTAGGGAATCCCACATGCAGCTGCTATTGCCACAGATATCGTGCTGTAGAAAGAAGCCTCCTTGCCAAGGTGGTAATTATCTTCTCTTTAAATAAAGGGCTCCCAAGGCAGCCAGTCCTATGGCCAGGTGAAACTTTATTGCTGAAATGTGTTGAGCTTTTCTGTAGGAGCCTTCCTGCAGCCATGGGCTTTGGGACATGGGTGGTTTTTCCTTCAGGGTGTTTCTGAGTGGTTCTTGACTTTGGTTTGTGCCACTGAAATACCATGAGGGGAAAAGTAACATAGGTGAGAGGAGCCTTTAATGGAAATGGGCTTTTCCCTCTGGTATTCTGTGATTCTGCTTCTGCTGTGCTGGGACTACACTTACACAGCTCTTTTTACAACTGACTCTGTGTCTTTCTTACAGGGTTTTCAGCCTCAAGGTGGCAGCTCCTATGGACAGGTAAATGTTAGTTGGAATAGAACATTTGAGAAAGTGAAGTGCCATTGCCCTGAAAAGTTAACAAATTTTAAAATATTCTTTCTTCAATTCACATGGAATTCTTAACCAACGTATTTCTGAAACCATTTCAATGGGTTTTTTTGAAAATGACCATTGTGTTTTTCATAGATATATGCATAAATCCTAGATTTCTGCTGCTATCTTATCTTTTCCACAGGTGTGGAACTTTATAAATTTATGGTAGAAATAGTCTATTTGATGCTGTTCTCATTGCAATTGATGGTGTAATACAAATTTATTGTCAGTTCTTTGCTGTCTGCTTTGCTGTCAGTAGAGAAGTAGCGTTGAGAAATTAAAGAACCTTGTGTCAGATTCTCAGCTGAATTAAGAATTTATCTTGAAGCCTGCAACTAATTAATGTTGACCTCCCTTCACAGTTTTTATGTGCAATAAAGCAGCCCTAAGATAGCTATGAGTTTTGTCAGGATCTCTATGTCAGATAGCAAAAATAAACAGCATACTTCAGATACTTTTTGGTAATTCCTGTCTTCATAAACCTGCCAGGCAGCTGTGGCACAGGTCTGCAAGTACATGAAACAACTGCACTTTTTCGAGATTATATTAAAGGCAGATTACAGCAGCAAATTATAACAACAGTAATTTTATATTAATGAGAATTTTTTTAAAAAATACAGTCATCCCTGGTTAATTCATTTCACCTGCTACTTTGAATTGCATTGTTTTGTTTCCATTTTATGAAGCTATATTTTTTCTAACATTGTCTTAATTTTTTTAAATTACTTTTCACCTTAATTTTCTCTCAGATGAAGGGAATTATGCAATTGGGGCCAATGGAAAATACAAATACATTAAACTAATATTCACTTATTATTCAGCATTAGCCATCCAAGCCCAGTGTCTGAAAAAAAGAAGGAAAAGTAAACATAATAAGAAAATGTTTTGTTCCTTCCTGAAAAACTCTCGTAAGATCAGAGTACTATCTGAGACATATGTAAAACTACTCTATGATTGTCATTCAATAAACAGTGTGATCACTTATTTCTCCAGAATAAGAAATATCAAAATAAGTCTAGTTAATCAGTAGAGTCTGTACATTCTCCTATTCTGTGTTCTTACCCTAAAAATAGACATTAGAGAGGCAACAGCTTCACAAATAGAGTAACTGTGAATCAATCATTCATTTCACACAGGGGTACCAGCCTCAAGATGGCAGTTCCTATGGCCAGGTAAGCATCAGTCAGTCACCAGTCAGAATACAGCACTTCAGAAATGGCACTATAAAGGCACTTAGCAAACCCTCAGAATTTGAACTTTAAAGGACACTTACTCTGAAAGTGTCAATTCTCACTCAACATCTATGCAAGTGCTACTCATTGATCTGGAATCCCAGTGTGTGAAATCATCACTCAGCATCCTCAGGAGGGCCAGGAGATGCCTGGCTCTGCACTCTGCCCTGCATGGCCTTAGGATGTAGTTGCTTGCTGTTGCTAATGCAGGCTGGACCCCTTACTGAAAGGGAAGTAACCAAATGGTTTCCTTGTCTTAGGGTGGACCAAGTTTCTCAGGCAGCAGCAGCAGCTCCTATGGCCAGGTAAGCAAACTGGCTGCTCTGTAGAAAGTTCTTCACTGATCTCTCTGTGACTGGCATGACTGGAAGACTTTTGAGAGTGATGTTTCCCTTGGCAGTCTGTGGGCCAATTTGGGCCACAGCTTCTGCAGAGAATAAGACAATGTGCTGCACAGATGCACAGCTGTTAGCACACTGCTCTGTGTCCTCTGGCACAGGAAGAACCTTTTAGGGAATCCCACATGCAGCTGCTATTGCCACAGATATCGTGCTGTAGAAAGAAGCCTCCTTGCCAAGGTGGTAATTATCTTCTCTTTAAATAAAGGGCTCCCAAGGCAGCCAGTCCTATGGCCAGGTGAAACTTTATTGCTGAAATGTGTTGAGCTTTTCTGTAGGAGCCTTCCTGCAGCCATGGGCTTTGGGACATGGGTGGTTTTTCCTTCAGGGTGTTTCTGAGTGGTTCTTGACTTTGGTTTGTGCCACTGAAATACCATGAGGGGAAAAGTAACATAGGTGAGAGGAGCCTTTAATGGAAATGGGCTTTTCCCTCTGGTATTCTGTGATTCTGCTTCTGCTGTGCTGGGACTACACTTACACAGCTCTTTTTACAACTGACTCTGTGTCTTTTTTACAGGGTTCTCAGTCTCAAGGTGGCAGCTCCTATGGGCAGGTAAGCATCACTCAGTCATTAGTCACTATTCAGCATCTATGTGATGCTCCCATATATGTATTGAGAATCCAGTGGTTTCTAACTTGAAACAATGTAGTAAGTATCTCTATAGAATTAAGTCCTGTGAACTGTTTTTCACATTGCTTTGGCAACAACTGGCTCACTGAAGCTGCACTTTTCCCTGTAGAAAGGAGTGCGTTCAGCTCTCAGCTTTCTGATGCACTTTGTTATTCAACATTCTTAGTATTTTACCAAATAATTTAGAGTTGGATATAGCTAGTCTTCTACCTTTGAAGCAGCCTGGCAGCTAAAGCCCTTGAAAATTTCTATCTGTGTTTGAAATGAGAAGAGAGAATGAGAATATTTGGATCATGAGCTGCTCTTTTTCTTTTTCCCAGCAGGGTGGATCTGCAGCTTATTTTGGCAGCAGTGGTTGTGGACAAGTAAGACTTTTTCTCCAAACTATTTGAAAACGAGACCCAGCTTTCTTTGCAATACTGACATGTTTTTTATATTTTTTATAATTTTTGTAGTTTGAAATCTATTGTTTTCGTTGTTGCATGAACTTGTCTATCACAGAAGTCAAGAAAGTCTGATATTGATGGGCATTGTAACCAATATGAAGTGGCTGCTTCCATTCAGAGTTACACAGGGAAAACAAACAAGTGATTAATCTGTCTACTCATTGAATATATAAATTCTTTGCTTGGGAATTTTTGGATGTTGCTCCATTTATTTTCTATAAAAAAAAGAACAGGAATAGAGAGTGGCTCAAATGGAGCAATAACTACATTAGTAGTTTTCATCCTGGTTCCATTTTAACTTGTCTATGTCTACAATGGTGTAAAAATAATGTATTCAGTGAGATCCCACGGGAAAGGATCATAGATGAGGCCCATAGTAAATCTACATTTAAATAAATATATTGAGCAAAGCAACCAGAATGAGAGATAATCATAGATACAGACATTTTAAGCAGTATTTAGCAGAAATACTAGGATTAATGTAAGTTAGGCATGAATGGAAACGCCTCTGAAAGCATCATAAGGAGCAGTACAACAAGGACACTGTTACCAGCAATGGAAGTGATAAACACTGCAGAATATGTTATTTCCACTAAGCTGTGTCACAGGTTGACTTATCAAGAAAAGACCTGTACTGTAATAATGGGAGGGTGACAACCAGAGTAGAACCTTTTCTGTGTACTTTTCCTCATACTCTTATCACAAAATATACTCAAAACAGTCAAAGGATGGCTCTGAGCAGAAACCTTGCCTAAAATCCATGGTGGTGAATCTAGCAAGAGATTGATGGCCACATTTAGATAGATGGTCACCCAACAGTAACAGTTACTTCCAAAAAATCCCCACCCAGTTCTTCTTTACCAATCAAGAGGAGATCAAAGGATCATCCCAATCAAGGAATGATACAGAGAGACATCAATTACCACCCTACTGCTTTCCATGTAGCTCAAAAGTTTTCCTTTGATCATCTGTTTGAAAGTGTCTTGATGCTTATATGGGGGTATGAGAGTGACAGAAGATAAAGCCACACACTTAAAAGGTTAAGTAAAACTAAACTCACCCTCTGTAAAGTTATATGTTGAATTTTGTTACACTAATTCTCACATAGGAAATTTTAAGGAAATTAATTACTTTGAAAGAAAAATGGCATTTACTTTTTTGTCTGGTTGGTTTTTGACAGGGTTCCTCCTATGATAGCAATCCCTGCCACCAGGTAAATGGGCTTTCTTCTCTTATTTTAAGATGCCTCCGAAATTAGTTTTGCCACTAAACCAATTAGTACCAAATTCAGATTCATATTGCACAAATCCATGTTATCTTACAAATTTTGAGATTAGAACTCACTGTCTTCCTATACACAGGAATATCACAAGGACTTTGGAGCCTTTTATGCCCCTTTTTCCTAGCATTATATTTTGAAATGTCTAATTAAATAGGACATTAAGGCCAGATTCTGGAATTAAGAAGTCTGCTACAGTTACTTAATTGGCATGACTTAAATCAGGGCTGGAGCTCACCAGCCTCTCTTTTCCTATCAAAAGCCAGAAAATATTTTAGGACTTCACCTGAAGTCCCTGAAAAAAAGATTGTGCAGTGAGCTATAAATGTGTATATGTTGCAAGTTCAAGTGTTGGAGCTCTACAAAACACTAGCCTAAGAGATGTCACCTATGTTTAAAGAACTCATCCCTGTGATGCTAAAAATTAGGCAGAAAATGGCACAGATTATTTCCTTTTTATTCACAATATTTCTTTTGATTCTTACTGAGTTGTCACAAGAAATAGAAAAATTGGATAGATTGCTTCAACAATCTATCTGTGTTTTAGCAATATATATATAAATATATACTATTCTTATAAATATGCAAACAACATAGATGTTGATACAATGTATTATTATTATGTGGTACAGTATATACAATGCATTGTGTGTAATAAATTAGTATAACTTGATAGAATTATATATTTAATAGGTATATATTTTATAATAGCTTTTTTTAAGAGGACCTATTTCTTTTTAAGACTTAAGAAAATGGTTAAATTTTGTTCTGAAATCTTCTAGAATATTGAAAGATGATACTTTTAATTTCATTTTTCTCTGACTGTTCTGAATGAAGCCTCGGTCTCATTTTAGTGAATAGCAAATATCCCAGTCACTTAAATAATTCAGTATTTCACTGTTCTTATTATGCATTTTTGACGCTAATACTTCTACAAATGTCTCTCCTGATTTCACTGGAAGGAGTTACAGTCCTCTTCTAAAGAGGGCACATTGAAACATACTGAGTGTTTTATTGAAAACCTTTTCCTCAAGGCCACTGTATCTCACAGGTCACAGCTTCCTGTATAATAATGCTACTGGGAGAATTTGTATAAATTAATTCCATTTGTATAAATTAGGTTTTCTGTAGGAGAAAAAAAAAGATATATTCTGTAGAAAGTGTTCAGAATGGAGCTCATCTGTGCACTAGACATTACTTAAAGCTACATGTTTGAGGTTCCTTGATTTATGTCTCATCTAGTATTTACCATTGCATTACTGGCAATCTATGTTGTTACATTAGAAATTATATCCATATTGCATATCTCCTCTGCTTCTTACTCTTTCTAAGCAAGTATCATAGCTTTCATCAAAAATATTCCATGGTCAAACAGTGAGTGTCTAAAGCCATTTTGTCTGCTTTACAGGGTGGATCACAAAGTGGATCACAGGGTGGTCAGGTAGGTAGATTTTTATTTTCCATTGGTAAAAACATTTAAAGCAATTCTAATCCACAGTACAGTTTTCTTACACATGGGGATATAGACTCTTGCAGAGTCTCTCCATGTCCAGTCTGAACTCATTCTCCGCAAACATACTTCTTATCAGCCCTGAAATTCCACTTACATAAAATTGGAAGTTACATAGAATTTCCATAGAACTCAGCAACATAGGACAGCTGTATTCAGCTCTCCAGCATTATGACTGCTGCTCTTTTGTTTTCACAGGGTGATTCGTACTATGGTGGTAGCCAAGTAAGTATTGCCTCCCAACAAGGTGTTATGATGGTTTTAACTTCTGTAATGACTGATCAATATCTTATGGGCAATATGGTGATGTAAATGATATAAATCCTAATTATTTTATTGTTGGTTTTTTTTAGCAGAGTGGATCATCATCCTCCCAAAATTATGGTGACAACCAGGTAGGCAGACCTTGATTTTCTCCTGGTAAGAATTTTTATAATATTTGATAATTTATCCAAATATCTTGAAAATTGTATTTGTTCAAAGGACTTCTAGGCAATTGTTTATTCCAGCTTTACTGCCTCTGAACCAAATCACAGTTTCTTCTGAAGTAGAGTTTATATTTGTTTGTTTTATAGGATGGATCCTACTCACAAAACTATGGTGGTGGCCAAGTAAGTAATACTCTATTTCACTACTTATACATCACTTCATATAAACTTTAGCCTCTGGTCAAAATCAGGTTTTCTATATTGTAGCTTTCTCCAATTTTGATTGAGTTTTTTGTTTGTTTTAAAGGGTGGATCATCGTCAGACACCTATTATGATAATCAAGTAAGTAGTTCTTTCTCCTAGTTATATTTTAGTGCCTACATCAACTAAAAGATCTAATAAAACATAATTGTTTCAGTGCTTTCTGTGATTTGGGTTTGTTTTATTGGGTTTTTTTCTTTTTTGAGGATTGGAACATTTTCTGTCAGCCGCTATTGCAGCTATGGATTTGACTCCTTTTTTTTGGATAAAGATCCTAATTTAATTTAGCTCAGCTTCTTCCTTGCATGAGCATCTCTTCTGTTGTGTAGAGTAAACATGAAAGTGTATTTGTAGCAATTCATTTTTATTTGTAGCAATTTATTTTTATTTGTAGCAATTCATTTCATTGAGGAAATAACTGGTATCCAATGTTCTTCTAGGAGTCACAAGATTCCTCATATGATAGTAATCCCAACGCCTGTGATGATGTGAGTATGCTTTCTCTAACATATTTTCATCACTACATTTTTCATGTAGATGAGAAAATATTGGTCTGCTAGATGCAGTCTTTGGAGCAGAATGATCCAGAAAGAATGCTGAGCTCCCACACTAACAGCTGTTTTAGCAACTGTCTTTTCTCTGGCTGAAAATTGTCACTATATGTTTACAGATACAGTTAATGCTTTTAAATGCATTTAACTGGATGAAATGAAATATGAAAAAAACAATTTAATGGCTTTGCAGAAACAGACATTTTTCTAAAAATCTAAAGGTACATTTTACATTAGTTAAAAAAACACCTGCAAGAAAATCTTTAAGTACATACAATGAATACAAGAAGAAGGGACAGATATCCCACTGCTTTTCATGTTACATTTGTACTGTACTAAGGTTGTTTGACAATGTTTTTCAGACTGCAATGGTAGAATTTGAAACTAATTTAGACAAAGCTATGGAGAATGGGAGCAAAAGTGATTTTTGTTATGTCTGTATGCAATATCAGAAACAATTTGTCTTCTTTAAGCTTGCTTTATTAAAATAATTCTTTAAAAAAGGAAATAATGAATTCTTTTCCAGAATGACACTACCTACAGTGCCAATAGTCAGGTAAGTACTTTGTTTGTTCTGTAGTGTTCAAATCCTAATGATTAATGACAATGTTAGTAACTAAACACTTCTACATTAGACCTGTGCACCTTTAGTATATGATTACTTTATACTCCCCTTCAAAAAGTTAATTATTTCTCTGTACTCAAGGCTGCTGCACAATTATTTGAAATGACACAATACTTCTAAGAATATATACTAACATATTTTCTTCATAATATGTCCACTTTGGCTGGATAATTTGGGCATTAATCACCTGTGTACATGAGGCATGTAGCCATGTCAAGCTTTTCTCACTTACTCAGATTTAATGTCACTTACATGCTGCTGTTGTAAAGTAACATTTGTGCCTGGTATTACCCAGTATTACTCTCTCTGTCAAGACTTTCCCTCTGTCCTACAAGCAGAAACAGTGATTACCATGAATAGATTGTGACCAAGCAAAGGCTGTGTTGTGTAAATAATTTATGTGTAAATAAATTACATTTTCTCTACTCGTTTCTGTTCCCAGAAAAGCTGTTTCCATCCATCACAGCCTCTTTTATTTTACTGCCATCTAGAGTAACCTTCTGTCATCAGCTACTTGCCTCTTTAGTTCTCAGCCATTCACTATTCTGCTTCATTGTTTTCCCTGTTTTTCCTCTTGAATTCATTGCATTAGGTTCAATTAAAAATGTTCTGAAAAAAAAAAATCCTTCATCAGCAAGCCCTGTTTAGCAGCCTCCTCACTTCCTCCTTAGTACATGAAATATGTTAGTATTCCCTTGGTTATCTCTATCCAGTCTGTATGGCTGGACTGCTTTGTAAAAGAGTTGGCATCTAAAGCCTTTCACAAAGAAGGATGGGGAATGCTAAAAAGTAAAAAAAAAGAGAGAGAGAGAGAAAGGATCCTTATAGAAATTGTGTACTAAACTAGAGTGGTTCAGCTGAGGGATGAGGGAGACTCCCCCAAGCAGGAACTTCTGTTGAAAGAGATAAACTGAAAACAGACAAAAAATATGCTTTTAAAGAATCTTACTGCTAATAAAACAAAATCTCTGGACATCTTCCTTTTCCAAATATCACCCTAAGAAGTAGTAGATTTTAGTTTAAGTATTTAGTGTAGACAACTACAGCTATAAGGTACTAACAGTCTTGTGGTTCCTTTACAGCGTTCTGGTTGTGCAAAGAAGAAAGTTGTTGTTGCCCGAGTAAGTAACACTTTTCTTCTTTTACTTTTTGCCTGCTTGTAGGATTTTAGACCTAACTATACCTAACCTGTCTTAAATATACCTAATTTTTCCCTAATCATGTTTATAGTAGTCAATATCTTCCTGCATGAGGGAAAAGGAAAATAAAATTACTTGGGTATTTGTTCTTTGGATGAATCTCTTTAAAGAAAGTATATATATGAGAAAAAAAAAAAAGAAAAAGACATGAAAATCATGCTTTGAAGTATAGTCTAGCTCAAATTCCTGTTCTTCATTAAGCACATACAGATTTGGTCCAAGCTAAAGTTAAAACTAAATGAGTATCATACAAACAAAGGACAGCTAACATTTTAGCTGAAGAAAGATAGAATAATAAGTAAGGAACAATAAAATTTCCTATTTTATTGTGCTCATAATAGGAGATACAGATATCTCTACTGTATAGTTGCAAGCCAGACTCAGTAGTAGCCTTATAAAAATTGTAAGCAAATAGTCTTTTATTTTATAATAATGCATACCTACTCAATGCACACAATAACGGGTCTAGTGCTCTTATAAATAAATAATATGGAAAGAAAAAAATACCTATCGGTGATCACAGAATTTTCATCTCCTCATTGTAAATGTTATTATTCTTTTACAGGACACATCACATGTTCTAAGCAGAAGAGCCTATGATGTACAGGTAAACCATTCCTGTCCATTTTTTTGAACAACTGCTGGTAGTAGTAAGCTTCTAGCTCCTTGTGTATTACCTACAAAAAAAGAGAAGGATCTAATGTCCACAAAAAACAACTAATTCTCTTTAGGGTTAGGCCTTTCTTCCCAAATAGAACTATGTATTTTATTTTATTACCCTTACAGATATCAGTCTTTTTTTTTCTTCACAGAATGCCTCTTCTCCTTCAAACAGCAGCCACTCTGACATGCAGGTAATAATGTACTGTCAACTGCATAATATCAAGGGGACTTTTGATAAACTATAGATCATTTTGCAAGTTAGGTTCCAGTAATTTTTTTTGTGCTGAAGGATGCTATTTTGATTTGACAGCATTTCCCTATAATGTTGTAATTTTGCACAGTTGTAAATAATGATATTAGGCTCAGAAAATACAGTTTCTTCTGTTCCTTCACCCCACTAACCAGGTAAGAATTGCAGGTGTTTCTTTAGATAACATTTTGTAAAATTAGTCTGAAAAGCACAAACTACTTATTTTCAGATTCTTATTTTAGAAACATCCTTGCATTCTTCATTGCAATGGTCATACATATAATTGTTCCGTTTTGCATTTGGTAAGAAGGTACATTTTAGGGATTGCATACTTCTGTTACAAAATTAGGTCCAACTTTCATGTTCTGTAGGATATACAGAATATATGCTGTAGCAGTGCTTATATTAGAGAATTGTGTGAAATTTAACTGATCCAGAGTGGCACCTTGTTCTGTTTTTCTTAATATCTTGGATTGCTACCCATCCTAGGGGTTTGAAATCCTGCTACACCAGCATTATGTAGATTTAACAGTAGCATAGTCCTCTGTCTCAGAGAGTTTGGAGTTTAAATCAGCATTGCAGACAATCTCTGAGTTCTGGAAGGTAAGAGTTTTCTGAATTAGTTTCCCTAATGCCCATTTCCTGTGAATTTTATCAAGTTGCTTAATTAGGTTTCATCCTAATTTATATTTTTACAAAAATCCAACAGGTTATGTTAATTGGTGCAGGAAGTAATAGAGTTTGTAATAGTTTTGTACTTTAGATTCTAATAGAATGCTTTAATAAAATATAATTGTTTTTTTCACAGGGCGGATCATTTATTGCAACCAGTGGATCAAGTAATCAGGTCAGGATTTTTCTTATTTTTAACTGGTCTTCTTCAGATAGATTCCTATTAATTAACTAATTAAATTCAGAAATCAGAGTTTAAGTAGTTTTACATGGAAGATTGGTGATGATATGCATTAATTTGTAAATTAAGTGGCCCTATTCATATTAAATTTATCAGAAATGGCTCTCTGAGATGACTTTTTAGCACTGTTTCAACATAACGTGTTTTACTGGTGATAGCATAATGGGATTCTCCTCACTACCTTATACTTCTCTCTTGCTGAGGCATCTGTCATTGGGACATCCCACTGGGAGATGCATTATCAGCCTGACTTCCAAAGCAAATGTTAACAGTACACATCTGTGCTGTCCTCTCATTTGTTCTAGGTACAGAAGTCATACCTTTATAGTCTCACAGACTTTCTTCCCTAAACAGTTTTGCAACTGAAATAAGATTTTATTTTAAATTTTCACAAAGCAATAATTGGGGTTTTTTTGTTGTTGTTTTTTTTTTTTTAATTTGTAGGGTGGTTGCATTTGTCCGGATGGAAGCAGTGGTCATAGACCGGTAACTATATTTCTGAGTTTATACTTCCTTCTACATAATGGAGTGCTTTGAATCAATCACCTGTAAATATGGCCAGTTGGTTAACACTAAATATTAATGGTGATTTCCTTAATATGGGTAGAACTGTATACAATTAAATGAAAAAATAAGTTCCACTTAACTTCATAATTACCATTTGACCACTAATTTTCTGTAACTGTTCTTGGTGATCCACATGCTCTGTCACTTAACTATTATGTGCCAATTATTCATTGTGTTCAAAAACCAGTCAATATACTTTGCAGTAACCACAGTACTTAGTTGCATCCAGCTTAGTTTCCTTGTCTTTATCACTGGTGCAATAAAATACTGGGAATAAAAATATCAAAATTTGATACATATTTCAAGAAATAATCTCTTAAATCAACATTTAAACTGTTCCTTCCTATGAAGAGAATAATTGAAATTTCAATGTCAGTTGCACTGGATAAACTTTTCTCTTAGGCAATGCCTCTGGTCCAGGAAAAAGGCCAAGGAATGTGTTTATGTGGACATTATAGACTAGCTCTACCAGGCTCCTGGCTTTTAAAGTCACCTTGGATTTTAAAGTAACCCGTCTTCTATCAGGATATGTATCCCTGAATCTTTAATTCAAGCTGTATTTACATAAACCAATTTGAATGGTGTAGAGTTTTTAATTTCAACAAGAAACATTTTGTTAATTATTCTTTCTGTAAAAAAAACCCACACTATTTAAACAAACTAATTGTATAAAGAAATTACTGCTTTCTGAACTTATTAACTTAAAATACAGCAACAGCAATTTTGGTCAGATGCAATACCACCTCTTTCATCTAATTGAGACTAAGCAGTAATCATGGTTTACATGCTTTAAAATATAAACTAGTCCATTAAAATAAATAATAATGAAACTTCATTGAGGAAAAAATCTTTTTATTTGTTGCATGATTGTACAAAAATCCATTTATAAGGAAGGTGGAGACCTTTATGCAAGTTTTTTTCATTCTAATAAACATTTTTCTTTGCATGCTTTAATTATTGCAAAAAAAAAAGTTTTTAACAGAAATCCAGCACAGCTTGGTTGAGGAGAGTGCATTTAGTTGCTATCAACTAAAGGAAATTTTCAACCTGAAGAAAATAAGACATCAAAATAGGACAGATTAGAAAACCAGTTCTCAATGCAGTTGTGTCAACTTTGATGCACAAGAGACTTATTTTCCAATTTGCAATCGTATCAGCTGATCAAATTAATTTATGATACATTATGTAGCAGTAGATTTGATCTTTGCTTTCATGGCCTTATCTTCATTTTCTGTCCAGGGCCCTCTACACATGGCAGCTACAGTTCTCACAGTAGCATGTAAACAGATCAGCCAGGACAGGGTACATTCTAATAATAGTTAAAAAGCAAGCTCTGGGTAGATGTATATGCACACATAAACTACCACTCCTAAATCTTACAGAAAAGAGAGAGTGATCTCCTTCCTAGGGCAGTGCTCACAGCACCAAGCCTGACAGAGTTCAGAAAGCATCTGGCACATGGTGTGACTCTTGGGGCTGGTCCTGTGCAGGACCAGCAGTTTAACCTCAAAATCCTCTTGGGTCCCTTCCAACTCAGTTTATTCTAATTCCTTGAGAAATTCTTGCAAAATCCTTCTTCTAGATTTAAAAGCTGCGAGTTACAAAACAGTCTCTTTAAACCTGGAGAATATTATAAATTAAGAGTCAGAGCTACACATATTTAAACCATCTTGTTTCAAAGGAAAATGTATGTGGATCCCCAAATACCTCACACTCCAATTATTCTGCTTTTTCTCCAAGCTTTATTTAAAACAAGATCTTAGTCTACAAATAGTCTCAGAGGAAGCAGTCTAACCATAGAATAATTCTTCCCCTGTTTTTATAGAAGGGGGAAATGGCAGTTAGAGTGAATGTCAGGAACTGGTAAATAGTCTTCCCCTTTAAGTGATGAGCTGAAAAACATGCTCTCCTAAATACTCTTTACACTTTGAAAGTCCAGTATTCTGGCAGTTTTTAAAAAGGCCATCAAGGTAATGATCATCTATAAAAACGTGGAGTCTGCAAGGTATGGCATAGGATCCTGAGATTAGAAAAGGAAAAATAAATGTTAGTAGTACTTTCAAATGTTTTAACCTGAACAGAAAATTACAGAACCTGCTACAGATTTCCTTATCTATAAAAAAAGTACAAACCAGCATTCTATTTACAGTCGTTGCTGTAAAGTTTTATTTGAAAGAATAGAAATTCACAGTAGAGTCACTTATGTAAATGTCTGTTTGCAAGCAAATAGCTAGTCTGTGTTTTCATTTCAGGGAGCCCCAGGTTCTTCATACAACACATATTCTGGTAACCAGGTAAACATTCAGATAAAATGCCCTATTCAGAAACTCCACCTAAAACCTTCCCTGAAGGAATAGCTAGATATAAACCAGTAACCCATTCTGTCTTCTGCACAGGGAGGGCCTTACTACTACCCTGGAGGATCCTATGGACAGGTAGTAGCTCTTCCTCCCTCACCAGAGAATACAGACTCCCATCCTCCTGGTTCCTTCACTGCCAGTATTGTGGGTGCCATGACATATTAAATTTCAGACCTGACTGTTATCCCTTAGAGCAGAAAAATTAAATCAACCCTGATGTATCCTGGTGGTGTGAAACTTGACACAGAACAGTATAGAATGGTCTCCGCAGTTTCTTTGCAGAATTCAAATTTCAGCAGGCCAAGAAAATTGGTCCCTGAAAATTTCTTCCACTTTAAAAACAATGGTCTTGAGTTTTACTTAGGCACATAAAACTTAGCTTAAAATTGAGAGAAAGGGTAAAGTGAGAACCAGATGCACAGGTATTTAAACTGTCATCTGCAAGAAAATAACTGATCTGTGTTTTCCTTTCAGGGTGGCCCAGGTTCTTCCCACGGTTCTTACTCTGGTAACCAGGTAAATATTCTGGTCACTGTGCCTGCTCAGGAGCAGCCTAAAAGTATTCTTTGAGAGAGCATTTAACTACAAAATAGTAAATTTCTGTTTTCTCTGCAGGGAGAGCCTTCTTACTATGGACCTGGTGGATCTTATGGAGAGGTAGGTGCTCTTTCTTCATTGTAGAAATAACAGACTTTTATCTTCATTCCTATATTTTCAATATAGTAGCTGCTGTGAAATATGACACCCAAGAGTTGACTCTATCACAACACCTAATAATTCTATCAGCTGTCTGTACCTTACAACATGCAATCTGTCAGAGAAAAAGACTAAATTGTGCTTCCAGCTTCCATGGAATGATCTTCCATCTAACTAAAAAATTAGTGATATGAAGCTCCTTCTTGTTTAAGAGTACTGCCCTGGATTGAGATTTAGATCCATTGGTATTTACACCATCCTGTTTGCAAGCAAATAGCTAGTCTGTGTTTTCATTTCAGGGAGCCCCAGGTTCTTCATACAACACATATTCTGGTAACCAGGTAAACATTCAGATAAAATGCCCTATTCAGAAACTCCACCTAAAACCTTCCCTGAAGGAATAGCTAGATATAAACCAGTAACCCATTCTGTCTTCTGCACAGGGAGGGCCTTACTACTACCCTGGAGGATCCTATGGACAGGTAGTAGCTCTTCCTCCCTCACCAGAGAATACAGACTCCCATCCTCCTGGTTCCTTCACTGCCAGTATTGTGGGTGCCATGACATATTAAATTTCAGACCTGACTGTTATCCCTTAGAGCAGAAAAATTAAATCAACCCTGATGTATCCTGGTGGTGTGAAACTTGACACAGAACAGTATAGAATGGTCTCCGCAGTTTCTTTGCAGAATTCAAATTTCAGCAAGTTTTACTGCCTGAAGATTTCTTCCACTTTAAAAACAATGGTCTTGAGTTTTACTTAGGCACATAAAACTTAGCTTAAAATTGGGAAAAAGGGTAAAGTGAGAACTAGATGTGCAGGTGTTTAAACTGTCATCTGCAAGAAAATAGCTGGTCTGTGTTTTCCTTTCAGGGTGGCCCAGGTTCTTCCCACGGTTTTTACTCTGGTAACCAGGTAAATATTCTGGTCACTGTGCCTGCTCAGGAGCAGCCTAAAAGTATTCTTTGAGAAAACATTTACTACAAAGCAGTAAATTTCTGTTTTCTCTGCAGGGAGGGCCTTCCTACTATGGACCTGGTGGATCTTACGGACAGGTAGGTGCTCTGTCTTCTTTGTAGAGATAACAGACTTTTATTTTCCGCCTGTTCTGTACTTGAAAGATGGAAAACACTTTCTTGGAAGAACCGAATTAATCAGCTTTTAAAAATTTTCTTTGCAGGGAGGGTCTTCTTATGATGGCAACAGTGAATCCTATGGTCAGGTAAATACTCTTTTTTTCCACTTTGTGTAAATGTTGCTGAGGGCCAATACCCTGGGTGAAGTAAATATACAGCTATATCTGTACTTCAGCTCTCACTATACTAATGAAAGTGATCTTTTATTTGAGGAATGAGTGAATTGTATGTACTTTTACCTAGGTAGCCTAGGAAAGTTTATAGGGCAATAAAAGGTGGGGTGCCTCCAACCTTTATGGGTTATTCTTCTCAAAAATGCTAGCTTTGAGTTACCTGCAAGATGGAGGTCTCTTTAAAAGTGGAATTAGAATTTGCGTTTAAAAACATGTAACATTAGTATTGTACAGGCACATAACTCAGTTGCTTAACAGTTCTGATAAGCAAGTAAATAATAATATTTTTTTAATCTGCGAGAAGATCCCTACAGCAAGGAGAGAGAAAAAAAAAAAGGCAGCACCTGTTTGCAATATGAAAATTATTTATGTTTTCTGAACAGGGTGGATCTTCTGTATATAGTGGTTCTGAGGCTTACGGCCAGGTAAATGTTATTTGTCTCCTACATCAAAAGCTTAAACCTGCTGTGTTGGTTTTTATGTGTACTGGGTTCTATGCTTCAGTTATTTTTAAGTGACCATGACCATGAAAATGCCATTTTAACTTTTTTTCTCTTTACCTTTGCAACAACTCAAAATGTTTCCATAATGCAGAGAACATGATGCACTATGCATGCTGTTTTTCGCTGTGACTAGCCCTGTGACTGTTCAGTGCTTTAACAACTTTATTGCTCATATGTTAGCTCATTCAAAAGGAAAATACTTCATGCATTTACTTTACATACCTTACTTATGCAGAAGCTGTTGAAAGTTTAAATAATGGGATTTTTTAATATTAAGAATGATAACTTTGCAATTTAACTTCATTGAAAAGTTTCTCCCCTATAAAAATGCATGTTTGCAAGGAGGGGTTTTTCCCAGCCTCTTCTGCTTAAGCCTCTTTTCTGGTAAAGTTAAATATTTTTTCTTTTCTTGCACATTCCCTAGTTTAGGTAAAATTTGAGATTCTAAGCACTTAGCTAGTTTTATTCTTCTATTTTATATACCCCACAATTAAGAACATGTAAGAGAATTTTTTACATGAAAATAAATGCTTTTCCATTATTTTACAGGATTCACCTGCCATGGGAGCCAGTGAAACTGAAGATAGTGTAAGCATTTCTTCTCAAAAATATCAGTATCTTCATTCACTACCTTCTAAAGTATCTAGGTGCTTACATGGACCTTTACCTTATCTGATGTCACGTGATTGTGCTATACATGATAAGAACTTCACAAATTAAAATTGCAGTTACAACAGTTCCAACTTCTAACAATCAAACATTTTTTTAATTTGCTGTTAAAAGTAGCAATTACAAAGAAAGCTCTTTTTATTTCACGATTTCTATCAAAACTCAATATTTTTATATGACTACTTCTCTTTCCATCCCAAATTAGCACTACATTTTGTTTGTTTTTCCAATTCCAGACACATGATTCAAGTTCCTTCAACTACATATTGCATAGGAATGGTCTGTTTTCATGTAGTGTGGTGAAAACTGCCTGCTTTTCTTTAAAAGATGCCTTTTCTACTGACTAAAGTATATACTCTATTAACTCTGCTAAAGTCTGTTATAAGACTTCACAATTTTTAAGTCTTTTCCAGGGTCCTGGTTAGTAGGAAATTGCTCTCTGCAAATAATTACAAATTCAGCTGTGCACTTTAGTCACAAGTATACTGTGTCAATAGCTTCAATGCAGTTTCTGAACCAAATCTTCTTATGGATATTCAAGAAAGCTAAAATATGATACTACAGAGGGTCCAAGAAGCCCTCTGAAAAAAAACCTAAAGTGTAAAAATAGATGTGTACCACATTTTGGTCTTTGAAAAATCAAGACAGCTTTGCAAATGCTGATGTTTTCCCCTGAAACATTCTGGAGGACATAAAACAGATTGAGATGTGACCTCATTCCTTTATTTCACTATATCAGGATTCAGCTTTCAAAAGAAAGAAATGCCATTCTCCAGAAATGAGCTGAGAAAGAATTTGCAGACTGCTTATCCTACAGCCTACATCTTCAACCTTCCCACAAGCAGTACCTCCCTTTGCTTCCCCCCCTTGCTTAGAAAGAAGCAGTAATATTTTCCATGGCAATAACCAGATTCTGGTCTTTTTTAGGATTCCTCCTCAGCGTCTGGTGGCCGCCAGAGTGAACGGGTAAGAAATCCCTCCTTTATGTAGTGCCAGGTGCCAGCCCAGTGCCAAACCTGAACTACATTTCCTGTGGAAAGCCTGAGGCAGTTCCAGCGTGGGACAGAAAGCCCTCAAGCCCATCAGGAATGAGGATATGGTTAAAGAGTTTAAGTACTGCTAGAAATCCCAGCTGATGCTGAGGTCTGCTCCTGAATCTCAAGCTCACATCACAAATGTGATAGCACAATTCACTTGTTCAGGTCCTTGTACTTTTTAAATAATTGATTGACTGCAAAGAGCTTCAATACCATGATTTTTCCGGCACTTATTCTAAATGCAACCCTTTGCTTGTTGTGCTGTATGACTTACTTTGAAGGCTTCCATTTTCCTATCATTTTTATATGGCACATAATGTATTTATTCTAATGACACAGACTGAGAAATTATTTTGTTGGAGATTTAACTCTTTCAACTGTTGTATCCTAAAGATATCTTCCACCAAAAGAGCAATTATCAATAATAATGAAAGGCATGTGCTCTTTTATATATAAAGACAGTATATTTTTAAAATTTTTCTTGAATAATCCATGACAGAAAATTAAGGCATGTGGAGAAGAAAGGAGGAGTGTTTTTCTTCCACTCTGATCTTTCCAGTTTTTGGGGTTTGGTTTTTCGATGTAATTTCATTTTAAATACATTTTTCCAGGATTTTTATTCCCCAGGAGGCAACCAGTCAGGTGGACATGTAAGCATCTATTTTATTTATTATTTGCAGTTCTCTTTCAAAATGGCTGTACCATTTAAAAATTATCCCAATGAGTAAATGACACCAATCCATTAATTTCCTAGAAATTCTCATGACAACTGGAATCATGTCTTGTGAAATCAAATTGAAAACTGTTTGAATAAAAAAATTAAAAATTGTGTGCGTAGAACAGTCTTGTTCTCCATAAGCCATTTCAAACAAAAATAAATTGTGTCTTCTTTTTGCAGGGGTCATCTTCTCAAAGTGGCAGCTACTCCAGTGGACAGGTAAATACTAAATCTTTGTATTTTTGACCTGAAGTATTAATCAAACAAAAGTTTGAGGCCTCATGTTGTATTACAGCAATTTTTAATCTGTGAATGAAAAAGACTTATTCATTCTTCCTTACATAGCTCTATGTAAAATTCCAAATGCAAATAGAGTAATCAAAATACAATTACTGTATTAACTGATGTTTTAACATCAGGAAAAATGAAAGTAATAAATATTTGGCATTACTTCATATATTTTAAATATAAAGCAAGTGATTTTTATTTTTTCAGGACTCATACTCATCTGGAAGCAGCCAGTATGGTGGGCAGGTGGGAAATTTTTCTTCTTTGCTGTTATTGTGAGGGGTTTTCCCCCAATGTTCATATTTCAAGAAAATATTACCAGATTAGCAATACCTAAGTTTCTGGACTACTCTGTGGTTTATTTTATCCTCATTGATCTTTCTATAGATAAAATTATGTTCTCAACTAATATCAACTTTTTAAACAGTTAAAAGTGTAAAAGACATTACTTTGTATTTAAATGCATGGGTCACAGAAACATTCTTAAACAAGAATGTAATGTTTTCAGGGTTCATCCTCCTCAGGAGGCAGCCAGTCTGGTGGACAGGTACGAACTTCTTTCTCCACAGTCTTCAGCTAGGCTTGTGTCAGGGACTCTAATTTATTTCTCTTATCTTTCCTTTACAAGAACTGTTTTCCTTCACCAGGAAAACAGAACTGTCCTTCTTGCCCAAAGCCTCAGCAACACATAGTTTTCTTTTGCCATTTGTTATTTGGACATCCAGCAAGCCAGAGCATCCAGCAGTAATTGTTTGGCATATGCATGTCAGCTTCTCTACCTGCTTTGGTACTAAAGTTCATGCATATTGAAAGTGTAGAGTGAGACACTGAATGGTGAACTCCTGGCCACTTCTCAGTTAGTTTTATCTGAGGAGAAATCACCTGTTTTTTGTATCATCTGTAACATGAAACTACTGCATGTACTCCAGGTGCTCTGGCCTGTTTAGAAAAAAAAAATGCTTTCTATGGTATTACTCAGAATTTTGTATTCATCCTTTTGCTGAGTATTATTTTTATGGTAAAAAGTATTATATTATTTTTATGGTAAAAATTGTAGGTAAGAAAATTTGAAGATAAAAATGAGCATTTTGTTTCCCCATCAGAGCAATAAGTGCAGGAACAGTTGCATGGGATGAAACAGACTCAGTGCTAGAAGCTGGGCAGTTAAAATGTGGCTTTATGGTTTGCGTGCCTGGGATGGTAGAAGTAATTTGAGTTGTAGCTAGGACCCATTTCAGTCCTGTGCTCTTGACATCTTAAACACTTTCTGCATTCTTTACAGGGTGGATGTGATTGTTCTGGGACAAATTCTGTAAGTGCTACTTGTTCATTATACATTTTCTTTTACTAAACTATTTAACTGAAAAAATATGTGAGATCCTATTTATTTCCAACTTAATTATTTTAATGTACTCTAAAATTTACATTAATTGTTCCTTTGGTGAGTTAGATGGTTCTGATATGGTAGAAGTTATTTCTTATCATGCCAAGATTCAGCGTTACAGAATCATTGAATCATTTAGGTTGGAGAATGCCTCAGGTCCAACCAGTAACACAGCACTGCCAAGATCACCACATAGCCTTATCCCTAGGTGCCCCTTGTACAGGTCTTTTCAATACCTCTGGGGCTGGTGACTCAGCCCCTTCCCCAGCAACCTCTCCAGTACTTGATAATCCTTTCAGTGAAGAAATTGTTTCCTAAAATCCAATGTGAGCCTCTCCTGGAGCAGCCAGAGGCCATTTCCTCTGGTTCTTGTAGCTTGAAAGAAGGGCCCAGTCCCCATGTGGCTACAACCTCCTTTCAGGGAGTCATAGAGAGCAATAAGGACCCACCTGAGCCTCCTTTTGTCCAGGCTAAACAACCCCAGCACCTTCATCTGCCCCTCTTAAAGCTTGTGCTCCAGACCCTTCCCCAGCCCCTTTCCCATTTTTGGACACAATCCCACACCTCAAGGCCCTTCTTTGAGAGGCCCAAAAGTGAGCAAGGATTCAAAGTGGCAGCTTCATCAGTGCCCAATCAGTGTAGGGGGACAATCCCTTCCCTAGGGCTGCTTGATGGCCACATTATTTCTAATAAAAGCCAGGAAGCTCCAAAGCTGGCAGTGAGCTGCATCTCTGAGCAGTGATGTCAGTTGCTATACAGTATTTACAAAGATGTGTATTTCTTCTCAAAAAGCCCAAAAAAGATTGCATTAAATAGCAGAATTAATTGACAAAAGACCTATCATGAAACTTAAAATAATATCCAGTCTATAAAATTGCCAATCATAAAAATTTGTATCAAAAATCAACCTTATAAAATTTAATATGTAAACAAAACAAAAAATGGAGCGACTTCTCACTTGTGCTTTTAAGTCCATATGAAATTATTTAAGGACTATGCAATAGGGTAATCCCTGTTTTCAAAGCAATTCATATGTGGACAATCAACATGTAGCATGTAAAGGACATTCCTGCACCTTGGAAATACTCTTATTTCCTAAGCAATAAATTATAGGTAGATACAATATGATACTTCATGATTTATGGTCTTCTGGACCAAAAAAGGGCTATTTTATCTATTGGCAAATTGATAAAGTAAGTGAAGTATAACTGATTTCAGGCTGTGATATTCTTCCTTTGAAATGCCATGAAACAGACATTCTAAGGTTTTGTTTCATTTATAGTTTATGACCAAAGACAAAGACTAATTTTTCTTTTCTTGTTTTCCTTTATAGGGTGGATCCCCTACTTTAGTCAGAAGTGATTCCTCTGCAAATGTAAGAAATGTTCATCAGCTTTTAAGAGTGTTCTCTGTTTGCTTTATCAATGTAATGGCTAGAGAGGATAAAAAGAGTCAGTGCCTAATAGGAGTCATACACTTGTGAAAATAACCTACTTTGGTTACAATTAAAAATACACACAGTACATTCTTTTTAATTGTAACAAAAAATGCACACAGAACTTTCATGCAGCACTCCCAGTTTTCCTTTCCATTTGAAATAGTTTTCACTCAAAGAGAAGTCTTACAATGAAAAATGTTGTTACAAACACAGGTAGATAACTGTGCAAATATTTACTTTGGGAGTCAATTCTATTGGCTTCCTTGGAATTATATTAAAAAATCCCCCAAGGATATGGATTTATGTGATTTTACTGCTCTTTTTTCCCCAGGGCACATCTTCTTCTGGAGGCAGCCACTACAACAGCCAGGTAAGCATTCATTCCAAAAAGAATTATTTACCACTGCTGAAAATGATTGTTAATTCATTCAGTTAAATTCAATTTTTATATAGGAACTGGGTAAAAAGAACAGAAGCCCACCAAGTGAAATTCATCATTGAGTTAGATATGTCCTAAAAATTATAACAATGGATTTTTTAGCCAGAAGTGTCCTTTGTGAAACTTGCAAAATGAAGCTTTAAAAAAAAAAAACAAAATACAAAACAAAACAAAAAAACAACAACAACAAAAAAACCCACAAAAAACCAAAACAAAAACCAACCAAACAAGTGTGGGGAAAGAATGAATCAAAGTGCATCATTTTGAATTCCTATTTGATCTAATTCCATTACAAATGAAAAAAAATCCTATCTCCCCTCTTTAAAGAGACCTTTTGTTGTATGAGGTTTCAGCAAATTTTCTTAGTTTGGTTTTCAGAGTCCTGTTGGTAGGTAATATTTTACTGCTAGCTCTGCCCCAGCATTCAGCTTTCCAAATTAAAAACTTCATTCTCCAGAGTGAGCAGAGAAAGAACAGGACAGAATTTCACTTTAACCATTCCAACATCTCACACAAACAAAGCACTACGTCTTCGCCTTCCACCCTTGCTAAGGATCTCAATTATTTTCCCAAATTAGCTTGCTCAACTGAAATCCTAGTTATTAAAACATTCTGAAAGCCCTGCTCACCTGTCTTCCCTCTTACCTTGCTCTCTTGCTCCTGTCATCCTGGCAGAGTCATGTTTTTATTTAAGGAAATCCTACTGCAGGTAATTCACTCAGCTGATATTCTTTACAGGATTCATATTCCTCTGGAGCTAGCCAGTATGGAGGACATGTAAGTTCTTACTTTTAATATTTTATATTATATTTTTAAATAAATAGTTGACTCATATTAAGGACCTCAATTTAATATATCAAGAAAGTTGGCAGTGGTCTATACTCTGTGGTGATATTGTGAATTCAAGGAAGACAAAAAAACAGAGTTTATTTTGGGATAATTACACACAAACACTCTACCAAAATATAGGTGCCTTTGCCACTTCTTTCCATGAATTAGATATTCAGAAATAACTAATTATCAATTTTTTTCCAGGAGTCATCTTCTTATGGAGGCAGCCAGTATGGTGGACAAGTAAGCATTAATAGTCCCCATTTTTGTAGTTTATTTACTGTCCACCTGACTGACTCTGTCTTAGCTTTAATTTAATCTAAAATCTCTTCAATAAATCTTTCTCTGTAGTCTTCTGATGCTACTGTAATTAAACAAAACAAGTTCAGATGAAGATCATTATCTAAGACTAAGAAAAAATAGGATGTGAGATACTTGGCTGACTCAACTGACTCTTGAAATTTGCAGGACTAGATATCATGTCTCTCTGAAATAAATCAGTACTTTATGAAGCTAACCATAATTTTTAAAGCCTCCTGAGATGATTCTATGCATTTATGAAGCAGGTGTAAAAAGGTTTCAGTTTCCATTTTTTGTTTATTTTCAGGGTTCACGTTCCCCAGGAGGCAGCCAATATGGTGGACAGGTAAATATTCTTCCTTTGTAGCATTTACTACTTTATCAAAGAGATTTGGCAGTCCTCTGAGTACAAGAATATTTTAAGGCGATTGGGGTTTGGTTTGGGGGGTTCTGTCCATTTTTCTCTAATTTGTTGCTAAGTATATAATGGCTATAAATGTATGGGGTCCCGAGCCACAGCAGAGTTTTTAAGATGGAATTTCTGATGCACCATGGTAAATGCAGATGAGCCTCAGCCATTTTGGCAAGTCTGGTTCAGTCCACTGACAGTTCTGGAGGGAAGGAAACTGGGTACTCCTTCACATGGAGCATGGTTTAAAGGAGTTCAGTGATATGGATATAGAGATTATTCAATTCTTTTTTGTTCAGGGTTCACCTTCTTCAGGAGGCAGCCAGTATGGAGGACAGGTGAGAATCTCTTCTCATTCTACACCAAAACCTAGTACTTTTATATTGACTGAAAATTACTTTGTGAAAAAATCTGTTTATCTAATAAAAGATAGGTATCTAAAGATATATGCTTTGAAGCAATACCAAAACTGTGGGGATCTGCTGCCTCTGTTGTCTTAAATGCAGTTCTGGCCTTGTTCTACCCTCCAACCTGCCCTGTTGCTGTCAAGGTTTCTTATCTCTAACAGTAAGGAAGAAGATTCCTCCCTCCTCCACACCATTTCCTTCAGAAAAATGCAGTATCAGAGTTGATATCTGAAAAGCAGTATGGTTAAAAATAGGAAGAGGGGAGAAGGTGAGGACTTAGTAAGACTCCTCATGCCCCTGTGAAATGAAAGATGACAGATAGAGTTCCTGGTGCTGCCTGGAGGTATAGCCTCTAATATGCAGTGACACATAAAGCAATAGGCTGAGTGTTTATCTTCCTGACATTTTTCATTGTGCAACAGAGAAAAAAAATAGTGCTTCTTTAAAAAGCTCTTTAAAAAGCTTTTTGATTTGAGAAATAATTGGCACCTTTGCTACAGGGTCCATCTTTCTCAGGTGGCAGACCTTATGGAGGACAGGTGAGAATTATTTTTCTGTTTATGGGCTGTTTTCTCCATTGTTTGCCTTTTCTTTTTTTTTTCTTTTTCTTTTTCTTTTTCTTTTTTTTTTTTTTTTTTTTTTTTTTGTGAAAATCAGAATATTTTTTAAAGGAGTGTCTTACAGCAAAACAGTGTTTAGGCAGAATAGCTGAATATCTGGCTCTGCTGTGTCAGACCACATAAGCAAGGTATGGAAGGCTACTGTGAGCACACAGTCCAGGGCAGCAGCACTACCCACACCTGCCTGAAGCTGACTTTGATTCAAACTTCATTGTTCTGTTTAAACAGCAGCCACTGTAAAGGCTGTCAGTGGATTTCAGTACGGTTATAAAGTACATGTTCATGTCTCTGTGGCACTTAAATCCAAGGAAGACAAAAATGTGGTTTTCTGTGACAGGTCATGAGCTAAAGAATGTGCAACAAATACAAATGCTTCTTCATTTCTTTAGGGTATAGCTTCTTCAGGAAGCAGCCAGTATAGTGGACAGGTAAAACATCTACTTTCATGGTACTTGCAGTTTGGGTACACAGCTCATCAGGAAAACAGACTGGTATTTTTTGCAGAAAAGGAACATTCTGAAATAGAATAGCTTTAAGCCAGACTGAAGCTGGATTGCTAAGTATGAGTTTGGAATATCAGATCACATTAAGACCAAATGACACAGGGGCCTGTGACACGGGAAATGTCACAGCATGGAAATGTTTCTTCAACATATCATGGTTTAAGATAATTTTTTGTGTTATGTTTAAATGGAAGCAATTTGAAATTCTGAGAACCACAGAGAAATGAAAATGTTACTCAGTAACACACAAGTAATTAAGTTACTTATTTCTTCCAGGGCTTTTCTTCAGGGGTCAGGCAGTCTGGTGGACAGGTATGTTTTCTTTCTCTGCACTGTATGGTTCTGCTAGTGTCATATATTCCCAAATTGCTTTGTGTAACTTCCCTTCACAAAAACTGTTTCCAGTCACACATTTAATCCAGACTGAATGTGGAAAGTGAGACACTGAATAGTGAACACCTGGCCACCTCTGAGTTTTACCAATGTAGAAGTTACCTAATAGGCCTCCACTGGAAGTCATCCAAAGAGCACTGCATGTATCCATAAGATCATAGAGTATACAGAATTGGAAGGATCCATCAGGATCAGCCAGTCCAACTCCTGGCCCTGTGCAGGACACCCCAAGAATGACACCATGTCCCTGAGAGCACTGTCCAAATACTTCTTGAATTCTGACAGGCCTGGTGCTGTGATCACTTCCCTGGGGAAATTCTAATTGCTCTGGTATCCTCAAGGAAAAATAAAACATAAGCAGTATTACTATTCAGAATGTTTTACTTATCCTTTTGTGAGTAGGTTTTTACTGTAAATTTTAAATGAGAAGTTAGAAGATTCTATTTTAAAATTCAATTAGTAAGTGCACATCTAGCCTAAAAGGGCAGGGAAGAGATAAAAAACCTTCCTTTTTAAATAGAGCTTGATAAGTTGATGAGTAGTGTTTCATAATTCATTTTTTTAGAGTAGCAGAATATGAGTTTGATTTACTAATTCAGAGGCCTATTCCAATCATAGACCCAGGAAAGTAAGTTTGGTTGTGTTTTGTACAGGGTGGGTGTGTGTGCCCCGGTGGAGGTTCAGTAAGTATTTTTTGTCTTTATATATTATTCATAGTATTGGAAAATTCCCAAGGAGCTACACTTCTTGAAATAATTCTGTCTGTCAAGTTCTATGTATGATGAAATCTTTTTCCACATTATGCTAAAATGAGCAATTAATTTTGAACCTGCTAAAGGCAAAAATAATAATTGACTTGGAACCACAGCATTGTATTCAAAATGAGCTACTCAGTTTGTAAGAGAGGCCTGGGACTTTTCTAAGAATCTGTTTCACAAATATCTCATAGTGTACCTGTTGGGTTTTGGACTTTGCTCTTATGATAGTTATTAACAATATGATTGAACTAGTGAAACTTAGATTAAAATCTTGGCTTCAAATGCTTTCAGAATGGGGTAGAGAAACACATTTGGGAAAATTAAAGCTATTTCCATTTTTCTGTCTAACTAGTATGTTTCCTATTTCTTTGTAAATTCCTGGAAAAAAAGCCAAAAAACCCCAAAAATATAAAAAACATCCCCCATCCCCCACCCCCCCCATTTTGCTGAGATCAAGTTAATTTACTTCTGAAGGAGGCTCAGTTACCTGCTTTTCTTCCAGTGTAGTCAAAAATTGCTTGGATCACAACTTCTCTTTACTGGTCTGTGTAATGAAGCAAAATGACATGCCCAAGTATATAACCCATGGTATATATGCCAGTTCTGAGAATCAAAAGTGTTGAAAACAACATATAAATTAGAGTTTATATAAGTAGAAGTTATATAATAATAATAATACTCACTTATATACACATTATATATATATATATATATATATATATATATATATATATATATATATATGTACATATATTTCTTGGCATATAAATCAAGACAAATCAGAATAATAGTAAGCAGTGTAAATGACTTGATCACTGCAATAGGTCAGTTTGTTCTCTTGGATTTCCTCTGTGTGACACTGAAGTTATCACAGAGTAAACATTGCTGTTTCTATTGAATGCAGGGCTCTTTCTCAGGAACCAACTACCATGGTGGACAGGTAGGCAGTTTGTCTCTAGCATTTACACAGACAAGTTCCTCAGGAATAAACATGGCTCAGTTTTCATCTGTGCCAGCAGCCATTAAATACTGAGCTCAGTTTAGTCACAGAGATAGGTAAAATAATTCCAGAGAGTGCAGGGGCTTTTATTCAATCACAGTTGACATTTCAATTATGTCCTTCTATATACAAGAGCCAAGGTTTGTAGTTACTTTGTAGTTATAGAAGCTTTCTTACCTTAAAAAATTACTGAAGAATCATTCACAGGGTTCATCTCACTGCATAAATCAACAATATGATGTGTGCATAATTAGTCATTTGCCATTGCATTAGTAACTGTGTAAAATTCTGCCAGTTAATCAGTGTGATGAGTATTGTTTATATTATATTAGGTCCAGGATCTTTTTTTGCCATTTAAAAATTTGTTGCTATTAAAAGAATTGTTTATAAAAAAATTGCATTCTTTTTATAGGGTTCATATCCTGGAAGTAATCAGTATGGTGGACAGGCAAGCAAATTTTCTTTGTTTTCAAGATCTTACTTCTATTTGCAATTTATCAGCTGAAAAAATATGCAGTACATTTACTGCCAGTTTTTTAGGGTTATTTTACTCCTAATAAATATTTGAAAACAGGGACTGTCAGTAGCTGGAGAATACTCAAAATAGAGTAGGACAAACAAATTTCCATGCAAAGAAATTCCATAGATCATAATTTTAGTTGTTTTACCTCAGAATGCCTCTTATCTTAAGTGATTATTTTAATATTTACACTAAATACTTGGAAAATTTGGTACAGAATAAGCCAATAGATACTGCTTAAAAAATATAAATTCAGGTGTGTTGCACACAATAACACTACTTTCCTCTTCAGATCACTTCAAGACTCTTGCCATTAAGCATGTACCTTATGCAGACTGTTTGCCACTGATTCAGAAATGTTACTAGTGCAAATAGCTGACAAGTTAAATGCATGACTAACTCAAAAGATGGAGCCTATTTTCATTAGTATTACTGTGTTTGCAATGTCTCACTCTACCATGGTAAAAAAATTAATTGCTTTTTATTCCACTGGCAAGCATTGGTGTTCAGTATCACTCTATTTAAAAGATAATCTCACGTAGAATGGAGAGGATTCTTAACACTGCAAATATTTTTCCCCCCAAACTACCTAATTGGTAATATCAACAATGTTTCTACAATAATACACATGGTGCTCTCTAAACATGCCTGACATAATAGAAAATCACAAATAAAGTCTATTTTTTTTTCTCTTCAATAGAGCCATATGTAAGACACTTTTGATCCATTTATTTGTGGAACAGAACAGTCTCAGCAGGTGTTTTGTGACTGTTTGCCCAATTTATTACTTTCAGTTGTTGAAAAACTTCGAGGCATTAGATCAGAAGTCTTTTACTGTATCTTTTTAGATTAATATACTTTCCAGATTATGACTGAGATCTCCTGTTAGAAGTCCTGTGATGTTTCACTTTGCGCAGAATAATGAAAAGTAACCGCTGTTAATTTTCTTCACCTTTTTATTTAAATAGGGATCTTACCCCTCAAGAGGCAGCCAGTATGGTGGGCAGGTGAGTATTCCCTTTCCATCCCATCACTTCATCTCTTTCCTAACACACTTTATAGATTGGGTCAGTTACTTGATGCTAACTGATACTTTAATTTGGCCATTTTATTAAATTTAAACAGTGGAGGTAATATGGATTGAAACTGTTTCAGTAAGGTGAATAAAAGATTTGGTTACAATGAGTTACTGTTCTGTGTAAAATATTCCTTGAACATACTATAGTTGCCAGGCTCTATTTTATAACACTGCTTTCTTGATTCTTGTGGTATGTAGTACAGAGTGCAAATTTTAAGCATCCCATTAACATTTTTTTGTTCAAAGAACACCCAAATAAGCTTGTCCTAAGTACTACAGAAATTGTCTCAAGACAGTGAAAATTATTTTCCATTAATTAATATAAGTTTGATTTACTTGTTACAGGGCTCATATCCTTCTGGAGGCAAACAACATGGTAAACCAGTAAGTACAAAGCATTCAAATTTACCTTTCACTTTTCTTATACACCTGCTGAAAAAAAAAGGTATCAAGTTAGTTATGGACTAGACAGAGAATTACTTTAATATGCAAAGAGTGGTACATGATTTACTTATCTGGGATACTCTCAACAAATGCTAACACAATATTTATTTTCACACAATTTTGAGGCAGCACTTTACTGTGTAGCTGAACTAGTAATCACAGAAGGAAACCACTGGATTTTTGTGTGTGTGTGTGTAAGGAACTTCTGAACAGCTATTTCTGTTTAAATTCATAATAATAATACACTTTGTGCTCAGAGCTCAGTTTTCCATTGATTTTGTATGCATTTATCTTAAGTATTTCTGTTGTGCTTTGAAGAAAACACTTTCTCTTGTCAAAGGAAATAATAGTTGCCATTTAACTATGCATATTTTCAACTTCTACCATTTCAGACTACTCTTTTTACTGTGTAATTTGGACCTCACTCCTGCCATTCAATGGCAGTTCATACAAATGTTTTAGCTTATCTCTTATAGAAAAGATGTATTTGTTATTAAAAAGTGATCGTAAATGTTACATTTTCTAATACATGAATCCTAAAGGGGAGACATTTTCGTATGTATGTATTTGATGGCATTTCTTAAAGACTTAATGATTGTAAAATTTCCTGTTGGCAATGCCATTCAAATAAGCAGAGCCACTTCATGAAAAAACTGAATAAGATGCTTTCAGAACATCTAATTTTTCTGTACCTACTTTTATTTTCAACTACCTTTCTTATTAGAGTTTCCTTTAAGTAGGGGCTATATAGTAAAGGCCTCCTATAATTTTACTTTTTTTTGTTGGTGCTGTCTTTTTTTTACCCAAATGTAACCATAGACTGGTACCAGGAGAATTATGGTTTAATTGGACCTTATTATTTTTTCTATTCCATATATTAAACACAACTATAAACCAGTTCTTTTTTCTTGAGAATTTTGCATAAAATTTTCCAATACAACATTTGAAAGAACACACATCACAGAAAATGTTAAATATATCTATTTCAGATTAGATTTTGCCTGGGATTTTTGGATGACTGGATACAAAACAGTGTTCATTCTTCTCTGGTCTTTAATTACAGATAGCAAGAGTATTTAAGCACAAATAGACTTAGAGGCAAAAACAGTTATCTTTTTTCAGGGTTCCTCTTCCTCAGGATACAGTCAGCAAGGAAAGCCAGTAAGGATATTCTTCTTTCAGTATTCTGCAACCAAATTAGAAATGGGGATATTGGGTTTTAAGATAGGTAACAACGAGAGTAAAATTTTAAATTATGTTTCAATAGTAAATGTATGAGAAAAATGATCAATGAAAATTGGAATATTTTGCTCAAGCTTGAACCTTAGGATGAGGCAGCATTTATTCCTCCCACAGCAAAGTTTTTTATTCATAGGAACATGGTTGGGTCATTCTGATAAGAATGATACATTTAAATATCAGGGTAATTGTTTCAGTTTCCAACTCTGTAGTTTGGACAAGACACATTGCTTTGACCCATTCCTCTGAAACTCTTCCTGCAATAAAAAGGACATAGCTGTGCTTATTTGAGACCATTAAATTCAAATAGGGGGGAAAAGTGCAGTGAAAATAGTAAAGACCCTCTTATGTCCAGGGCATTTTCAAGACTGCTGTGTGCTCTTTGGACAAAGTCCACTGCAGCCTTGTAGGACAAAATTAAAAGGTTCATAATTATTTTACAGGGTGGCTCTGGCTCAGGAAGCACTTACTCTGGGAAACCGGTAAGAATACTTTCATCTTTTCTCAGTAAACAAAGAACCTGGGTGGTGTGCAGAGAAATTTTGGGATGATTTGGTCTGAAGAGAACATTCTCTGTTAATATTAGTTCAAGCTTCCTCTAGAACAACTTAAAACCACGCTGTGGGTTAAGCTATTAAAATCTTGTTGATCACAGGAAAAAACTGTGTTAGAAACCATTGGCTGGGAACATTCCTATAAATTTGTTTGTTTGTTTGTTTTCAGCAATCACCTTACTCAGGCGGCAGTCAAGTGGTAAGAGCTTTTCCTCTGTAGTTTCTACTGGTCTCTTCCTATAAATGTCACAGAAAACTGAAAGCTGTCAAATTTCCTACATCTGAATAAATGTTGGAGACCATATGTGCAACATAATAAATTAAATAGTCTTAACAAAAATGAAGAAAAGTGGGACCACATAGGTGCTTTATACTTTTGACCCTATCACTGAAAAATAGGTGTTGATAGAAATGTGGCACTTGATCTTTTGACATCAGAAGTGTCCATGTAATAGACAGGGCTAATAGAAAAAGATTTCTCTAAAAATGTCCATGCTTTTATAATAACAATAAAGAGAACTATTTAATAATGGGTTTATCAAATTTCTCTCTTTTTTTTGTTTTTATAGAGCTCTGCTGGGAAACACTCAACTCCCCAACTCCTGATGTTATTCAGTGTTTTGAGTGCCTTTGCTCTCTCTGCTGCTGCATCAAAATGGTCTATATGAACTTCTATGGCGTTACTTGACATCCTAAACACTGATTATAATCTGTATTATTAATTACTTAATGTATAAAAAAATACCATTAAGTCAAATTGGCAGATGCTACTTGGCTGTTATGTTGCATGTCTAGCTGGTATGTCATGTCCCTCATTAGTTTGCCTCTGGTTTTAGTCATTAGTAGTTCTCATTAGTTGTGTCAGTGTTTTAGGCATCATTTTAAGAGAGCATATGGTACCCTACCTATAGGATATGTTTTTATTTCCAATAGGGAATGCTATGAACACCTACATGAAATGATTGGTGTGACAAATGAATACTTAGGGAAATATTTGGTTATTAGCCAAAGTGGACAAGGTGAAATAAATTGTTGTATATGCAAACTGAGCACTGTGCCTGTTAATCATGGCATAAGGTAAGGCTAATGTATACTTCTTAAGCAGTTCTCCATGGGACAGAAGAAAAGATACTGAAGTAGTATCAGAGTATTTGTTTTAGTATTTTGTAATCAAATGCAAATTCAATATGGAGATTGCAAATCAAAAAAAAAAAACTTCACAGGACTGATTTTTTTTTGGTTAATAAAAGTTTATCCATTAGAAAAATGAAACAGTCAAAGACATCATGTACTCCATTCAAACCAACTGCAAATACCTAGAGTTCTATAAAGAAGCATATGAGGCATATGTACTCCAGATCAGGCTGATGAACTAAAATCTGCGGAAAAATAAAGCCTTTTTCCTTGAAGGAGTAGAGAAATAATTAAATTCATAAAACTAATACCATCTTGGCTCCCTTTCTCAAGTATTTAGTTTAACCTGTGATACCTTATGTATCTGAAAGGTTAATTTCGTGAGTGCATCTACAAACAGGTCCATCAGTGTGCTTGCTGAAACACCAGGGCCCGTTTTTGAGTTCAGCAGCAGTTCCTCACCTTGCAGCAAACTCTTCTGGAGCTCTCAGAGCCACCTTCTGTTTGGTGTTAACGAAGCGCATTCACCTAAAGCATACTTCTAACGAATGTGTTATCTATTGAACATGTGCCTGCTATTAAAATGTCCATTGTTAGTAGTGTGCTCTTCTGTCACGGTTTACAATTGTAATTGGTGGAAAGAGGTTTCGATCCAAGTTCTCCTACCAGCTTCCGCGGGGCCAGGATTTCACCCTGTTTGATGTGCAGCACTACCCTTTGCCAGCCATCGGTAAATCAACCTGCAATTGACGCACAAAGTTATGCCTGTTTACAATCTTGAAAATTCGGTGGACAATTTGTTTCTTGGACAACACAGAAATGTTCTGTTTGAGAGGCCCGTACCTTAATTCGAACCAGCCCTACCATTCTCTAATAAATTTGTGATGGGTTTCATACAAAACGCTGGTGTCAGTGGCTGCCGAAGCGCCCCGCTCACGGTTGGGCGCATCCCGGCCCGTGCCGCTGCCCTCTGGGGACCGCGGGGTCCGGGAGCCGCCCGTGCCCCGCTCCGCTGCCCTCACACGGCCGGGCCCCGGCCCCGCGCCCGCCCGGCCGCTCCCGGCTCTCGCTGCAGCCGCGGCCCTGGGAACCGAGCGGGCGGGGCTCGGCTGCAGCCGGAGCCTTTGCGGGACGGGACCGCCGCTCCCGGAAGCACCGGGAGCCGGAGCGGGCCGAGCTGGGCCGGCGGTGAGCGGCGAGCGGGGCCGCCTGGCAGGCGCGCAGGTGGGAGCGGAGCCCGGCCGGGCCGCCCCCGCGGAGCGGTGCGGGGCTGGCCGTGAGGGGGAGCCTGAGGGAGGCCGGGGGGGGAACCTTTGGGGCTAGTGGATGGGGCGGGGAGCAGGGCTGGGGAGAGAAAGCGTGGGATTAAGGGACACCGAGAGAAATGGCTGGAAATGGAGCGGTTTGGGCAAGAGGGAGAAGAGGGTGATGTTGAAGTTGCTGTGGGGAAGCGGCCGTGTGTGAAGTTGGGAAGGGGCAGGGTCTGCCCAGAGCTGTGTCAGTGCTGCTGAGGTTGTGACTGCCTTGCTGGTGCTGTGCTGAGGAGATGCTCACTATGCGTGATGTGGTGCTGCATGTAAAGTTCACAGAAACGCACATTTTACAAGTACTTGCATGGTTATCATAATTTTATACCAAGTTTTTGAAATGAGAAACGCTCTAAAGGTTCAACACTTATGGATTAAGCGAAATTCAGAGGATAGAGAGATAACAAATGTAATAATGCATATTATGGAATAAACTGAAAGATAAAAGATAAATATCAGAAGGTACCCAAAGTTGTTTCGTTTTATTAAATACTATAAACTGTGTTTTAAACCAGAGGAAGGAAGGCTTGGATTCCAGATAAAATATTTTAAGGTAATGATTGGGTGAAGAAGACTGACATAGCTTTGAGCAAAGAGGAGTGTGTTATTTGGGACATAAAGAAGGTATGCAACAAACACTTCTAAATCTGAGTGAGCACCACAGTGGGAAGTTTTATTTTTCATTGGGTCTCTACACAGGAGAATTGGTATCTAAGACAACCTTTGCTTTTTAAAGACCTCATGTGCAGAATGACAAAGTGGGCCTTGGAATTAACATTAGGTGATGGACTGCTTTTCTTGAAATCTGTGGGGTTACTTCTTTCCATAGGCACTGCACTTGACTTACCAGTGTGTTCACTGAGTTGAGCTACAGGCTGCAGGGTGAGTTTGAGGGAGGTAACAGTTGTGGAGAAAGAGATTTACAATAATCTCTCCCTTTGGAAGCTGTACTTCATTATTCCCTTGTACATTGTTAGGCATTGTGAGAAGAACTTGTGGTTGAAAATCACAGTTCTGAGCAATAAGTATCCATTGGTTCGGGATGCGTGATGTTCTGGTTGGTAGAAGTAGTATGTGTAGCAAAAATACTGGTTTGGGGCAAGACTGTTTCTAGTAAGTATAAATTTGCTTTCTTTAGAGCAATGTATTATTAGGAGTAACTCTGCCTCCAACAATCCCCAGGCTGCCTACACAGCCTAATTACTTATTCAGGTGATGCTATTGTTTGCAACAAGGAGTAAAAAGCAGGGATCATCTGTGCCAATTGCCTGTGGAATTCAAGTCACTTGTCCCCTTAAACCAGTTCTGGTTTTGGCAGTGTTCAGGGAGCACAACACATACTTATCTTTGGGACAGGCTTGCTAGAAACAGTTCCTCCCAGACTGTTCTTGAACCGCTTGCTACCTGGGCTTCTTCTTCACTGGTTACTTCAGTTCCCACCGTATTGAAGCTCCTGTGCAGGCTGTGTGCCTTTGCTGGAGCTCAGGAGGCTGCACAGCTGGATCACATCAATGGAGGGTGTCTCAGGAGGGGAGGAGAGATCCTTAACATCTCTGCTTCTCAGGATCTGGCATGATAATGTCAGATGGTTAGGAGTTCAGGATTTTGCCACTGGATTTCTGAATCTTGTCTTACATTTATATCTGTTCAGTGCAGTTCAGTTGTCTCATTTTATTTGTAATCACTAGCATGCTGCAATGCCTACAGATTGATTTTCCCTGGAGGATCTAGTTTGTGTTATTCTACTCCAAGTAGGTCACCTTGACTGAGGTGTTTGACACACTGTGTTGCCTTGAGCACCCAGACTTGATTTGTAATTCACAAATAGCAGAAGTGTAAGCTGCAGCTGAACCCCTGCTAGATTCAATGTTCAGTCTTTCAGCACCTTTAATCAAGCTCCTTCACTGGCTTGATACATCTGCAGGAGCTGCATTCCAGCAGTCCCTTGGTTCATGGCATGGCACTCCGTGAGCTTGAGGAGGGGTGGGCGTCTGAACTGAAACTGAGACCTGAATGGCTCCTTGCTTGCAGAGGCTGATGTGGCTGCTGGGATCTATCTGTGCTGTGATCTATATAATGAGCACAGTGTATGTACTGTGTGAAAACGAGATGCAGTTCAGGCAGCTTGTATCAAATTTCTGTGCTGGCAGGCAGAGTGTGGCTTAATGACTGTTATGTCAATATAAAACTATTACACTACTGGGCAGAGTTGAAGTCTTCATCTTATAAAAAAATGCTGGTGTTAACATTTAGCTTAATGAGGGCCTGAATTTCCAGAATGCAGAATATTTATACTCAATATGTGATTTGTATAATATTCATCAAACCAAATTTTCATCAGCCAAAAAAATATAATCTCTAGATTCTTAGGTCTGGCGTTAAGGATAAGGGTGGTGGGCTTAAAGAGCACTTAGCCACAGATCCCACATTTTAAGATTCACAATGCTTTAATCCTCCTGCCTGATACATAGATTAGAATGCTATTTTTTTCCCCCACAAAAGAAACAAACAAATGGAAAACCTTTGGGAGCTCATAAAACAACTCACCCAGGTTCCCTTTCTGCACGGTTTTCTGTCATGTAAGAAAACCTTGCCTGAGTCCCAAGGAGTTTATAGCTTTCTCTGAATTGAGACTTTAGTTAATAGTTAATATGGAATTGCATTCCCTTTGTTCAACTTGGCAGTGGTGGAATTTCCTGGTTGAGTGATATATATGGCCAGTGAATTACTGATACATTCTCCACTATCTTTGGCAGAAGCCAAGGTTTTGGAGCAAAGTTGAGAAGAAATCATTGGTTGATCTTTAACAGTTACCATTTAATGTGTAACTGCTCTGAACCTAGGTGCACTTGCCAGTTTTGAAAACAATCTGCATGGTTTTAAAATGGCCAAGCATTGTGGTTTGACCCCGGCTGGCAGCTAAGCACCACACAGACACTTGCTCACTGCCCCTGGTGGGATGGGGCAGACAATCAGGAAGGTAAAAGCGAGAAAACCTGTGAGTTGAGACATAGGCAGTTTAGTAGGTAAAGCAAAAGCTGCACATGCAAGCAAAGCAAACCAAAGAATTCTTTTACCACATTCCATGGGAAAGCAGGTGTTCAGCCATCTCCAGGGAAGCAGGGCTCCAGCATGTGGAGCAGTGACATGGGAAGACAAACAGCATATTTTGAACCTCGTCCCTCCTTTCTTCTCCCAGCTTTATGTACTGAGCATGACTCCATATGGTCTGGGATATGTCCCCGTGGTCTCTTGAGGTCAGCTTTCCTGGCTGTGCTCCTCCCAACTTCTTGTGCATTCCCAGCCTCCTCACTGGTGGGCTGGGAGGCAGAAAAGTGTAATTCCTGCTCAACAACAGTGAAAACATCCCTGTGTTGTCAGCACTTTTCAGCACAAATCCCAAACACATCTCCCTGCCAGCTACTGTGGAGAAAGTGAACTCTACCCCAGCCAACACCAGCACACAAGATACGCTTGTGCCTAGGGAGCAAGGTGATGTTGCAGGAACAAGGTCCTGCAGTGATCTACTGTGCTCTACTTGATCACCTTGTGATCAAAAATACCATTTGAATGCAGTTCTGTTTTCACTTCTTTTCAGTAAAGATTTTTTTTTTAATGTAAATTGAGAAATTGGAAATACTGCCTGAAGGAAACTTTCATATAAAAAAAAAACTTTGTTCCTCAGTTTCTGCTTGAAGAGTGAGGAACAGACTTTGCTAGAGGATTTGCTTTTTGCCACACTTCTGAAAAATTGTACAAACTCCAAGAGAAGCACAGTTTTGTTTTTTTTCATAGTGTACTTAGTGCACTTTATGTCTCCAGCAAGAAAAATGAATAACAAACTGGAAAACAAAAGAAAGAGTAAGGTAAGTTTTAAAATGATGAAGTTATTTGCAGTGATTTAGTGCAAAGTGCCAGGTTTTTGGGGAGGAACAGCTGACAATTTTAGATAGCTTATGGGAGGGAACAAATAAGAAACTTGTTCACAGTATGAGGAAAATGGAAAACGTAGTAGTGACATTTTAAAGTGAGGTATACAAAATATTTAGGACATGCATTACTATAATTACAGTGACATGACAGATTTCATCTTGTGGTGGTGAGGGGAGAAAGAAATGTATTGTCAAATTTTAGCAGTCCAAATATGGCAGTTAAATTATTTGTGTGTCTGTAAATCTACTTCAGAATGCAGTTCAGCAGCACTTAACTAGATTTGGAGAGGTCTATGCAGCCTCTGTACCATGTGGAATATTTGTCATAAAATCACAGAGTGGTTTGGGTTGGAAGAGAACTTTAAGGTCATCTGTTTTTGACTCCCTGCCCTGAGCAGGGACACCTTCCATGGACCATGTGGCTCAAAGCCCATCCAACCTGGCCTTGAACACTTATGGAGTAATGGAGTTTCTCCAGTTCTCTGGGCAGCCTGTTCCTGAATTAGCCCAGCCCACACCCAGGCCATTGTTCTTGGCCTTACTGCATTTCATGAGGTTCCTTTCTTCCATTTATTTCTATACTTAAAGTATATGTTGTATTTTACACCACTTTTGATAAATACAAAGCTATATTTACTAAAAAAAAAAAAAGAAAAGAATATTTTTGGAATAGAAGTTTCTCTGAGGAATGTAGTTGTGTTGCAGAAAATGACATGTCAGTTCTGTGTTATCCAGCACAGGGAAGAGGGCAATGCATGTAGAAAGTAAGTAAAGCATAGAAAGAAGTTTTATAAAGATAGTTTTTTCAGGTTCTGTGAGTTCTCTCTTCCAGTTGGGCTTCTCCTTTGTTGACAGCTTATTGTATTTGTATAGGTGTGGCGTCAGCACTAGGTTCATATTTCATTGGAGAAATATGAGAACACCATCCTGCTTCTTTACTCTCCTATCCTAACTTCAAAGCAAACGCTCAGGAAGTGTGTCCATACATGTACCACTGGAATGACACAGAGGCAGATTCAATCAGTGTTTGTTTTCCAGCAGAACCCATATGGAGAATTTGGTGTAGTAGCACAGAAAATTTAAACTTTGCCTTTGGCAGTTTTGAGAGGCTGGTTGTCTAGTTCTGTGTTGGGCTTTGCGTATTAACTGATACACAAATGTCTTTTGTTGGTTGTGCAATGTTAAACTGATTAGTCATAAAATGGAATAAGACCTAAGAAAAATAACTCCTGTAACTTGGCTTTTTTACTCTAAAAAACTGTCTGCAGTAAAAACATTTCACAGCTAGGCTGGAAGGAATTTAATTCATGTAATGACATCACTGTGAAGTTTTGTAGCATGATACTAGTTAGTTTATTTTTCTTTTTTTAAATTAAACGTTACTTGTGATGGAGTATGGAGGAGTAAAGAAATAGTTGCCAATAGAGGTTATTTTTGTCAAATATTTTGGTGAATTTAACTTACTTTTTTGTTGTGAGACTTGCTGGAATTTACTGTTAATTTTTTTCTTGACTTTCATCTACTTTTCAGATAATGTTGGGTGCTTGGAGTTTTTCCTATAAGTTTCTCTGATACTCCCTGTAATTCTGAGTCCTTCTACAAAGTTAAGAATAGAATCGGTTCATAGACTAATCCTTAATTTTGCACAGGATTTTGCCACAGTAGATACTTGTACAGCTGAAAACTTCAGGAGTTTATACCATCAGATCTTTAAAAGACAAAATCTTAAGGTTAAGAAAAGTCCCATAATCTTACTGCTCTGTAGTAAGCACTGATTAGTATCAAGGAGTTTTGGTGTGCTGTTCATTAAGTCAAATTGATTAGGGCCTAATTTCATCTGCAAATATTAGAATTTACCAGTATTTGAGTAGGGAAAGTGTAGGGATGAACTAAAAATAAAACGTAAAATATTAAGTTTTAGCCTGAGTTGGAGGTATTACAAAGAGAGATGAAAATCTGTAAGTCAGAAATGTATTCAGTTTTGAATTATTATTATGAGCTGGAAATATGTGATTTTCCTCTTCAAAAAATCTGCTTCTTTTGAAGAGTTATTCTTCAGACTTTGGGCAGTATGGTACTTTGAGCTGACAGTATTACTTCCTGTATAGATTGCTTTGCTTTGGTTTGTGTTCTGAGAACCTTTCCAACATCCTTCTCCTTTTTCCTTTCAAGGAGAACAACTCTTCACATAGTATCCAAATTTTATGCAGCTGTGGGTATTGAATCCAAATGTTGCATGGCTGTAAATGCCACCTTGGCTCCCTGTGTATTGGCTCCTGTGTGGGCTGCCTTCCTTGTGGCTGCAGGGTGTGTCCCTGGCACACCTGAGGGATGACGCAGAGGGAACTGATGTTTTTACCATAACAGAGGAGAAGGTACCGAGCCCAGTCCCTGAGAGGAGTTGTTTAGTATTATAGTCAGGGAAGTGCAGGTCCTTGGCACACCCCAGTGTAAGGTACAGTTCAGAAGGCAGAGTTCATGTCACCACTCAACTTCCAGTCTTTGAATGAGCAAACCTAAATCTGAGTTTTTACACAGATTTATCCTGCAGAGTACTGAGCAGCGCATCCAGAGCCCAGTGAGGAACCTGAGCTGTAACTCTGTACAGGAAATGCAGTGGGAACTTTGATATGATTGTTGGTTTAAGATAATCCAGGTGTGGGCTGTTACTGAAGGCAAAAGTTCATTTGTTCTGTGAGGGCTGCTGCTGTGAGGGTAGCAGGAGCTCATGGCTACAAATGAGCTCTTACACCTCTGATAGTCACCTGTAAATCTAAAGGTGCTATGAGACTGCAGTTGAAGACAGCCCAACTCTTTAAAGTTCAATATCTTGCTCCTTTTGTGGATTATTCAGTTTGCAGGAGAGGTCTGTGAGCTAATAAGCTTCTCTTTTTAAAGAGAAGGGACCAGGAGAGCTGGTGAGGTGTTCTGTGTGCTTAGGAGTGATTATATTATTGGCATGTGTACATTTCAGAACTCTAGTTCCTGCTCGGTGAACCAGCTTGTAAGTACAGCATGAAACTTCACACACTTGCTGTCTACAAGCCTGTCTTGTTCACCACTGACAGGACAACTTTTTAAAAGTACCCTTATTTCAGCTATCTCATGCTGGACACTTAGGTTCCCTTCCATGTGCACTTTTGGAACTCTGAGATGCATTAGTGATTTCCTTGCATTAGCAGGAAGTATTTCCTGCTGCTGGTGCCTTTTTGAGATTCACTGGGGAAAGTTCCCTTTTTCTATCATGACTTCCAAGGAAGAGAAGACAGAAGTTAAATATAATGATGTGGTATGGATTCTTATGGCTTTGTTTATGGGCTTATCAAAGTGTTGTGCTTGTGCTTCTTGGTGTATTTTCATGCTGAATGCTCTGCTACTTGCTCATTAGCATACTTGTGATTTACTTTTAAAATTACATTTTAAGCTGCTTCATAAATAGGTGGTTGTATTTTACAAAGAAATTAATGTGAACATCATTTTTAATATTACTGCCTGTTTTGAAGGTTCCAGAATTGATATCTGATGATTTTTAACATTTGTAAACCCCTTTGTCATTTCACAGGCTGACAGAATGCAGAAATTTGGGTTTGAGTCAGGAGGGATATGTGTGTTTAGAAGCATTTTGAAAACTAAAAACAAACAAACAAAACCAACCAAAAACAAGTTTAAAAACCTACAGTTTAAAGTTCTAAGGACTTATCTGTATGTGTGCTTTCATGAAATTTTTGTCTTAACAATATATTGCTCTATTTCCAGTTTTTCAAGTCTGAATACTAAAAAATGAGGTAGATGGGAACAGTGAAAGAAATTGTTTGTTCAAGTTGGCTCACATAAATGTCAGTTTTCTCTCGTATCATAGGCAAGCCTTTTAGTGACATTCAGTTCTGTATTTTCTCTCAGTTGTTTTTTTTTTTCTTTACCTTCTTTTTCCTGTGTCTGTGTTGCTGGTACTTCTCCAGAAAGCATGGTCTCTGAATGTGCATGTCACTCCTTCATCACTTTGCAGGAACTGCTCTTTTTCTCCTACTTGTTCTCAGCTGTAGCAAATTTACGCATCAGGGTTGTTGTTCTTCAACTATCAGATCATCTCAGTTTTGTTGTTTAGGATGCATAATTCCACAGTTAACACCCTCATGTAATGGATTATTTCACCAGAACCAGTGGAAAACAGCAAATCTTGAGTATTGTCTGCAGCTTTCTTCTCCTTCATAGTTTATATTTCTGTTTGATTCATACTGCTCCAGTGCAGTTGCATCTTTAGTATTTGTTAAATGAGATTATAGTTCATGTAAAAGTATCTCTTATTAAGATTCCTTAATGAAACCTTGTGTGTTTCTTCCTTTGTTTCAGCATCCTGGCATCTTTTTCCTCGTTATTTGCCAGTATGCTTTTACAAATATTTTTACAAAGGCATGATTTTTTAAGACAAATAATTTTATTGCATAGGATACAAATGTGTACTTCATATCTTTGTGGCTGTTGATAATTCACTCCTGTGTGCAGGTTACTGCAATGTCTTTTAAGTGTCAGCGTTGTACAGGTAATAATTTAACTTTGAATATTTGACTGGAGAAAATCTATAAATGCTTAGAGACAAGGTAAGGACAAAATATTATAAATATAAATATATATTTATATTTATTTATATTTATATTTATAAATATAAAATAATCAGAAATATTTGAAGAGTTTAGCTCTCCAAATGTCTACAAAACCAGCAATGAAATGCATCTTGAGCTAGAGAAATGCAGTTAGCAAGAAACTGCTTCAGTTCTAGCCATAAATACTTAGAGGTACCAGCACATCCTTGAGCAGTGTGGACAAAGCTGTGTAGTTAATGAGTCAGAAGTTGTGTGCCTGCAGGTGTAAAACACGAGGACAGCTCTGCCATATGCACCCAGCAGCTGGGCTGCGTCTTGACTTCTGAAATTGAGAACCACATACATTATCTTGGCTTGTTACTCTTCTTTTGCTTGTAAACATAGTTGTAAACTTCTAGTTATTGATTTGATTTAATTTGACATTATTAAAAATGGCTCTGTTTTTGAGTAAATGGGCAATGAAGGGAGTAGAAGATAATCTTTTATAGAAAGCATTAGTTTCTGTGTATGAAATTTCTTTATATGAAGCATAGCAAAAATCATGTCATAGTCTGAGTAGCAGCAAGCTTTTTTTAAATCACCTTGTCATATATTGTGGTTGCAAAATGAAAAATACTGTCTCTATTAGTCTTCTGCAATAAGTTAATCCTTTAAACTGGTGACACATTGCAAAGAAAACTGCATCAACGTGGTGAAAGTTCCTGGTAGAGATGAGGATGGTACAGCTGTACCAACATGAAGTTTGTGGTAGTCAGCGCAGCCTGAGAAAGCAGTTACAGTGACCTAGTCATCTATATTCAATGAATTTTTTTCTGGGCAGGATGATCAGCAGGACAGGTTTAGTGCTGCCTCCCCTAAAGCTTCTCCATCCCATGTCTTCCTCTCCAACTCTGCTTTCCCACAACTCTCCCTTCAGTCAGGCATACCTCTCATTCTCATTTAAAGCAGCCCAACCTCACCCTTCTTTTGCAGGCCCGGTGCCACCTGGCAAGGCAGAGGCTGCAACCTGACAGCCTTGGGAGAGCTGGAAGAGTGGGAAAATCTCTTCAGTGTGGGAACAGCTCACTGCAGCAGGAGCACAGGGCATTCTGCTGTACCCCAGCAGAAAACACCATCACCCTGAAAATACCTTCTGAGCCTTCACCTACATAAACAAACCAGTGATTCCCAATATCTGCAATATTACCTTTGGGTTTGTTTCTTTTTTTCTGTTTCAGAAAGGAAAAGGTCAAGAAATGTCTGCCAATTTGAAGTACCTTTCCTTGGGCATCCTGGTTTTTCAGACCACAAGTTTAGTGCTGACCATGCGCTATTCTCGGACGCTGAAAGAAGAAGGACCGCGTTACTTGTCCTCTACTGCAGTAGTTATTGCTGAACTTCTGAAGATTTTGGCCTGTGTTCTATTAGTCTACAAAGACAGCAGTATGTGTCAAATTTTGCACCAAGTAATTTTCCTAATCAATGTGCTGTATTGTAGTGGCAACTGCAAAGCAGCCATGTGAGTACAGGCATACAACAAAGCATTTCCCTTCTTGTGTAAGAAATAGTCTTGGAAAGACAATAATCATACTGCATATTTGCTTGAGAGAATGGATACTGAGGAGGGCAGGAATGAATTTTATGTTAACATCTCAAAGTTTGTGTTTTCTCAGGCATTTTAAGAAATCTGTATGTAAAAGTAGGAAAAAATGAAAAGCTTTAAGTGTGTCCAAAGGATGAATGATAATTTAGAAACCAGTGATAAACAGCAGATGCAGAAGGGAAGAAGCAATTTCATTGTTACAGGAAGAATCATAGTTTAAGCCTAAAAAAAGAAAACTATATTCACATTTACTCTAGTTTTTATTTTGTATATTTAAAACTGAATGTATCTGGTTTCTGTTTGATTTTCAACAGCTTAAAAATGTCATTGCCTGTTCATAAATATTGATGACTCTGTAGGATTCTAAATGTGCACTTTTTAGGTGGTACTCTTTGATGTATTATCTTAAGTGTTTGATAGAATTTGAATAAGTTTAACTCAAAGTATTTTGAATAATTGTTTTCATTCTGATATTCCAGGCTGCAGGAAGACACTTGCAGCCATATTTCCATAAGGAAATATACAAGGCCTATGAAAGTGAAACAAACATAGATGGTATTTTCAGGTCTTGGTGTAGTGATAGCTATAAAAAGAGGCAACAATTTAAGAACAGAACATTGCTGTTTGTCTTTTTTCCACTCCTTTCCTTTTAGTGAATGTCTATTTCTTTTACTGTTTCTTTGGGTAGAATGCAATTTACGGACTCTGAACAGAGTGCTACATGATGAAATCCTTAACAAACCCATGGAAACCCTTAAACTTGCTATTCCTTCAGGAATTTACACTCTTCAGAACAACTTGCTATATGTAGCATTGTCAAACCTAGATGCAGCCACATACCAGGTATTGCATATTTGGATTTCTCTGTAAGTTTAAAAAAAAAAGAAGAAACAAGAAAACCCATGAATTGTGGCATAGTAGCAGTAACTGTTCTGGTTCTTCTAGGTTACATATCAACTGAAAATTCTCACCACAGCATTGTTTTCTGTGTCCATGTTGAGCAAGAAACTGGGTGTATACCAGTGGCTGTCACTAGTAATATTGATGACAGGAGTGGCATTTGTGCAGGTAAATATTTGCAGGTGATTTGTGGAGTTTTAATGTGTTTATTCAAGAAGCATGAATTTCTATACTGATTATCCAGCTTTCTGATTCTACCAGCTGCACACGAGCCCCAGAGTATAGTCAGGAGCTACGAATCACAGCTGGCCAGGTCTGGAGGACACCAGAAGTGGTTCAAAGGCAGAAGATAACACCTCTTTTGCAACCCAGTGCTCTACTATAGAATGTGACAGGGCCTCTGGAGCAACCTGCAAGTAATAATGATAGCAATTTTATTAGCACGTTTCTTCAGGCATTAGGAATTCAGAGATCGTGTCTACCAGTGCAGGCTGTGTTCACTTTGTCATATGGATTCAGCATGGCAAATTTACTTTAGACTTATTTTAAAAAGCTAAATTGGCCCCAGTTCTCAATAGTGCAGGTATCAGAGTTGATAGTTTTCAGAGGGCAGGTTCGTAGGATAAGAGGATAAAAATTCTAAGAATTTTTAGCAGATTTTAGTATACCTGGAAATACTTTATTCTAAAATTTAAGAATTTGGAAAAAGATACAGTGATTAAATGCAGTAATGAAAAATGATAACAAAATACTCTGACAGTATTTAACAGACTCCTCAGAAAGTTTTTGTCCATGGCATTGCATTTTATTAGTTAGACACATTGCAAGATTTAACTGGTCTGCACAATCACCAAAGAGGGGCACATGAAAAACACAATTCATCCTATCTTAAAGACAATTGATGTAAGTCATTTCCTAACTGTGCTTATATTTGTAAGGTGAACAACTGTTGGGTGGCACAAGTTGGTGGCAGAGAATGACCATGATAAGTCATACTGGGATTCACAAACAGTTCTTGCTTATAAAATATAAATCCTGCAGCTGTTTAAATTGATGAATATTCTCCCAGTTCAGGCACAATTTTACTCCTTACAAATACATAGGAAAATAATTACAGCTTTGCAGTCTTTTAAAGGTATTTGTAGTGCAAAATACAAAATTTTTCAAGTATGTGATTGTCTGTATTTAGTAACTGTTACTGTCTGTGGAAAACAAATTTGCATTTTGTAGATACTCATGACTTGATTTCATCAGTGAGTTTTATGTATTTATTTTTAAATCCAGTGGCCTTCAGACTCTCAAGCAACACCTGCTAAGGAGCACTCAGCAGGATCACAGTTTGTAGGCCTGATTGCAGTTCTCATAGCATGCTTTTCTAGTGGATTTGCTGGAGTTTATTTTGAGAAAATTTTAAAAGAAACTAAGCAGTCTGTGTGGATCAGAAACATTCAGCTTGGTAAGTTTAATTTTAATCATCTGTTAGAGATACTGCATTCTGAAGCATTAAGACAATTGTGCAAAATAAATGTATAAATAAAAAATACCACCAACATTTTAGTATGCTACATATAAGTTATTTTAAAATCAAAATTCAAACTCTGCTAGAGGGAATTATAGGCATTTCTTTCTGATTTCAGTCTAGTTCTTGATTTACTTTGTTAATATAATAACTGTACATTTGTGCAGAAACTGTTAATTGAATTTTTTTTTACTATTTTTTAGAGAATGTAGGAATATTAAAACGAAATACATTTCCAAGTTAGTGTTTTGAGATGTTTTAAGATTAATGTATTTTTTCCTCTCATGTCTGGGTAGGCAGCTTTTTGTATTAAAAGTGCAAGCTATAAAATCTGCTTTGTTTGTGAACAAAGTGGAGGTAATTATTTACTGTTATTTCAGTAGCAAAGGTAATTTTCTTTTGTGTGCATAATCATTGAGGAGAGGCATATGGAAAATACCAGTTCATCTTAACTATTTGTACAGCTGTACCTACAGTGCACCTATCAGCATGCATCACATTATATTCACATCACCTATATTAACATACATTAACCACTCTAGTCTTCACCTACCTTTTGTAGGCAAAATCTATTTATGGCACATTTGAATGAGTGCACTGAGCAGAATTTGACCTTCCCAGTGCCTTAGGATGGACTAGGGATCAAATCCACAGTGTAAAGTTAAGTCATGAGATGATTTGGTGGATCAGAGCTGTGTGGAGAGTGGTAGAATGTAGCACAGTACTGTAAGAACAGGAGATGGTGTGGCTTCTTTTGTAATTAGTTAGTTGGTCAATAAGCCATCTTTTTTTTCCTTTACTTTCTTACTACTGTATTTTAATTATAAATGGTTTCAGTTAAAAAAGCAGAAGTTAATTTTGAATACATTCAAACATTTTTATATGATCATAAGTGTTAGCCAGACATTCATAAGCAAGAGCTCTGAAGTAGAGCTTTTCTTAAAACACAAGCAAAAAACCTGCATGTCCAACCAGGTTTTCATTTTCCTATCCATAGAGAATTATAAAAGTGTAGAAAATAATGGGAAAATAAATTAGGATTGTTTTAAAAATCAGTTTTTAATGCACACCAATACTATAATAAGGATGTATGAATAGTTTATTATACTTCTTTATCTTAACAGATTAATTGGAAATGACAAGTAAATGGTTTAATCTGAATGATAACTATGTTTTTAGTTTTGCCTACAAAAAGAATTATTTCTTGTCAAACAGAAGTTGTTATTTTGTTCAAAACAATTCTGGCTTTTTCAGATGCTGAGAAATATGATGAAAATAACCTTTTCTCAGAGAAGGAATAGAAAAAAGTGTTGCCCCTTTCATGCTCAGGACTATAGCAGACATAATCACAGAGTAGCTGCTGTCATGCTCGAGGAATTAGGAAAAGCTTCCCATTTGATAGAAGAACAATGGACTCACCAAATTAAAAACTCCACAGTCTCACCTCAGATTCAGCTTTTGACATTATGTCTTTACTAGTAAAAATTCATTGTGTTTGAGACTGGCTCAGGAGAATCCCATTTCAAAGATCCTTGTCTGAATTGGCAAACTGCTAATTGCTGCTCCTGCTGTGCCAGAGACCTTCTATTCCACTGAGAGTTTTCCCTGTTTTTCTCTCCAGGTCATACAGGGTGACTTCAGCCTTCAGTCATTACTAGTTTCAGGAAAACTGAAATTGCATTTAAGTGAATTTTGCTATATGCCATAAACAAAAATCTCTCCATTCCAGTAGAAAGCAATGGAAGATAAGTATATAAGGATATCTTTATGGAAACAATCAAAACTTTTTTCAGATGTGGAGAATAGCTTTTAAAAGAGAACAGCAAGCTGATTGCATTTGGATGTGATGGTATTGCAAGTGACGGTCCAATTTTAAAATCTGAAATGCATGAGCAGCCTTTAAGGACAAGGAACCTGTTTGCATGTTTTTCACCTGAAGCTTTTAAACCAATCTTGTACTTTCAGGGTTTTTTGGTAGCATATTTGGACTGATGGGTGTTTACATTTATGATGGAGAACAACTGTCAAAGAATGGATTTTTTCAAGGATACAATAAACTTACTTGGGTGGTGGTTGTTCTACAGGTGAGACCTCGTGTTCCATGTTTCTGTGAAGGCACTCAGGGATTTACTCTTTTATAAATAACTGTGGAAACTAATGGGTGTCCTTGAAGGTGCTGAGAATTCTACAGTTGAAAGTCTGATTTATCATTATTATCATACTCTGAATGAAAATCTGGAAGTATGTAGCAAGTATGTGATTAAGTATTGTGCAAATTAAAAGCATGTAAGCATTATTTATTTTGTGATGTTTAAATTTATCTCTCTATATGCCCTTCCCCATGTGACTAAAAATGTACAGTACAAGCATTTCCACTCATTTAATTGTGGTAATGTGATCAACAATTTCTTTAATGGGGAAAGAACTACTCCTCCAATATTTATTGTCAACTGTATATATTCCTAATATAAAATAAATGTATTGCTCCTCAACACAGACAAAAGCTTTTCCTAAAGTAGGTGCATGGTGTCAAAACAGATGCTCTCAGTCAAATTATCAGTTTGTGAATCCAAACCTTGCTGTTTTTCCAGGCACTTGGAGGGTTGGTGATTGCTGCTGTTATAAAATACGCCGACAACATTTTAAAGGGATTTGCAACTTCTCTCTCCATTATACTGTCAACATTGATCTCCTATTTCTGGCTGCAAGATTTTGTCCCTACAAGGTAAGAATTATTTTCCATGTTTACTAAAAAAAAAAAAAAAAAAAAAAAAAACAGTTGAAAATTTACTGCTTACCAGATATAACTGCGAAAATAAATAAAAGAGAAATCCCATCCAAGCCGCACTTCGGAATGTCTTGCACATCAAGGTTTAGCCTCATCCCGTAGCTAACAGTGAGCTTCTCAGGCGGGTGAGCAGCCGCTGGCCCGGGGCCCCGCGGCTCGGGGGCCGCGCTCCCTGCGGCTGCTGCCGCTGCCCGGGGCCGCTCTTCGGGCCGGGCGCGCCCCCTGCGGGCACCGCGCCCCTGGCCCGGGCTGCGGCTGCTCCGTGTCCCGCGCTGCGGGCCCGGGACCAGGGGCTGCGGCTGCTCCGTGTCCCGCGCTGCGGGGCCGGCACAGGGGCATCGCCTCTGTGCTGCCTTTCATCGCCCGCAGCACAGGCTCTAACACAGGTGACTGCAGTCACGCACCCATGGAAGTGACGCTGCAGCACTGAGTTGCCCAAGGGCAAGCAGAAGCCCAAAGGCAAAGCCTTTTCTAAAGGCAATGCAATATCTTGTAGTTAGAACAGCCAAGAAAGAAAAAGAAATCCTTGCTCCATTTTTCTAGGCCCTGTACACTGTCCTGATGCTTTGGGGATCGGACACTGGTGGCTCTGTGTGCCACAGGCTTTGTACATGGGTAGGTTGAGAACACCGCTTGTCTTGGCAGTGCATGTTCCTATATGGAGTGTAGAATTAATAATCCCACTTCCAGGTGTAGGAATAGGATTTTACTTATGACTGACCAACACTCCTTGCATATGTTACATGTACTCATAACACAAGAATATTTTGAATAATATTTATGACTTTTGTATCTGGTACAAAGAAACATCTTTTTATCTAAAAATATATATTTGCAATACTGCGGTCCCTTTTATCCTTACCCATTCTGTGATTCTGTATTATCAGGACTTAAGCATTCAAAAAAGGAAATTGAATAGCTGTTTAGTCTTAAAAAGTGGAGGACATTGAACTTAAATTATAAGTAGATTATATTTTCCAATTAAAACAAATGTAGAAAGTGCTTTAAGAATTTCTGTGTACTCAAATGGAAAATTAATAAGTAACTTAACAGCTTCTGCAAACATGTTGAAAATTAAATACAGCCAAGTAGCAGTAGGTAGAACTTGAGGCGATCCTATTTAATAAAACTTGACTAACTTGAGTTAATCAAACTTAATCTTTAGTACCTTGCTTATGCTAACAATGCATTTGAACTGAAACTGCAATTTTTTCTGTCACATCAACAGTTTTGATGGGGTAATCGATGTAAAGTACTTAAATGCTTGAATGTATTGCAAGGGGCCATGTCTCAAAACAGGTTGAATGTATTCTCTGAAGGATTATCATATCATATGCCACAGTTTTTTTAGCATTTGCTTCAGAAGATGAAATTGTTGATGATGTCATGTCTGTGAGGAGATTCTTTTCTAAAATATGTACTGATTGTCTCCTAGCTTTGGTTATTTGGTATCAGACTTTAACTATCAAAAAAACTTGAAAGACCAAAATGTCACAATAGAAAAGATGCCTTTATTGTGTTGTCATAAGACAGATCTTTCTGTATCTGACAAAAATTAGATTATACTGACTTGCAAACTGGTTCTTGGGCAGCAGTAATTTATTTTGACATAAGCTTTGGACTTCAAAGCAAACACAGCTCCAACAACATGATGTATGTAGTATAAGAATGGGTGGGTAACCACAGAAACTGCTTTTCTTCAGCCCCTGATTCCATTTTGCATAAATCTTTAGGTAAAAGTTTAAGGGGAAAAGGATTGATCTGATTGCTTTTGGAAATTCCATGAAAGTGTAGTTTTAATTTTCAGAATATGTTAGTATAATGATACACGAATTTGCAGTTACAAGTTTCTTACCTCAAAAGCTTTGTGCATCCCCCTAAAAGAAATGCATACAAATTATTTTGGTCTTTATCAATTGGACAAATATAATTTATCTTTCTGTTTTCCTCGTGGAAAAATGTTCTTTCTTTTGATTGTATTGCATAAATAAATTTGCATCAACTAAAACAAACTTTTTTTTTCATCCCTGTTCTATTCAGTGTCTTTTTCCTCGGAGCCATCCTTGTAATAGCAGCTACTTTTCTATATGGTTATGATCCCAAACCTGCAGGAAATCCCATTAAGGCATAGCAGACTTCCTCATCAACCTGCTTCTCGAGATCATGCACTGGGGGCCTTGCTAGCACTGGCATGTGGGAAGTGTCACTGTGCACTGCCAGGGAAGGATGACTGCCCTGCATCTATTGAAGAAATGCTGAAGAGTAGTTCTGAACAGCCAGAGGGGTTACAGGTGGAGGGTGATGCTGTCTGCAACTGATGGGGGGGGAAATGTCAGGGGAATGCCCAGTGCAACTTGCTAATAAAAACTTGAAAGAACCAAAAGTTTCCAAGAAACTACAATTAGGAATGTTTACACCTTTGACTGAGATTGCATCACAAGAATTACTGTATTGACTGCTGCAGAAATATGTCCTATGCACTCTTTAAAAGAGCACATGACAACATTGTCAGATTGTATGTTTTTGCTATTCAATTCTATTTAATCTTAGTAAATATGTTTTTAACTGTTTGTCTATTTACGTGAAATGAGCAGAAAGTCATAGTTCTAAAGTGATGGTTCTAATTAGGTACTCCTTATTAAAACTGAAAATTGAAGTATGATTGAAAGACACTTTCACAATATCAAATATTTTTATATTTTTAGAAGGCTGATTTAATAACAGAAATCTGTTATTAAATGATAGTATTTTAATTCTGTTGCTTCTATAAAACTGTTGTAGGAATGTTAACATTCTCACTGAAATACAAAGGGAGGAATACTCCAGCCTTCATCAGCCTGTAGTGTTGGAGCAGATGGAATAACTCTGGGAACACAGGCTGGAGGTTACTGTGCTAACCTGGGAGCAGCAGTAGGGATGTGATGGCTGCTTGCTCAGATGTGATGTTCATTCTTTTTTTTTTTTACTGATTATAAATCAACTTTTTGGTAGAATCTTAAAAGTAGTTTTTGTGCTTTAAATCGCCTCTGAAGATTTTTTTTAAACCATGATTTCAAAAGACAAAGAGCTCATAATAAGCATTTTAAAGGCATTATCATTGTCTGTAACAGCTCCATCTGGAGATATTATGGTATGGCATCTGTATACTGTACTGTACTTTATTACAGAGGTGTTTTTTAAACAAGTGTTGTTTACTCATGAACTCTTCCAGGCTTTTTCTGTATATTTCTATGTAATGGTTTAATTGGAGTTTTGGTGGGGTTTTTTAAATTATTATTATTTTGTTCTGAGAGTCCTTGAGCCAACAGATTAAAATGGGTTCTCTGGACCTATTTGTTCTAATAGTAGAATTACTGTAATAGGAAGTATAATTAAAAAGCAATTAATTGTGCAATAGGTAAATATAAAAGCATGCTGTTATTCTGTTTAAAGCAAAAAAAACCAAAAAAACAAAAAAAAACACTTCACAAAGAACCCTTGCTGCAATTAGATTAATTAGACTGTTATGAACACTTGCATATAGTCAGAAACACTAAAAAAATCTGCAACTAATAAACAAAAAAAAAACTGTCTTAAAAATCATTGGTTTTCAGGTTCACAATGGATGTTAATGTCAAGTGACTCATGTGACACCTGTGATGGTGCATTTATATAAAAGCATTTTGGGAGTCCCTTACCAGTAGAATGGCAAGTGGTAAAAATGTCTTTATTCCTTTCTTCCCTGCCACCACTCCCTCCATTCTCTTTCTCACATCTGTCTTGTACTAAAGGAAATGTGTAATAGAAAGGTGTTTTAAAATGTTTACCGAAGTACCTCATCTGATTGACCAGGAGATTCTGTAGGAGTGCTCTGAGATGTCTTAGTGAAGTATTGTAAATGGGAAAGGAAGAATTCCACTGATGTCAATCAAGTAAAAATGGTTTCTTTCTTCTGTTGGCAATTACATGTTTTATCAACATTTTGTTTGTTTGTCTTATCAGAGCAAGACATTAAAGAAATATCAGAGCTCTGCCTAGAGCTTGTTAAGCTTTGTGAACTTTGAATCTGTCCCAGCATGTTGTAATTGCAGTAGCTTTGCTACTTGGCAATCAAAGCTATCTAAATGGGCATTCTGGGTTAATATTAAATCTTTTACACGTAACATTCAATGTGGCACAATCTTTGAAAAGTCACATTTAGCCATGCCCCCCTGCAGTGCACCCTGCTCACGGCAGTGCCAAGCACAGAATGGGACCTGCACAGCTCTGAAATGAGGTGGGAGGTGTTGGTGCCAATCTCTCAACTGGAGTTTGGTCCTACACAGGAATACTTTTGATTTCGTGAATCACAGTAGTGGGAGTGTTCAAGTGATATAATTGGTAACTTTCTTTAAAAAAGTCTCCAAAAAACATAAAAAGCAGGTTGAGAACACTTTAAAGCCGGTTGTACTGGAAGGGACCAAAAAAGCCAAATAATTACCACGTGGCTGGAGCTCTGTGACATGTAGCCTGGTTTTAATATTTCTGGTACACCTGTCAATATTTGCCAGGATGTTTAAAGGAAGGACCAGGCATATGTCCTGGTCTTTCCTTTTCCCTCTTTGCTTTGGAATAGAATGCCATGCAGCTTTGGAAAACTGCCTGCTGTACTAAGGAACAGTAGCTCCTTTCTGTAAAGGAACAGTCGCTCCTGCCTGTAAATCCATGACTTCCATGCTTTCACTTGACAGCCCAATTCTGTTTTCCAGCAGAAGGATAGATATCCTCACAGACTTGTTGCTGAAAAGTGATTTTGCATTTTTAGCTGTGTTTCCTCACAGAGAGGAAAGGCTCTTCTCTGAGGTGTGACTCTGGGCAAGGGGAGGCAGCACTTGCTTTGTGAGAACAGAAAGGATTTCAGGAGGGCTTACTGATTTCTGTGACCTTTGCATTGGGGAGCATGTGCACATTTTCTCACTGAGATACTTCTGTATTTGGATTTTTATTTTTTTTAAGTAGCTTTAAGTCTATAACTCATTAACTAACCAAAGAGTAATAGCTAGCACAGAGTTTTGGGAGGTAGTGGATAATGTACTTTGAGTTTGCCCTAAAAGCAAATGGTGTAGGAGTCTAACTTCCCAAAAATAAACTTGTCTTTCTGAACTATTTTCTGACTTTTAGACAATGGTTTTGTTAGTTTAGTTGTATATTTAGGAGGCTAACCTATACATAGCAGAATTTTGTTTAAATATTTATAAAGTTATAGAAGTTATAGCTAGCTATTTATTTGCAATAACTTGAATTATGTGATTTTTCTTTCTGGACTTATATGTTGGGTGTACTAGTATTTATTGAATGCTTGGATATTTGGTAGTTTTATTTGAGAATCTCTGGGATACATGGTAAATGGTCAAATAACAATAAACTTAGGACTATCTTCAAAGCAAAAGATATCAATTCAATGGTGAAAAAAAATTGAGTGTAATAAAGTAAGATAAACTTTTCTTTCAATATTGTATTTCTAAGCAATCCACAAGTGCCCAAAAATGTATTCTCAAAGAATTCAGATAATTCTCAAAGAGTTCAGGTAATTGTATAGTTTTATTCAACTTCATTGTTTTAGATAAACTTTAAGAAAACCTCCCTTTCTATTTGTTTCAGTAAAGGGTAGATAATTGTTCTAGATTAAACTTCTATAGTGTAACACCTTTGGTTATTTACTACAATGTTTTAGTAACTATTATGTTATTTTTCCTCAAAAAGCCAAAACAATCTCATTTTGCTTGTGTTTCATGTGCATACAGGCCTCTCACAGGCTCTTAGTAGTACATAATTCTTTTGTATGTGTTTTTAACTTATTTTTGTGGCTGTAATTCAAAATACTGTAATAGACTTTGTTTATTTTTTTTAATTGATAAATGAAACATTGCATTTCTTCTGTTTTTTGTTGTCAGTAACTTTCATATTTGAATGTATTTCCTGATCAGCCCTGCATGTTCTGTTGTATTTAAGCAATTGGCATTTTCCAAATTTGAATTTGTTGCTTGTTTCCTCCTGGTGACAATGTTTCTTGCTGGATATTATGTTGAGGAGGATTATGCATTCCTTTCATATCTGAAATCTATGTTCTCTATATTTGTGAGAATGAGTTATTAAAAACCAGTAAAAGGGGTTTTTTGTGTATTAGAAAGGTAACAGTTATGTATAAGATGGTATTATAGCATATATGTGTAATTTGTCATTACCTAAGATGGTGCATTACTGTAAGAAAGTCCAAATATTGTTTCCTTGCCTTTGTTTTAATTGTTCTTTTCATTTTTAATGCTGATTAATTTCCAGAGGAAGAGAGTCCTGTTCTTTCCAGGTAAGCTCATTGTATGTTTTTAGGTATCTAGAATTAAGACATTCTATAAAGAAAAATTTGGGGCAAAATGCAACAAAATATGTGAAATTGATTAGATCATATCTTCTGCTTCAGTTACTGTCCAAAGTTCTGTTCAGTTGAATTCTTAGCTTTTTATAAGTATTTCTCAGCTGAATTTCTAACTCTTTCTAGAACAAGAAATAGTGTCCTGACTTGCCATTCAGTGCTTGTTCTTGCTCTTGAATGTCTGCTGCACATTTGCATCCAAGAGTAGACATGGCACATTAACTTGTCTGCAACCTCCCGTCATCATTCTGACTGTAATTAGAAATATTAATTTCATTAGTGATTTATAGCTCAGTAAGAATTGCTTATATGCTAAGCATATGTTTGTATTTGCTGCCATGATTTTTTTAGATTTTTTTAAAACTTTGTCCTTGTTGTCAATATATGAGCCCAAATATAGTATTCAAACATTGTAGCAAAAATTTTAAGGTAGTCTTAGTTTTTTACACGTTGATATTCGTGTGTGATTACACTGAATACAGTTCTAATGTATGGTGTTTCCAGGCAATTTGGAAAAGGTTATTTTTTTTTGGTCTAACACTGCTGAGCACTGGAATGCATCTTACAGGACCTAACACAGTCCTTCTTTTAATCCATATTAAGATAAAATACTGTATTTTTTTTCTTCTATATGAGTAGATAATGCCACTATAGTAATAAAGTGGTTGAAATTAAGCATTGGCTTTATTAGGAATATGATTAAAAACTGTTTGAGAGCTTTGTTAAAAGGAGAGACTTGCCTTATGCACGTGCTTCTTTTTGACCATTGTGTCATGATTTCTTGCAGTGTTCTTGTGATGCTCTTCTGGTCTGAAACCCCAGATGTGCCCTGAACCAGGGGTGGTAGGGAGCACCTGAGTATCAGTACCAAGTTATAGTGTGGGGTGTGGCTGTAAAACACTGTAACACTGTAAGAGCCATGAATAGCTGTAATTTACAATATGTCAAAGACCTGAACAGAGTTCACAAGCAGTTTCTGTAGATGATGGATAACGTTTCTCTGCCTGTTCTGCAGATTCATATAATAAAACTGGGTCATTTCACAAGCAGTTTTCAGGACACCTCATTTCTATCAGTTTCTTTTGCCAATTTTGCCCTGCTCTGAATGTTAACATGCAACACGATTTAAATTGAAAGTTTTATGCTATTAGGTAACAAATTAATGATTCCTTATCTAGGGACATTGTTCTTCAAGCTTGGTGTAAAGGCACTCCCTGAGGAATCTTACCTGAAATTAGTGAAACCATCATCTGCCTGTGCCTTGGAATACCCTTAGGGAGATAAGTACTCTGTCCTTTTTCATCCCTCTTCCAAAATGATGGTAATGACTTCTACAGCTAGCAGGTAGTAGTATTTACTTAGTAGAGAGGGTTGAACACTGTGGGTGTTTAGACATTACAGACAGTTCTTGTTTCTCTTACTCAGGAGTCTGTGTTAATAATGTTAAATATGAAGGTTAATGTTATGTTAATATATAAATTAAATAATGTTAGAGCAGATTATGTTGGGACTTTTGTAGGTGAGTGGAGTTTAATATTTGAAGACATGTAGCTGGCTGAATTTCATGGCAGCAACAGTAAATGTATTCTACATTCTCATTATTTGAGTTTATTTACATTCTCATTATTTGAATCATCTGCTCTGTCTACATGAGCAAACTTGATACTTAAATGCATTTTGACATCAATAACAGGTGTTGGTCTAATATGAAGGTGTGGATAGAAAACCATCTTGTCAGCCTAGTTACCAAATTACTTTGCTGATGTTGTAGTTGTGTTGACTTTTGAGGTGAATCCCTTACATGTCACCTCCATGTCTGTGTGTGACTTTCCCACCAAAATCAAACAGCCCTCTGAGGAATGGACTTGAAACTATGCCAGCATCTTCGGACCCCTCTCCTTTTCAAGTAGAAGTGGGACAGAATTGTCAAATACTTCATGTGACACCCTGATACTTGTAACAAATGACTGATAATAGCAAACATCCCAGACCCTCTGGACACACTAGGTTTCGTGAGCTGGAGTTGGCTTGTCTTTGTCTAGATCCATTGGTCTGAGTCGGGCTGTGCATCGGTGAGTTCTAAATTCCTTAAAAGGTGCATTATGATGAGATAAGGGGTGCTTAAGGCTAAGGGTTTAACCCAAGTCCCCACGATCCTAAGTGGTGAGTGATTGACACCCGTTTGCTAACGTGGTGGGAGCTGCGGTGCCGCTCTACCTCAGGGATAAGTTCCACTGTTGGTAGGGACAAAAAGCTGTTCCTGCGCAGCTGAGGTTTTGGGGGAAAGAGGGATGTCACAGGAGCTGGGGAGATGGAGATAAGCAGCAAGAGGACTGAAAGATGGAGGAGTAAGAGCACAGAGAACAGACTGATACATGGATACAGCCATGGAAACTTGTGTCTGTATCATGAATGTAATGGTATGTAATGGACAGTTGTAGCTCCTTAGTGATGCCAGTCATCAACAGCGGATGAATTTATAAGCCACAGAAAACCCAATAATGCCAGCAACATGTTTCTAAAAGATTCTCTCCACTAATGGGCACGCTGCTATGGGGAAGCTGATCCTGTTATCTTGTTACTTGCAGGCGCTGTGGTGAAGCAGAACTGGGATGACCTGCCCTTTTGAAGGTGTTAGAGCTTTCATAAGCTAAGTTTAAAGCTTGATAGTAAGAAAGAAGAGTATCTGTCTCCAAGCTGGATCATTATTGTGGATGATCTCTGTTTGTGTACTCTGGCTCTAGAACTGTCAGGTATATCCCGTACTAACTGCCTTCCTTTGGTCCTTTTTCCCGGGCGCCTCAGCAGCTCCAGGAGGGAGGAAGCGGGGCCGGGTGTTTCGATTCGGGAGGGACGGGTGATGCTTGGGGGGACCGGATGAGAACCTGAGGTTCCCGCGGGGCCGCGCTCGGTGCTTTAGCCCGTGGCGTTGTCAGGCTGGGGGTGCCGAGTGGCGGAGGCTGTGGGGGCCGCCCAGCGGCGCCGCTGCCCGGCTCGGCCCGCACTTCCTGGCGCTGCTCTCCCGGCTCAGCCCGCACTTCCCGGCGGTGGCCCCGCTCTCCCGGCTCGGCCCGCACTTCCCGGCGCTGCTCTCCCGGCTCGGCCCGCACTTCCCGGCGGTGGCCCCGCTGTCCCGGCTCAGCCCCGCACTTCCCGGCGGTGGCCCCGCTGTCCCGGCTCGGCCCACACTTCCTGGCGCTGCTCTCCCGGCTCGGCCCGCACTTCCCGGCGGTGGCCCCGCTGTCCCGGCTCCGCCCGCACTTCCCAGGGCGGGGGGAGCGCCCCGCACACGTGACCGGCGCGCGGCCAATGGCGCGATCGCGTGATGCGCAGCGCCAGCTGCGCGCGCGGTGGGGCTGCGCAAGATGGCGGCGGGCGCGTGAGGGGTGGCGGCGGCCGCGCCGGAGGGACGGAGGGAGCCGAGGCCCGAAGGGAGCCGGGAGGGGCCGCTGGTGCCGCCCCCGGGGTGCGATGGTAAAATGACCCAGGCGGGGAAGAAGAAGAAGCGCGCCGTGAACCGCAGCATCATGCTGGCCAAGAAGATCATCATTAAAGACGGCGGGACGGTGAGGCCGGGGGCGCGGGACGGCCCGGGGGACGGCTGGCGGCGGCGGCGGGCCCCGGGCTCCGTGGCGGTGCGGGGCCGGCCCCGGACGGGCAGGGCCCGGTCCGGCGGGGGTCGGTGGGCCCGCGGGCCTCGGGCGGCCGCGCCTGTGTCGACGGCGGTGCCCTCACGGCCGCCGCAGCCCCGATGGCCGCGCACGGCAGCTCGGGCCGGTGTTCGCGGGGCGGCTGCCCCAGAACACCTGTGAGCGCGTCGGGCCGCTTTGCTCCGCCCGTAAGCGCAGTTCGTGCCTCGTGTGGGCCGGGTTTGGGGTCTGGGAGCGACTGCGGCCTCAGGCGCCGGGCCCGGGGCACGGCGGGTCGTTAGGGCCGGCCGAGGTGAGCGGGGCATGGCCGAGCCCACCCGCGCCGAGCGCGGCTCCCCTGAGCGGCGGCTGCGGGGCACGGAGCGCTGTGCCCGCGGTGCCCCTGGCAGACAGAACCGAGAGCGGGACTGACACCAGCGCCTGAGCGGTTCCGCAAAGGGCGCCTGGGAGAGAGGCTTTGTGGTTCTTACCACTGTTTTGCTTCCTCGTAAATACATAAATTCGAAGAAGAAAGGAAGTTGTTAAGTGTTTTGGCTGCTGGAGCTTGGAGCTGGTTTGGGTGTGTTTTTTGGTTTTTTTGTAGGTTTTTTGTAGGTTTGTTTTTTTTTGCATTGATGGGTGCCATTACTTCCAATGTATCATTGCCCCTGGATTTTTTCCACTTTGTAACACTATGTAGCTTCGATGTGCCTGTTCTAAATACATTGGCTTTATTTCAAATCAAGAGACGTCTTCACAGACTTCAGTTTGTCTTTTTGGAACAATAATGGAGAAGAGATAGGTGTGAGAGTCACTGTACTTGTTCATCGAAGTGGCCAACTGGCTGGATTACTGAAGTCAAAATTAATTCTGGTATTGGTTGTTGGTGTTTTCCTGGATGTGTTTCTGCTGTTTTTAAAGATAGAAATGTATGAGATTACCTTGTACAGAGGTTAAATGCAAGTATTTTTTATGTTGAGTAGTACAAGCAGAGTAAATGTCACTCAGTGCACATGGTGCTCCATAATTTCTCTGGGAGTATCATTGATTAAGATACAGTGTGGTTCCAAGCGTCCCTAACCGCTCAACTTTAATTTCCTTTTGCCCAGAGAGGAGAAAGTATGTTACAATAACTGCATTCCGTGATACTTTCAGTACATCATTCAGTGCCTCCAGTTTCAAAAGCTGAGTGCCAACTCCCATGAGTTCTGTACTAATCTAATTTTTGGAAATCACGTAAAAATGAGCCATAAACATTACATGAAGGTATGTAGATTGTTGTTAGGCAACAAAATCTTCCACTTGTGATACTTTCTGCCTTCAAATAAATGTTTGGGAAAATATTTGTCTTAAATACATATTTTTAAGTTATGATGTTTGATATAAGAGTGTTCTTTATAGCGACAGCAGAAACTTAGTGTGTGGAATTTTTTAATATTTGCTGGAATGTTAAGCTGGACTTCAGTGTCCTCAGCTGCTTCATTTGTTACCCAGTGTGGTGTGTGACATTGTGGGAAACAGGTTCCTGGAAATGGCCCCCATGTCTTCAGTGTTTGCCACTGGCAAACCAGTCATTAATCAAGCATCGTGGTGCAAACTTTCCAGCCTGATTGGTTTGTTTTGGAGCTGTTTGACATCAGACCAAATTGTGTGAGCCAGAATGGGTAATGTACAGATGGTTAATGAGGCAGTGGCACAGGCAGAAAGAGTTTCTGATTGGAAACCAAAAAAACCCCCAAACAAGCAGAAAGGAAAACCCACCCATTGTTTCTGCAAAGCCTCTCTTCCCACTGCAGTTTCTGCTGGGTCTCCGTGACAAAAGAGTGGGTGGTGCAGGAGCTTGGGTTGCTGCTTGGTGATATTTTTGTGTTTTTCTGTTTGCAGCTTTAGTAGCTGTGTCACAGAAAGAATGTGTAATGGTGTGTTGTACTCAAGTGTGTGTTGTCAGATTTCACCAAAGGAGAGGCAGTAACACCAGTGATGTGGTTTCATGGAATCACAAATGGTTTGGGTTGGAAGAGACTTTTAAGGATCATCTATTTCCAACCCCCTGCCATGGGCAAGGACACCTCCCATAGACCAGGCTGCTCAAAATCCCACCTGGCCTGCCACTGAGCACTTCCAGGGGTGGGGCAGCCACAACTTCTGTTTCAACACTTCTTTTTCCCCAACAATTTAAATTTTTCCTTCCTTTATGTATTCATCTTGTGTACAATGATGCATTTTTGAAGCAGGCATGAAATGAACTAGAGATTAGGACTTCATTTGGTACTTTTTTCCTTTCCAGCAGAGGAGCAGCAGCTGTGGTCTTACGCACAATACCTCTGTTGCTTTTATGGTTATTCTGTTGTTGTCAGATGTGTGTTCTGGGGCTTGCCTGGCATGTACACTTTTTATCAGTGGCATGAGTGACAGTACAAAGTGTTTGATTAAAGGCATCTCCTCTCTAACCAGAGGAAGAGGCGTTCTTGGAGCCCTGTTTGTGCAGCAGGGTTAGCCAGGCACAGATGTGCTCTGCTCTGGCTGCAGGTGACACAGGAGGGTTGCTGTTACTGTGATGGGAACATCTCAGTTCCAGCTTGTTCTCACAAGGACTCTGCATCTTTTCTTTCCAGTCTGGGGCCTTCTGCTTCGGTTGCACTTGTGCCATTGCACTGCACTGTGCTGGCCCGTTAGGAGAGTACAGGGGAGGTTTGAGGGGTACAGCAGGGCTGGGCACCCAGCAGCTGCACTGCACCGTGGGCTCTGAGAGCCTCAGGCTGCCACTGAGACCTTGGGGACTGAGTGCTTGCAATGGATCTTGATACACTGCACTGTAACTGCTTATCCTCCCTGTGCCCTCTCGCCTCAGAAGCACCCCTGCTGCTGATAGTTGCCACCACCTTTAAAAATGAATGTAGAGGTGGGGATCTCAATGGGACTGAATGACTTCTTATCTTTTTTAATAGATAAGAACAAATAACAGTACCTGAGATAAGTGAGCACTAGCAACAGGAAAGCGGGGAAGTTGCACCATAGTGATCTAAGTGTCACTTGTGCTTGTTACTGTCAGCGTGTTGGGAAGCTCTGTGGGATTGCTCCCAGCTGGGTGCCATGGCAGGGGCAGCAGTGAGCCAGCTGAGGCTCTCAGGGCAGCAGCAGCCACTGCCTTTGTGCTGCTGTTTGCCTTGGTGCCGGTGCTCTTGGAGCTGCCCGGAGCTGGGCACAGATGGAGTCACTGGTGTTTGCTGGGAATGGGGTGCCCTGACCCCCACGCTGGGAGGGCTGGGACGGTTTGGGACACCTCCCTCACTGTCTGCCAGGCCTGGGGGGTCACCAGCCAGCAACATGACAGGGATCTATCAGAGTGAACCTGATTTCATGAGACTGAGTCAAACAGCTAACATTGATACTGCAGTTTGTGCAGAGCTGGATGAATTTTTAACCCAAAGCTAAAATAAGGATTGTGGGTGGAAAGGGAGAGGAATTGTGGGAAGAGAGGATAATTATAGCCACTCTCTATACCTACAAAGACTGTTAATTTACATCCTTGGGAGAGTGGGCAGAAAAAACAGCAGAAATATCGGTATGGTGTATCTCTATTTACTGAAGAGGCCTTGGGAAAGAAAAATAGCACAGTGCTGAGCTGCTTTTGTATTTCACCTTTTACAGACTGTTATGGTTACTTTTGAAAATTATCATATTGATTAATTAAAAATTATCTTATGATCTTATTTAGCAATAGGAGTGAGTAGGCAGTGAGGTTCTCTGTATTTATTTCCTACATTTTTCTATGTTGGAAATATTGGAAGTATTACCTAACTGCAACTTAAAATTGTGTAGTATTTGAGGCTGGAAGGCACCTCCAACATCACTAATCCAACTGCCCCAGTCTCTTACCCCAGATAGGGTCAGCTGGAGCAGTTTGCTCAGGGCTGTGTCTGGTGGGGTTTGGAGGTTGGCAGCTCCACACTTCACTGATTAGCCTTTTTCAGGAAGGGTTGCTTTTCTGAGGTTCAAGTATAATTCCTTGTATTTCAGTATATGCCTGCAGTCCTGTCACTGACACTTCTGAGAAGAGTCTGGCTCTTGTATTTACTTCTCCATGAGCTACTTACACACTGGGATTGGTAAAATCCCAGTGAGCCTTCTTGGGAGGCAGCTGAGGTCCTTAGCCTGTGTGTGTGCTCAGTGTAAATGCCAGGTCTGATCACATCAGGGCCACGCTGTTAGTAACTCACCTTTGCACAAAAGCAGCAAAGCAGATGTTAAGGCAGCGCTTCCAAGTGAAAGAACATGTATGAAATTTCTGAGGAGTTATTCATGCTGCTTTCATATGAGAATAATTAGTGAACCCTATCCTTAATTTGCAAATGTTGAACTGTGGCATGTTGTTTGACAGCATTTACAGAGTCTACAAGATGAGCAGGTTTTCCCACCCATTCTCTTTTTGTTCTCTTCAAAAGCTGCTTCTGATTCTACCTAATCACTGAGAATTTCAAGTTTCTTTTGTCAAATCTTTTATCTGCATCTCTTCCTGCATTTGAAGCACACTGTAACTGATAGGCCTGCACTCAGTATTTGGGAAGTGATCAGTGCTGTTCCTCAGATTTGCTTCTGGTGTTGATGATTTTAGTTTCTCTCCTGGTTTAGAGCTATGTTTTGTATGGAGCAGTGGTGCCTTTCAGTAACAGAAGAGCTGTTTGATAGGCTGGGTGGTGAGACTTGGGATAGCTGAGTGTGAGCACTGAAACTGGATTCCATGTGGCTTTGTGTCCATGTGTACACTTAAGCACTTCTAAGGAAAACTAACTAGTTGTCTGAAGAAGAGTCTCTTCCCTGTAACATCCTTGTTTCCTGAACTGGCAGTGTAAGTGGTTTATATTTTTGAGATGGCACTGAAGGATTCTGCACAGTAAGAGTAGGACACTTCAGGCCATTCGCCTCAAAGGGTTAAAAAAAGGAGGCTTATTCCATACCAGTTAGTTGGGTAACTATTCCCAAGTTTTGAATCCTGTTTCATTGTTAATTGTTCTGTTTATAGTGTTCAAATGCATTTCTCATGACTCTTAATAGATGATCAGATGTTTTAATCACCTGTCTTTTCTCTTATTTCAGCCTCAAGGAATAGGTTCACCCAGTGTCTACCATGCTGTTATCGTGATCTTCTTGGAGTTTTTTGCCTGGGGACTCCTGACAGCTCCCACTTTAGTGGTAGGTGATCCTTAGGAGCTTTTTCTCACTGTTTGGGAGGTGGGACAATTACTGCAAAGGCACTGAGCATCTTCTAAATTGCGTGAAATGAAAATTACATATCACTGAGCTGCTCTGTAGTGCAAGTTAAAAGTTCTGTATTTTTAGATGGTATCAGAAATTTCATTTATTTCATTATAGCAGAGTAATGGTGTAGCACAGCTATTTACATGCAAGTCTGCTAACACTCAAGCTTACATGTAAATAGTTTCTGATTGAAACCAGTAAGGTGGTAATGAAATTATCTTTCCTTTCAAGATACCATAAAATATTGGCATATTACAAATGTAAGGACAAAAATATACTTGAAATGTGGTAACCAGTTACACCAGTCTGTTACATCAGTCAAAGCATCCCCATGATGAGTGAAACAGCCATACCAATGTGTTTGTATCAAGGTACTTTCTCATCTAGTTGGTTGCTTTTAATTTGGATTTAATTTATGAGTGATAAACGATGACAGATTGAAAGGAGTGAAGGCTTAAAAATCTCCCAAGCCAGCTCCACTTTAAAAGCAGTCTTGGTGCTGCTCTGAGAGCTGATGTTACCCATCAGCAGTGTCTGGGGTATGAACTGCACATCATCACTGAATAGAATCCCTCTCATCTAAACACAAATCAGACTGAGACAGCTGCATTTCTGGATTCTGCTTACCAAACTGAGAGCCACTTCAGGATGAGGACATCTCTCCTCTGTTTTTCCTCCGTGCTCAACAGATGACACAGTAGCATTTGGAGAATCTGGTCAGAGATCATTTTCTAGGTTCTCTGTGTTTATTTATATTTCAGGCGCTGAAATATCAAAATGGCTTCCATGCAAATTAAAAACTAGTCACATTATTTGTGGTTTGCCCTTTTTTCTTCTATTTTTCCTCTGTATTCTATGAAAAATAAAAAAAAAACTGCTGTGCATCATAAAGTTGGATGTATCATGAGCAATATTTGTAGTTCATATTGTGTAAATGACTGTATTCATGTTTCCTCTCCAGGTTTTGCATGAAACCTTCCCAAAACATACATTTCTAATGAATGGTCTAATTCAAGGAGTAAAGGTAAGTTGACAGAAGTTAATCACAAGTACAATTTAAAGTGAATGGTGGGAGGAATGTAGAAATAAATGCCAACTGAGAGAAACAGTCAAGAGGTTTTTCAATATGGCTTTCACAGCATGAATAAAATGGGAATAAATAACTGCTGAAAGTGCAAATGTGCCTCTTTTTACTTTTAGTAGGGTATTGCCTGGTCTGTATCTACTGTTTGGGTTCAGCAAATAAAAAGGTGGTTCCTTAATCCCAAATGATGCATGTGGTGCTGAAAGTGGGTAATTTTTCACTTGGAGTTTGCTCCAGTAGACTATAAAGCACAGCTCATGAAACTGCTTGTATGACTGGATCATCTGCATTTTGAATTTTGTGTAGCTCTGAGATGACAGATCTTGAGTTTTATGTGGTCAGACGTGGGATAGAAGATCAGTGAGGCCACATTGCCTCTGGTGCATTGCACTGTAGCCATTGGCTTGAATGGAACCAGAGCCCAGGCTGCTCTCAGGCTGTGCTGTGGTCAGCTACCCCAAGTCTGAGCTCTCAGTTGACTTCACATGTTTTGTTCCATCAGGGCTTGCTGTCGTTCCTCAGTGCCCCACTCATAGGTGCCCTGTCTGATGTGTGGGGACGGAAGTCCTTCTTGCTGCTAACAGTGTTTTTCACCTGTGCACCAATACCACTCATGAAGATCAGCCCGTGGTTAGTAAATTGTTTCATGCCAGATTGGCTGTTGTTTTTCAAGGTTGCTATCAGTGCTTGTGTGTGTAGCATTGTGATAAAATGTTCTTTTGTGCATCAAGGAAGGTTGAGGCTTTTGTATTATGTCTGTGCAAAGCTTGGGAGTACAGTCAACCTGAAGCAGCTGCCATAAGGCCAAAGGCCTTGGTCAGAATTTCAGTAGCTGCTGATTTGGATCTGTGTGCTGTAAGCCCTACACCCAGCACAGCTGCCAGAGCTGGAGAGCACTGTCCAGTGAACTGTGTGGGTCTGGATGGTGGCCATAGTTCTCACTCAGCTGCCAGCCAGCGACACTGAAATCAAAACCTTACCCAATGTGGGTGCATGGGGTAACCATTTGTAAGGTACAGTGTTGCAGCACTTTTACACTTTCGTTTCTCAAGTTCTAAAATCGACCAGCTTCATGCTGTGTGCACCCTGCTGACCTGGTAACTGGCTGGAACACTGCCCAGGTAGGGCAGGAGTCAGAGCCCTGGGCTTGCTCCTGAGCCATGCTTTCCTGAGGGTGGAGCCTGCACTGACACGGGCACCAGGCACCTCCATCAGCCTTTCCCGTTTGCTCTCTGTCACACAGGCTGCTCATCCCTCTTCAGAAGGAGCTTGTTTTCTAAGTGTTCACTAAGGTTTCCAATGCCCAGTGCTAGTGTCTACAGCATACAGATATGGCTAATGTGGAGGCCTTTCAATGACCAAGTTCTCAAAACACTGAGGTTTTTAATTTGCTTTGCGTCCTAGACCAGTTAAGTTTATTAGCTGAGCCCCTTGTTTCTCAGTAGCACTTAATCACAGCAACTTTTTGTAGATGTTACAAAATCGTGCTGCTTGTACTTGGTGCACGTGTTACACAATTCTATCAAGACACAGTGACATTGGCTTTATCCAAGATTATCTCAATAAATTGTCAAGATAGGTTGGACAAGGTGATTTACTGTTTAACTGCACTTGGATTGAATAGACTGTTTGTTTCTGTTTAGTTGTTCTAATTTTTTTTTATCATGTTCTTAGGTGGTACTTCGCTGTAATCTCTGTGTCTGGAGTTTTTGCAGTGACATTTTCTGTAGTTTTTGCATATGTAGCAGACATAACCCAAGAACATGAGAGGAGCATGGCCTATGGTTTGGTATGTATTGTTTGGGCTCTTTTCCTATGATATTCAGTAGTAAGCCCTTCAGTTTGTAATGCTTTTCAAAGCTGTGGCTTTGTTTCTTCTGTGGCAAGTTGATTTTAATTTGGAGTCAGTTTTTCCTGTTTAATTGTTCCTGTCATCCAGTCTCTATCTCTTGAATATTCTGCTTCTAAATGAAACAAAATGTGGCCTTGTCAAAAACTGTCATGCCTGTTTTAAGGGCTGCTATCAGCCTTAACAGTGTAATTTGAGGAGCTTTAGTTCTTTTTGTATTGTTGCCCACTCTGCTACTACTCTGTCATTGTTTCAGAAGTCTCACCTTTTGTTCTGGAACTGCCATTGTGTGATACTGGACTGCCCCTGCCTGTGTCTCCCCTTCTGAGCTGCAGTTCAGAACAAACATAGCTGAGTTACTTGTCTGGTTGAAGTTCTTACAACTCTGTTATCTCTGTTTGTCTCTTATCTCCTGACAACCTGCCGAGTCCTAGGAGCCTTGACAGCCTCATGTTATTATGGATTAACAAAATCATTTGTTGTGTTTAAGTTACAGAATCCATTACCATTCAGCAGGAAAAGCTGAAAGCAATGGATATAGAATGAAATAGTTTATTGGTGCCTGTACACATCAGGGATTGAGATGTTGAGAAAGTTCTTTCAGTTTCTAAGTTAATATCTTTCACAAGGCCAGCCAATTAACTGACAACTACTGAGTTGGATTAACCAGCATATTGCATTTAATATACCCTTTATACACGTGCTTTTTTTTTTGTTTAACAGGCATTGCCTATTTCACTAATATGAACATTAAATACAGCTCATTGCTTCCCAGAGGTATCAGCAGAATCTACAGTTAATTAAACCTAATGATGTCAGTACATGCAAGAGTGCTGTGAGCTTCACATTGCTGTCCAGTTATCAGAAAATCTTTCTTAAAAAATTGTGATTGTCTGAAATGCACAGCTGCTCCCACATAGGCATAGGGAAAAGGTTACTTTTAATCACTGTGTGATACTAATGGTTACGCTTCTGATAAGGAGGAAATGTGGGTAATAACACTACTGACTTGTCTCACTGCAAATCTTACCAGCTGTTATTTATTTCAGGTTTCAGCAACTTTTGCAGCAAGTCTGGTCACCAGCCCTGCTATCGGTGCCTACCTTGGCCGAGCGTATGGTGACAGCCTGGTGGTGGTGCTGGCTACAGCAATCGCCTTGCTGGACATTTGCTTCATCCTGGTGGCTGTGCCGGAATCGCTGCCAGAGAAGATGAGGCCAGCGTCCTGGGGAGCACCCATTTCATGGGAACAGGCTGACCCCTTTGCAGTAAGCTACTTAAATTGGGAAGATTTTATTTGTAGATACTGAGCTTTGGACCCAGGCAAGAGATGGAATTTACAATAGTTCAGGCTTGCAACAGAAAGCCTTCAATTCCTTCAAGCTTGACCTTGCTTCACTGCTGACCCTTTTGCTGACAATCTTGCTAAACATACAGAAAGATCTCTGGTGATGCTGCATAACAACTTCATTAATTGTCAGGCTTTTCAGAGCCCAGCTAGGGATGCTTTCTGGAAATAAAGGTGGAATGTTTAGTAATTCTTTTTTCTTGCCGTAGTCCCTGAAGAAAGTCGGCCAGGACTCCATTGTGCTGCTAATCTGCATAACAGTCTTTCTTTCCTACCTCCCAGAGGCAGGACAATATTCCAGCTTCTTCCTATACCTCAGACAGGTAATGTAACATTTTGGTATGAATTCGAACCAAAGTAAATTTACAAGACTTAAGAAAGTTTTCAGTATTACTGAACTAATATGGAAAATAAAGATAACTCATGTAATTTAGAAGCTCCCAGCAACTGATGTAAGTTGTTGTTCTGTTTCTTTTAGACATGCAAAAAGAGAGGAAAGTGATGAATGAGTTATAAAGCAATTTCCTGTATTTTGCAATTATTTGCATTATTCTTGGACTATGAGGTTCAAAATGTTAAACTGGTGTTATTTTTTGAAGGAACAATTTAATTGTTTTCTATTTATGCCCCTTTATTTTTATTTATTTGTTTGATGTAATGGAAAAGACAAGGAACTGAATAATACTGGTCTTCTGCATTGTGTGTTCCCTCACTGGGGCTTGTGACATCATGATACATGGTTTATGGTTAATAATCAAATTGCCTTTTTTTTAATATAGATAATGGGATTTTCATCTGAAAGTGTTGCAGCATTTATAGCAGTTCTTGGGATTCTTTCCATTATTGCACAGGTGAGTTATTGCTCTGTGTGTCACTGACTTGGCAAGCTGAAAAGAAGGAAGCACTGTGGAGAATGGAGAACACTGTGGTTCCTTCCATAAATGTAACTCAGCTTTTCTGTGTTTGTTTTTTTCTAGATCTCTAGAAATTGGTTAAGACTCTAACTTAGATGAAAACACTTGACAACAAGTGTTTGGTTCATTAAGGGAAAACTAAATCCTTTGTGCATCAAAGAGGGATGATGGTTTAATCATGTAACTTGCTAAATGCAAATACTGCTTTTGAAGAACACTACTTTAAAATAATATTTCTGCATGTATTTGACTTTGAGAATAAAATGTTTCCAAGTGTTGTTTTTTTAATTCATTAACTCATCAGCTTACTTGTGTTTAACCTTTAAGAATGTTGTATTTCTGACATTTTACTTTTGCCCTCTCTGTTAGACAATAGTGTTGAGTTTGCTGATGCGGTCCATTGGAAATAAGAACACCATCCTGCTGGGCCTGGGGTTCCAAATACTGCAGCTGGCCTGGTACGGCTTCGGGTCAGAGCCATGGTATGCACATTTCCCTTTGCTTGGACCGATGCAGGGCTGGTGTGCACTGCATCCCTTCTCCAAGGGTGCGAGTGCAGCAGAGCCAGCCCAGCATGCCTGCACTGCCAGGGCAGAGCTCAGCCAGAGCAGTGACTGCAGGCTGTGTTTTGCAGGATGATGTGGGCAGCGGGCGCTGTGGCTGCCATGTCCAGCATCACTTTCCCAGCGGTCAGCGCCCTGGTCTCACGAACTGCTGATGCCGACCAGCAGGGTAGGTTTGCTCCTGCTTCTTGGAATTCTAGCTGAGGAATACTGTTTAGACAGACATAATGGGGGCTGGCCTTAGTGCTCATCAGCCAGGCTGAGTCTTGGCAGGGCAGCCCAGATACCTGAGCTTAGGGCACCACATTAAATCCAAGCTGCTTGGAAGGTGCACTGTGTGTGTACCACCTACTTCTGCTGCGGAGGGAAAACTCAACAAAGCCTTACAGCTGCAAAACATTCAGCAAACTCAGTGCACTGTTCTTCACTGTTGCATGCAGTGCTCTCTCTCCTGTGTGAGACAGTGTGCATATCCTGGCCTCTGAACCAGCTTGGCATGGCAGGCACTGCCACTCAAATATATGATAATGACAGGCTCTTTGTGCCCCTTGTTTACTGCTACCCATAGTGCAACACCATTTAGAGCTTTCCTGCTTGCATTAGTTTCAAGTCAATTAAAGCATTAGAAATAATTATATATGTATAACTACAGATAGAGGAGAACATGTATTTTACTTTTCCCAGGTGTTGTTCAAGGGATGATTACAGGAATCCGAGGTCTGTGTAATGGTTTGGGACCAGCGCTTTATGGATTTATATTCTATATATTTCACGTTGAATTGAATGAACTGCCCATGCCCGAATCATCGTCAGGGGGTAGCATGGTTACACAATACCATTTACAACAGGTATGTTTCTTTTGTACTTACTGCTTCCAAAAGAAGTTAGGAAGGGCTCCTGTGCTCATCAGTTCTCCAGTTTGATGCTGTGGTACATTTTCTTCAATGGAGGGTGTAGAAAGAGGTTCCTAAGTCCCTCTAGGGGAGGGCTGCTTCGCTGATCTAATTGCATGCACCAGTTTAGTGTAATAGCTACAGCTGACAGTCATAGACAACTGTGACCCTTGTGAGGAAAATACCTTGAGGGAAGGATGGACAGATAGCAGTGCTGAATGTTTCTGGTTTTTGTTGTCCTTCTGCTGAGGTTTTTTTTTTTAATTGAGTTTTTGGGGAAACTCAGCAGGAAGACCTTGCACTAGACAAGGAAGTTAGCAAGCATTAGTAAGAATCATGTGCTCCCTTGTCCTAAATCTTAGGATGTAATGTTCTGTCACATTCCTTCTCAAAGCCTGCACTGTATTCACTGCTGTGTCAGGCAACAGGGCTTGAAAGTGGGTAATTAGCAATTGTAGGCTGTTAAGGTGCGTGGAAAGGCTTGTTAACACTTCGTTGTTGGTTTCAGAACTCCATAATTCCTGGACCCCCATTCTTATTTGGAGCGTGCTCTGTGCTGTTGGCACTACTTGTTGCCTTGTTTATTCCTGAACATACCAACCTAAATGTAAGATCCAGCAACTGGAAGAAACACTGTGGCAGCCACGGCCATCCCCACAGCCCACAAGCTCCTGGTGAAGCTAAAGAACCATTACTGCAAGATACAAATGTATGACAGAAATCCAGGAAGACCGTTTGGACTCTTCTTTCATCAGCAGTCTGGGATACACATTCCGACTCCATCAAAATGTAATTTCTTAAGGTAATCTTAAGAAGCATCTCTCTGCATGAAATCTGTAGGAACTGAAACAGGAGCTTTCTCCAAAGATGTTGCCATGAACTAAAATCTTACTTGCTTTTATAAACAAACTGTTACATACTTGTCTCTTGCCAGGAAATACTGTTACTGCTAAACTTTCCATTCTTAGTTCAGAGACAAACAATAGTCAAGGCATGAGCATGTGTCCTTCTGTTTTCTTACGGTGGTGAGCTTTAATTCTAGTCATGCTACGTCTCAATGAGACAGACTGGCATCCATGTGGACCCATTCGTTTTAATGTTGTAAAATCTTGGGTCAGCTGATTCAAAGCCTTAATGTAAATGTACTTAAGTAGGGAGGTGAATTGGTATCATTTCTTTTAAAAGTCACATGGCAGGTTTTTTTTAAGTTTGTACTAATATAAAAATCACATGAGCACGCTTGCTGAACAGTAAAAGTTATTTTTATGTAAGTGCATTTACTCTTTCTATTTTTGAAGAAACGGTCGTATCAAACACTTGTTGAAATACAAAGTGGGTGTTTTGGGCCTACAGATTTTATTACTGGCTCCAAAGCTCTGCTTTCCTCTGTACCGTTTATTGAACCACTCTATTTCTGATGTTTGCGTAATCATCAAGGACCTCAAAACTTGAATACACAGACTGAACTCTATAAGCTGATAGCCTTGAATCTGTCGTGTGCTATATAGTGGCCTTTGAGGACTGTCACAAGAACCCTTTTGCATTACAGAGCTAAAGTTTTAGTCCTAAATTTTCAGGACCCTTAGTACAGAAGAGAGCTTTATACAATTACTGATGTGAATTTCTCTAAAAGTGTATATTTTTGTGTCCAGTTGTATTATTTAAGTGTTCCTTTGTATAAATTTGTGTATAAAGTATTGTATAGGTTTAAAATGTTTTCATCTTGTGGTTATTGCTTAATGCTTTTTTACCTTTGAACATTCACCATGGTTGACCAAGAGCAGGAAAAATAATGTAAATATACTGTTAATAAAGTTGAATATTTTAATGAATTTTTAAATAATGTGAATGTCTCTTCAAACCTTAAGTGAAGTTCAGTAGTTGCACGTGTGTTGTACTTCAGCAGGTGGAAAAAGTCATCTGGAGTAGTGATCCAGCCTGGAGCTGTATGTATTAGCTAAAGCAGCCCTGAGCACAGTGGAAGGGTCCCTGCTGAATAACAGCACAGTGCCTGCAGCTGCTCCTTGTGTCCTGGGGACCCAGTGGACCAGGACCAGCACAGATCCAAGGAAGCAGTCAGACTCAGAGCCAGCCTGGCCAGGGCTCCCTTAGGATTGCAGTGGCCTGGGAGGGGCTGCCACTCTCCTGTGCCAGCAGCTCCTCTGCACGGCAGGATGGACACAGGCTCAGGCACCCGAGGACTGCAGGAGAGCAGCTCTGCGGGCTGGGCCTGGGGAGCAATGAGCACATGGAAAACTGCAGGAAAAGGTAAATAAAATAGAGCTGTTCTGGTGCTTACCTCAGCTGGGAATCCCAGTACCGTGGAGATGTTGGTTAGTACTACTCCTGAAACAGTTACTAATCAGAGCTTTTGATAAAAACCATTTAATATTTCCATTAAAATGTACACATGACAAAACCAAACACTATACATGAACATGGTGCTAATTTATAAACAAATGTACACATTTCACACAGCAAAACAAACCACTGAAATGTACAATCCTCTGGGTGCACCTGAGTAACTAAGGTAAAAGGAATGATGTATCTTTACCAAAAGGAATTGTCATTGTAAGGGCACTCTGCCTGGCATAAGTCCACGCATGCTCCTTCTGCAGGGGACACCAAGTCCCAAGGGCTATCCCAGCATTTGAACCCAGACAGTAGAACAAGCCACAGAGATGTAAGAGTATCTAAAATTTCTGTATAGTCTTACAAGTTGTTAAAAGTCTGATTTATAAAAATTAAATAACTTTAAGATGTTAACACTTGTCAACAGTTAACTATTTGGCTACTTCACCTTTTAATGTTTTATGCATGGTGGCCTGCGGAATGTAATACTGAGAGATTAACAGAAAAGTTAGGGGAACCAAGACTGAGAATTTTAAGTTTTAATTTTCTATCTTCAGTGAAATAATTTAGCTTTTTTAGTATGAGATTTTTTGTAAGTCTGTATGCAATTCAAATAAGCTGGTTCCAAAATTAAGCAAGTTTTTAAAACTAAACTTTCAGGGAAGATTAGTGAGGCAGTCATGCCCCCATATGAGCTTGACCATTACTAAAGTGGACAGCATAGCACAGTTCTGTGCTCCATTCTCTGAAAGGAGTCAAGAAATAGAAATTCAGGTCATTGTTCTCGCTCAGGGATTGTACATTGCACCTGTTTTTTATAAAAAAGAGCACTTTGGTGAGTTTTTAGGAGGATTTACAGGGTCAACAATATACGACAAAAATTCTGCACAGCCCTGGTGAGGTCAGTGTTGTTCCCACTAAGGCTCCTTAAGGCTTCATCTTCCTCTCCTCAGGCTCAAGCACCCTGAAGCATCATCCAAGTCAGTCAAGATCCCTTCCTCAAAGAAAACTGGCTCATAACATTATGTCAGTTCACACTGATACTTTACTAACACACTATTGCAGGACATTTCAAAATCCCCCAATGGTTAAAAGAGAACTCTTACAGTAAGAACCCCATCTATGATCCAGGAAAATAGGCTGAGGCAGGTGTCCCAGCAGCTCTGGGCGATGGCTGTGCTTTGGCTGGCAAGTAGGGCCTCAGGTACTCTGCAGAACAGCACAGGACACTGCACTGAACCATGGCTGTCACTGCCCTCCAGGTACATCTCAAACACCACCTTCTGTTTCCTACTTACCCGAGTTAAGTGTGTTTTGACTGAGCCCTCGTAAAGGAATGCTGTCATCTTTTTTCTTCAAATACTTTGATTCCAGGCCCAGCTGCTCACCACTAGAAACAGAAAGGCAAATTAAAATTTAAAGCAAATGCAGTTTGTCATCAGTGCATTATAACAAGGGCAGCTACAGACTTGGTCAGGAAAACCTGCACTAGAAGTGCAACTACTGCACTTCATGACCTTTACCATGTAAAGTTAAACCATCACTGAGCAGGTTAAGAACAGCCTAGAACTAACTTTTTTCAGTGACCCAGCAACTTTGGCTTAGATCTGTCAGCAGGAGCAACACTGAACTGCTGTTCCTTGGGCCCCACTCCTGCAAGCACAGCTCTTCAACAAACCAACACAAAATTGGTGAGCATGGTAATGAAGAATGGTAGATCACAGAACCAGGCTAACACTAGAACCTTTAGTCAGCTCCAAACACACCAAGTGATAAACTGAAATAACAAAAATACTAAATTGCAGTTTAGACACTCACTTCTCCTTGTTTGCTGCATGGCCAGCTGCAGGCTCTGTGCGAGCATCCGAACACCGAGTGGCTTTCAAAAGCTGTGAGTTCAACTGCACCTGCAGAGACAAAGAGCTGCAGGTTAAGAGTTACTCCAGATCTGAGTTCCCTCCCCCAAGGGCATTCACAGAGCCAAATTCCCAGAGATTCCTGTTTCTACACCTCACTGGCCCTGCTGTGCAGCAAAGCCTGTGAGAAACAGCCTAAAGACAAGCATCAGCTATGAATAACAGGCATAATGCTCAAGGCAGAGTCTAAGAGTAAATACAGTAAATAGCACTTTGAGAAATAGTCAAGATGTTGTGCTTTGACATCTCATACAATTTAAATAAAATTTTATATTAAATAAATAATAAATAAATACAATTTAATACATTCTTAAGCAAACAAAAAAGCTGAAGTGCCTACCTTTGATACTGGACATTGGGAATTTCCATTTTTGCTGTGTATCGGTTCCAGAAAGTTCTGGAAGGCATAGAGAGGCGAAATGGGATGACTGAGTCCTGAGCTATGAAAGGATGGTCGGTCAGGCTGTAAAACAAATAGAAGCTCATCCATAAATGAGAAACAATTTTACAAGTAACTGTAGAGATTAAAAATTCCAAAATTAACAACTAACTGCCATTACAAAGCCAACACTTATGTGAGTCTTCCAATGGGAAGAAAACATCATTTTTCCAAGCTTCACACACTTAAGGAAAACCTAACTTTAAAAAAGCTAGATGTGATAAGCATTCTCAGCTAGTAATAAGCTACACACCCTGTCATTGATGAAAGCAATTAATGTATCCAGCTACAAATCCAGTCCTCTCTGTATGAACAAGCAGCTCATCAATTCCTGTTGTCAGTGTGACAGCAGAGCTCTGTACAACACAGGGTGAGAAGCAGCAAGTCACACTGTTCAACAATGACTGCAGGCTGCATTCCTTAGCCCCTGACTGTGCTTTTTCTAAAAATCATTAGAGTATTGAAACAGTACACTCTGGGTTTTAACCTTTACAAAGAGAATTAGTAAGTTAACCTCTCAACACAGAAAAGCCTTTTTTTTGCCTTCACTCTGCACTTCATCTTTTCCAAACTAATTCTGTTATTGCCTTGTGTATTTTGTGTAAACAAGAGCTTAGAAGAGTCTCACCTACAAGGCCCAGGGCATCAAGAAGCACACAACAGAGTTTTATATTATCAAAAAACAAACTCACAAAGCCAAACCTCACCCACCCAAAACCGTAAGGCCAGAAAAAGATGAAAGCACTTTATTTTTCCTCTTTGAAGGCCCTGCATTTTAGGAACTGATGCCCACCTCACCAGCCTGTTATTTACAGCTCTGCCTTACCATGCTGAGAGGTGAAACAGCTGCCCTCCCACCAGCATGGGCACTGGCAGGGCTGTCCAGCTTCTTTGCCATCTGAACTTCACTCAGCTGTCTGTTCAGCCACGTGATAACTGCAAAGAGGAAGAAAAAGTTCAAGTCCATTTGTTCCATTTACAAGCTGAAATGGCCACTAGGCCTTCCTCACAAACAGTGACAGCTCACTGGGTGTTTTTCCTCCCTAGTACCAAGCAAAGCCATTTGTTGAAGGTCCCTCTCCCCTCCAGGCCTCAGAGCACGTGCCCCACAGCCCCAGGCACCAGCCCCAAGGGAATCCCTACGAGCAGCCCTTGGCTATTGCACAGCCAGAGGCTTGTTTTCCACACATGACAATCATGGCAGCTCTTCACAAAAACCCCAAAAACTGCTCCTATCAATTTCAGTACCAGTGAGAACACTGGGTCATTTTTACAGAGGGAGAAATCAAGCTGTACAAACCTACCATTTTCATTGGTTTTCAGCAACTGCTTACTTTCTTCGAGTTTTTGTATTGTATTTTCTAGCTGCTCTTGTAGCTTGCAAACCTGTAATTGCCATAATAATTGTAACACTATCAGGAGTGTTATAGTACTAGTGTTATACTACTAGCTACAAACAACAACAAAAAAAGCATTTATGAAGTTATTCTGAAATGAAAGAACTTTGAACTCAGTTTGTCACAAAAGCAACATGGTAGTTCTTTTAAAGGAAGCCCTACTTTCAGCTAGGATTTTGACAAGGTGACAGCCAGAATCCTTTCTGACCTTTATTTTTCTGTGAGTAAATAGTGCAAGGAGTCTAAACAGGGGAATGTCCTGTTTACTGGAAGAAAAAGGTTCACTCTGTCCTTGTTCTTATTCCCTTCACCAACTTACACATCAATGTGCCTCCTAAAGGGTGCTGATTCATCCATTACATTGCTTTGTTCTCTTCACACACTTTTGGTTGCCTTCCATATAAATGGATGGCTTTTACAAATCAGGTTAACATTAAAAATTCTGAAAGTTGCTAACACATTTAAATAAATATGTTAATAAGCAAAAGAGTATATTGTATTGCATGGAAAGATTTCAGACCTTATTTCTGTAACCAAGTCAAACCCCAGAGTCCATACAATAGCATTTCCAGCACAAGGGTAACCCATCAGTACCTCCTGCTCTTTCATGCGAAGGGATTGGCCCATCTCCTGCGATTCCTTCTGCTCCTTCTGAAGCTTCTCTTCTTTTTCTGCTAATAGTTTTTCTTGCTGAATTGTTACTGTATTTTTCAATTTTAATTTACTCATTAGAGTTTTCAAATCTCCTTGTAATTTCTTGATAATTTCATTAGCCTATTAAAAAAACCCAAGCCATGTATTACAAAAATAAACACCTAAGAATAAGGGAGATGTTGCACAAGGGAAGTGCCATGTTCAAGCAAACCTTAAGGAGCTCAGCTGACAGTGATTTAATTGTTGTCTCGAGTTTTTCAATATGCCTGAGTTTTTCTTCTGTACTCTCTTCCAGGATCACCTTGAAAAGAATGTTACAAAATGTAGTAAGGCTGTGATCCACATTGTTTATGATTTCATATAGATTTAATTGTTCATAATTCTTTGAGTACTGTCCTTACAAGGAACCAGCCAGTGCTTTTCAGTCAAATCTTACAGGATCTGGATTACCCAAAATCCCATAAACTATTACTCTAGTAGCACAGGATTAAATTTGAACCCAGTATACTTTTGATGCCATAATTTAGAAGCTGAACTACATTTGAAAGCTGACTGGCTGTATTCATAAGAACTGGTCAGCAGCTATTCTATGGAAAGCACAGTTAGGAAGGTTAAAAAAAATTAATGAAGAAACCTTTTGCTCCTGTGTCACATCTAGGACTTCTTTTGTTCTGGTGACAAGCTGATCTTTGTCTTTGATCTCTTGTTCCAAGACAGCAACTCGTGTCTGCAGCTGATTAATGAGTTTCTCTTTTTCATGACATTCAGCATCCAGAGTTGTGTTCTCCCGGCGCAGGGACAGCACCTCCTGCTTTGCTCTTTGACATTCCTAAATGTTGGAAAGGAAGTGAATTTTATTCTTCAAGAAAACCTGTAACAGTAATTTAAAGAGACATATTTAAATAGTAAGCATAATATGGAATAAAGAGGAAATAAATGGACTTAATATGCTGTATTTCCTATGACGTGCCCAGGCAGGCACTGCTAATGCTCTAGCAGTAGTAAATTTAATTTTGGATATTGGGAAGCCGTACATCTTCTAATCCAGAAAGCTTTGCTTTCAGTTCTCTGACTGTGGAGTCTCCTTTGTATCTCCTCTCTGTTAGGTCTTTATTGATGACCTCGAGTTCTGAGAGCCTGTTCTGCAACTGCTGAATACTTTTCTGATGCAAATTTTCCAATTCCTTTTTCTGTTGTTCATGCTGCTGTTGGTACTGAGTTTGTGCCTGTGAGAGGCAAAGAAAAGCAGTTACTGGATGGCTCTGACTATTCCCACACAAGAATCTTGTTCATTCCTTTCAGCTGTTGTACCTGGAGAGCTCTTTCCTTCTCACTTGTCAGCTCCTGGGAGTGTTTGTTGCTCAGAGCTGTGGTGTAGGATGTCCATTCATTTTTCAGTTTCTCAAGTTCCCGGCTCTTCTCTGACAAGCTCTGTTTCAGTTTGACAAAGCACATAAAGTTTAAAAATGTAAGCATTTCAGCCAATACTGACTCTTTACTGTTACTTACTAAAAAGACATGGAATTATTTTTTAAAAAGTCTGAATTTCAGCACCAGATGCTGAAATATGTTAATTTTGTAACCAGGAAAAGTGAGGCACTGAGAAGCTGAAGAGCACTGCTCTAATGCTGTGGATAAAATAATCTTAATTTCCAATTGCATTTTTTCCAACCACTATTCAAGAGTGAAAAATCAGCCTGCTGATGCTCTCTATCCTTGTAACACAGAGCAGTCAGGGGTTAAAACGGGGAGAAAAACCTAAGTTCTTCAGTGGCATCTTTTTCTTTTTTTATTTGTAAATCTGCATCCCAATTCAGCAAATACATTCCAGAAACTCAAACTGAAGCTGCAGACATGAGGCAAAGAAATATTCCATTCAAAAAATAATTCTTAACAGTTTTAATGGAATTGTTCTGTTTCATTATGGTCACAAAAGTCACCTTGATAATTGCAGAATCTGACCCAAATCATTCTCTTGAAATACAGAATTACTATGCTGACTGCAAAAACCAAAATGGAGTAATTAAAGTCCACGACTTCCAACTTATTTACTGCAGTTTCATAACTTTCCAAATAGAACAATTTCCATGATTCATGGAATATATGAAATATATTTATCATTTATCTTCACATGACCATATATTTAGTATTCAATTTGTGTGTGCACACACAGACCTCTGCACAAAATAAAATTCTGCTTGAGTAGTGCAAGAGCTCAATTTAATTGTTAATTCAGCTGCTGGCTTTTCACTCTCTAGAAAAGCTCCAGTAGACAATTCTCTTCACTCAGTCTCAAGTCAATTATCTTGGCTAGGTAGTGGCTAACCAACCAGCCAACAAAAAGGGACATTTTCCATAAATCAAAAAAGCTGCAACACACAAAAGTTAAACATTTATGTTACCTGTTGAGTGTAGCTCAGTTGTCTGGTAAGATCCTCTTCAGTTCTCTTAAGCTTTTCTTCCAACATCATTTTATCCTCCTATGAACAAATTGACATCAAGTCAAATCCTTAGCTCCCAAAGCAGAGGTAGCATTTAGCTCCCACTCAATCAGCACAGCCTGCCTAAGCACCAGATACTCACTGTATTTGTGAAAAGAGCACCTTGTTAATTAAGTGTCATACTGTCATACTGAATAAGATATAATTAGTAAATTCAAAAGAAAAGGTATTAGCCCACAATGTAAAAACCCAAATTAAATTCTTACCAAATTTCAACCACGAAATAGTATCTTATTTACAAGATATGTTTACAAAGGAGTTACCCAAACAAGAGATCAGCTGAAATGCTGTAAATCTATGTTATTAAATTGGCTTATTAAGTGCCTGGAAACATGACAGCACAACAGGAGAGACAAATCCCAGGCTATGAAACTGAAACAGACAACAGTCAAACGATGAGACCTTTAGTTTTACACCAACTCAAACCTAGCATGCTACCAAACTGCATCAACATTCCAATTTAATTAGCTTTTTATAGCTGTTAGTCCTTTGCAGCCCACCAAGGCTCCCAATTACCAGCAGCCTGTGCTCTCCACAGCCAAGAGCAGAACAGAGACTGAAGGTTGCAGTGGGTGCTGCAGCTGCTCACAGGCAGTGAGCAGGGCAGTGCAGCAGCCAGGCCACTCAGCAGCTGCACAGCACCTGCACTGTGTGTGAAGCACCTCCCTCCTGTGCTTCAAATGGCACTGCCTGCCTGGAAATGCATTTTCACTGCAGGGGGATGGCAGCAATTCAGATTTTACAGCATGCACCCAAGCAGCTGCATTCAATTACATATTTGGGCTAAAAGGAAAAAGAAACCAGAGCACACAACTTGGTACATACCTCTGAATGACTCAGAATGAAAAAATGCTTAAGTACACACAGCACTGAGGCTTAGTGCAGTTACGATAAACTTTCATTTTACCTTAAGGCATTTCAAACAGTTGGCTAAAAACTTCTTTATTTCTGCATCAGTTCCTGGCAGGAATTTTAGAGAGAGATGGGTAAGGTGTTTGAAAGGGTTGGTCTCCACTACATTTAGAGAGACAGGTGTGTGATCTAGAGCAGGTGCTGAAGAAACTAACTGCAGCAAAAACCTAGGGAAAAACCAAGATAATCAAATGTTTAGCATTTTTTTCCCCTGGAACTACCTGTAGATCCTAATCTATTTCCCAATAAAATACATTTTATTTGTGCAGTAAAAGGCTGTCCAGTTTTTGCTCAAGAAAGAATTCTCAGAGAAAGACTCAGGTTTTGCCACATCCACCAAGACATTCAGGTCAGGGCAGGTCAGATTATCCTTTTCTACTGACTCAGTCTGAGTGACTGAGAGGTGCTTTAAGAACTCAACAGGTGCACACAGAGTAACGTGGCACACACTTGTGACCCACCTTGGGATATCTTTGTTCTGCTCCTGAATGCATTGCTGAAGCAGATCTATAAATTTCTGTGGGAAAGCAGAGAAGTCCACCAAGAGACCTTGCTGGGATTTCAAACTACAGAACAGACAGGAAAAAAATGTTAATGATATAGAGAACTGTAATTTATTTCCTATAAAGTATTTTGTTTACAACATTATAAAGAACCAGTTCTGATCATTAAAGTTTACAGGCATGTCTTTTTCAACCAGAAGTGTGTGCACATATCACAAAATCACAGAAGTGCTCAGGCTGGAAGGGACCAGAGTGGGACAGCTGGTCCAACCTTCCTGCTTGAGCAGGGGCATCCTGGAGCACATCTTGGATAACAATCCCCAGAGGACACTTCTGACCACAAGAGTTCTTGCAAAGGGGCTGCACTAATTAAAAACCAGAAGTTGCTGTGGTGAACAAACGTTCCTTTGAGTAGGCATCACCCCCACAGCACAGTGTGGAGCAGGGATGGGACAGGCACAGGAAACAAGCACAGGACAAGGAGGGAGCCTCAGGCATTCCCTCGGTGCCCCCTCCTGCACAGCCACAGCAAACCCAGACAAACACCCCCAGTGCACACACAAAGCTGTGCCCCCTGCAACAAAACACTCCTGCACATCCCTCCTGCACACACTGCCTTGCTTTTGCCTTTGGATCCACACGCTGACCACACCTCCCTTTTTCAAAACAACACCAAAGCCACTCCCCCACCAAAACCCCTAACAAACAAAAAGAACCACACCAAAAAAAAACACAACAAAACAAAGCAGAAATAAAATAAATAAATACCCAAAGAAACAGTTCAGAAAACTGAACTGTTCATCTGTTTGTGCCTGGAATCCAAATTTGACGATTTGCTCAAATTCTGAGCAAGTAAATGAGACCCAACAGTACAATTCTGCAAGAAACTCCTAAGATAGAGGCACAGGTCTGTAAAACCATGTCCATGCAAACAGACTTTCTTCTTGTAATCATTTCCCGAACTAGTTCACACACAATAGTCTGTAAGAAGCAGTCAGGATAAACAGAAGATACCAGCAGTACTCCTCTGTGTAACCTGAGCTAGTCACCCCCCTGAACCTGGCTGTTTCACTCACTGGTCAGAGAACAATACTGGCAAAACACTGACAAAACTCCACAAGTGAAAACTGCCAAAACCTGAACTCTAACACAGACCACTCCAAGCTAAAAATATTCCCTTTTTCTTTTATGCCATTTAGAAATGTTTCACAGAGAAAGTACTGTCATTCCACTTACCTTTGAAAATCTTCCTCTGATATGACAAGGTTATAAAGGAAAAAAGGATCAGTATCATCAGTCAATCGAACAGCTAAGTCCTGGAAAGATGTACATTTAAATAAGATTAAAATACTATAAATATTTTAAACCAGCATTGCAAACAGTATTGAATGTTTTCATTGTTTAGTAAAAGATACAAGAGAATTGTGGCAACTGATTCAGAACCTGTAAAACATTACCATTTAACACAACTTCAAATGTTACAGCAGGAAAACAAGGAAAACTTTCATAAAAACAAACCAAGTCAAAACCTTAAACTTTGAGCAGCAAAGGTTTTGAAATTCATTATGTATCCTTAATTTTTCAGAGAAAAAGCTATTTCCTCCTTTTTTCCCCCTCATGAAATAAGTGCAGCACTAGCAGTCCACTGTCATGCTTTACTAATACATCCCTCCCATAACTGGAAGCCTTTCAGAGCACTCTGCTCCTGAAGTTTATGGAACCACCAGCTGCTTTTATACACTGGAATACAGAGCTCTGAGATTGGATACAGCTGAACCCAGGGATCCCATATGGCAAACTGCAGGATTATGCTGCTTAGCTTTGAAACAGACACTCATTTGTTCTCTGGAGGCCTCCACAGTGTTTTGGAAAAGCTGCCCTCTCCAGAAGCCTTAAGGCTGGAATTCCAGGGATGGGGTTATTCAGTTCTTAGCTCAGGCAGCTGCCCCCTGGAACAAGGCTCGCCCCTGTGGCAGGGATATTCCCCAGCAGAGGTACAGAAGTAAAGCAGAAACCTGTCAGCTGCTCCAGCATAATGAAATGTGACACAGCACTGTACACACACAGAACCGAAACTTTATTCAGTAATTCAGGTGCCAGGAAAACCAACAAAACTCTCAGCTGGGGATGCATAAACAAACTGAGGGATTTACACACACACACAGCTAAAATCAGTGCCACCCAAGCCAGCTGGGGGGGATTGATGGGTGGGATAAAATGCCTGCTCGGGCTGATGCCCCATTAGCTGATTAGGCACTGAAGTTCCCCTTTAGACTGAACACTCCCTGATGGACTCCACTGCACTTCCAGTTCCCAGGCTCCTCCTGGCCCAGGCTGCAGCTCAGCACATCCCTCTAACTGAGCTGCTTCTGCTCAGAGGGAAGCACCACCATCACTGCACAATCTGACCAAAACCTGCTGCGCTCCTATACAAACAAACCTCTACCCAACAACACCATAAACAACCTTAACATCATGCTGGGGGGTGAACACTTTAGGGACAAACCAGACATACAAGAGAAGAGATAACAAAGTCTCCACTAGTGGTCTCATTGTGATTTTCCCTGAGAAAGATTATTTTTTTAATCCCAATTTAGAACCTTGAACCAAAGGTACTCCTAGGCTCTAATTCATATTCCCCTGAGCATCTCCAAACACTTTCAATATGCAAGCTTGCTAAGACCCATCAACGGCCAAAGTAAAACAGAGGGCTAAAAAAGGCTGGGGGGATGGGGGGAAAGGGTGGAAAAACACAATACCAAACCAACTAAGTTACTCAAAAAATTGTATACAAAATAAAGTAAGGTCAAACAGCAAACACTAAAATCCCACTTTGATTTTCCTTTTTCTACTTCCATAAAATGAAATTCAGATAATACCTAATGAATGACAGAAATTATTAATTTACAAACCTTTTTCTGAACAGGATTAGAAATTGACAGTAGTTCAATATTCACTCGAACATTTAATCTCCTGTGTACAAAAAGATGAAACTCAGTAATAAATCAAGAAAACATTCTCCAAATAAGATGTGTCCATAGCTGCATTAAAGAAATCAATGGCATCTCAAAAATAAAAATTTAGGCAGAAACATTAAGTTTCCACTGATGACTACACTTAAAATACAAGAGTTTCACTCACTGCAGCTCCTCAGTCAGAGCTGGGTTTTTTGCTGCTTGCAACAGACTTTAAATAGCAAGGCAGAAGTTTTGAAACTTTGTCCAGAAACTAGAACTTTTGTAAAAGCCTGTTGAAATTTATTAACGATTGCTCAAATTAATCATTTATACAGTGCTATATTGTCTTCAATGACTTCTTATCGAGTACTAAGTCACCTATATCACCACGCACACCACACACATCAGCCTTTCCGTGCCTTCTCACACTGCCCAGCCCCAGCAGGACCCACAGTACCGAAATTCATCCTATTTTGAAAGGACGCTTCACATACGGAATATCGGGGCTTTCCCAGGCGCCACCGCCTCACACAGGTGGCCCAACCCGCGGCTCGCTGGGCCGCGGGGCGCTGAGGAGGAGCCGCGCCTCAGGAGGCCGCGGAGCGCGGGGGAGCGGCGGGGGAGCGGCGGGGGAGCGGCGGGGGAGCCCGCGGGAAACGCCAACGGCCCCGGGCCTCGGGTCGCCTCAGCCCCGGGCACAGCGGCGCTTCCACCGAGCCACTGCGAGCTCGCTCCGCTGCCGGCGCCCCGCCGGCTTCACTCCCTTGGCGAGGCGCCCACGGCGACCGCCCGGCCCTCGCCGGCTGCCCCCGGCGTCGCCCGACCGCTCCCTCCCTCACCCCGCGGGTGCCCGCAGAGTGCAGCACCTGCCCAGCGGCTCTGAGAGCAGGCAGGATGAAAGCGCCTGTTGCTCACAGCCCCTCTGAGGAGCACAAAGAAGCTCCCGCACAGCCGGCCCGCACTCACCGCTCCTCGCAGCCGCAGCCCCGCACTCGCACCGACACCGCCCGGTCGAAGATCCGCTCCGCCGCCATCTTGCTCCCGCCCGCGGGGAGGGGCCTCAAGATGGCGGCGCAGGGGCCGCCGGGAGCGGCGATGGCGATGGCGGCGCCGGAGCCGCAGCCGGGGCGCTGCGCTCACTTCGTGCTGAGGAAGAAGCGCTTCTGCCGGATGATCCCCGCGCCCGGCAGGCGCTTCTGCGGGGAGCACGGGCACGAGGAGGTGCAGGGACCCCTCTCGGGCCGGGCGGGCGGGCGGGCTCGGGGTGGCCCCGCTGTCGTGGCACGGCTGGAGAGGCAGCGCCTGTGTTTCCCTTGAGCCTCGGTGTGCCGGGCGCTCGCCCCAGCCCAGCGCTAGTCCTCACCTTGCATTAGGGGTTTATTCGTTTAGGATCCAGTAAAATATTTAGTTCTCGTCTCCGTTTCTCCGTACCGGTTAACTCGTTTTTTCTAAATAAATGTTTTATGAAGCTGATGCCCCTCAACAGCTTCTTTAAAACGCAACACTGAATGCATGCTGAAGTGTTTTCTAAAACTTTTCTAACTAGGAACAAAATGACAGAAAAAGAATTCCGTGCCCTCTTGATCCAAAACAGTGAGTATATGTAAATGCTTTTCCCGTTCTTTGTCAGTATTCACATGATACTTACTTTTCTCTCCATTTTGCTTTTAGCACTGTATATGAAGACCAACTACAAAAGCATTTAAAAAAATGTAACTCAAGAGACAAGCCAAAGCCTGTAAGTGCAGTGTGATTTCAGCACTTCCTCTCGGATTTAAGACCTTAAACATTACAGTCCTGCAGAGAAATTTCTGTGCTGACCGCAGCTGTGAGCTGCAGGGCAGCAGGTCTAGCAAAGCGCTGATGTGAGGCAGGATGGAAGCTCTATAAGCACTTGCTGGAATGCATCTCACATTCCAGTCCCCTCATATTCTCTGCCCTTCTCACTGTAATTTGGTACACTTTTTCAGTTCCTGGTTACAAATAAAAATGTTGAATTCATTTTTCTCAGAAACACATGCAGGGAGGAGGCTCTTCCAATGCCATTCATTTCAGAGGCTGGGGGAGAGGCTGTCCTGGGAAAGCAGAACCTGCAGAGAAGCTCTGGGTATCCCAGCCAGCTGCCCACTCCAGCCAGGCTGGCACGGAGCCATGGAGAGCTTGGCTGACACCTGCTGAGGGAAGCAACAGGACATTTACAACACATTTTAAACATGTGTTTTAAATGCTCTTTCAAGGAAGCAGAGGATGACTTCTTTATTGCCTGCCTTGCTGCCTGATTAGAATTACACCATTAGTATTTCCTGGGAAACCTGAAAATGGTCTCTGGAATCTGTCTAGTAAGCCCTGACTGCTTAACTCTTATGAGCATGTTCAGTCTTGTAAAACTGTGTCAGAAGAGTAATTTCTGGCTGGGATTCAGGATCAGACTATAGGAAGGAAAATTACTTGGAAAATCTTTGCATTAGATTCCTATTGCTACATACCTTACCATAAGAACACTGAAGAATTTAGCTGTTTGCTTCCTGGTAATTAACTGAATCAATTTTTTTTTAAGGTCTACTTTGTTCAAGATATTAATGCTGGTTTAAAAGATGTCTCAGAAATTCCAGAAAAACAAGTGAGTACATTATTTGGTTTTTGGTTCAGTCCTTACATTGCATGTTGCAATTTATGACTTTTACAAGTCATAAATTTTACAAAGATACAGAAAATTTCAAAGGTCTTATTGGTGTCACTTTCTTTCCCTAAAAAGGTTCCTCTATCTTCTCTATCTATTGAAGAGCTGCAGAATTTAATTACCAGGTTGAAAAAAGCAAGTAATGGTGAGCTTAATACTAAATATAAGTTGTTTTAAATTGAATTGATTAAATATTTCATTGTTATTTTTGTTGTTAGATACCTGTAAAAATATGAGATAGCTGTCATAAAACACATCTGAAATAATTATCAGGCAGACCTCCAATAGCTAAATTTTACTCCAAAAAGTAAACTAGATTAAAAGAATGATAAAACTCCAATCTGTGTTCCTTTTGGTTTTTTTTTTTTTTTCTCACTCAGATGTCACTACAGATAACAATACAGCTCTGTTTAAACATATGATGATAGCTTTACACTCCCAGCAGACTGTTTTATTAGTGCTACAAACTGAGCTCTTGTCACAATTGTAATAATGTGGGAAACAAACTGGGAACCCTTGGAAACTCTGGAAAAGCTGTACCTAAAAGTTTTGCATTTGCCTCCAGGCCTGGAACTCCATCTTAAGGAACAAATACTGTCCCACCAGGCTTTACAAGAAGCCTTAAGTGACCCAAAAAATGGGGAATCTGCTTTCAAACACCTGAAACAACAGGTTTGTTCTGATTTACTAATAACTATAGAGAAGTTTGGACATGGAATTGTGCTGCTGTAAATTTGAGAGACTGGGTGCATAAATCCAGTTGCTTCCCACAGAGGAAATCTGATACTGTAAAACAGAAGATATAATCCCTTTCCTCTGTACACACATCATCTTTTCTCTAATCCCGTACTGAAAGTAAGGCTTAAAAAAGTCTTCTGCTGTTTGGTGAAGAATAATTTTTCTATAAGGCATTACAAAACACAGGGTTTATATTTTCTTGGTTGACAAATAATGTTTTGACGTTTGTAGGCTTCTATTTTAGGTAACATGGAAAGATTGCATTTACTTGGTCCAGGAAGGTGTTTTGTTGAGTTTGGAGCTGGGAGAGGAAAGCTGTCTCATTGGGTTGATATTGCCTTAGAGAACGTTGAAAGTGTTCAGTTTTTGCTTGTGGAAAGGGCAACCACAAGATTCAAGGTAAGAGGATATTGTTCCATTAGTCAAGTATAATTTTTAAACCATTGCCATTGAAGCTGTTAGTATTCATTTTTTATCCTCAGTACATTTAAATTTTACAAGTTATACATTCCATACTTCACCAATAGCAAATTTATTAGAAAAAAATCCTGATGTTTAATGTTGGAAATTCAAATGTTGACTTGACAAGAAAAAAGTCTGACTTTTTAAAAATTCATTAATACCTGGAGCAAAATTATAGTTATTAGTGGCCAGCCCTATGCAATCTCTTGTTCTCTTTAAACAGGTGGATGGAAAACACAAAAGGAGAGATTCTATATTTGAGAGGCTTCAAGTAGACATTCAGCACTTATGTTTAAGTAAGTTCCTTCTTGGCCTGGGTCATTCTGAAGTAGAGGCTTATTTTTAAATTTTGAATTGGGGTTCCAGTCAGTTTGTGTGTAACATGCTTAAGTGTTGGTTCTGAAGATTATTCTCAGTGGTTGCTTGGACATGTTGATGCTGTATGTATGTATACACCTATGTACACACAGGCATGTGTGAATATACATAGATAGACATATACATATATTTTAAATGGAGTTTTAAAGTTTTCTACTTTTTATACATCCATAGGACATCGTTATATGTGAGAAAGTACCAAAACAAATACATTTCAAAGGTTTTTTAGCACTTGCAGAATTAAACATGTTTGCGTTGTTTATGTGTAGAATGAAGCAAGTGATGCACCATCAATGCTACAGAATTTGTGGGAGCACCTTCAAAAAAAAAAAGGAGATGCATTAATGTCAAATTAACCTTTCATAGGCAGTAGAGAAAGGCTGAAATGGTTAAATGTGCTTCCCAGCCACTGCATCCTACTCTTTTAATTTGTCTTAACAAAATGTGCCAAATAATGTATTTTTTGTAGTGGCAAACATTGATTTCTAAGTGTGCTGAAATGATATTATTCAGAAAAACCAGAGGTGCTGGGGTAGTTATGGATTGGATGGGGGTTTGTTGGTTGTTTTTGTTTTCCCTCCAGATAAGGTCCCTATTTTGGAGAAGAAAAAACTACCAGTGGTAGGAATTGGGAAGCATTTGTGTGGTGCTGCAACAGGTATGAATTACAGTTGTGTGAACTGCAGAAAGTCAGAATAATAAACCTTACACTCTGAATACACTGATCTTCCAAACTGTCCTTTCAAGCTGTTCTTGCCCTCTAAACCTTTTTTGGTGAACACAGTAATTATATTCTAAATATTTCTTGACTCCAGTGGAATAGTAAAAGGATACTTCAGGGAGAAGTGAAGTCCTTCTTGGCTTTAATAGATTAGAACAGAGAACAGTGTGTGGTGGCATGGGTCATGTATTTGAGATTACTTTTTTAGCACAGTTGCCTCTTCTTTAAAACAATTTTCTTTCTAAAATATTATTGCCAGTCTGAATGCTAAAACACAAATAAGATTGTGTTTCTCTCCTGATAACTTTAACCTAATACAGTTTTTCTAATGTTATATGGCTACTACGTAGAGAAAGACATCTCAAATATAACACCTTTATAGGTAGTGTGACAAAGGTGACACAGTTAAACATTTGAGAAGTACATGTGCATATTTAATATACTGTGTCCTAGATATCAAACTTTTAGAGCAAATACTCGTGTGTTTTACAGGGAGGAGATTCTCCTACAATATGCCAATTTTTTAACCAAACTGTTTTATATTCGCTTTTGCAGAACAAATATTCCAGAGGGTAAGCTCTTAGAAGCTCCAGAGAAACAACATTTAGGGTTTTCATGTTTTTTAGTTATTATTGGACTTGCTTTTTGGCTTAGTTTGTGATGTGTAATTTCATTTTTCTTTGTGAGAAGCACATTCCCAACCATGATACAGCCTGTATAAATAATGGCATGGTACTTATGGATATTTTTTGTTGGGGGGGATATATTTGTTCATTCCCAGATCTTGCTTTGAGATGCTTGGTAGAAAGTTACACCACTTGCTGTGATGGAAAAGATGAAGAGCCTGCACCAAAACGCTGCAGGGCTGCTCAGACAGAGGTGGCTCCTCACAAATCAGCTGGTAATGAAAGCACCACAGAAGACCATAAGCCTGTAGCTGGAATTGTTATTGCTCTGTGTTGCCATCACAAGTGTGACTGGACACATTATGTAGGCAGAGAGTTCTTTAAATCAGTAGGACTGGGACCAGTAGAATTCCATTATTTTCAGAGAATGAGCAGTTGGGCCACTTGTGGCATGCAAGAAACCACAGGCAAAGCTTCTACAAGTGAAGACAGTGAAGATCATACTAATGACACAGAAGAACACGAGCACACACTCAGCAGTACAGCAAGTGGTTCTGATACTTTACAAGGGTATGTGCATTTTTTTCCTAGCAAATGGACTCCAGCAGAAAAGCTATGTATAGTGGCACATTAAATTGTTTTGTGTCCTCAAAAGGACTAATTTTGCAGAAACATTTCATTACTAAACTAAATAGACATATTTTACTGTAAAAATATTTTCATGGATGTACATTTCAAAATATTTCAACTGTCATGCTTACCTGACTGAAATGAACTTACAATGATTTCAGTAGTTTTTCTAAGCTTAACTATGAATGTTAATTACCAAAACTATTTCCTTCCTTCCTTTATGTGGAACAGGACACTGAGTGTTGAGGAGAGGAAGGAGCTGGGCTGCCTCTGCAAACGGCTGATTGATCACGGGCGGATTGAGTATCTACAACAGCAAGGGTACAAGGCTGCACTGCAGTATTACACAGAGGCTGCTGTGTCCTTGGAGAATGTCCTGTTGACAGCTGTCCCAAATCCTTCTGTGATACCAGAGCCAACTATATGACAGAAGATACATTTGGAATTGGTAGGGAAAAAAAACAAACCCTATAAAACTCATCTGGGATTTTATAAAAACTATTTCATTTCTTACAGAAAGAAACCTTTATAATTTTTCCTGTACCCAAGAAAAGGTCTTATATTTTCCAGTTTCACTGGGAATTACAAATATGCAAACCAATTTTCATCAATGGAAAAATAAAATCCCTAAGAATATTTGAAACCTGTTGTAGCCTCTTTGCTGTGAAGAAGTGTGCTTGATATTTTCCATTCACAGTTACATTCTTTATTCATTAGCATTCATGACAGGAGGAGAACCAGAAGTACAACTTTCCACATTTCCTGAAAGACAATAGATTAAAATAAGTTGACATACTTTATTCTCACTTTGAAGTTCAGAATAGCTTTGTATTTCCTCTTAAAATATTTAAGTAGGCCTAAGTACTTTGATCAGCCTGTGCTGCTAGAGAATCTGTTCAGAAAGAAAACTTATGTCTGAAGTGTCATCTTGGGATATTTTTGCTAATTTGATAATTCATTCATGAAATATTGATAAGAAAAAAGCTGGCTTAGTGTTCTAAAACAAGAGATTACATTCACTTTTTTAAGCCTTCACAAAACACAAAATGAAGATCAGAGATCATTTTGTATCTGCAGTGAAGTGCTTGCTGCAAGTAACAGCTACCAACTGAATATCTGTTCCAAAGTGCTTATTTGGGTCTCTTACTGCAGCATAAAGCTGTTACCCCAGAGACAATGAACAGAAAATTTCTGTCATGTTTTTGAAATGGGATGAAACTGGGGGTGTTTAAGTGACTGTATTTTGTGTCAGGGAAAGCAAGTTGTGAGAAACATCTGTTTATCAGGTGTTGATAGTTCATTGCTAAAAGATGTACCTTGGGAACATAGACACTTCTTATCTTCCTCTGGAAGTATCATCTGGACAACATCCAAAAATAGGAAAAGTTGAACTTCATGAATTAAAGGATGTTAGAAGACCTTCACTATGTAAACTGATTAAACTGCAGATATGAAACAAAGTCATCAGCTTCTCTTTATCCATGGTGTAGGTAACTCAGACACATTTATTACAGTGCTCCATGGTTCCAGTATGTTCCTACCAGAATCTCTGCTGTTTGTTGGAGACCTGCAGTCCCAACTCCTGTTAAAAGTGCCCCTGTCCTCAGTAAAAGCCTGTTTACAGATTTTTTTTGGAAAACATTACTCATTTATTAAGAAGGTTATTCATGTTTAATTTTTATATGCATCCTAGATTTTATTTATCCAGTTTCTCCCTCTCTTCCTCACTGTGCTGTGGAGAGATCAGAATTAATAAAAAGCCATACCTGGTTTTTTGAGTGATTCCTGGATATACATGTGCATGAAGTCAATGCCAAACATTTCCTGTTGCTGCTCCTCGTCTGTGTTCTCACATGGAGGGAGTGTTACCTCCAGCTCCAGTGGGTTGTCTCTGAAGTTGACAAATCTAGGAATCACCAGAAAAGGTTAATCTTGCAGTAAGTTTTTTCCAGAGAAAATAATTCTTTTGAAACTGAATTAAGATTTCTCAAACACTATTTTAAGCAAAAGGAAATTAAGTTCTTGTTCTACTAAAATCACCACTCTATCACTAGTATTAGGTAAGCTAAGAAGATGCTTTATAACAGTAACTGATTGTGGTGGGAAAAAAAAACATTGTGGTCTTCATCATTTTGTCTTCAGTTTCTGACCCCACTGTCAGGTGTATTGAGCTTTCACAAACAGGTGAGTGAATGAGAACTGTGCAAGTGCTCCTCCCAGCTTTGCAAGGCAGAATCCAGTCCTGTCTCTACTCCTGTTCCATCCTTGGGCCTATGCTTGTATATATTTAGTTAAGGATGTTCTTCCAAAAGAGCTGAGGACAGGAATTGTCTTCCTGAGTTAGGTATGGTTTATGCAGACCAGCATTCTTTCTCTAAAACAGTCAGCATCCAGTAATCCAAATGAGAATGCTAACAACAGGAAAGTTTCTGTCACAGTACACTAAGGAGTAGTTCAAATTCTACCAATTAAGAATTTACATTATTTTTTATTTTTCATGTCAAGTACATGATAGTTTCATCTATGTCCTTAAACCTAATAAATTTTGTTTAATTCTGAATGCTTGAATTCTCAATGGCAAGTTCTACTTTTTGTCATTTTAATGCCTGCCACATTTTTCCACAAGCTCTTGCTTTTAGAGAGTGATATCAAAGGGCAATTATAGTGGGAGAGCTACGAAATGAGAAAATGTAGTATAGTCTACCTTCCATGTGAGACTGTAACTATCATAATTTACATCTTTAAGTTTCACTACACAGAGCTTACTTCACCAGATCCTTAATTGTGAATCTGTGTAATTATGCTGATTTATTGCATTCATCTGTACAACTGTGAAATGCCTTTTCCTCTCCCTTAGTATCACTCTGTGATCTACAACTCAAGGGGGACTTTAAAAAGTATTTTCTAGTTATTTTCATGTATATTACTGGTGCTTTTTCTTACCTCAGATTTGTCATGTCCTTCATACAAGCTGGAATATCCTTAAGTTTGTTGTTGCTAAGAACAAGAGTACTAAGATTTTTCATATTAGCAATGGTTTCTGGCAAAGAGTTTATTTCATTCCTTTGGAGCCATAAGGTGTGGAGGTTTTCCATTCTGAAAAATAGGCATTGGTGCAATAAATCAAGATTCATAGAATTATTCCTCTCAGTCATTACCATAAAATTAATTTTTCAGCCACATAAAGGACTCATAGTGCAACAAGTCTCAAAGGAAACCCCATATGCAAGATAATCACCTCTGTTCAACAATGTGATTGACAATACATATTTAACCTTATAGTTGATACTGAATTTATTGTTAATTGAATTAATTATTCCAGCTTATCCAAACAGCACATTAGGGCTGATAAAATGTTGACTTTGGAGTGAGGTTAACATAAAAATTATCTTTAGAAGTAGTGTTTATTAATTAGAATTTCAATGCAGTGGAATTGAGACTAAGATGAGCTTTGAGCTGTATTTACCTGTCAATTGCATCAGGAAGCTCCTGGAGTTTGTTTCCCCCCATATCTAACCATTCTAGATTTGGCATGTTGAGGAGAGCTGAAGGGATGGCAGTAAACTGATTCATGCACAAATCAACGTGTGACAGCTTCTTTAAATCACTGAGCTGAAAAGAAGGGGAGATTTAATGCAATTTTGTGTAGCTGCTGCAGCAGTACAGCAGTAATCTAGTAGTGTTAAGAAACATTACAACACATTTTGGAGCTTGTAAACACCAGAATGGTTTTGAGTTCCAATAGCTGATAGTACCTGACAATAACAGTTTTGCCTGGAAGGTAGATAGGTTGGGAACTGATAAGGCAGCAGAACTTTATCTCCCACCCAGTAGTGAGTGCCATAACTGCTGACTACAATGCAGATATGCCCCAAGCCTCAAGAAAAAGAATGTTAAAGACAGCCTTGTCCTTAGAATTTCATACTCAATGCAATATGCCATTTTTTGTTAGTCAAATATTTAGATTTTTATGTATCGAATTGCATGGACTGTGTTTTAGAATGAACCATGACACCTTCCATGCTGTGAAGTCTACTACATTCTAAAAATGCAATCTAGTATCACAGCACCCAAGTCCTTTGGTGAATGATGCCTTCAGGTGCTTTTGCAGTGTTCAAGTGGTACAAAGATGTTTTCTAGCAGATCTGGTGCAGTTTCCTGAACACTGAATGCCACTCAAGTATTCATAATCAAAGCTTCCCAGTGTTCACATCACTGCAGTCTCTATCAGACAGAACTATGGATTTTCTACATTATACCCTGCAATCTGTATCCACATAGATTTTGTAAATTCTGGATTTTCGTTAATAGTGGATATTTCTATTAAAAGATTCTGTGCTATTGCTATTTCGACTCATTCAATTTTGCAAGGCACTGATTGGTGTCAACTATTGCCATGACTGGTTTTTTAAAATAAATTAAAACAAGTAAATATGGTTACATACTTGTCATCCCTGTCTAAGAGACTGATAGTTACAGATGCAGGTCTCTCACATTTTGGTCTGTTCAAATTAAAGTTTAATAGTAGGTGAGTAGTTGTTTTCATTCTCTCATAATCGTTTTCAACATTTGAGAACAACAATTGTTCACCTCTGCATATGCAGTTGTATAAATCACACAACCCCTTTTCAGATCTGTTCTGGTAAAGATGCTTACAGCTGTCTCCTGGCATGTGCTATGAATTTGTACTCTCAACCATAAAAGAGAACTTCTCTGTGCTAAGGCATCAAATTCTTAGTGGGGTAAATCAGTGATGACATCCAGCCTAAACAAATTGATATGGAGTGTGTCACTACCCTCTGTGCACTGCCAAGTCATTTATCCGGCCAAAATAAAGACTGGCTCCTTCAGCTACTCAGGTGTGTGTATGTGCTCCTCATGTGGCTTCAGTTTGACCAGTCATGGGAAGGTTGTTCACATCAGTGTGGAGTACTGTGAAATCACAGCTTCACAGCTGTGAAATCTGAAAACAGAAATGCAGCATATACTGATAATTGGCTTTGGATAAATTCAAAATATGCATCAAGCAAAACTAAAAAGTCTTTCAAAACCTGAGGAGGAAGATCACAGATACTTCTGTTGACAGCCAGTTCCAATCTTTCCAGACTGATGCAGTTACTTATTTCCTTAGGAACAGATTTTATTCTGTTGTAACTGAGAAGCAACTCTTGGAGGCTGGTCAGCTGGCCTGCAGAGAGCACAAATGAGAAATGTTAATCTTTATTCTATTTGAAGCACTATTATTTGTTTTGCTTTATCCTTTTACTGTTATAAAAATGCTCTGTTTTCTCACGAAACAAAGCAAACAAAAAAAAAAATCACCAAACTGCAAATATCACCTCAGGACTCTTTAGTACAGGACTGCAATGTAGTAGAGTGCGTCAAGAAAAAACCCAAAACCAAAAAATTGTAACTAGGCTACTCCTGCCATGGACTCAGAGCATGCAGTCTGTTTTTCAGTATCACTTTGCTGCATTCTCATGTGTAGTCCCTGCTCTGCAAACAGGTCCTTTTTTTGCCATGGGGAGCTTTCATGGTGATATGTCTCTTCCATCTGGGCCCATCTTTAGCTTATAGGGAATTTATGGTTTGGAGATCTCTATCTCACTGTCAGATTTAAATAATCTGTTTTCTTACTACCCAATAGGATTATTCAACAAGCAAAGGGCACAAAAATGGTACATTTGTGTGAGACCAATTTTCTTAGAAAAGCAGCTTAAAATAAAAGAAAGCACAGCTCACCAATTTCTTTAGGTACACTTTCAATTGAGTTCCGGGATAGATCCAGAACAACAAGGCTGTGAAATCTTCCAATAAACTGAGGAATTTTCTGCAAACTAGTTCTGTGAAGCTGCCATTCCTGGAGATGGATTAGTTTCAATAAGCACGAAGGTAATGTCTACAACAAGAAATACAAACCAGGAGAAAATCAGCTTAGAATACAGGCTGAGGCAGAAGTTTTATTTTAACAGGAAAGGCACTAACAGCCTTTCCTGTTTTTTAAGCTATACTGTAACATTGAGGTTACAAAATGAATCCTGATAACTAAAATAAGATAGAAATAGCAAGCATAACTGATATGATTTTACTATCATACATATTAGGAAAAGGTTTACATTTTATAAAGGTTTACATCAATATATTGGGAAAGGCTTCTTCCCCCAGGGGATGGTTGGGCACTGGAGCAGGCTCTCCAGGGCAGTGGTCATAGCACCAAACCTGACAGAGTTCAAGAAGGGTTTGGACAATGCTCTCAGGCACTGGGTGTGACTCTTGGAGATGGTGCTGTGCAAAGCCAGGTGTTCAACTCAATGAACTCAGCATGTTCCTTGATTCCATGATCCCAAAGTGAACACCAGTGTGGGTTGTTATTCTGATCATAGATGGAACCTGCCCTCTTTTGGCTCCCAGGATTTACATACCTGCACTACTGTCATTGACAAGTTTCAGGCTTCAGGCTTGTATTTGTTTGTTTGTTTATTTTTTTTTAAATCAATATAACTGAAGATGAAACTGCTCTAAATAGATTTTTGCACAGAAGGCTGGGTCTGTCTGTCATGTGTTCACTGGCCTCCACACAAACTAATTCTCATGACTTTCTAGGAGCTGGTCAGTGCATTTCTGCATGGCTCAGAGCACTGACAGCTTTCACTCTGGCAACATTAACAGCAGATTAGCTCTGCACATGAGAAATAACAGTAATAGTGTTCTGGGAATCTACTGGCCCATTTTTACTCTTAGAAAGAGAAAACAAACAATAAGAAATATTGTAATGCACCCAAACACAGGGAGTTTTCATCTTGATACCTTTCAGTAGTTCTGGTGTGTGAATGTTAGATAAGAATTTACATAATGAAAATCATACTCTGCAGTGAAAATAATTTCTAATGCAGAAAGTCTTTTGGGCTTTGTTTTTGCAGAGTAATGCTTAACATTCAGGACTAAAAACCACCCAGCTTGCTTTTACACTCACAACAGTGTGTCCCAATTCACTGTTAGCAAAGCACAGTGAGCAGTCAATAGAACACAAACAGTACCACTGTAAGTGTAAAGTTGTAAATAGTAGTTTTCTAACGCATGAGTCATTCAACACAAGCAGCATTCATTCCTATCAACCCTACCTTCCATTCTTCCTCCTCTATCCTTAAAATTGCTCTTCCACCTTCATTAATAACTTTTTCTTTGAGCTTTGCTAAAGCAGCTCTCTCCTCCCAGACAAGCAGTAGCCTACAAGGGAAAAAAGATCTGCCAGTGGTGCCACAATGAATACAGACAATAATTATATACTATATCCTATCTATTTTCTGGAAAAATACACAAGCACCTTATTGTCAAATAGCATTAATTTTATCTGAATGTTAATATACTATCAGTTGGAGAGAAGAAAAGCCCTTAATGTTTGGCTGAGGCAATTTATAGGGATTCTATTTTACAGTTCTTTAAATCTACATTCATAAGGAGGACTTCTAATTCACTTTCAACATGTTGCAGAAGGACCACAGAATATAAAGTCATGTGGAATTATGTTCTGAAGCACATTTTGAAGCAGACTCCTAAAATGAAAGCCTTCCTGTCCACCACATATAAGTGCAAGAAAATTGGTCAATCAGCTTCTTTCAGCTTGATTTCCAAGGGTATCTTCACAAGAGTTATGACAAGGTCATTCTCTGTCTTTCTGCTTGTATTCTCCATGAGTAACTTTTGAATTTGTTGTTCCACTTCAAACATATCTGGTAAATGAGGAGTACCAGAAATAGTATCCTAAATCTCATAAAATTGCTGGCCAAACAGAAGACCAAGCAACTCTTCTAATACCTCAATGGAGAAGAAAACATAACGCATCTTCACTGGTTAGAATAATTACAGAGCAGAGGATTTTAGTATCTGAGTCCAGGGAATTTAATCTATAAACTAATATTTTTATCACAGACACTAGATAAATTCTAATCACTGGGAATCCTGTTGGAGTAACAACTAAGGAATTAGAGTCTGCATGAGTTTGAAGAAACCAATTACAGTCTCCTGAAATGTAACATATGTTCTAGCTTTTCATATACTTAGAGTTACAATTTACCTACCTTCCTGCAGACCTCTGCCTGAACTCCTTTTCTCTCTGTAATTCTTCATTTATCTTGTGTATTCTCACTTCCCAGAGTGTCTTCACAGCAGAGAATGTTCCCAGGCAAACTGCAGTTTCAGCCATGATCCTCTACATGTTCAGATTTGCTTGCAGGAATCTGACTGAATTTCAGGCTCAATGCACCACTTCAGGTATGGGTTACCAGATGGGGACAGTGACATGAAAACTAAAATACTGCAATACCCACTTCTTTATGTTATCAAATGAGTTAATATAAAGAACTGACAGGATTTTATCAACTGCTTTCTCTGTATAAAAATAGATAATTGCACCTAGTTACATTTTATTAAAATAAGAAATGGTATTTTCGGAATCTCTGCATTCCTAGTCAGTGAACAACTGCTTCTCTCATTCCTTCAATGGAAGGATAAGTGTTGACCATAATTATTAAATGCAGATTTGAGCATTCATTCGCATGCCAGGAAGACATTAAACTGTTACCTGCAATCTAAGGCAGTTCAATTGTGATAGCTGCATTCTGACACCTACCTGATATAGATACTTGTCACTAAAGGAGTTTTGCACTTCACAGAAACTGAAGTGTTCCTGGAAATTAATTAGTATTCTTTATTTGCATTTATTTTCTTCATAGCTTAACTCAGTACAGTGCATTTTATAGTTAGTAATGCATTACCTTTACGAAAATGCATTTAAATCCTTCTGATTTCTCTTTGAATGTTTGTGTATCCCCACTGAGTGTAAGAATTCCCATTTAAAATGAAACCAAGTCTAAAGTTCTGAAATGATGTATCCTTTAGTGAGATAATTAATATATATTGTCCTGAAGAGCAGCAAAATTGGATATTCACTCATCCTAATCACTGCATCCCTCTAAAAACCATTCTTATTGCCATTACTGGAGCCAAGATGCTGATATTCAGACAAGCTTGCAGGGCTAAACTTCATGCCAGCAGCAGTGTACTCTGAACACTGATGATCTGAACCCTCACTTTCTAACTTTTTATTGATACTTGTAGTGGCAAGTAAGAGAAATGTCCTATATATGTTTTTGTGCTCAAATTGGCAATCATTCTATTTTAAGTTTACATGTCCTTTCCTAACATATTTACTTGTAAAGTCTGAAATTAGGTTAAAATGTGTAAGCAAATAAAATGTAAAATGTCAGGATTGCTTCCTGTTATAAAGACAGCACAAAATCAAATTATACAGCTTGAATACAGAAGAACCTGGTCTAATGCACTAATATTTATGATTCTTATGTGTTCTCTTTTTGTTAAGGAAAAATGGCAGGATTTGACAAGTGACGCAAATGGCAACTCCAGCATGGCAGTGCAGTCTGCACTTTGGGTTCCTATAGAGGGATTGGATTTTTTCCTGTAAAGAGAAGACTGTTTATTTTTTCCCTTCCCCACATAAATGTGATCACATTTGCTAGTTTGAAGGATTAGCTTCTTTTTCAGCAATCAGAGTAACTACCCTTCCCAGTCCCCATCCCAACATGCACAGAAATGCTATGTATGCATGAAGTTTTTGCTCCAGTCAGTGGTAACAATTCAAATTGCCTGATTTTTTCAAGATTAAATTTCTATTGAGATCAAGTGATAAACTAATATATCATTTCTTGTTGTTTAAAGACATTTTTTGAACTACAAGACCTTTTAGATAGAAAACTAGAAATCTTTTCATATAATTGTGCAGAAAAGAGACATTTATTAATAGTTGTACTACCAAACCCAGTAACATACTATACAGTCAAACCAATACTTATTTCTAGTAAAGCTTACTCTGGGCAACTCTCTTTTGCATATCATTCAACAAATACTCCCTTACTGCCTAAATTAGAACCATGAAATATCAAAGGACCTAAGTATATGACTATTTTCAGGATGATTTCATCATGTAACAGGATTCCATCAAAAAGGTCTTGTTCTTAGACCTTATCATTCATCAAGAAAATAAATAATAATCTTGCCATCACAGTCAACAATTCAGAAGTGAATTCCCAAGTGTGGCTGTAAAACAACTGCAAATTCACTCCCAAATTATCAGATCTCCCAACAACTTCACCTCCAAGCATCAGAAAGAGTTTAACAACAACTCACCTTAATTATTTGGTGTTTTCAAGGATTTTCTGTGACTCATTTCTTTCTGGACAAGAGCAGAGACAAATTATGAATCTTGTCTGCATTACCAAAGCCATTTAAAACTCTCACTCAGACTCCAATGCAATGTCAGTCTAGTTCTAATTTTAACCTATGCTGAGAATAGAAGGCATCACATGAGGCATTTTGCAACCCCCCCAAGCATTTACCACTGTTGAAGCCTTCCCAGTTTGCTGAGTGTGACTGGGCTCCCCTAAACTGGACTCCCATTAACAGAAATTGTGAACAAAGGAAAACAAAGGAACATTCTTATGCTATACAATAAGTTTGTTTTGAATTAAAAATTACAATTAGAAATAAAAAGGCCAGTATTGAATTAAAAATGACTACTTTCTTTAGTAATATTTCTCTGCAAGGTAACTGAGCTTCGAAGTGCTATTAAACAGCAACATTGACTAAACACATGAGAAAAGGTATTACATCACTAAGTATTTTACTCATTACTTTTCCCAGTGTGGAAGAATTCTCTTGCTGAAGAATTTTACTGCAAATTTTCAAAGTCCAGACAGAAAAGTAATCTTTACCAGGATGTGCAGAGGGGTTATTACTCATCCCTTTTCATGGTTCCAATCATGAAAAATATTTAACATTCTATTTCTTCAAATAGCCCTTGGAGAAGATAAAAGGAGAACAAGTCTGTCAGAATCTTTTACTTCAATCAAATGGGAAGAGAGACAACAATGACTATGAGGTCACTATTTGAGGCAGAAGCCATAAGCTGGAGTATAAAATGTGAAGATGAAATTTTAAAAGTATCATTAATTTGGCTATAACTCTATCATACAGAACTTTATAACAAAAAACCCCAACCCTCTCCAGCCCACAAACAACTAAATACATGAATACCATTACCTACTTAAAAAGACACTAAGTACTTTAGCTTTCAATCTCCTCCTTGTGTAAGTAAAATTACTCTGTCTTAAGTATTTCAAAGTAATTTCATTGCTTTCTTTCATACACTTCTATTTCCTCAATTTATTTTCTCAGTGATCATCAGATTAAAAAATATCCTAAGCCTTCACACTAAGCCCTGACCACAACAATATACTTGTAGAAAAGTAGACATTAGGCTGTGTTCTTCTGGTAGCCTTGAGTACAGTATGTTCTTTAAGGCAAGAAGAAAGAGTTTGAGTCACCCATACAGGATTGCCTGCATAAAATGCACAAATAAAAACAATATTTTGTGGCTTTACATTTTTTATTAGGAATAAATAAATCTGATAAAAATGAAATGGGTGATAAGCATGACATAACAGTCAAACCTTGCAAGAAATGACCTTTATATAAAAGACCCTTATAGCACAATAGAAATATTAATAGCACCTAACATGGACGTGCCACACTCCATACATTACCAGCTTTTCTCTTATTCAGTCTCAGCATCATGGATAGCAGGGACTCTACCTCTGGTAGCCTGTCTCACATCTTCACAGCTAAATGCAATAGACAACTTTGGTCTATAACTTTGAAGAATGCTCCTGTTTTTGATATCTAAAAAAAGGAGAAAATGTCCGTTTTGTGCGTTACAAATTCATTTTTAAGGCTATGTAACTATCTTTCCTTGTGTCTGTGTGAAACTTATGTGTTTAGAAGGTATTTATATCCAACAATTTTCTTCATATCTCCCATTAAATCAGCAGTGCAATCTTCATGACCTGTTTATTTTACCTTAAAGCCACATAAGTTTTCTGTTCTGAAGTCATTAACTTGAACCTATTCATTATGTGCCTCGTGTCTGAGTTTAAGAAGTCCTTATATCTCACAGTATTTTTTAATATCTATTCTTTGTTGAATCTGATTAATCTATCAGATTCTAGTATCTGAATATCAATAACAGAATGCAAGATCATGATCAGCTTACTGTCAGGCTTACCTAATGAGAGAATAATAAAACAAGATCCTTCTTTTTTTATTTTGTTTTCTCTTTCTCATTTCATTTTACCAGACAGATGCTTTCTATAAGAATCAAAAATAACTGGAAAGCATTAAGGGCTGAAACTACTTTCAGCCTTTAAAAACATAGGATATTTTAGAGTATTAAGGCTTGATAGTTATAAATCAGTGTTGTCAGTAAGCATTTGAATAAATATGGCCTCTTCATTTACAGTTTGATAAAGAGTACCTGTGCAAGTAATTGCCAGAAAAAGTGGACTAGCAAAAGATTTAAGAGGTTAACTCAGTTAAACAACAAAAAGCTCTCTGGACATCTTACGCAGAAGCATTAAAGGCATTTTATTTGTATATGATTTTTGCATAATCCCTTTTAGGAATTCAGATATTATTTGTTATAATAAATTTATGTGTCCAAAATAGAAGAACTATGAGTACTCCCCTCCAAAATTTCCCTTCAGATTCTAAATACTGCAGGTGTAGAGCAGTGGCACTCAGTCACACCAGCCTGACAATCATTATTATAAAAGGCAAAATAAAGATATTCCACCACCATATTCAGAAATTGTGACCTACTCAGTTTTACAGTCTGCTGTAGATGAAATTACAGCAATACAAAATGAAAGAAGCAACAACTAATTGAGACTGATATCAGCTGTTGAGAACTTTCAACCACATAACATTATATAATGCACGTAGCAAAGGGCACATGTTAGCAGAGACAGCTTGTGTAACTATTCAGTCTAATCCACAGAGTCTAAAGGCATATTTTAGCCATGGTTTCCTTTATTTAAGGTCCAGCAGCATTGAAGTAGGGTTCTCCAAGTAAGATTTCCACAAGTTAGAAAACCGGGCCATGGTAGCTCCATCAATGATGCGGTGATCAGCTGACCAACTCACATTCATTATTTGTGCTTTAACTACTTCACCTTTGCTATTAAACCGAGGAAGAACCTAAAAATCAGAGGAAGGACAAAACCAGAATTATTAAATTAAATACTTTCATTAGCAAATCTGCTTTTCCTTGGTTTCGCTAATTTGTTGACCTAAATTACAACATTTTGCTGAATTAGACAGACAGCAGTAGCACCATGCTAAAAACCAAGACCTTTCCATCACTCTTTGTGCTGTGCATTAGAATAAATTGCAAGCCTGCATAATAAACAGTCACAGCCTTTTTCCACCATCATGGAAATACTGAGGTAGTAAAAGCTTTTCCTGACTCCAAAGTTTCTTCCTGAATAGTTTATTGCACTGTTAGTTCTCAAAGTGGCAGTTTCCTTAAAGCACCTCTAAAAAAATGCTCAAAGGAAGAACATAGAAGTAATTTCAGTTAATACTAATTTCATTTCCAGCACTAAACTCCAATGTCTGTATTAAGGAATTAAAGCCTGAGATTCAGAAAATATAAAACTGGCTTCACATCCAAAATTCTGTATGGATTCAGCTACCTGGCTTATGAAATTGAACTTCATTTTCAGAATACTTCTCAAATTTTCCCTGGGCTGATAGCAAAACTGCTATTGCCATGTTGCAAAACTTGCAAAACTGTATTTATATTGTTTCTTGCTAATCCGAAGGCTAAACAAAGATGTAAGAGAAATACGAGAGGATTTTGGAAAATAAATATGAATCTTTGGTGTAAGAGACTTCTAATTAAACATTTGGTGTATGCATAGTCATTTAAAAACACCACAAACTTTTCAGTCATGAGCTATGTGTTTTCTCTGCAACAAAGACAGGCTCCATGTTCCATTTTCATTAAGATGACTTTAGCTAACACTCTCACCACTGAGACAAAGTGAATATACCTGTATCTTTCCAAATGCTCCAATAGCTACTTCAGGAGGCAGTATCACTGGTTTGGCATAAGTGCCACCAATCTAGAAAAGAAAAAGATGGGGGTATTATTTAACAGCTTTTTTAAAGCAGATTGCCCCTTGAATTAATTGCTACAGATTTTGTTCTTAGCATATTTAACTTCAGTAAAGCTGCATTTCAGAAGAAGCTCTCATTTTCCCCATACTTACTGTGCCAATATTTGAAAGGGTGAATGTTCCCCCAGTGAGGTCACTTGTTCCCAGCTGGCCTGCAGAGCCCAAGGACTGGAGGCGATTTAATTCCACAGCAATGTCAAACACACTGCAGACCTGAACATTTTTCACGTTTGGGACAATTAAACCTTGCTCTGTGTCCATTGCAACTCCAATGTTGTGTGAAGCCTGCAGCAAGTGCCATTAACCAGACATTAATATAAGCTGTCAACATAAAATGTATTTTAAGTAAAAAAACCACTTCAATCACGTTTTCCTTATCGATCCTTTGAACCTGGAAAGCGTTGTAGTTAGGAAGCAACTCCTGCATACAACTTTGAGGGGAGAAAAGGATATAATTTTTTTTAATTAGCCTCACATCTGCAAACTGTAAATTGATGTTGACAATTCCAACTTCAGAGAATACATAGTGCTTGAATCAACTTCACACTGAAAACATTGCACTTTAGGATGGTCATATGTGCAACAAAACTTAAATAGCATATTTTAAAGAGAACACTAAAATTGAAAAGAAGAAAAAAAGAAATTTGGTGTGTTCATAGTCATCTAAAAACTTTTCATAAACTTTTCAATCATGAGCTATGTAGTTTCTCTGCAACAAAGGGAGACTCCATGTTCCATTTCCATTACAGATGACCTTAGCTAACTCTCTTCTCATGTTTTGGAAGGAACATAAGGATGCTTAGAGATATTTATAAAACAGCCCCAAAAAAGTTTGTACTGCAAGGTGCAAGTACACATCACTTAAGAAAATAGATACTTGCTTCCCAGAAGTCTCAATCCAGCAGCTTGTATAAAAATATACAACTTTTATCAAGACTGTACTTTAATATGTAAGGGTTGAGTGTTGGAACAGTTGAACTACCATGCACAAAAAAAAACCCCCAAATTGTTGTATTATATTTCTTATTTTAAAAGCTTGGCCCATATTCAGGTGAAAAATAGGAAATTAATATATTAATATGCATTTTTGAGGCAAGTCTGAATAACAAAATGACTCTTACCTAACAAACTACTGAAATAAGGCCAACAATAAATCAAATTTAGATCTCAGAATCTGAACACACAAATTATTTTCCTGCACAACACCATAATTTTGGTTCTTGTAATTAGCTCAGACATTCTTAAAGGCCCCTGTTAGACATTACTTTTCACTTTTTGCTTACAATATTTATCCATAGTTTACAAACCTTATATGTGACATTTTGACAGTTCTCATCCAAAGAAGCATTAAGAATGGGATACTGCAGCAATCCCAGAGAGGCTGCCTATTAAATATAACAAAAGAAAACAAAACTGATTTTTATAGTTTATAAGCAGAGAGCTCCATGGAAAAGAAGTAATGGTAGGAGAAAATGTAGATTAATAACAATATGGAATAAGTGTTTTGGTAGCAAAGAACGATGATGCCTTTCACATGAGGTCAAAAAATACTGACAATTTCAAAAAATTGTTTTGTGTTATTCAAACACCTGGTGATGCTTATCTCTATATTAAATTATGCTGAAGGCTCTCTATCCTTTGCCATTACTATTTCAAAAAACTTCAATGACACCACATAACTCTAGCTGCAATTCCAACTGTAAATTGATAAGTGGCTCACTATACAAAAAAACAGTTTTCCTGTGATCTGCCATAACTCAGATGATAGATACATCTACAACAATCATTGAACAGATTTTGGCAAAACCCGTGTATAAGTACTCCAGAGGGCTCTGCTGCAGGCCTCACCTTTATGAAGAAAGGCATAAAGGAAAGCTTAACTCCACGCATTTCAGCTACAGGCTTCAGCTCTTCTCTCAGCTGAACAAGCTGAGTCAAATCAATCTCATCAGAATAACCAAAGTGGGGGATCTTCAGGGCTGCACTCATAGTCTTTACCATGGCCTTCTGAAAACCTGGAAAATATTCATTGTCTTCTTAAACAAAAAAAATGAGCTTCTGTGAAGTTATGGTGAAATTTCATCTGTTTCTATTAACCAAATTACACAACTTACAAAAACCAATCCAAAGCCAAAGCATAACCAAAGAAGAACAGCATAAAGAGCACTTACTGAGTTATTGAGTTCATAGAACTCAATTTTGATGACTGTAATATTTCAGATTATATTACTGCATCTCTCTCCTATGTATGTATAAATTTGAAATCATAATATGATATTCTGGATTATGCTTTCCAGCCTCTCCAAATAAACAATGCTTGAAAGGCAAGCAAAAATTTTTAATCTTCCCCTTTCAATGTGATTTTTTGTTACCTTAGTGTCTTTTATGGCACTGCTCTCCAGAACAGGTGTGAATGCAACTCACATAATACTGCAGTATGCTTTTACTAAACACTGATAATCACTTAAGTTTACTGCACTTTGCCACTAATTGCGTAATGATTCCTAGCATGACAAATCCATGTTTAGAATTCCTACCTGTTTCAACATACTTGAAGAATGAGCAAGTACAACTTGCAGCCCAACTCCATCCAAACAAAACATGAACAAATATTTAATAAAATAATTTCAGCAGAGATGCTTCTTACAGAGAATGTTCTCCTGAATGCTCACTTGCATAACAACCACATGAAACACACTCCCATCAAAAGGAATCAGCTACTCACAGAGCAACAGGTCTACCATGACCATGGCCCCAAGACTGTATTCCATGATTTACCTGTTACAGGTTCAGTTTTATCTTTTCCTGCAAATGCAATGGGTCTGGAAACAGGTACGGGGATTTTGCGTGCTTTGTCCTTTGGAGCAGCTGGCACAGCCTCTGCTCTCCGCTGAGGTGGGACAATTTCAGCCTTTGGCGATGGAGGCAAAATAGCTCCTGTTTGTTTGGCCAAGTAGTTGAGTATATCTTCTTTAAGGATTCTGTTATCCTTTCCTGTCCCAACAACTTCACTCAATTTAATCTGAAAAGTACATAACAAGCAGTGACAGTTTAGTTTTACAGCAACATAAAAATATCTTATATTATGAGTTATGGTTAAAAATTATTCCCATTTCTGATCCAACATATTTGCAGTCTTCTGTTCCTTTCTGTGGTTTATTAGGTATTCAACATAGTTCAAATCATCCAAAAGTCGCAGTAGGTATTTGACTGCATACTTCAAGCACAATCCTCTTCATTTCTACAATAATTTTCACACTGTAAAATGTATTTGAAAACAAGTGTTTCCTCTAGATCAGTACTCTTCTAGTCAGTCAAACTGCCATGTAAAAGCAGTAAAATGCAGCAGGACCTTATTCAGCAAACCTACATTGTTCTCCATGGCCAGGCGACGAACTGCAGGGGTTGCTAATGTTTTGTGACCTTTTATCTCTTGGTGAGTGTGCTCTTCATGAGACATAGGAGGTGTTTCAACAACATCTTCTTCTGAGGCAACACCTGCAAACAAAAAGAAAAAATTAACTTTACTACATTGTAAGCATTTGTTAAATTCCAAACTCAACCATTCTGTGACAGCTGAGGTTTTTACGATTTACTTTGAGTTAATGTGGATGGGAACACAGCTTGCTAAAGGCTGCTGCTTAAGCTAAATATTCAAGAGGAAATGGCTAGGAGATTTTAAACTTTAATAAATATCACAAATTATGCAAATTTCTTGACTTTATAAAGGGAAAAAAATCTTTGAAGATTTTCAGGAGGTAAAAGTAAGCTTCTCTGCCACTGTTTTATGACAGTAAACATAAAATATGCATGAGAAAAAGAATGGCTTACAATACCTTTTGAAGCATCAATTTCAATGTCCACCAGTGGTTTTCCAACAAAAGCAGTATCATCTATGCTGTAATGGAGTTTTCTGATGATGCCATCGTAACGACTGGTGATAGTAACAGAGGCTTTGTCACTCTGCACCTCACAGATGCTGTCAAACTGAGACACACTGTCACCTTCCTTTACGTACCTGGGAGGAAAGACAGGCTACTGGGAAACACAGGCAGTGTAAAAACCTGTTCTGTGCATTCCTTTGGTAAGTTCAATAACATACATCCTACAACATGGAAGTGCATTCCAGATGAGAAAACAAATTCTACATACTGGATATGTTTGCTACATGCATTTTGTCTGACTGTCACAGAACTCTTTGTTGGGTGAAATGACAAAATGATTATGAATACATACATATTACACACATAGTACATTTACTTTAGTAAAGCAGAGTTTTCCTGTCAGATTATAAGGCATCTAAAAACAAGAATGAGCCCAGTTTAATCTGAATGCAAGGAAGTTGTTGGTTCCAACTTGTCAATATACAATCAATTTTAGAAAGGAAATGGATAGTAGGGAGCACTGTCTTCATGCAAAGAGAGGCATTTGTACAAAGAACAAGGCCTTTCAACACTGCCTTCCTTCACTGTACACTTTGATTTTGTTTAATCCATTTATCACTGGCTTTTTGCAAACAATTTAGAAGTTCAAGTCTTTTACTAAAAGCAATAGAGGAGGGGTACAGGATAAAGTTATGTTAATTCTTTAGACTAACCATTTGTTTCTAAAGCTAAGTAAACACAACAAAAGACAGGCTACCTGAACACAAAAAACATCAACCACTGAAGGAAAAGCCTACATACAGATGCATCCCTTTCCTTCCAATTTTTCCGCTCACAAATATATGAGACTGAAAACAAACAAAATAAAAAGCTCAGTATGTACAAGGTTCTAAAATGTGCAAAATGAAAACTGAAAAACTTCACTAATAACCAAAAAAATATTCTCACATAAGTCATTGATCACACAGCTAAAGCTGCTAAACTATCTGCCGATTTCTTAGTGTATTTTCAGGAAAGCAGAGCTTACCATTCTTTTACAGTCACCTCTGTAATTCCTTCTCCAATGTCAGAAAGCTTAAACTGGACAATTTGGCCACATGAAACTTGAAACAGAGAAGAAGAAAATATAGCATGTTTAATATTAAATACAAGCTACCAGACAGAAAAATCTGAATGCATCAGAAATAATCCACATACCAGCCATATGCAAACCTCTAACATAACACTCATAAAATAGCAAAATAAAAGAAATTATTTTATTATGAAAAAGATTACCAGCAGATGTTCTGAATAATCGCTGTTGATGACTAAACTTGAAGGCAGATTTGTCAAACACGCACACATATTTTGATTTTATAAAGCGAATGCTGCTGCACGATCTAACGCGATGAATGCAAACCTGGGGAGAAAATCTCAAGGGTTAATACAGTGGAGGTAGAGCCCATTTAATATTCCCCATCTAACAGTCAGACTAAAATAGTTTCATTCTAGTCTATGGAAGAGAAGTTCTTATGGAACACAATTACACTGAATACATTCCTGAACATACAGTAAGCTTTACATTAGCAAAAGCTTCACCAGGTTTTAGCTGCTTTCACTAACACAACACATGGGGAGATCAAATCACAGTGACATAACCAATTAACAAAAATCATGACAGCATTTGGTGAGTGATTCATTGCCATTGTTTCTCTCAGGAATTAGCTTAATCAGGACAGGCACACAAAAAGCACACACACTATCAACCACAGCAGACAGCTGAAATACTCCTATCCAGGATGAATGCTGGAAGGTTTCCCTAGACTACACAGAAAACCAGCATATTTGTCCCATCAGAGGTTAATCAGAAGTACTAATCAGAAAGGAAATTCACACCACAGGGCCCAGAGAGTTGCCCTTTCATTTTTGTTCCTATATAGGAAGCAATCATCTTCAAGTAAACATCACCTTAAATCAGCTTCAATGATATTTTGTAATAACTAGCTATGAGATGGTTTTCTTTTATGGTTATAATTATAACCAGAAATCAACTCTAAAGAATTTTCTGGAAGATTTTTCAGACAAAACTTTATGTTTTAAAGCCTCTTCTAATCAGTCATGATTGCGATCAAGCAAAGTTGGTAGTGCTTGCATCGACATAAACAGGTATTTTATTAAGCTCAACACAAGTTAGTTCAGACACAATCTTATCCAGTAAAATTTATTAAATTTCATGTAATTTTGGTGTTATGTTGTCTTAAGAGTGCTGTATAATTTATAAAAATAACAATTTCTCTGTAGATTCTATCTCTAACTAATTTAGAGATATGAAAAAAATTCAGGTGCTACAATGTACCTCAAGTAGCTCAAAACTGTAAAATTTAAAATTATCTTCTTAGAGAAGCCAGAAAACAGCATATCTGCATGGGAAAGTTCATTTTAACTTCTTGTTTAAAAAATCCTTTCAGTAATGACATAGCATATGAAACTTCTTGTTTCCCTCCCCACACCCCAAACTGTTTAACTATTTGCTATCAGTTTTCAGTGTTTAAAAAGTACATTATTCAGCAGGCCATACAATTCTGAACTGACAATGTACTCATTTTCTGTATTATTTAACCCAGCACTGCGAGTTATATTTAATATTCTCTTTCTTTAAAGAAAAAACATTTATACAACACAGTCTATCATGATGGACACAACAAAGTTCTATCATTTGTGTTACCTTTCAGTTGCCTGACACTAAGATGGTACCTACTGATTTAGAATGAGTATTTTTCTAATTCCGATAACAAGCAAATTTCATTAGTCCTCCAAACAACTTTCCATATTCAATAATCAGGTAACACGGCAATTTCAAGCTATGAAAAATCATACTCTAGGAATACATTTAAGTTCACATTAAATTGCAAAACTGGTATACAATGTACATCTTCACAATCCTATTTTTTCTGCTCTCTTTAATTCTGGGTTTCTTCCCACTTGAAAATTACATGTTTACATAAAAATGTTACCAAAAAAGTTGTTCAACTAGATCTTTTTGTCACAAACTTGCAAAAACTCTCTTTTCCCTTTACATGATCTTAAATGAAAAACATTCAGTATTTACCTGCGAAGATGATCACAAGGAGCACATCAAATCTCTGAACTATTTCTAAATGTGAAGTTTCACAATGATTTCCATGTGATTTTTAACCTTTGGTTACCAATGCAGGTAGAGAATTAGTAATGTCACTCCCAAAAAAGAGACTGGTGTTGTTATTGATGAGTCACCATGCTGTTTCATATTATATCTGTAGGAAAAATTCAAAACTACTGCATTTTTAAAACTGAAATCTTTCTGCTTTTCAGTTTTGCGCATTCTCTACCAAAAAATTGCTGTGCTAGTATGTTAAAGTAATAACACAGGACACAATCTCTTCATAGAGCAGTGTTCCTTACAAATAAAGAAAAAATGAAAATCCATAAAACAATGAGACTGTGCTTAAAATTTCAGCATTTAATCACCATAATATTGGTGTAATGCCAAGCAAGGAAATAAAAACGGCACATAAAAGACAAAATTAGCTCTAATATCCATAGCATACCACCTATACAGTTTGATGTCTGGAAAAATCTATCAGTTAACCCCAAAGATAACTGCTAGTACTAAGCTTGTTAACGTGGCTCCTATTACACTAAACAGCAACTTAAAGCAACACTGCCACAGCACGGTAACACCTTCCCTGTGCAAGCCTGGGATGTGCAGTGACTCTGGCAAAAAGGAGCTGAAGGCCACTGAGTCCTCACTGGGACTGAGGCAGCCAAGGGGGCAGCTGAGGGCACTCACGGGAGCTGCTTTGCCTCTCAGGTTCAGCTTTGCTTGTTTCCTTAAAAACAAGCCCACTCCAGCTGTCTAAGTTACCACTGATCCTGAAAATGTATGCTGGCCTCAGACCAAAATAGTTTTAAGCAGCTGCAGAGGACTGATTACCCGATGGAGTAACACTAAATTTCCAAGTCAAATTGAACAGTTCATGCTCACAGGCAATGACTTTGCATTAAAGGATATTGCCCTGCTGAACTTTCTTGACTTCTGTCCCACTGAGTCATTTTAGAACATTTCCTCACACTGGATGGGTTTTGCATACATATTCTATATTTCCAAGTCTATAGCTTCCTATATACTAAAGCAACATCCCTGGTAATGTGTTTTAATCAGATATCATCCCTCATCCAAATACCTGGCACATGTCCCAGTGTCCAGGTAATTGCCATTTCCCTACCACTTCACACAACGGCTCCCTGGCTCAGATTCAAAATGTTCTTGCAGGAAACACACACTATAAACGAGCTAGTTCTATAGTTCAGCATGCACACAGATAAGATGAGTGTTTTCATCTTATCAGAAGAAAGATAAGATTAAGAGTAGAAGGTTAGAAATACCACTTAAAAGAAAGTGCTATTTTTAATGCTCTTAATTAGTAAAATTGTTTATAAATACTTATAAGTTACTGGCTGAAAACTGGAATACAAAAGTGTCATTTAAAAATTCCTCATCATTATGCTTTAAAATTACAAAATGAATTATTAGAGAAAAAACATACTAGAAGCTGGAATGGATCCTAATTTTGTTTCTAAATTTCAAAAATTTCTCGGACATCCCACAAAATAGGGATGACATAATCAGAAAACAACGCTCTTCACAATAGCAAGAAGACTGTGATACAAGAAGACAGAAGAAAGCATGAACTAAGTCTATGTTCACGAAATTTTAAGTACGTCAAAAAGGCAACCAAGTAGATTCACTTCTTGTGGTAAGGTATCTCAACTACTTTTCAACTATCAAGGCTCCTGGGATTCAAAGAAACACGTTTCCCTTTTTTGTAGGTGTATCCACACCGTCTCCGGGCAGATGCGGTATGCAAAGGGAGCTGATGCGCGGGCGGAGAAGCGGTGATGGCAGAGCAAGGCATAGGCAAAGCAATAATGGGATGACTTAGAAGTAACAGAAGAGGAGGATGTCACTGTCTTATTACAGAAAGGCACACGTTTCTTTCCCAGGGAGCATGGGCAAGGGCAGCGCGGGGGGAGAGGGTGCCAGCTCTGGGGGTCCCCGTGCAGCGCGGGGGGCGGTCTCAGGCACTGCCGGGGTCCCGTCACCTGCGCGGAGCAGCGGGAGCGCACAGCCGGGAGGGAGCAGAGGCGCTGCCCGGCCCCGGACGCCGCCGAGGCAGCAGCTCCGCGAGCGCGCCGTGTTTGCAGAGGCGCGGAGCGCGCCGTGCGCCCGCCGGACGGCAGGAACGGGGCTCGGGGATGCCGCGAGTTATCTCTCCCCCCCGGCCGGCCGGGAGCGCCGCAGCCCGCGGGGTCCCCGTTCCCCTTACCAGGCGCCCCGCGGCTCGGCAGCTGCTCCTCAGCGCGGTCACGGCCGCCATCTTACCCCGGGCGGAACGGCCCCGCACACACCCCCGGCACAGCCAACCGGCGGCGGCCGCGCCTCGACAGCCAACCAGCAGCGGTGGGGCCCGGCCCGCACACGCCCACGGGAGGGACCGCGAGAGGGTTCGCGTGCGGGCCAGAGCCGCGGGTGGCCGTGCACGGCGTGCAGCTTCTCCGGGCCGCGGTAGCGGAAACGGCAGCGCGAAAAGCCTGGCCATTCCCTGTACACGTGTAATAAAGTCCCGAGTGAGCCTGCCAGAACAACACGCCCGTGTCTGTGGTTCTGCGTGCAGGGTGATTGTAACCAGGTGGGGATCGACCTCTTCGCACAGGTGACGAGCGACAGGGCATAGTCTTAAGATGCGCCAGGGGAGGTTTACGTTGAACATTAGGAAAAATCTCTTCACAGAAAGGGTGATTAGACATTGGAACGGGCTGCCCAGGAAGGAGGTGGAGATAGAACCCCAGAAGAGTTTAAGGAAAAGACTGGACGTGGAACTTAGTGCCACGATCTGATTGACATGGTGGTATTCATTTATAGGCTGGACTTGATAATCTCAGAGGTCTTTTACAACCTAATTCATTCTGTGATTCTGAGGAAAAGTAGCGTGAAACGAGGAGAGCAACAGTCCGGCTGCTCTCCTCCGGCGGCAGCGCTGTACCCACGGCTCTGATCTCCCAGGAGCCGCGGTTGTCACCGCTCCGGCCCTCAGGACAAGGGAGAGGCACTGCCTCCTGCGGGACTCGGTCAGTACCGCGAGGACAATGGAGCTAGTCCCAGCCCCCGCCGGATAGCCGGGCCCGCCGGCTGCTCCTCCCCGCGGCGGAGCCGCCCCGACCAACCCGCGGAGGGCGGGCGGGCAGGGAGGCACCTCCGCTCTGCGCCTGCCCGGCACCGCCGCCCGCCCCGGTACTGCAGCATCCCGGGCCCGCCGCCGCCGTCAAACACTCTTAGCCCGGGGCTGTTTCGCCGAGGGCTCGCCGTGTTTAGGGCCCCGCCGGGATCCCATCGGCGCGGCCTCTGCGAGATACACCGCTCATCGCCAGCCATGGACGGGGACAGGGTGGAGATAGACGGCGGGATCATGGAGGGGGTGAGCGCCAGCGGGCCGCGGCTTACCTGGCCCCGGGCAGCGGTACGGGCCGGCCGGGTGTGCGGGATGCGCCGTAGCGCCTGACGAGCCCATTTCTCCGTGCAGGGCGGGCAGATCCTGCGGGTGTCCACGGCGCTGAGCTGCCTGCTGGGGCTGCCGCTGCGGGTGCGCCGGATCCGCGCCGGGCGCAGCCAGCCCGGCCTCAGGTGAGACCCTCCCCGGGCGGTCCCGGGGCGCTCAGCCGGTCACTTACGGCGTGTGGGGCCCTCCCGGGCTGGGGCACGGCCACGCAAGGCCTCGGCTGCTCTCGTCTGAAACGTTTGCGTTTCCATTGCTTTAAAAGAGCCTTTTTACTAAAATATCCTGTCTGTGGCTCTCAAGGAGTGAGGGGGAACGCTGCGGCATGAAGCGCGCTCGGTTCTCTTGCCGGTGCCCTCAGCTCGGTCCCGCCCGGGCCGCAGGCGGGGCAGGTGAGGGCGCGGCCCGGGGAATGGTTCCACAGGTGCTGAGCGGAACACGCTTTGAAACGGGGAACACACTGATGTAATGCTGAGCAAAACACAGCTTACCGAGCCTACAGTGCTAAGAACAGATAGGGCATATCCTAATGCTGATACAGTTAGCGTATTTCCAGTGTTAAAAACAGTTGGTGTATTTCCTATTTAGATTATCCTAACAAATGGAAACAAGCACAAGACAAGTACATAGCAAGCCTGTTAACTGTCTTGTAGCCCTGCAGCTGGTTCTGGCTCAGCCAGTATTGCCATCATTATCCCACTGCATTTCTGTCCAAGCATTTATCACATTAGGACAAGTGGCTGCTCTTGCATCTCATCTATGTGTCTTGGGCCCATGCTAGTGGAAAAGATCCAGAATCCTGCATATCCCAGTATGGCCTGAATGCCACTCTTTTGCTCCTGAGGACTCAGAAGTACTGCAGCAACCAGAGTGAATTTCTGATCCTTGTCTGATTCAAAATTTGCAGTTGTAGTTTTTTAGTGTGTTTAGTGGTTATTTTAATGTAACAGAAGCACGTGGTCTACTTGTATGTGTCTTTAACTGTGTATTGTCACTCTAAGACCTCAGCATCTGTCTGGATTGGAGATGATTCGAGATTTGTGTGATGGGAAGCTGAATGGTGGAGAAATTGGCTCAACAGAAATAACCTTCACTCCTGGGAAGATCAAAGGTGGAACCCACATAGCAGATACAAAAACAGCAGGGTATGTCTTTGTACACTAGCTTCTGATAACTTTAAAATTGTCACAATAGATGGGGTGGGGGAAAAAAGAACATTTATGCTTTGGTAATGACCCCAGGATATGTGCTGCCTGAGCCAGATTTATGTGAGCAAAGAACCTGTAGTATAGGTAGGATATGCAGGAAGTACATGTGAAGTTTAAAAGTATGATTGATATAAAAGCTGAATTCTTGGTTCATGTCATGGAAAAAGCAGCTTTAAAACTTCAGGTGTAATTTCCTCATGTTAGTGTGCTACATACCAGACCAAGTGCATTAAATTAAATGAGTATCTCACATCCATGAAGTCTGAAATAATCACCATATAATAAAGTAAATTTTGACATTTTACTTATGCTCATAAGTAGCACAGTATGTCATATTGCTCTTTTGGAAATGGGACATATTCCATCCATGTATTACATTGTTAGTGCTGCCTAAGCCTTTTCTACTACCTAAACCCACAGTTTTCATAGTCCCATCACTATACTAAGGAAGATACATAACTTTATTTCAAACAGAACTATTAAAGATGCAATTAATGTGAAATGAAAACTTTCATATTTAGGCTTGGTAAGGACATGAAGTTTTAAAGTAGTATATTTTAAGACTGATAAGTTTATAGATAATTTTAAAAATAAAATGCAAAAGTAAATGTTCTAGTAAAATGTTCCTTGATGTATAATGATTCTATGGAACTGTATGGATTATGAGTGTATGACATTTGAGTGTGTTATTATTGCTTTCAGGAGTGTGTGCCTACTGATGCAGGTAGCAATGCCCTGTGTGCTGTTTGCTGCTTCCCCATCAGAGCTTCATTTAAAAGGTGGGACTAATGCGGAGATGGCTCCCCAGATAGACTACACAGTCATGGTAGGGAGAAATTCCTTTGCCTTGGTGCATCTTCCCTGAGTATGTGTGCAATGTCACTGCTGTTCCTCTGTTACTCTTACTGCAAATCTATTTGTGGTTATGGAATTAGGCATGGAACATAACACCGTTAGTGTACTGGCTGTAGAGAGCAATCAGTGTTTCATAGAATTTCCTGAAATGGCAAATAGTCTCTTTGGTTTCAATTATTACAGAAAATTTCACTTAAAATTTATTCTTTTTTCTAGAAGTGCTGTGAATTACTCTTCTTTTTTCCATAAGGAAATCCTTTTACACAAAGTGACATTGAAAATGAAGTATGAGGAATGTCAAATAAGCTATATGGATGAGACTAACTTTTTTTTTGATAATGCAACTGAAATTTTTGTGTTGAGCTCTTTTTTTTTTCTTCTAAGATTGTATAACATAGTGGGAAATTATCAATGCAAAATAAATTCACTCTTATATGTTTCTTTTTCAGGTTTTCAAGCCAATAGTTGAAAAGTTCAATTTCACATTTAATTGTGACATAAAGAGGAGGTGAGTTGCGGAGCAGTGCAGCAGAGCTGGGCCTTACTGAACCCATGTGTGAGCAGAGGCACACAAGGGGCTCTCAGTCAAGCTGAGGGGTGAATTTATAATACATGAACTAATCTGCATTAGCTGCCCCTGTGTGTACTGTCACCACATGATGAATGGACAGGGTTCTTGGCTGTCTTTTCTTTTCATTGCTGAGTCTACAGCTGCTGTGTAATGTTGCCTGTTGGCTCCCCTGAGGGGAGCACATGCTGACCAGGCAGTGCATTACTGAGCTTTTTCCAAGGAGCAGTTGGGTTGGTGTTAGGAAGTTAATAAGATGTTCATTACAGAGGATTACTGTTAGAGAGCCTAATTCCATTATAAGGGTTTCTAAGGCACACATCAAGAAAATTGGTATGTACAGTAACAGGGAACATAAAAATGTATAGTAAAATGTATGAAGAGCCTCCTGGCCTTTTTCTTGGTTTCCTTGTGATCATTGCATTTAATTATGTCCAATTACTGTTTCTAAATAGGGGCTACTATCCTCAAGGAGGTGGTGAAGTTGTAGTCCAGATGTCTCCAGTCAAAGAGCTGAGCCCAATAAACTTAACAGAACGTGGCACAGTGACAAAGATTTATGGAAGGGCATTTGTTGCTGGAGCACTGCCTATCAAAGTAAGTGCTTATCATGGCTCTGGTGGCATCCAACTTTATATAGCTATATAAAATTGTATGCAATCTGCTCAACATTCCTCTGGTTTCCTGCCACAAGCTAAGCAACCTTATTAAATGGTTTCAATTATTCAGGCTGCAGAATATTATATTGGACATACCTAAAATTTATTAATTGTACGGCAGTGTAAAGCTAAAATGGGAAATGAGAGCAGTATCCTCATCCTTCATAGGACTATTCACAAGTCTTTGGCATGTATTGAGGGATGTCTTATGATTTATGTATTCTTCATATTCATGTGCATTATTTTAAATCTGAAATTAGGGCCCTTGTGCATAAATTTATGAGCACTGTAATAGGTGGAGGCCAGTCTACAACAACCATTGCTAAGGGTATTAGAACAGGTTAAGGGTAGGTTTAACCAAAAATAAAAGGAGATAAATTTGCTCCTTTATATCTCCTCTTTTCTATTCTTCTGTCTTGAGTGCTGGGATCTCCTTGAGGTTCCTTCTCACATAAAGGCTAGGAATTAATAGAGGAAGGAAGAGAAGCTGAGTTACTTTTTGAAAAGCTATGGACTGCTGGTTTTGGTCTTAAAATCTCCAAACCTGTGAATATAGCTGTGATTAGATCACAGGAATGGGATAAGCTCCCTATGTCCCCATTTGCTTGCAATGTAAAATTGTTGTTTTGTGTATTCTGTCATACAGAGTATATTCTGTACAATTGTGGGGTGGAGTTTTTGCACTTGGTTTTGGGATGAGTTATTTTTAGAATTGAAAGTTTTGTGAGAAGACTAAAATAATTTTTTTTTTCTCTATGAATGAAGAAAAGTTCATTAATTTCTATTGATACTGATTTCTACATACATTTCTATAACTGTCATTTTTATAGGATCTAATATTCTAATATGGTAGAAAAACTTTCAGGAAAAAGATCATGTTCAGATCCTGCTTATAGGGGTGTATAACAATCCTTTGTTTTTCTAGTTAATAAAGTAGCCCCTTTATTCAGGGATTGACTGTAATAGTTGAATTTATGAGGAAAAAGCATTGCTATATTACATAATTTAACTACTGGATTTATATCTTGTCTTGTTAGCTGGCAAAAGACATGTCAGCAGCAGCAGTGAGGTGCATCAGAAAAGAAATCAGAGACCTCTACATTAACATTCAGCCTGTCAGAGAACCTGATGATCAAGCTGTTGGGACTGGAAGTGGAATAATGTGAGTCCAAGCTTTCTATTGTTATCTCTGATCTTGTTGGTTAATTAGCTAGGACCTGATTACATATCTGATAAATAAACTGTAATATGAGTGATTTTGATTTTAATTATTTTTGATTTTCTGCTTAGTATTGTTGCAGAGACCTCAACGGGTTGTTTGTTAGCTGGGTCATCACTTGGCAAGAGAGGTAAGACTTCTGTGAATTCTTTGAGACTCAATATACCAATAACAAATAGGAATCTGAAGTATCACCCGTTTAAAAATCTGATGCTCTGAATGTTTCAGTGGTGTCCCTCAGGGGTCTGTGCTGGGGCCAGTTCTGTTTAATATTTTTATTGATGACATGGATGAGGGTTTAGAGTCCTTTATTAGCAAATTTGCAGATGACACTAAGCTGGGAACGTGTGTTGATCTGTTAGAGGGACAGAGGGCTTTGCAGAGGGACTTGGAACGGTTGGATGGATGGGCAGAATCTAATGGGATGAGGTTCAATAAGTCCAAGTGCCGAGTCCTGCACTTTGGCCACAATAACCCCCTGCACCGATATAAGCTGGGGACAGTGTGGCTGGACAGTGCTCAGGTGGAAAGGGACCTGGGGGTGCTGGTTGACAGTCGGCTGAACATGAGCCAGCAGTGTATCCAGGTGGCCAAGAAGGCCAATGGCATCCTGGCCAGTATCAGGAACAGTGTGGCCAGCAGGAGCAGGGAGGTCATTCTTCCCCTGTACTCAGCACTGGTGAGGCCTCACCTGGAGTATTGCGTCCAGTTCTGGGCCCCTCACTTTAGGAGGGACGTTGAGATGCTTGAGCGTGTCCAGAGGAGAGCAATGAGACTGGTGAGGGGCTTGGAGCACAAGCCATATGAAGAACGACTGAGGGAGCTGGGGTTGTTCAGCCTGGAGAAAAGGAGACTCAGGGGTGACCTTATCACTCTCTTCAGCTTCCTGAAGGGTGGCTGTGGTGAGCTGGGGGTCAGTCTCTTTCTCCGGGCAACAACAGACAGAACAAGAGGACACAGTCTCAAGCTGCGCCAAGGGAGATACAGGCTAGAATTAAGGAGGAAGTATTTTACAGAAAGAGTGGTCAAATACTGGAATCATCTACCAAGGGAGGTGGTAGAGTCACCATCCCTCGAAGAGTTTAAAAAAAGACTGGATGTGGCACTTGGTGCCATGATCTAGTTGAGGTGTTAGAACATGGGTTGACTCGATAATCTTAAAGGTCTCTTCCAACCTAGAATTTCTGTGATTCTGTGAAATATATGCTTTTAGAAATAAAGGACAACAGAAATCAGCAGATTTAAAACACAGTAAATGGAAATTTACAAAAATTACAGAACTGTTAAGTTTACCTTGTATCAGAATGGAGAATCACTGGAAATATTTCTGAACTTCAGGAGCATAGACTTTGTTTTAACATATGTTTTTCTGACTAAATGAAGCTGCTTTTTTTCCGCTGCTTAGGAAATATAAACTATATATAAGCATAAGATGGGAAGATGGGATTTTTTTTTTTAAAGCAGACACTTGAGGCAAGAGCATTAGTTTTAAAGAAGATAAGATCTAAAAAGTTGACAATTTCTTGGGTTGTTTTCTGGGTGTTTTTTTCTTTTGTACTTTTAAAACTTTAAATAGTAATTTTCAGCTTTCTGATTCCTCTCTTAGGAAAGAATGCTGACAAAGTTGGCATTGAAGCAGCAGAGATGCTGCTTCAGAATCTTAAACATGGTGGAACTGTGGATGATTCTCTGCAAGACCAAGTAAGGTTCCTACATGTGTTCACATGAAGTTGAAGTAGCAAGAACATGCATGCACTATTTGAAAACAATATAGATCTGAATAGGGAAGGGACAAGATGTTAGTACTCTCAGAGATGTGTAGTCACAAGATCACTAGGATTAGCAAATTACATACAGTTTTTAGGAACCACAAATGCTTTTAGCATTGTACCAACACCCTCAAATTTTGCCTTTCTGTAACCCTCCGTAAGTATGGAAGACAGAGGCAGGAACTTGCTTCTATTTGGCATTCCATGTGGTGCAGTGATAATAGCTCCCTCCTTACATATATAGAATGATACTCAGGGAAGGTACTAGGGAATATCTAGAACATGCTCCCAATTATCTTACTCCCCTAATTTCATTTGAGAATGAAGGCCCTCCACTGCCTTATCTTAGCCTGATAAGAATCTTGGTCTGGTTTAGCTAGGATGATGCTAGCTCTTAGCTGTAAACACCTGGGCACACATGAATATTATGTAGTATAATAAATATTTGGGTCTTGGACTCAGCCTACTTTTTTCAAAGCATGCAAGTACTGTTGATGGGAACAAGCCACAGCCAGAGTCACTGTGTATGGGAACTGCACAGAGTTAATCACACCTGGCAGTATTCTTGTCATGGTGATGGTTTTAAGTCAAATCAAAGTGTTTGGGGTGTCTCTCTGGTGAATATGTGATCAGGAAGTGTTGGAATTGAAAGTACCTCTTCCTGAGATTCTCTCCATAGAAGTAAACTACTAATCTGGAGTTTGATGTGGCTTGGGGAAATTTTGGGGCAATACAGTGGGGGAGAGCAAAGTTAATTGTAATAACAGGGATTCAGGGCCAGGAATTCAGTAATAGGAATTCAGGGGCTACTGTGGAAAAATACCCCTTCTGTAATAGGTATTACAGTAGCAATCTCCAAACTTCTGGAGCCGTGGATCACTCTTCAAACTCAGCTTCATGAACTTTTATCAAACTTAGAAGAGAAAATTTTTATATTTACACAAATTTTGCATGTTTTAGTTGGGGTTTTTTAATCAGTAAATTCCTTGAATCTGAAGAATGGCTTAATAATTACCTTTCCCTCAATTTCAGCTGATCATTTTTATGGCATTAGCAAAAGGAGTGTCTAAAGTGAAAAGTGGACCAATTACACTGCATACTCAAACAGCTATACACTTTGCAGAGCAGCTAACAAAGGTGAGTCCAAACATTCAGGAAGTTTTACCTTTCATTTTCTTCCAGTAGCTTGGCAGTGTACAGTTCATCAGGCAGTGTGAGCTGAACTTGATCATGGAGGAGAAGCATTGATGAAACAATTGCTGTAGTATTTACCTGGGAGTTTTCCTGTACAAAGTGAGCCTACTCTAGATTTAAAGGCTTTTAGAATGGTTAGATACTTTTACCATATTTATTTAAATGTTTTTTTGAATTAAATCTGTCAAAGCTATAATATACATAAACATGTGGCAATACAATTATTTGACATCAGATACTCAATATTGTGTATGTGATAACTTAATCAGTGATGCATTTCTAATCCTCTTCTAGGCCAAATTTACTGTGACAAAGTCAGAAGAGGAAGACCCTGGTAATGATACCTATATCATTGAGTGCCAAGGAATGGGGATGATAAATTCAAACTTAAAATGCTAAAAAAAAAAAGAAAAAAAGAAAGGCAGCAAGCTGCCAAAAGCAACATTCAACATACCTCAGTGATGTATTGCACTACACTTCATTGGATGTATGATCTGCCTGAAGAGGAGGAGCCTTCTGTCACATCTGAGTCATTTAACTTGAAGGTTGACATCAAGTTTTTCCTTGGTATGATGAAAATCTGTCATGTGAAAATGAAAACTTTACTTTGTTTTTTTTTACTATTAGCAGCAAAATGAGTAGCAACAGGACAGCAAATAGCATATACTGTATGTATGCAAGAGCTTCAGCTGGAGGCTTTGAACTTTACCTGAGTAGAAAATAACTATAGAAAATAGCTATTTTAGTTCAGTATTTCTTTCACTTTTAAAAACTGCAAGTTCTGTTCTCTGGAAACCTTTATGTTATGAGGTACATGGAATTAAATGCACCATCAAATCTGTATTGCTGTTCTTCCTTAGCCATTTGCTAAATAATAAAGCAGTAGCACCCTATAACAGGCTGATACTTATATTTGCTGGTATCTCAGCAGGTTGTGCTTGGGAAAGGTGGATATAAAATAAATTTTCAGAAGCATAGTTTCTTTTTCTCCCTGTGGAAAGAAGAGTCAATGCATAAGATACTCTTTTAAATCTTTTTTTTAATCTATTTTATGATAGATGCTCAGGCAAGCTAAATCAATATACCACATTACAGCCCAGACACCAAGAATTGACTCCATGATATGATTTTATTTTCTAGCTGCAGTTGCCCTTGTCACTTAGCATACTAACTGAGGCTACATTTTCACTGAGGTGGTGCTCTTTTTGAAGGGAGTACTTAATTTCAGCTGAGATTAGGGTGCTGTTGAACACACATACACACACAGTACCCATGTGTGTGGACATGGAGTACTGTAAATGCATACAAATTGTGTAGGCATATAAAATCCAGGTGTGTTATCCCCTATCTGGGCATTAAGTAAAGAAGAGCTTCTACCAGGCTGGTGTTGAGGTGTTGATCATGCTACAAAAACTTTCTCTGAAGTAGAAGGAAGGTGAAATGAGAAATAGGGCACAACTGGTTTTGCATATGAAGACCCCAATCAAGGAGTTGGAATCACTTAACCAAAACTGTATAAATGCACTCTGGAAGCTTGAACTGATTTTCAAGTTCCCCAGCCCATCCTGCAGCCGTTGTTCTAAGTTTTTTTTCCTCAGTTGGGACTATTGAATCTAACTGCTGAAGATGCAACTTGGAGGTATTGTTTGCTGTACTAATTGACATAATTACTTACTTAATGCATTACTGTACATTTCTAATACCAGGAAAATCCCTTGCTAATATCCAAAAAAGTTCACCAACTATCTACTTAACAGTATCGTTCGTCTTAGGGTTTTCCCTGTATTGCAAAGGAATGCTATTAATTTCCAACTAATTATTTTTCTCTAGTACTGGGAGTAGTCTGAAGGGGGCAATAGTCACCTGCTGAAGTAGTTTTGGGACACAGACTCGACATCCTTTGAAGAACACTTGAGTTACTCAGCCATGCTGTTAATGATTATCTGTGTTCCCTTTTTTGAAGAATTCTGAATGTATTAAAAAAATAACTTGAAAGAAAATACCAAAGAAGTTGCTGTCTGTGCTTAAGAAAACAAGCTCTTAAAACCAAATTTGATTGGATCTTTACCCATTTTCATTATTCAAAAGATTAATATACTTGACTTGGTTTTTGAATGTACAGATTTTGTTATCAATGAAAGTTTTAAAAAATATTTTTTTAAAATCACTAAATAAAACAAAATTCAGTTGAACAAAAAAATCCCATTGAAAAATTGAAGTGCAATTTTTGTCTTCCAGACATAGAAAAACATGTAAATGCTCAGCCAGCACATTTAAGAAAGATTAACAAACCCAGGTTACCAGTGATGCCTTGAGAGGATACCTAGAATAAAGGCTAGACAGAAATAAAGGAATAAAGTAGGTGTTTTTTAAAAAAACTCTTCAAAAGATACATCTTGGGCAGTACAAGAGCCTGGCTGTGGCCCCACCCAAGATGGACTCTGGGTCATGAGTTTTCAAACTTTTCTAAGTTTTGGTCCATTTACAAAACTTATAAACTTATTGGGGTTAATTGTCCACTTACAGCTCCAGGTTATGAAGTCCCATCCTCCCAGACGGCACTCCTCAACTCACTGTGGTTTGCACTTTTTGGGCCTGAAGCTGCAACAGGATTGTTTTGTCTAATTGAACTGTGATGAGAACTTGCTGATACTTTATATGAAGTTCAGAGTCATATACTAATGCAGTACAGAATCTGGAGAATATGAAAGCTAAATATGAAAGTGTGTTCCACAGAGCACTGTCATTCCTAACTAGCAGTCCTTGCTTGCCTGGTCAAGCACCCAGCCCTTGCTCCTTGTGCCCCGACCTTGAGGCCAGCAGTGGGCAGGGGAGAGGCTGCAGAGCTGCCCCTTCTTTGCTTGCCTTGTCATTGTGAGGGCTGTCCCCTAGTGCCATCCCTGCTGGGCTTCCTGCACTGGAGGAAGCTGGAGCTGGTTTGACAAGGATTTACATGCAACCTTTTTCTCCTTGGGATTGGAAAAGCTTTAGATGGGAGTCATCCACAACAGGTTTTACTCCTCAATGGGATTAAATTCTCCAAATAATTGTTACCCCCTGCTACACACACACACACACACACACACACACACACACACATATATAGCACACATATACACACATACAGAATCCTGTTACCCAGGCCCAATTCACATCCTGTCACTTCATGGTAACCTCTTACCAGGAAATGTTTATTGTAATTCCTCTTCTTTTTCTACGTATCATAATTACTCTTCATTACATGTATACTTAAACAAATTTTAACTGAAATTATAAAAACCATTAAATGGATTTGGGATTACTGCTGTCATTCATGTTCTGTCAGGTTGCTAGCTTCTCTTTTCAATGGAGTTCTTCACCATAAAACTTAAATCCTCTGGGCTTACATTTACTTTCAATTCACTTGATTTTAAATCTATGAGTCAAAACACGAGCTGCAGACCTTGTTACTTCACACTCCTACATTGCACATGTTGTATGCATTTGGGCTTAAATTTTAGAGCATAAATAATTCTTTAAATTAATGCAGTGTGTGCAAATTAGTTGTTGGTAGTTAGTGGTGTAACTTTTTTTTTTTTAAACACCCTGTCCTCTTTGAATATTAACTGATATTTACAGGGCATTACTGGAAGCTTTTTAACTTTCATTTTTATCCATTTGCAATCACAAATCTTTTAACTATAAGGTTGGATTAAGTCACTGGTGAGAATGTATTAACCTTTTGTTCAGGAAGAGATGAGACATTGCTTGCACCTGCTCCACAAATATGCACTGGGTTTTCTTATGTTAATCAGGCACATTTGAATCTTATATAAAAACTTCAGTGTGGGTGTACAGATACAACTAAGATGCTTACATTTAGTGCTGCTCAAACAAGTAGTGGCAATGACTCAGAAGTTCTATGTACCAAGGAAATGGGATAAATCCTCTCCAACTGTGTGTCTCTGGTGCACTTGCATGAAAGAATTGTGTTTGGATGAATGCAGTGATCAGAGGCACTGCACTCAGGTATGTGGGGACTGGAGCTGCAAGACAAATAAAACGGGCATTATTTGCAGCCAGTTAGAAAACTTTCTCCAGGAAATACTGCACTCTGGTTCTGTCTGAACTCTGTTCCTCTCAAAAAGGATATTTTTGAACCTTTTCTCCTTTCATGCCCCTAGATTGTCTGGTGACTGTTCCTCTTCTGAGCCTGGGTGTTTCATTCTGGTCACTGACATGTTAGTGACACGTTCACTATTTTCTAGCCCATTTTGGGACCGCTGCATCCAGTTTTGGGCCCCTCCATCCAAGGAAAACACCAGGGGTGAAGCTGGTCTGGGGCTGGAGCTCTGTGAGGAGGGACTGGGGGAAGGGGAGGGAATGGGCTCAGAGCTACCAGCAAATGGCCAGTGCCTGCACAGGGTGAGGGAGGAGATGGAGTCAGGCCCATGGAGCATGGCAGAGGGTGAGAAACAGAAATGAGAGATGCTCAGGCTGACCAGAGCCCTGACTGACCCAGCTTGAGCTCAGGGCTCACCCTGCATTGTGCAGCAGTTTTGACCAGAGCCCACCTGTGATCCTTTCCCACCTCATCCTATGAGCCTGAAATCCCTATCCAGCAAGTAATGGTTATCCCAACATAGTGTGGAAGAATTCTCTAAGATATTCCAGCACACATTATCTAGAAGTGATGATGCTGAAATCAACCATAGGTTAAATAAAACACTTCACTAAACAAAGGTGCATATAGGAAAAAAATTGTCAACACAAATTCTTTAGAATGGAAACAATTAAGAAATTTTAGAATTAGAGCTACATCTTTAATTCAAAAGAAGTGACTACAAACACAGATATCAAATCCGTTGGTGATCAGAGAGAATAGGAAATAATATCAATATCTAATAATCAAGTAAAATAGGTCAGCTGAAAAGTGCTTCCCTAATATTTGACTGCAGAAAGGTCAGTAAAGGCAGGTAAAACAAGTGAGAACATAGTCCTGTGTAAACTTGGGCAGAACCAGATTTTTTCTTTTAATCCCAGATTTTCTATTGCCTTGAAGGCCAAAGTTCAAGGCTTAGGAAACCTACTGATAAGTGCACTTAAAAGCAAAAAGCTCTTGTGGAGTGTGCATATGGGGAACGTCCCAGTGCGAGCTGAGTGATTTTGAATTTTTGTCCCACCCAACTGTCTTTCCTCTGCCCAGGAGGCTTTCTGTGCAATGCTTTCCAAATCCAAAGTATCTGGGATCCCATAATGATAGGACATCTGCTAGAACAAGGAACACTTATTGGAAAATCACACTTTCAAATAATAACTGAATCTTTTTCTTCCCATAAAACTTTTTAGGATTAAATTTTAGACTTTTTATGTCACAGCATACAAGTTTTCAAAGATCCATTGCAAGAAAAAATATCAGCTCAGAAAACATCTAATGTTATTTTTCTTTTTCTCCTTCCAGAGATATTTTTCTATCTATTTTGACTTTCATTACCAAATAAATGATTCCTATATAAAAAGACAATTTGTTACAGGGTTTAATGATTTTTTTTTCATATGGAAACCACTGCATAAACAGAATTTTACATGCATTGCACTTTTCTAGTTTATACAACGCCAACTGACTTGAAGTTTATCCAATTCCTGTAATCCAGAAATGCTCTAGTAGATCATATGCTTTCTCAGCTATTAATCTTTGTAGCATCAGAACAAACTCAGGCTTCTGTTACTTCTTTCTTATATTAATACTGCATTCCATTAAAAAAACTGATGAATAAAGCATTCACTTTTGAACAGAATGGGTCTTACAGAAAATGCCTGCGCAGACTAAGACAAGTTCCAATATACTGTGTTTTAGAAACAGCAGTCATAGCTTCTTTGTAATATAATAGCAAATATTTGCTTTTAATATGATGAAACCATGACTGGGAATTTACATTTTTTAAAATGAAGATGGAACTTGGGCTATTGACACAAATTAAAATGGTTATTAGATTATATCATTTGGAAAGAAAGGAAGGAAGAGTAAGCAGTGAGTCTAAACATGATTTCCATAACTTTTGTTCTACCATCATCTCCCCCAAATTCTCCATAGACAACTATGATTTTGAATTCTGCTTTGCTGAAATGGCTTGCTAAGAAATACTTTACAGCAAATGTTTTATGCTCACTCAATATCCCTTTCAGCTATGAAAATTTACCAATTATATTGCTTTTTACAAAAATTAGTCCTTTCTTCCCCTGCTCTGTTTCTCAAGATTCCTTAGGTTTTTCTTTTCTCCCTGATCAAAGGTAAGTTAAAAGTTAGGTTCTCTACCAGCACCTCTCTATTCTAAGCTGCAAGCACAAAGAAAGAGTCTCAATTCACAGAATATCCAAGTAAGTCAAAGCAGTTGCTCTGAAGTAGCACTGGAAAGCACTGACCCTGACTGAACAGGGAATATCAACAAGTGCTGACAAATCTTAGATAGCTACAGAGGACTCGTCATCAGAAATGAGGATAAGCACATGGCCCCCTTATGTTAAAGTGATTTGGTGGTGCTGTATAAATATCTCTTATCAGAACAGGATTGCTAGCATTCTCTGCTATGTGGGAGAGTTCATTTTCATAATCAAATTATCAGATGTAAAACTATAAAGAAAGATTCTTTAAACTAAGCTGAACTGTATGAACTCAAAATAGGACTTAAAAATTAATTACATTTCGTAAAGACTGGCAAATCTTGGGCATTCTATCTATTGAAAGCTTTCATCTTTTTATCCCCACATATTCCCCACGTCATAGCTCTGGGCTTTGAACTTCAGCTCCTCAGTTTTACCAGTGATCTTGCTACACACTGTTGAGTTCTCAGCTGGAACAATATTACCTTTGCTGGGGTTTTTTTCCTCTTTCCATTGCATAATATAGAAGTCTCTACTCTCAAAAGCATTTAAAATACTTCTTAATTCTGTTTTTTTTTCTTTATCTATTTTTCAGTTCTAAAATGGAATTATTTCATAAAACAACTACCAAAAATCCATCTAAGCTGCTCATTTTGTTGAAGGGAAAGAAAAATACCTATGCAGCCATGTCATAGAAACATTTAAATGTACTGATTTCTTTCACCTTATTAGTTACAACTGGAAAAATATTTTCGAACTTGATGGACTTCTGGAGAAAAACAGTTAACTGGTTTAGAAATTTATCTCTTTCAATAAGACAGAGCCTGCTGCCAGGTAAAGTTGAGAATATTTACATACCTGTATGAAGTCCTGATTCCAGAAGTGGCTCTTTGTGTTCCCACTGAAGTTTACAATTGTTGCAATGTGCTCAGCTCCTCTGAAATTGAGGATACATTTAAATTTTCTTGTCTTTTTTTTTTTCATCAGTTTTAAAACCTATGTAGATAAAGACAGCTTTAATTAGTAAAAATGAAATAGACTATTTAGAGTGGGTTAAGATAATATATAATATACTAAACTAAAATACTTTCTATATTAACCCTTAGTGCTTGCAGTGAGAAATGAATGTAATAGAATTAGTGATAGCCACCTTCACAGAGGAAAAGGTCAGTGTGATGGTGAACTAACTTCCTTTTAACACAGTTTGGTCAGTCAGCAAAAAAGAGTTTTTAAACTGTGCTTTTAGATAGATTTGTTTGCTTCCGTCTCATAGGATGGTGACCTCCAGGACAAGATTTATGTCCTCTGACTGCAGGCCAGATTCCTGTATCCTGTTTATTATTTAATATGTGCTCTGTAAAATAAGCACAATTCAAATGCTTTGCCATTCAGTCAAGAGTCAAGCTCAAACCCATATTTAGACAGAAAGTAGGTGTTTTATCCAATGATTATTTAATGATCCTGAAACAGAACCAATGAAACTTTCATATGAACACTGCAGTCATCCTGGTTATCCTGCAGGAGAAAAGGAGAGGCTCTGTCCCACAGCAAATTGGACAGCAGTGATTGTTGCACTTAGGAGGGAAAGGTAGTTAAATCTGTTCTGGCAGAGGAAGAATTTAACATGAAGGTATTTTACTTCCTGGGAGATGCTTTAACGCACATATTGTGGAAGAAGGAAACCCTACCACCTCTTGTTCTGACTGTTATTGACGACTGTGGTGTTCTGCTCAAAAGGCTGCTGGTCCCCCACAATACAAGACCACAAATGAAAGGAATTGTATTCCTGAAGGGTGAACTGAGGTTTGAACTTGCCCACATACCATTTGGGCTCAGTAGCAACCAAGGGTTTGGATGGTTCCCTGCTCCACTACTCATGGGCTGCACAGTAAGCCTGGGAGCACAAACCAAGGCTCCCACTGCCCAGGAAATTGTGTCAGAGCCAGCCACCACAATCTAACATTTTTTACTTAAAGCTTCTTCTCCCACATGTGAGAGCATGAAATTCAAGTTTCCAGTAAATCATAGGCAAGCTATTTCCAAGATCCACTACTTCCCTAGATATGTAATACGGGTAAGAGAAATAAGGACAAAATTCAGTAGAAGAAAACAAGAAAACCTCAGCAAAAAGTGCACAAGTTTCCATAGGATCTCATGACATATTACAACATTTCTGACACCTAGCAGGTTTAAATTACCCTTTACATTTATCTAAGCTTCTCTTTCTTTCTTTCATTCATCCGTTATCCGCTGTAGCATGTGAGCCTGTGAAGAAGTGAGCAATGCCCATTTCCTGCACTGCAGGCTATCAGTGTCTCCATCTTGCAGACTCTGTTGCAGCTGAGCCAAGTGCTTATGACAAATAGAATCACTTTTTTTTTAAATTGTCTTTTTTACTTCTTTTTTTTTTTAATTTCCCTTTCTGCTTCTATTTTTATTTTCCATGTTCTGCTTTCAAGTTCACTTCTTTCCTGTTTTATGCACATTTCTCACCTTCTCTCCAGCTTTCCATTTCCCTCATTTCCCTTCTCCCCCTTCCTCTCACATTCACATCTACTTAGAGAAGCATTACAATATTAAAATATTGTTAAACTACAGAATTAGAATCACAGTCTGGCTCCAGCTAACCTTGGTCCTTGTGAAACCACTTTACTTCCTGAGAACCACAATTGGAGGTGCAGAAAACATCCAAGGACATGTCTGTGGAAGCCCCTCCTAAAGTGTAAATGAGCAGAGGCTCAGTTCCCGTAAATGAAGCACCAGCCTCTGCCTGCAGAGACAGCTGCAGAAATGGCAGTTCATGACATCTTATCAAATGGAAGGAATGCTGGATTATGGGATTCATGTTTTTTCTGCATAAATAGAAGAGAGACACATCCTCCTACAGAGCTGGGTTGGGGTTTTCTGCATCAGACAATTTGTTATTTAAACCACATGAAACTGAGGAAATTAAGCTCGTGCATGTAGTGCTGTAGCTGAGCCTATGTTTATGGTCAGGTTCCTGGAGCCAGCTGCACCCACAGAGCCTAGAGGGATAGACTTTCATGGGAACCAGGCTATCCCCATGGCTGAGTCACTCCTCCTGGCAAGTTCTTGGCTCAAATCTTGGACAAAGTGAGATTTAATGTGTAGGCAGCATGAATTATCTGGGAGTTCTGGCTCAAGGAAGCTATGAAGTAAAGTCAGTCAAATACCATTCTAGCAAAAATGGATCCCCATTGTATACACGGACATTTTTGAGGGCTTGCAATTACCTTTCAGTCCTTAGCAAAAGAAGTTACTGCCCATAGACAACAGACATTTTTGAAAGAAGTGTGTTTATCTTTTAGTACTCCTTGTTTAAGTGGCAGAATATTCTTCAGAGTATGACTAAGACTGCATCTAAACTGCTGGGAAGCTGGGATGGAAATTTCACAAAATTACTTGCATGAGATTCCTGAGGTTTCCCAACTTCATCCAGGAAAAGAACAAGACTGATTTTTCTCACATAAATGTAAGACTGACCTTCAGTTAAACCAAGATACGCAATAGTCACAAAAAGCCCAAAAAAAAAGAGATTAAAGAAAATGTGTTCAAATTTCAGAATAGTCTCTTTCACAGCATTTTACTTCTATGTATGCTTTATCTAGCCTGCACTAAAATTACCACCATGTGAGGAAGAGCACTCTTCTTCCTCAGCAGAAGTAATAAACAGAGAAAAACTTACTCTGGCACAGCTTTACAACTGCATGCAGATAGAGACATTATTTCCCCCTTTAATCTTAGAAGCAAAGAGTAGTAGTGTTTGTGGTGATGACAAACTCCCAAATTTAGGTCAGGGGATGAAATAGCTGCAAGGATGGCTGGTAGATCACACTGGAGTTATGCTCCTCTAAAAAGGAACTGCTGCTGGTTGCCATGAATGTTACACACATACATATATATATATATATGTTACACATATATGTGTGTAAAGCAGCTGACTCTAGGTTATCATGGAAATTTATTTCCTAAGCAATTTCTTTATGACAAGAGAGTAGGAATACAAACAGCAACTATTTGCAGATTTATGTGCTCAACTCATGGATTTTGACATAAAGTTTTGGGGGTTTTCGCATTTTTTATTGTTGAGCAAGAGAGTGATAATACAAGACAACAGGAGCAAGAGAGTGATAATACAAGACAACAGGAACAAAATGTGTTCTTAACCAACTTGCTGTTTCAAAACAATGCTGGGAAGATGCTGACATACCAATATGTATCATTTGTACAGCAAAACTGCTGAGAGCAACTCAGAGCACCCATTCACCTACAGCACTGTATGTGCTCCCTGGGTTCCTTAGCAAGAGGTCCTAGTTCCAGACTGCAGCTTTCTCCAGGGGCAGAGGACACCATGATGGATGGTGCACAAGCCCTGGGTTTGTGCTGCTGTCCTCTTGTTTCACCCAGCTGGACTCTTGGTTAAGAGAGTTGATGAGGTGGAAGCCACTGAAGAGGTGTTACACCAATAACACAGGGAAGCACTGGAGTTCATGGGATGTGACTGAAACAGTCACACACCTTCAATCTAGAGCAGATGCACAAGTGAGAATTTTCAAACAGGAAAGGAGCAGAAGAGGTACTTTCTGTAACTAATACTGAACAAGAAGTGAAAATTTCTCTTTTACTCAATGCTTATTTATTAAAACCAGAATATTTTACTTTGCCTTACAGCAAAGCTTCTTAGAACTTTCCATGATGAGCAAATCTATGTTTTCATGGGCTTTTGCTGATATTGGTGATTTATGCATGGCTGATCCTAAATTGCCATTTGCAACAAGGTGGAAAAGGATATGGCTGCAAAGCACTGCAGGGCAGTTGTAGCAGAGATATAGTCCATCATCACATCTTCCTTTGTAGAGGCTGAATTCTGTATCCTGTGTGATCTGATGGTCTCATTAACCTTTAGTACAGGTCTTTGCACTTAAAAGAATGTTAAGGCAATCTTAAACTCTTTCTGGGGATACAGATTTACTTGCATATGCTTTTCAATCAAGGATACTCTACGGGAAGTCCTAAATGTGGTTATCAAATACACTGAAACTCCTCTGGGAAATGGAAAATATTTTTCAGTCAACTTACTTGGAAAATCCAGGTCAGGCTTTGTAAATACCAAAGACTTCCAGAGACCAGCCAACTGCTTTCCACTTCCTTTCCACAGGAAATTTTTGCTGACATGTTGAACAATGACCATTTAGATGAAGTTATTAATAAATAGGCAATTAAAAATCACTGTTCTAGGTGCAGTAAAAGTCTCTGCTGAGTGTGCTTCTCAGCAGAGAAGGTTAAAAAAAATCAGCTAGCAGGTTAAAAAAAATCAGCTAGCAGGAGTCACAGACACTTTCAACTGATGCAAGAGCAGAAGAGATGGCTCTGTCTTCATCATGATAGTCACCACCTCTCCCTTGGCTGCACCAACCTAACTAAACACAGGGTGATATAGCAATTGGATTAATTCAGGATCTGATCCAATCAAAACTGACCCGAAAAAAAGAAAAAAGGGAGGGCTGGATGAGAAATTAGTTTTCTGTAAGGAGTAGACCCCTTTTTTGGCTTACTATGGGTGATTGGGAGTGGAAACTATGGATATCAGCCAGACCATGTCAGCTTAAGACAACAGTATCCCAAAAATATTGCAATGTGAGGAATGAGATGCAGAATAATCCAAGAAATATTATAGCTCCTTTAAGGTAAGTAAATGATGAAGCTTCCTTTGGAATAGAAAGTATCACACTGACGTGTTTATGAAAGGTGACACTGCACTAGAGGTTTTAGAAAGCATGACAGATTATTCAGAAACAAGAGGACAAAAAGGAGAAACATTTTAAACCTATCAAAGGAAATACCCTTCACAAAGCGTCTTATTAAACTGTGCAACTCTTTTCCACAGGAAGTAATTGGGAGAGCACTTAAAAAGGAGTCATGAAATGACTGGACTTTTAGACTTATAACTATGCCATTATTTGGAGGACAGACTGAGTCCTATGCCTGCATTTAGGCAATATGTATCAGGTGAAAAAAACCCCACCTTAATACTATAGAAGCAGCTGGTCCTAAATCTGTCTTCAGGGATTTTTCTTACATCCTCCTGTGAAACTTTGGTTGCTGCTTATTGCTTATTATCAGTGTCTGCTTGAATAGCTTTCATCTGACCTTGTATGGGAATTAGACTGCTCCTTATCAAAAACACAATGGTATCTCATGGAAGTCTCTGTCATGCATAGTTACAGAAAAATTTAGGCAGGGATGATCACAGGAGACAATCAAGTCCAGTGTTTCACTGAAAGCAGGGCAAACTTTACAGTTAGATTACACTGATCATAGTCTTTTTCACCTGAATTGTAAAAACCCCCAAGGGCAGAGGTCCTACAGCTGCAGAGGTCCTGCTCTGGCTGCTGAACCACCCTCAGCATGCATTTGTTGCTCACACACAACTGGAACTTCCCTTGTCACATGTTTTGGCCATATCCCCTTGTCTTTTTACTGTTCACCTCTGAGAAGGAACTGGCTCTGTGTTCTCCCTAATCTCTGATGACTGCAGGAATATTGAAAGGCTTCTATCAGTCCAGAAACACACTTCTCGCTTCTAAGATGCATTTTTTTTACCTAGCATCAGTACTTAGATATATCTGCATCTTAAAAACTTCAAACTGCAAAACAGATTAAATGGCACAGAAAAGTAGGACTGCATTTGCCCCAAAATTTCTCATACTTTGTCTTTTAAACCTGTCATGAGTGTATTTTTTGAAAAAGTCTTGCTTTAACTCAGTCTAATTGTGACCTCTTGAATGTTTGGAAATCAAATTATCAAGAATTAGGTTGGCCAAGCAGATAAAATAAAATTTAAGATACTTCTTTGTACAATTTGTTTGGGCCATAATCTCAGGGTGACCTAGAAGGTGCACTGCACTACATTCCTTTAGACTGCAGACTTCTGTCTCTTTCCAGCCCCAGGATGGCTCTTTTAAGACACTCAAAAAACAGGCTTTCAAGATGTCTGTTCTTGACAGTTCAACTGCAGGAAAGATAAATGAAAAGAGGTATTCATCTTTTAAGTACAGGCAAGGATGTTAATCTGGTGGTTCAGAACTGACAGTTTTTCTTTTCAAGTGTCATAGACTTGAGCTCTGATTACACACTCTTCAGAGGCTCCAACAAAAGAATCTCTTGTTTCATCTGTGTTTCATGCTATTGGCCTATTGTTTCGCATATTCATTTTGATAAATCGTACAAAATGCTACCTTGAAATTAAATTTTTGTCATTAACAGTGGAAACAATACCTATGTAAACAATCTTTTACAAAATTCTAGAAGTTTTTTAAAATGTTCTACCAATTCAGTAAGATTGCACATATTTCTCTCTTACCTGTTTTAGTCTTTACCATGTTTTATTATTACTCTTATTTAAATAAGAGTAGGACAATTAACAATGCATCAGCTATTCATTAATACTCTCTGGTCTCCAGATTTCTACATACCAAAAACATTAGTCTCTCCTCTAATCTCAGTAACTCACCACAAATTTTTTCCCAGAGTTTTTGTGGAAAGGATTGGAAAGGCTTTCATTTTGTTTGCAAAGAACAAGAGCAGGCTGGTCTTGCTCCTGCTAGTCTTGAACATAACTGTCACAGACATCCCCTGCTCCATTGTATTTGAATATTGAATATCTAAGTGACAGTTCTTCAAATATGAAATTAATTGATTACTCACCTGTACCATGTTAAATGCAGTAATTGGCAATATAAATTGTATGCAGAATTACCTCTTAATAGGTCTTGAACATTCAGCTCTCCAGCTAGGTTGTGGGATCCCTGCCAAATCCTTCTCTCCTGCTGTTGACAGCTTGTGGCAATGCTGTGCAGAGTTCTTCACACTACATTCTCTGGTGTCCCAGACATTATCTAGAAATCTAGATAGCTCAGTGTTGAAAGATGGCTCAAGCCTTCTCTCACTTTCTTCCATTTTGGAAAGAACACAAACTAAAACAGTGTAACGCAGGAATTTCAAAAGCTCCCAAACATACCACCATAAGATCTCAAACTCAGCAAAGCAGTGCTTCTTCTCTTGAAAACAAAGATGTTGTGCATGCTGTGGATTTACATAATTTCAAGTGACAAAAACCAACCCCCTTGCAAGTTGCTAAGTGCAGTGAAGAAACCTCTGACTCAGGAAACTCCTGAGCTTCAAAGGAGCTGGAGGCTGGGAGTGCATTTAGAGAGCATATTACCATGCTTGTTGATTTTACAGCATTTTTAGGCATTCCATTTTACCTGCTGCTAGTTAAAAGCCTCAGCTTGACATACAGACACTACTAAAAGGAAAACAGAGGGAAGAATTAAGTTCTGATGAAAAGTTTATACATACAAAAAAATAAATGGGATATTTCAGTACATTTGAGTTTTGAACACGGAATTTTAGCCTAGGATATTACCTTTAGATGTGGAAATACATTCTCCTGCATTCTTTTAATTTCTTTATCTGCTTCTACAGATATACCATTCTTTCAGCTGTCAGACAAAGCAAGCAGAGCCTGATTCTGCCATGTTCCTGCTCTTTACTTCCCTTCAGGCAACTTGGGAAAAGTGACTTATGCCAACATTGTCACGATTTCCCAAAAGAGGTGATTTTTAATCAATACAAACAAAATCTTGCTATTTGCTCCATCCCTGCTCTGTTATCAGCACCCAGACAATTGTGATTATGAACTAGAACAAAAGCCTCAACAATAGTGTGGTGCTGGAACTTCATTTTCTTTGTAAGGAGGAAATTTTCTTTCCTTTTTCCCAGAGCTTATCTACAAAACCTAAATTAGCTCACTAAAATATTTATTTCTGCATGGTTTTGAGATATGAGTGCCTAAATGATTATTCAACAGTGAAGAGTCATGCTTTCTTATCTCACTCAACTGTTTAGATGCTTGGATATAAATGAAGGGACAGACTATCCAATTTTAGTTGAACAGGAAATCAACAGAAAAATGGCAGATATATTTTCAATGTCATTTTAAAAACTGAATGCAATTGTGTTTTAATTCTATTTTATATGTGTTCCTGATATTGAAACAAGCAAATGAATGCACCATTTGTGGTAATATTTTGTTGTTTGAGCACATTAGTTGAAAGCCAAGTAAATATCACAGCCCCATGCTCTGAAGTTCTATATTCAGCTGCATGTTAGCAGTGGTGCCAAAGGGTCAAGTGCTGTTTGCTGCCCTGTACACCAAGTGCCTGGAAATGTAAAAATCTAGTTTAATCCACCAGCTCTGACTAGCAAAGAGGTTCTGTGGCTCAACTGGTAACAGTGTCTCAAAGTTACATCACTGTAAAACTGATAGTCTCCATCACTGGAAATCTCCAATAAATATGAAAGAACAACATGAAGTATAACAGTTGGAAGTATGTGGGAGTGTTCAAGACATGACATCTGTGTTGGAACATCATATGCCACCATTTCTTTCAGCTTCTGAGAGCAGATGTCCCATATCTGCCTCTCATTCAAAAGGAAAGGAAAAATATTTAAGAGAAAAAACCAGCAGCATTAGGACAGAACATTTTAGTTTTTGCAATCACACACAGCAAAGAGGATTACAGTAAAATGATATTACTTTGACTTTCTTCATATGCTCCTGTCTCTTTTAACACATGGATATAGCATTTATTACTGCAATTAAAAAATAAGTAATTATTGTCCTCCTTCGAGTCACATAAGCACCAAGTCCCAGACCCCCTATCACATCTATTTATAAAATATAATTTTTTGTTTTGAAAAAATAAATCTTCAGATTTAAATGTCCCAATTTCTTTCCATTGCAAAAAGTAATAGGTGCCTTCAAAGGGTAAATTTTCAACCTGTCAAAAAAATGTTTCTCTTGTTCAATTTGCAATGAACCTTAAACATAGCAGAACCACTGAGAGGAACCAAGGACCTCATAAACAAGGGGAACTTCTCAGCCCTGCATCTCATAGTCACATGTTTGGCCATTCTGTGCACTTCAGCAGCACCAGAAGGACCCTTCAGGTGAGAAGGGCAGAGGGAAGGCAGGAGATCCCCTGCTTTTGTACCTGGCAGGTACCCAGGTACTTGGAACAAAACACTGCTATGCTGAGATGCCTGGCAGCTAACAGCAAAGCACATTACTCTTTTCACAAGAATTTCCATATTTCTGGTAACATAACTTGCACTACTTTGGTGGCAGGATACGTAGCATGTGGATCCCAAAAGATTGCGAGGCTTAAAAACTGTTGAGCTTCACAACAGACAATGGAACATGAAAGTGAGTTCCCCTGATATAACCACTCCTCTCACTTCTTTCTTAAATGTGAAGTGGCCTTCAAACTGAGTATAATGTCAAAAATTCTGTCAGGTTTTGATTGCTAAACTGCATGGTCTAGGTAAAATTCAGACTGGTTGGTTTGACAAAGTTTTTTGTCTCATGTTAAAAGATATGTGTAGTGCTGGAAGGGATTTAGAAAAAACTACAAGGATTATTTACTGCTGTAGAAAAGACCTGATAAATGTAGGCTTCCAACAGTCCTCTGTGTTTATTTTATCAAAGAAACAAGAGATTGATTACAGCATGCAATGATCATTTGGATAGAACTGTGCAAAAGGACAGAAAAATTGGATAAGGAAGTAGGCCATGTATATATCACAGGCAGGGCACCACTGATAACCAAGGACATTTGCAAACTCTCTGTGAGGAATTTCCAGATCAGATCCCTTATAGGGGAACATATCTCCTTAAAGAAGTTATGTGGTCCAGCACAGCAGCAAGTCCATGGAGCTGAATGGCCTGCCCTGTTCATAGATACCAGATCATCACTTGGCCTTAAATAAATATCCTGATCAGCCTGCTAGTCCCTGAAAACAGCAGCAGCCTGCCCCTTCAAATACAAGCCACCAGTGTTATCTCCAGCCTATAACAGCACCTCTCTCATGGGATATTAACTGTCCCCCTCAGTATACTTTAAAAATTATTTGAAAGCATTCTTGGAGACATTTAAAATATGTATCTTTTCCAGTTTGAGCCTTTCATGAAAGAATATATCCTAAACTGACTTCAGGGAGTGAGAATTTGCAATCACTCTTTAAAATCCAGACTCATACAAATATTGCCCAGTGGTATTTTTGGGCTAAACTCCTGAAGAGGAAAAGACAAAGCTATGCTTGAGCAAAGATCAGACAGGGGAAAATGCAAATCTATAACTTGTGAGGTGACTTTATAGAGAAAACCTGATAGGATCTGTCAGCTCTTTACTTTACAGACCACTTTCTTGATCATAAAGGCAGGCCCTGTGACAGGGATTCTTACCTAGACCTCCAGCCTTAGACTTGCTGGGCTGGAGCTGCTGTTCATGGCTTTTTGCCAGGGCAGAGGCTCTGCAAGTTGCTTGATGAGAAACTGTGTAAGGAGAAGCAATATTCCTTCTGTAGTTTTAAATAAAAAAGAGAAGTTATTTGACTGTGAACTTTAAACCTTCATAAGACAAGCTTGTACTGATAGCATTAAGTTCCCTGGAAAACACCGAGACAGCAGGACAGGAAATCCCCTGGCAAGACCCTTCTTTGTGATTTCACTGCTAGGAACTCACTGCCAACACAAGAGCAACCTCTCCTAAAATGGACACTAGAAATTCTTTCTATTCACTTAACGTTTCTGGGAGGAAAGCTGGCCCTGTTGAAGTCCAGGGGCAACTTCTATTGACTTAAATCACTTATCACCTCAATTGAGGTCCTGAGAGGGCAGACAAGCCACAAGGACATATCTGTATCAGAAATACTGACAAAACCAACAGCTGAAAAAATTCTGGAAACTAGTGGAGGAATTTCCAGTAAAGACTACTCAAGCACTAAAGCACTGTTGTAAGATGGCTCCTATTTCTCTCCCACCCATCTTTCATCTTTTCAGTCCACAGGAGGGGGAAAAACAGCACAGGAACTTTTATGCCCCTTCTGCAAGATCTGGCCCAAGGCTGCTCAGAGGAGGAGTAAGAAGGCAAGGCATACCTTGGTGGGTCTCACCAGTAACCCCCGAACCCCAGGATCTCTACAGCAGTGAAAGACACTATTTCAGGATGTCATACACTGGCCCCTTTCTCTGGTATGTATCCTGAGGATTGCTCAGCATCAACGGCCACTGAATAAGGGACGTTGTACAGTGCATTTCTGTCTACTCCCTTTTGGGTTTTTTATGGACCTTTAGCCCATTATTTTTTCCATTCTGCTTTTGAACCAATTGATACTGTTATCCCCCTGACCCTTCTGCAGCAGCTTCCAGTAGATTGACATTCACCCTGGGAAAAAATACTGTTCTATTATTTTTGTTAAAACACTTCCTCCTTAGTGTGCACATCCTGTAGTTCCAGAACTGCATGATTTAGCAAATAGTTTTGCATCTGTTGTTTGCTATCAACTGCTTTCACAATTTGGAAAACATCAATCAGAACGCCTCCTCCTTCAGCATTCTCTCTCCAAACTGGAAAGTCCCAGGCATTTTTATTTGCCCTGTTTTCCAGTCCTCCTTCTCTGTCTCTTTCCTAGCTATCCTTCCTGCAATACAGACACCAGAACCTCACTGATTAGGCAAATGTGTGTGCACCAAAGTTTTGCACAGAGCAAAAAATCATGCTTTCTGGTTTATTCACAAGACAGCACTGAGACAGGCCTGACATTATTCTGAATAAATATGCCTGGCACCACCTCCAAGAAATTTATGTCATGGGCCTGTCAAAGCTCTCCTCCTCCTCTGTCTTCAATCTTTTCTTCACCCTCCTACTGCATGCTCACATTCCTCCAAGCCAAGTCCACACTGCTCTCCCATTTTTCTGGTACACCCCCACTTTCCAAGCCTCCCTTTCCAATCTAGATAGACATCCTGCATGAACTAATTTTCTGTGCACAAAACACTGCTGAACACACTATGAAAAAACATGGGAGATGTGCACCACTGCCACATGCCAGAGCCAGCACTCACATTTGCATTGCTGTTGGCAGCAGTTGTCACCATGTGTATAATGTAGACATATTCTTTTCACATATCTCTGCTTGAGCTTCTTGTGTGCAAGTTTGGAGGTGCCAGGCCCCCAAACCTTCCTTGCCTAGCACAGTGGATCAGGCCACAGTGCATCAGGACGCATTTCAACCTCTCAGCCACAGCGCCTGCACCTCCCACAGCTTTGCCTTTGGTGCTGAACATCAGCACCCAGATCAGTCAAAGCACCACTGCTAGTCAGGAGAAGGGAGGAAAGGAGGAATACTATCAAATTCCACCTCCCCTTCCCTCCATCTTTGCCTCTGCACTGGAAGTTCACCATTTTCACAGCCATTTTGCCAGCTCTGGAAAGTGTGTGGTGAAAGAAGCGCCAACCCGAGGGAAGCATGCAGACAGTTCTCTGTTAAAAGGGAAATTGTCAAGCATGTGGTTTAGATTTTCACAGTGAGGAGCTTGGGAAGGGCATTTCTTCAGGCAACAACTCACCCACCATTGCTGAGGTGCACAGATTTTGCCTGTGCCCCTGCCTATGCCTCGAGACTTCCGGCCTTGTTTGTGTCTTTCCCATGACATCCACAACTGCTGCTGCCAGGGACAATTTCCTTCCACAGAAATGTGTGTTCTGGCATAATCTTAAACAAGCATCACTAGGGGGATTTAGACAAAGAAATCTGCTGGTAGTTTTATTTTGCAGTGGAAATCTGTAAAGCATATTTACAGTGCCCTTATATTTTACAAGAAAGGTCTGATATGGCTCATCACAAAATAACGGAATTCTGACATTGATCTGAGAATGATTGAAGCCAGCAAGAATACCTTAGCATTGCTAGAACTTCCAGGATTATAACCGCAGATTTTGAATAATATTTAAAATAAAATGTTTTGCAAATGACCCAAAGACTCAAAGGCTAAAATTAGTTTAAATTTGTTAGAAATGCATAGCCCATTGTGTAATGTCATTGAAGGTATAGTTTATGGCAATATCAGTGAAAAGAGAATATTTTCCAAACATTACCACAACCAGACAAATTATATTAAAAAACATTCATGCTGCAGAGTAATACAAAATAAAAATCACCTGATCAGCTCAAGCAATATTGATTTATGTCTTTGAATTAACAAAATTTCTCTGTACAGTTGCAATAAGAAAAGTTTTACAAACTGATATTTAGTTGAACATATTTATAACACAAATTATACACTATGTACAAACCTAGTTCTTCACAGAACTCTTTGTTCAGAATGCTTCAACACAGAAATGATTTACCAATTTCTAGGTCAGGATTCTAGCTCTTCCTTTAATTTAAATACCAAAACACTTATGAGAACATGAAAATAAGCCCATTTGCTATCACATGGCGCTGTTCTTAAGTCACTCATTTGCTACTGAAGGGTAGAACCAGTCACAGCAATAAATAAAAGTGCTTATTATCAACTAAACACTTATATTCACATGATCAAACTTTCAACCTGAGTGCTTTTACAAGACTGTAGGATCCATTGATCTTTGCTTGTCTTGACACGTAGATCAAAATGGCAGCTGCAGGAACTGCTACTGCTGCTACAGATGAGAATGCAATAATGAATGGGATCATCTGATCTGGTTCTTCCAATCTTGCTGAAAATGGAGACAAAAGGAGAAAAAAAAGTGTAAATATTGGTTGAAACAGATACATGTGTATCAGTGTAAAAGCAGTCTTATTAATGACTTTCATTTGGAACATATTTCTGTTTTCATGCACAAAGCATACTTTTTGAGTTTTCCTTAATTATTTTTTTCTTTCTTCATATTACATACTTTAATTCCTAGCCACTATCTTGGTCTTGAATTTGCTATGCAAGTTCAAACCTATCTCTGATATCATCTATAATGAAGAGTACCATGAAATTCACAAAGAACACAAGAGGAATACCACATATTTTACCCAGGAAACATTTGGGTACATTTCAACCTCCTGAAATTCATTCTTTAAGGGGAAGACCATGTTTTAAAAGCTCAATATTTAGATTTTTTGTGAAACACAATCTTCTCTGGATTAGCCTCATTGTCCAAGCATGTGAACAGAAATGCAGCCAGGAATCACCTTTTTTTGGCCCTATCCTTAAAGCTACCACACCAACTCAACTAAGCAAGACAATGACAGCCCCACTGAAAGGAGGTTAAAATACAGCTTGCTCTGACTAGGCTGTTTGGTGTGATTTTGGGTGAGGGTTTTTTTTCAGGTTAACCACAGAACTGCCATGCAAGGATCAGCTATGAACTAGTTGTGCCCACCTTGATACAAATTTCACCAAAACATACAAAAAAAATAGGTTTAAGGCAATAGACCCAGCTACCCACAACAGCTATCTCAATCTCTGTAATGTTGTTCCAACCTTACTGAAAATATGGAGGAGTATATGCTTGTATAATTTTTGATGACACTGCAGAGTATAAAGTTTCCATTCACTGGTGGCAGAATAATTTCTCCTGATGGGCTTTTTTTCAGGACTGTCTCTGAGGCTATATGTGCTACATGTAACAGAGATATTTTCTACTTTTTTAACATTTTCTGATGGATATACTAACACATTAATATTTTGGAGAGGAACTGAAAAGAAATTCAAGGCAGGATTTAGCAACAAACAGAAGCAGAACTGATGAGGCATCAGCAACTTTTACATGCAAAATACGAATCCAGTTAATGGAGCCACTGTAGTAGTTGAGTCCATAGCTTTAGACTCTGCTCTGACACCAGCTATCCTTCCCCACTGAAGCCAACAGCAGCTGGCAAAAAGAACATTTTATCAACAGACAGAGTATGTTGCATAACTTTTACATTATATGGAGCCTCTTGTTCTCTTATTTCAAAATCAATGTTTGTTTGTTTGAGTTCATGAAAGGGCACAGACCAACAAACCCAGAGGCTAATGCCCTCTTTCAACAGAAGAGAAATAGAAAAGGCAAAGGAAGGAGTCCTAGAACTGTATTTCTATTTTTTTTTCACAAGGCTCTGCAATTTTATATCCTGTTTTCAAAAGATGAAGTGGAAATACAAAAAAATTTGAAGCAGCAATTATTTTATGCATCTGCTATTTTGGCACAAGTTTTCATTAGCATTAAGACCCCATCACTTATGACAAGAACCTGTGCAACTCATGTCAGATTTTTTAAAGACAATTCATTCTTAATGAAACTTAAGATGTCACTCTGTGTAAAACAAATCCTAGTATGAACTCTGCACAGCAGTTATATTAACTAACCTTTGACACAAGTACTATGTGCTGAGACTGCTCCCCCAGTTCATTAACTGTATGCATGTGTATTTTCCTGCATCCCTTAGCTGAGCCTTGTCTGTGCTATATTTGCTATCTACTGTTTCAAGGGTTGTGAACCCATCACCAACTTTCTTTTACAGACTAGTCCTAAGAGATGTAACATCTGCAGATGTGCAAGGAATAGTAACACTTTGTCCTTGTTTCACTTTGCTTGAAGGAGAAATCAAAAGTGTATTTTTTCGTGCAGCTATAAAAATAGTAAAGAACAGGGAAGAGAGCTGAATTGGTGGCAGAAGTGATCCCTAAGCAAGACACTGTTGCTATGCAATAGGCAGAAGCAGCAGAGCTAAAGCAGAGAAGTCTGATTATTATTGAAAATGAAACTTCGCTATCATTCCAACTAAGTTGAGGAATCAGCATTTCTTGTAGCAGCTTAGGGAAGAAGCAAAGAGCTGGAATACAGCGCTTCCATAGAGCAGCTTCAGCATGTAGTCTCCTTGAGTCTTTGTTATGCAAAAATCCACTGAAAGGCCTGCATGGAAGGATATTTCCTTGCAGGCACTGCATGTCCTCTTTACTTCATGCTTACACTTGGCAGTTGGGATGACTGATGGATGCCCCACCGACTTAAGAACTTTTCATAATCTATCTGTATTAAGGCAGACTTCATACTTCATTGTTTAAAGCTTCCTAAATCACTTAGTGATATTAGGACCACCTTTTAACTCCACTGACATCAAAGACACAATTACTTCATTCTTCAAGAAGATCTGGACCTAAAATACATAAACCAAAAAAACTTGTTTTCCATCTTGTTCTACAAACCTTGAACATATAATTCCACAGCTTTTTCTTCCTTGCCAAATTGATTATAAGCTTCACATTCATAAAGCCCCAGATCTTGACTTTTCAAGTTGTGTATAGTTATAGTTGCATTTTTAGAAATTTCCTCAGACTCCCCGGTGGCCTTCTTTTTCTTCCAGGAGATCACAGGAGCTGGATTACCAGAACTAGTACATTTCATTGTCACAGTTTCCCCTTCTTTAAGAGCAGCAGGGAAAACAGTGATCATTGTATTCTTTGGTCCATCTGAAAGGAAGAGGCCTACAGTTAATCATCACTGGATTATTTAGAGATGGATCCAACATGTCCTATTGGACACTAGACTGTCACCCTCCCAAAGCTAATTTCTTTTTCATTCCCAAAACAAAAGTAAAGGACATGGTATCAGAGTTTCTGTACAAACCCTCCATAGCCCAGACATTCCAACCAAATACCTCTAACCATGTAGATCAGTTTCTCACTCATTCAGATCTCTACTAAAGACTGTCATCACATTAATGATTTCATGACTTTGTTTTGTTCATCAGCACTGCTCCTTTCTCAGGGAAAAGCAGAGGAATGTGATGATTCTTTGCTCTCTCTTCATTTAATTTGATGATTATATTTATCACTGAAGAACTAACTATTTTTAAATGACTGGGAAAACTTTACACATACTTACATTTCACATTAAGTGTGATTTCACTTTTACTGTTCCCATACTTATTTTCTGCTACACATTCATAGTCTCCTCCATTTTGGAACATCACAGATGGAAGAAAAATACTTCTGGCACTAGAAGTCCCTATGTCTGCATTGTCAGATTTTCTCCTTAGAATTATCTTGGGAGGAGGGTTGCTTTCAGCAGAACATTGTATGGAGACATTTTGTCCTTCCTGAACTGTTGTAGAAGGTTCAATGGAGAGTTCTGTGATGACTGGAGCACCTGCATGACAAAAGAAAAAGCTGTTAGAGTAATGCAAATGTTCTAAAGATGGAGAAGGTTTTAAGAAAGCATGAATTGCTTGCTCAAGAATCTGTTTATTTTGGTTTTGACCCCAGACTCAATCTAAGACTTTTAGCTCTGTCAAAACAGTAGCAGCCAATCAATCAATCAATCAATCAATCACAAAATATCACAACAATATTATTAAGTCCAAAACAGTTTTACCATTAAATGCCTATTAAATTTAATGCTAATGACTAAAACTACTAGTTCGAAGAAGGAGACTGTGATGTCCCTGTGAAACTGGTATGCACATTACATTTCACAGAAATAAGTGTGTGTGTCCCCACCACTTTCTCAGACTCTTTTGTGACTTATAGTGTTGCATTGTGGGAAATGTACTGAACTGTGCATGCACAACAGCAGTACTGAGAGAATTAGCTGAAAATTAAATATAGAAAGAAAAACTACAGCACATGAGAACCAGCCTTAAATTGAAGCTGAGTCCTGAATACGTAAAAAGGAAAGCCCCGTATTTCCCTAATTTTCAGTGTTTCAGCATCCTCCAAGCTAACAGAGATCAGCCAGTTAGGTACTGGATAATACAAGTGAAACTCAAACAGACTTGTACCTTGTATAACAATGTTCACAGTTGCTTCCTCTGTTTTATTAGTTACCAGATTAATTACTTCACAGATGTACCGTCCTGAATCATTGAAATGGACACGGGGAATAAAAAGAACATTGTTTTTTATCAGATGCTGAATGCTTTCTTCAGCCAAATATTTACTCCAAACTATTTGTGCTGGTGGGTCACTCTGAGTCACACAAGTGAGGTTCAGAGAGTCTCCTTCCATTGGTGAGTTGCTTGGAGATGCAGTAATGACAGTATTTTGTGGACCAACTGTAATAAAACAAAAGGAAGACAAGATCAGTGGTAAATGAAGAATGATATGCACATCTCTAACACTAGCTTTTCTAGAGGTACATGTCACAGAATACCAAGAAAAAAAAAATATGTATCCCAGTAGCACAGTGGGATCATTTTTCCAGAATTAGTAAGATGTTTTACTTGCAGCTTTGAAAGCTGAACTAGCCAAAGCCCTTGTACAAAAATACTTACAATTTACATTAAGTTTCTGAGAAGATGTTCTTTCTTTGGGTTCAAAATCCATATCAACAATTGGTAACCTGGCCACACAGGTAATCTCTTTCCCAGCATCTTCAGCCATGGGATGAAATGTATATGTCACAGTTTTGGTCTCTGTATTGGTGCTGTCATCGTCCAAAAAATATTCCTCATGAAGAACCTGTCCATCTTTCTTTAGGAGAACTTCCAGGTGATGAGAAGGATATACATCCGGAATTTTACAGATGACAGGGGCTGGTTCTCCAGCAACTAAGGATGGGCTGATGTCAATGATAGGATCACTGGGGAAAGCTAAAAGAACAAAATCAATTTTTTTAGACTAGCAGAGAAGAATAGTAGGGTCAACATAAGAGCAAGATCCAGACACCAAATACCTTGATTTTATAGGTGCTCAGAACATGACATTCTATCAACATTATTACGAGACATAACTTGATCTGAAGACCTACAGGTCCTTTATCAGCAGTACATATACTAACAGGAAGTTTATTTGTACAACTGTTGAAACATGATCACAAAAGATTAGTAAGATTAGCATGGCACCTAGGCAGTGATACAGCTGCTTAACTATAGGCATTGAGAGCAATCCATGCACTAGTGCGATCCTGTTTTCTGTGCTGGTAGGTTTGGACATCTGAATTATTCTCCTGCAAACTACAAAGGCATTGATTTTTATTTTCCCAGCTCTAGGAATGCATTCAAGCAATGCACATTTTGGATTTTAAGAATTACCAGAAACAAGACTAAATAATATTAGTACATACAATCTTCAATGCGAAAGCAGAAAAGGGCTAAGAAAGTGTCCTGAACAGACATATAAAGGAATCTCAGAAGGAAGTATATGTTGAGCTATAACACTCATTATCCTAGAATTAAAAGTTAACTGGTAACCACAATATCTAAAACAATTATAGAGTTTTCTATCAACATGTACTATTTAAAGAGAATTTTACATTTTTACTTACAGTAAAGTTCAACTTTGACACTCTTCTCCTTTTTCCCTCTCTCACCACATATGACAGTACAAAGATAAGAATGAGAATTCACAACACCAACTGGATTCATAGTCAATGTAGAATATGTCCTGTGGTTTCTGACTTTTCCTCCAAGGGGGCTGTCCATCTGGGTTCTCCAGGAAAAACTTGGTGATGCACAGCCAGTAGTATTGCATGTGAATATGAGTGTGCCTCCAATCTGTGCCACAATTCTCTCAGCAGGTATAATTTCCATTTCAAAAGCTTTAACTACAAAAGGGAAAACATACATCAATTCAGCAGATTTCTCAGCTTTTATTTCCCTGTTTCTTCTCATGTTCTACTGTTACATGAGGTCTTTATGCTTCATTTCTTTACTTTATGGTTGTGTGGAAGTTAAACTAATAAAGCTCATACAGTGGTTTACATATTCAAAACATCCCATAAACATTGCTATTTTTGTCAAAGACAAAACAGACTCAGATGACTGACAGTTCTCATGTATAAAATGGCATCAACCAAATTTAAATAAATGCATTGGCACAACTTATCTTTTTTGTCAGGTGGATCTGATTCTAAAACTTTGTAACAATTGAGGAGAGAGGTAGCAGGTAGATAGCAAAGACAACAGCAGAAACACTTTCAACAGGACATTTAGTACCAAAGTTGCTTGCTACTGTCAGGAATGACAATAAAAAGTCAAGCATCCAGTGATGTACTGCAGTTGTCTCCTAGACTATCTTTTAGCAAACTCAATAGGAAAACGACTGAGTAATTGCAGAGCACAGAAAAGCTCAAAGTAAATGTCAAAAAAGCTTCCTGACATTTTGACAGGACTACTTAATTGACAGTTGTATTCACTGAAATGAAAAGGTAACTGGAGAAAAGAGAAATAAAGATCAAACAGCAAATTTTAGGTCACTTTAGACTTAACAAAGTTTAAAAAAATGAAACCAGCACCACCAACCCTCACCTTCCCCAACTTACCAGTCCTTAACACGCACAAAATTAATAGCACAGCCTGGTTTGCTCTTCCCATCTCCTTAAACATTTGTAATTGCTGTTGCTGGATAAAGAAAGTAAATTCAAAAGTTTGCTTTCTGTTTTCTGTGAAGAAGCACAGTGAGATCTTGCTGCTGTGCAACGGTTTGTTACAAGAGTTCCAGCTGGCTCTTTATAAAGGCTCTCCCTCCTTGGGGCAGAGTGGGAAATCCCTGGACGGGAAAATCCAGAGCAGGGAGGCAGAGAACCAGTCGGGCGGTGTCCATTGGCTCAGCGCCCTCTGCTGCTTTTGTGGCAGCCCAGGAAAATAAACAGTAAAGCTTGTAAATACAGTGCCTACTACATTTGGAAAAATCTGTTTCAGATCTGATCTTGCAAACGACAGAGAAAATGAAAGAATGTGCGTAAGTCAAAGTAATTGAATGCAACTATATCTCAGATAAAAAGCTATTCAAATTTGTTTTTAATGAAAATATTTTTGTGGGATTGAGTTTTCAGAACAGTTCTAACAATGCTCAGCTCTGTAAACAACATTACATGACTCAGTATTTCCCTTGAAAACTGTGCTACCAGTTTCAAAGGTGTTGTTACTTATGTTCCTAAGTATTTTTGATCTCTAAAAATAAAGAAATACATCAGATAGCAGAAGTCTGGAGATCTGACTTAATCAGCTTGAATCAGGCTTATACTCTTCAAACTAATGGAATTAATTAATATACCCAATGCCACTTTGCAGTGGATATACAAATCCAGTTTGGAATATTTCTGAGGACAACACTTACTGGCTAATATGGCAGCAATGTTAGGAAAAAAAGTAAAATAATACTTTCGGTGTTTAATTTTCAGTTGGAAATGCTGTGAATGCAAAGAATGGATAAAGGTTACTAAATCTCAGTTGTTTATTTATTCAACTGCTTAAGTAATTGAGGTATTACAGAGGGATCTGGACAGGCTGGATAAATTGGCTGAGGCCAATTGGATGAGGTTCAATACAGTGAAGAGCCAGGTCCTGCTCTTAGCTCACAAAACCCATACAGCACTACAGGCTTGGGGAAGAGAGGCTGGAAAGCTGCCCAGGGCAGAAGGACCTGGGGATGCTGACTGACAGCAGCTGAACATGAGCTAGGTGTGCCCAGGGGCATCCTGGCCTCTATCAGGAGCAGTGTGGCAGCAGGAGCAGGGATTGTGCCCCTGTACTGGGCACTGGTGAGGGCACAGCTGGAGAGCCGTGCCCAGCTGTGGGCCCATCACCTCGGGGGAGACACTCAGGGGCTGGGGCCAGCCTGGAGAGGGGCAGCAGGGCTGGGAAAGGGGCTGGAGCACAGGGCTGAGGAGGAGCAGCTGAGGGAGCTGGCAATAATAATAATAACAACAAATGAAAAATCCACTCCAAGACAATCCAAGAATTACCCAGAAGGCAATAAAACAGGGAAATCTGAAGCATCTGGAAATGCCTAACCAAAAGTCACTAAAACTAAAATTCAATGAAATTGCTACAGTGGATTCTACCATAATATTTTATTTTTATTATCACCATCTTTTTTTTTTTTTTTGTTAGAGGAGGAGGAGGAGGAGGACGAGGAGGAGGATGAGGAGAAGGCAGAGAAGGAGGTGGAGAAGGAGGAGGAAGAATAAAACACTCCTAAGTGTCACAAAATGCAAGCAGTGTACTGTTCTAGAAGTACTACTATCAAATCCAAAAATCCAAGAGCTATCCAGGACAGGAAATAACACTTCTACACAGTGTGATTTTACTGCAGAGAAAGGGGTCTTGTTGAAGGAGAGTGCACTCTCTCAGTTAAGTTGCAAATAATTACTTTAAAATCATAGTTAGAGAAAAGCAAGAAATGAAACTGTTCTGCTTGGACTGCTTAAATAATCATCAGAAGCTAAGCTGAAAGAGAAAGGGCAATATTTCCTTGTTTCTGGGAAATCAGTTTCTAGACGGGAAAAAAAAAAAATTAAACATAGGAGGACATAGCTGCATACTGGAAAGGTCTTAATCAAGTCCTTCATCAGATGACATGAAATAGGAAATAACTCTGATCCTGGTCTCAGTAAATTAAACTGTACAGCGCCATTAACTTTACTGGAGCTGGATCCTTACCAGAGGGATTACTCTCCTGAGTATTCAGACAAATTCAACTCAGACAGTTTGGGTAAGAGCACAGTTAGCCAACAAATATTACTAGAGGAACTACAAATCTGCCAAAATTTTAAAAAGTTTTTAAAAACTTTCTCTTTACACAACTTCAAATGTAAACCTTCTATGTATTTAAAATATGCACATTACTGTTGCTCCTACTACCCTCAGCATCAACCTCAAAATAGGAAGATGGGCACCAAGAATTTTCAGAATTCTCTGTTCTGGCTGTAAACAAACAGAGATTAGCTGACAAGTTTTAGCACTTGACCTTGAAAGTTCAAATAATCTAGTTTTTTATTCAAACAGCACAGAGGAGGATGCTGGGGGTAGTAAAATAGAGGATGCATCTATATCCACAGTGAGATAAGTATTATAGTACCAATTGGAAGAACTCTCGACACATGCGGAGTGTAATGAGGACTGGAATGAAACAAGAATTACAAGAATATTACTAAAGGCAAAAAAAGATTAAAAGAATTAAGCACTGGGATGCAACTACATGTTTTTCAATACATCTAGTAATCAAAACAGACTTCTAAGGCTTTGAGGGACAAACTAAGATAAACAATTATGTGTTGCAAAACAGAGTTTGGAAAACACTGAACACAATTTTTGGCCCGGCATAAGAAAACACAAGTGTCCTTCAGGAAACTAAAATTCACATCAGATTTATCTGAAATTTAAGAAAAGAAACCATTTCAGAACTGTGCTAATCATTTCCTTTAACTCCTACTTCTGCAATTCTATTAAATACCTATATGATGCATTTATTAGCTTCCTCTAAGCAAAAGAGATAACAAGTTCTTGAAATCTTAATGAATTATTTGAACAAAATGCACATTATCCAACGTGTTAGTTATCCAATGTTTATACACCTTTTCCAGCATTTTTTCCTCCTGCCTTATGGAGGCTATTAGGGGAAAACTGAAAAGCCAACCTTTTGCAGAATCTGGACTCTTAAAACCTTCACCAGTGCTTTTGTGATTAATGGACAAGGACCTATGGTGAAGAGAGAGAGAAATTTCCTCTGTCCTTTTGACAGAGGAAATTTAAGAAAAAAGAAGGTAGAAGGAAACTCATCTGACCTGACATTCTGGTGAAAGGATGCAGAAAAGTCTGACTCAACAGTTCTTTAGCCCCATATCAAAAAGGTGTTACAGCAACTCCATAGCTAGGTCCCCTGTTCAAACTGCAGCCCTCACACATCTCAGGAAATATTCTTGGGATGTGCACTGGGGGTCTGAGTAAAGAAAGCCTCAGAGCTTCAGATGCTTTACAGAAGCAGCTGGGATGAAAAGCTTCCACCCCACGCACAGAGTGTCTGATACCTCTGCAGGATGATTGTGCCTGAAGAAAAAGAGCCAAAGGACTGTGCTGTAACTCAAATGAGAACTAACCTCAGAGACAAAACTCACATCAGCAAAGAAGGAATGCCCTTCAGGCACCACATGCAAGGCAGTACCTTTAATATGGTCATATCTTGATAAAGTAACTGAAAAAACATGAAGCTGGAGGACATGTATGAAGACTGCTGATTACATGGCTAATAGAGCAGGAAATGATCTGCCAGTCTCAACATTTTCAGTTCTCAGTAACTTCAATAGCCTGCTCTATGGGTTATACACTGTCTCCTTCCTCAGCACCCGGACTTTTGGTTCCCAAAGCTGCCCCTGACTCTCTTTGCTTCTCCTGACTCTCTCCACCTGCTTTCTCAACACCTGACAATAATACAATCTCTGTATAGCCCCAAGAGGGGGAGGAGAGCATCACTGACTCCCTATAATTTTCATCTCCGGATGGGAAGGATGAGATCTACATGCATATCTATTTAAAGGGTTGTGTCTGTTTCAGGAATTGTAACTTTGTACCTAACTACAAAAAGAACACCAACGCATTACCCTGTAACCCACATCACACCTCACAATTGTACTCTACATCTAACTTGTCATCTATTGCAAGAAGAAAAAGAAAAAGAAAATCTTAAGAAAGTTTTATTATCTGCTTCTTTCCCTTTTCTGGAATTTCTTAAGTACCATATGTAAAAATAAATGCATCTACTTCCTCCATTATCTTTCTCAGGCACCAGCTTCTCAGTTAGGACACTTCCTGTCTGGTTAGTCTGAAGGCAACCAGAATCCACAAAGGTGCCAAATAAAATAATACAGAAGAGTGATAAGATGCATAGACTACAGATTAGCTAATTTCTTATTTTCTTCTATTCAGAGGCATTGTCCACTTCACAGAAAGAACAAAAAAGCCACTAGAGGAAAAAGTCCCTATTTTTTATCCTAGTCTTCTGTTACTGGAAAAAAATACATGCTTTGGAAATTCCAAACTTTATTTCTAAAAAACTGAAAGTATGATTTTAGTGGTGCTGGATCTAAAAATGAAACTGTTGGATAGTGTTGAAATCCACATACTTTAAGTGCCAAATGCTGTAATCCAAGCCAAACTTCATTAGTTTGGATAGCTGTGCTCCTGTTGTCTTCACAGTGGCATAGTTAAAAATAAGTTTCCCTCCTGAAATATTACCTAGGCTATAACAAGAATTAAATTCAACTATGACCCTTGGAGTATTCAAAATCTCTTTGGGAATTCTGAAGTAAGACTTCAGATTCACTTTTATTTTGATCTGAATATAGCAAGGCATATAAAAATAATTTGTTCTCACTGGAGAAAACTACAAAAAAAAAACCCCCGACAAAACTCGTTCAAAATGGACAGAGTGAAAAAATAGAGTGGGCTTTGGGTCAACATGCAGATGACAGCCAGAACTTAGGATATGGCAAGGTAAAGTCAGATGAAAACATTTAAGAAGGAATATGAGCAAGTTTCTTAATTCCCCCAACATTCCATAGGAAATTCAAATACCATTAAATCTTGTTGTGTACTTTATTAAGGCCAGTGTTTCATAAGGTCAGAAGAATTTTTTCAAGACAGTGATGCAGAACTTTTTGACCAAGATTTCTTATTACTCACCAGCAGCAGCTCTGTAGTACCCTTGTTCATGAGTCACTTCCCTGTTTGCCACATCCTTCCTGCTCTTCAGTCATGAGGTACATGCATGTCCCTATGGACCAAGAAAGAAAAGGGGGAATAATGACAGCAAGATCTATAACAGACCATTCCACCTGCAAGAAATGCAGAACTTGGATTCTCCTACACAGGCTACTGAAAAGTGCACTGCTACTAATGGATTATCCTTCAACTTATCTTCCAGAATATATTCTTTTTTATTCTTTTACAATGGTTCATATTCTGAAGTACTGTGCTTGGCTGGGTATTTTTGCTGCCTTGTGTTATAGAAATGTTATCTTTGTTGTCCCACAGTGGACTGGCTCACTAACAGGTAGAAATACTACACAGATGTCAGAAAGTAATTAAATTACTTAACTTTGCAGAATTCAAGATTCATAATTTTTAAATCTTCCATATTAGTAAGAATTACAGAGATTTCTCAGTTTATTTTATTGATTTTTTTGTAAAGATACACAGAAATTAAATCTCTTTTTTACCTAGATTTTGTTACCCTCCCCTCTCTGGAAATGGACTGAAAGTCCTGAAGAAACTGACCTTCCAAATAGAAGCAACTGGGAATGAATCAATTTTTACTTCCATCAAGCCAAAATGACAAGTATGCAAGAGAAAGGATTTTGCAGTAGCAAAATATGTATGTTTGTGTGTCTGTACACATACTGATAAATCAAATAATGCTTGAAACCAGCTGCAACTCTATTAAAGGACTGGCACCCTGCTTTTGTCTCTGGAATGTGCTCTACCCTAAATAAAAAACATGCTGTTTTGTCACTTGGACTATTTCTCTATCTCCTTTCTTTCCCCCAGACAGTTAGGTATCATCTTAACTGCTTTGTTTGTTAACACTTCCACAAAAGGAATATAGCAAAGTAGGAGTGGCTAAGTGATAAAAACCATAAGCAGCTGAATTTTTCTCGACAGACAAGGGTAAGAAAGATGAGAGTTAATGGAATTTATTTCCCCTTCCCAGACAATTACTTGGCTAGGCATCAAAGCCCCAGCCCTTGTAGTCTGATATAGACAACTGAGCAAGAATGACTTTCATAGTTGTGTCACCTTTTATCACAGACCATGTTACACTCTAGTGATAAGAGAGGCAACTTGAGAAATGTGTCACATGTTTGAAATTGCTCTCAGGCAGGATGAAACTCTGTATTGAATTAGTATGAGAAAAACCTGACTTAGAACATTCTGATACCTCTTAGCCAAGGATCTCTCCTGAAATTTCCCAAGAACTGCATGTGAATATCAAATAATAAGTAACAGATGGTTTAATGACCCTCTTGGTTTAAAAAATTTTGCATTGTTTGACTTAATTTCTTACTATAGTTAGCTCCACACCATGAGGAATGGATATTGGCAGCCCTCTTTCAACAGCTCAGCTCCAGGCAAATCTAGAAGGTTCACTTGCAGCTGAATGAAATAACCATTGACTAAGTAAGATGACCATGCACCTACTGCCAGGGCTTTCACTTAGATACTGGGACATCCTAATGGGAAAGGGAACAATTCTGTGCAACCCACGGTTTGCAACAGATAAAGAAGACATAAATGTTTCATAAGCAGCGTTGAATCCTTTTGTGGATCAAGGATCAACCAGTTAAGTTCTCATAGGCTCATAAGCCTGAGATGAATCTTACCTCAGGAGTGCCTTTCAGTACCCAGGATATCAGCAGCATGGTGACTTGGATCTGCAACACCATCAGGCTCCAGGCACAGGAACTTCCCGAGATGTATGAGGGTGAATTCATTAAGATGTTGAGCAAATCATCTAACACCGAGTCTCCAAGATTGTTTGAATGAATGTAATACAAACATCTCACACTAAAAAGAAATGCATTCTAGGAATTCTCTATTATTGATTTAAAGTGTTTGATATAAACCCATCAGCCTATAAGTGATTTATTATTACATTCTATGATACTGATTCACCTGCTATGGCACTAAGATACAGCTGCTGACTTTTGCTTTTCTTGCACTCTCGGGTGTCTTCTGCCATGACTATTGAATTTTTGTGGCATGAAGAGATTTTCATTCTACCTCTAAGGTCAGCATATGGATCCTAGTGTACATTTCACAAAATGTGCTGTTACATAGCAAATACAGTCTATCAGCAATTTAGGATCTTAGACAATTTAAGAAAAATTGTTTCACTTTATCCCACATGTTGTATTTATTAATGGGAATATTTATTTTAAATTTATTTTTCTAATTCATTAATTGCAAAATTAATAAATAAAAATTATATTTAAAGGTTACTACAAGATTTGCACACTTAACTTAAAGGAGGACAAATTTTCAGGTCAAGTCTATAGTACAGAATGATTACAAGAATGAAGAGAAATTTATCACAAGATTGAAAAGTAAGCAGTGTATATGTTCAAAACTCCATATCTACCCAGGAATAAAGCAATTACTAAATTAATCTGCACTCTTTACTAGTTCCTACTAGCTCACCATATTCCTTTTTTAATAAAAGAAACAACTGTTTTCTAATTTTTAAGGGATTATACAGTTGATAAATGCTACTAATTTAGTCTAAAGCTGCAGATGGTTATAAAGATAAATAAATGAGAAGATGACAATCCTGCACAACATTCCTTGTGAAGTTAGTTTTGGGTCTGTGAATCACCTGTAAACTTACCTTGACCTTTTATTTTCTTACTCTTTCTGACAAAATCTAATGTTTCAAATAATGCATTTCATATCATGGCACTAAGCCATTTTTATAAGGATTTCTATAATGTGCCATTTAAGATTCAGTTTATCCTTCCAAGGCTGTTTTAGACAGAAAATTAAAGCAAAAACTCAGACAACCACATTAATGTTTTGACTGGCAAACACAATTACCTATGGGACTTGAGTACTAATAGCACTTTTCTGGCACATAGCTGTAAAGCAAACCATTGTGAATAACTGGAAATCCTGTCAGGATCTAATTAGAAGAAATAGGGCAAAAAAACAAGTGAGAAGTTGTCTGTGACTTCTTGGTAATCTCATGATTATGGAGTGACATCACTTGCAACAATTTCATAGTAACTCCTTAAAGTCACTGAGGGTTAAACACAGTGCAAGCCTAACTTGAAATGGGCTTGGAACTTCAGGTTCACCTTGGCTGTAATTGCTGGCTGTGTCTCAAAGCAAGGCCTCTGAATCATGATTCAGAGAGCTCTCTGGAGCTCATGGAATGTCAAGAGCCTGCAGGGAAAGTGAGTGTGGTCTGGATTGTCACAACTGGGTTTACAACACACACAAGTGTTCAGTAACAGTGAGAGCAGCTTGGTGCTTCCCATGGGAACATGCAGGAACTACCCAGGAGCCCAAGGCAGCTTTCAAATCTTGCTGTTAAAGAGAAATGAAATCTGCCATTCCTGCCAGTCTAACACTGCTTTACACAGAGATAAATTTCACAGGTTCTTCTCTGAGAAAATTGCTAGTCAAGGTATGAATGAATGCCAGACTCTGTCACAAATACATTTGTAAAATTTCCAGGGCCCACATAATAGGAGGCTATTTGAAAGAGTGTTAAAACAATTTCTTTTAAATATCATGAGTTCTTTCTATGCTAAAACTTAAAATCTTTCTCGAAAAACCAGGAATCACTTACAATTGCTCCACAAAACACAATAAATAATGTAAATAGATAAAAGAACAAAAACTGGAAAAATGGTAAATGGGAAGTAGGTATAGAGGAAAATTCTGAAAATATTATTGAATAGTCTTGCTTCAGTATCTCATATATTTCAGGAAAATTTTTTTCTTGTGAAGTAGCTCAAATGAAAGGAAAAATGGTGCTAGCACATAGAGTTAAGATAAAAAATATTATAAACAATATTCCTATTCCCTTATTATTATTTCAACATATTACAAAACTCACTGCATGTTTTGCATTGGAGGCTATACTTTCTGACTTCTTTTGCCAAAAGGAAACTTTTTCATAATTAAGTGCTGCTGCTGTTTCTCCCTCACATTTAGAACTATTTGTTTATTATCTTTTCCAGCATATATTAAAAGAAACACAACTGTACACCAAAGCATTTGACAGGTCTGCTTTTGCAGGGGAAAGACTGTTTTTCTATTTAATTCAATATTCCTCTAAAACTTGGTAAGAATAATGGAAAGTAGTCCAGAAGCTGCCTAGTACCTGAGATCTAACTCCTATTCCCCCATTTTCAGTATTTTGGGACTGAAATCCTGTTTGGATATGCTCATGAGTGTAGTTGTTACAAGGAGATGGAGATGGACAGAATGTACCTACAGTGGATGAGTCAGAATTTTTCAAGACAGAATCTTACCCCTAACACAGGCCAAAAGCAGATTAAAATATAAAATTTTGAGAATGATAGAAGCACAAGTGATACAGTTGCTTACACATTGACTCAGAGAAAAATGGTCTGCATTGAGTCCGTGGTTTTGGGAACATAATTCAATACAAGAAAAATCCTATGAGCAAACGAAATTTGAGAAATATCTAAGAGATTTGGAAATACAAGTTTACAGATGTATTTCTAATGCTTGCAGCCTTTTAAAACTTATCCTAAACAGAATAGAAAAATAGAAATTAATAGTATTAACTAACACTATTGCAATTAGAACCTGCTCTGTTCTGCCACTCTTAAACCAGCTCTGCTGCTTTACTCTCCTCTTGCACTACTGCAAAACCTTTTTCTCCTGCAACTTTAAAATAACCTCTGCCTTTTTCGAATCTAGAATGCCACTGAACTTTATCAACTGAGCTCTTCTTAGCATCCCAGCATTGCACAGAGCCTCTGTCAAAGTTTTGAGCTGTCCCACAGCTGTTGCTGCCTGCCAGTGCACTGCTCTGAGGCTGTCTCAGCCCTGCTAGCACAGTTTGCCTGTGTCACCATCTGCTGACTTTGCACTACAAGTGTCACAGAGCTGCCTGTGGGCACCCACCTGTGAACATAAGGTTCTCCCAAATTAACCACATCACCTCTTACTTAGGTTTGCATTCTGGCTTAGTCTAAAGCCCAAGGGACTCAAACAGAGATTCTTCAAGATACACTTTCAGACTTTGCATTGTCCTCTTCAGCTGTGTAATGACTTACCAAATGATTTTTTAAACCCACATTTACTAACACTGCAAACTGGAATGACTGAAAGGCTAGGGAGCTGCTCTGCTTCTTTGCAAGCCCAGATTGGTATAACTGAAGTCACAAGGAACATGATAATTTATAGAGCTCCTGCTATGCTGGGCTGCTCAGGCAAGGGCTCAAGGGCAAAACATGGATGTAGTTCAGAAGGCTGTCTTTGCCACAGCACAAAAATTTGCAAATTTGATCACAAGAATACATATTTTACTTGAAGAGTGGAAGTTGGCTTTATACAACAGCTTGAAAATCATGTCAAAACTGATCTCAAAGTGCAAAGTTGTTTCAAATGAAATATATCAAATAGTAAATCTCTAATAAATATAATAAAAATCACTTTTCTTTCTGTGGTGTCTCTCCTCTTGGGAGGAAGTTGGCATTTTTCATTGCAACAGCATCTATTATCTCTCTTTAAACATTTCCCAATTTTAGCAGAGAAGACTCCACCTTCTCCCAATACACAATAAACAAAACCTGTCTAAGGCTTCAGCCCTTTTCAAAATCCCAAAGTTGCACATGGGATAAAGAAAGAAACAGGATGTTAAAGTAAATTACACAAAAATAGGAAGAAGGTTGTTTATGAAATGGCAACCAGAGTCCTGACATATACAGTATTCTCACTGTTTTTTCCTTTGCCATAAGTTTTCTGACCCTTCTGGTTTTTTGTTTTGTTTTTGTTTTTTTTTTCTGGCTGATTTATTCATCAGCTTTTTCTATCACTATGGCAAAGGCAAATATCCTCTGGAAGGAAGACATTTTCCCTCCTCCACGCTTCCTCTGGTACACAGAAGAAAGAACATCAATTTATTATCCTGCCAAAGTTGGCCACCTGGACAGACACCCATCATTCTCAGAACAGAAATGCAAGAATGCTAGAATGTGCTCTGGCAAAATCTGTCTGAGGAACAGATCATTTCCCACATTTGCCTTTACTGTAAGTCCAATGTCTAACTTACAGCAATAGTCAACACCAGTGGCTTCAGCAGAAGATGAAGGCTGCTCATAACTGGCAAAGTTCACTGCACAGTTCTTTAAATAATGTCCTTATTTGCTGAGATTATGTCTCCTTATTTGAGGTATGACTTCCTTCTTTAGCTTGACTCACTTTACTGCAATTATTCCTTCAACAGCAAAAAACCACAAAATTGTTTTAAAAGTCAAATCCCATTCAGAATGAACAATGCATACAAACACTGGTAAATACTGGTGCATATAAATTTGTCTAATTTGAGCATTTTATCTCTGAAGACAGGAAGAAACTTCCCAAAAGTTTCCCACCTACAAATTATCATGTAATCAGATCAGTTTCAGGAATCACAACATACTTAAATCAAGGAAACACAAAACATTAACTGGAAATGAGAAGAATTCTCTCTTATTAAATCACAGTTGATGCTAATCTTTGGATTAAGAAAGTAATCTTCCTCATTTCATCCATGCTGTGATATTTATAACATTCAAACAGCCTATATTTAGTCTGTGACCTTTACATTTGACCTTTAATTGAAAGAAGTTATAGAAAGGCAGATAAAAAGACTTTTTAAAAAAAAGTTTAAGGTTTATTTAGTGATTTATATATATACTGCAGATTAGTCATGAAAATGTCTTCTGTATGCTACCTTTATTAAAGGTACGTAAACACGAATTTGTTTTCTGGTGCCACAAAAATGCTGTATCTGCATCTATTTTGTCAGGATTAAGACTCATTTTAACAATGAATTTATTAGTCCTAGTCTCTACACAACAGGGAATTTATAGCTTAAATCATGTTAGATATATGTAAATCTCAGTTAATTTAAAAATGTTTTTCTCAATTTGCGGGTGAATACCAATATCACCAAGTTGTCTGCATGCATAAAAGCAGAGGCCAAGGATTACTCTTTCTGATGGAAACTTTCATTTGACTTGTTTAATAAGCTCAAAGGAAATGGAAAACACTGTGAATGGACCACACAGGAAAGTTTAAGACTTATCTGTAGTAGCAAAAGGAGAGAAGACTTAACTGCATTAGCAAAATGCCTCTGTATTCCAAGTTCTATTGGACTCCTTCTAGGCAACTCAAATGTTGAACCAATGTATCTATATCCTGAATTACATCAATCTTCAAAAGTACTGTATTCCCCACAGGGCACATAAAATCCATATACAAGCAATTAGGAAAGTCATTCTCAATTTCAGTCTCTTTAAAAAATGGCTGAAAGACATTTTAAATTGAAAACCAATAAATATTCACCCATCTCTTCTTTTGATTTTGATGTAACTGTCATGTGTGCTCTCCAACAGAACACAGAATTCATCTCCCTGAGGCAGGTACTCAATTGCTTCCAGTACCCTGGCTGACTTCTCCTTGTGTAAAACATTCTATTTCTTATCATATTATTATAGTTGGGGTTTTTTAGTTTATATTCTAGTCATATTTTTATAAATGTCTATCACCGCTGTCACATAGTAAAGCATCAGAGATAATAATAATAATAATAATAATAATAATAATAGTAGTAGTAGTAGTAGTAGTAGTAGTAGTAGTAGTAGTAGTAGTAGTAATAATATGAGGGGGAAATCAAGACAGTTGAGAGGCAGGAAGATTTTTATGTTTCTCTATGGAGAAATAAGTGACCAGAATGATATGGTGACATAAACATCCATGAGTCTTTCCTAATGAGGGCCCTGTAAATTGTACCACCAATGAGGTATTGAAAGTTCATAATTTGCAATCACTTCAGAAAATTGTTGGCAAGGATTAGCACTAGCCATTGAATTTTGATTCTTTTGGACCAATTCAGTGAGCCTTGTCTTCCTTTGGAAGGACTTCAAAATTATGAATGACTGCCGAGAAAAGCAGCCTTTGCTAGGAAGAAACAATACAATGCAATTGGTCAGTGGAAGTTCCCTGCTGAATTTTTTTACCTGCAGCCTTTTAGGGAGCAAAGGGAGGGAGGGCCTTCCATCTGAAATAATAAGCCCCAACTATGTTACAGAAACCTGGTTACAGAAACACAGGCATTCACACAATTATGTTAAAGAACATTAGGTGCTTTTAAGTTAAGCAGTATCCACCCTGAAATGGTTTCCTGTTTTTTAAAACCTAGCTACTGATGCTAAATGCTAAAAGACTTGCTTTAATGCAGCTCATCTCATTACTGCCCCTACATCCTGTTTGTAAATCTGTCACTGAAATTAAGCTGTCATCCAGCTGTGAAGTCTGTCCAAACTGACCACTGCTACATGCCAAACTAGAACCTGGTGTCAACTTTCTTGAGATAAGAGCCTGTCTTCTCATTTTCACTGTGGGACACCTCATGTGTCTGAGATCCTACGGGAATAATTAAAAGCCTTAAAAGCACACACAAAAAAAGGAAAAGTGAACCACTGAACTAAACTCATCTTCTAGTTTTTGAAGAATTTCTTCATACAGCTATAGGGTTAGTTATAGACTTTAGAAACACTCATTAAAACCATAAAGATACATTTACAGAAACACAGCTTCACAGGATAAAAGCAATTAGTCACAGATCAAATACTGTTAATAAAATGGAAGTGCTTTGTACTTCCAAACTTGTTCTAGTGAAGATGACTATTGATCAAAATACTTTCTTAGAAACTCCCACATCAATAGCTATATGTAGAAACAAAAAAAAAATTACATAGTCAAATCTGTATTGACATCATTTGATTAAACAAAATCCTTCTCAGGGTCCCTTCCAAGGCATATCTCTGTTCTAGCCCATTTTCTCTCTTGGATAAAAAGAGACTGAATTAAGAAATTCATTTCTTAAGTCATTCAGACTTAATTCTAAGAAAGCTGGAGAACGGGTGTTTAGGAAGTGCTGCCCTTCCAGGTCATGCCAAAAATCTTAAAAGACTTTCAAATTACCTCAGATTTTTTTATCTTGTAAAATATTAATTCTCTAAATAAAGATGTAAAATAAGAATTTCTCAAGAATCTCCTAATTTGCTTAGCATATTGTTTTTCCTTGACATCTCAAGCAATAGTTTTCAAAGTCCAGGCTGCAACAGCATGAAATCCACTTAGACCTGCACTCCTGCATTACTGCACTGATCTGATTTTCAGACTTTAATGAAACCTCCACATTCTTTAAAAAAAAAAAAAAAAAAAAAATTGATCAGAAAATACAAAGCCTCACCAGTCTTCACTCATTATCCTTACAGTTCAGGAGATAAAGCACATTGATGGGAATTACTGTATTTTTCCTATAAATGCTTTTTGGCTTTGAGATAACTTCTGGAAATTTAGATTATTTTGAAATTGTCTACACTCTTAACTCCACTTGATTGTGTAAATTTTCTATACTACCAACATCCCTAAAAATCACTACAGAATCATGTCCTAGATAAAATTGCAAATACTTGATGTCCCTTTTGATATTTTTAATTTTTTTTCAATCTGTTAAGCTTTGAATCATGATCATTTACTACACACATTAATGCCTGTGTACATCCATATTTTACAAATGCAGCAGAAAATGTGTTTTACAGTTCTTGTTCATTTAACCATAATGGAGTTTAAAACTATTTCACCGGTATTTTAGCAAATCTCATGGAAAACAGACTAGTCACAGCAAAGTCCCCAGCAGGTGTCATGGTATAAATGCTACCCCTATAAAATAATTTTTAATATCTTGCATCCAAAAACGTATAGTTGACAGGCCTTATTTTAAGAAGTTCCTTAAAACACAACTCTGTGAATTTTTACTTTTAATTCTTTTTTTTTACCAAAAACTTCAGTTATTTCCAAATGGAATTATTATCCAAGTATGGTGCATATACCATACACACCCCCCATGAATCCTTTAGAGCAAATAAACCTCAGTCTCAGCTCCTGCTTGCACATGCCCAGGATAGTCCTAAATGCACCTGCATTAGCACAGCTGGGCTGCTGGAGCTGCACTCCCATGGTCTCTGGCAGTATGACATGCTATGAAGGAATTTTTGCAATGAGATATTTTATTTAAAATTGCTATTAAGGTTGCAAATCCACATTCTACAAAATGGGAAAGAAGATAATTGAAGTTTGTATGTTCCCACATATGTTTTTTCCCCCCAGGAAACCTTCTGTTTCTATATTAGAAGAGATTAATGGATTGTGGTAACAAGTGAGGGGTTAGACTATAAAGCAGACTCTTTGTTCCTGCACTTTTTCTCATTTAGCCACAATTAAAGTTACTGAACACTGTCATTTGCCTAATTAAACTAGTAAGGAATGTTCATTACTCTGAAAATTCAGGTGCTTAACTTAGGCAGTCTAAGTTAATAGAGTTGAAGTGCTCCAGAGAAGTGGGTAGAAAATATCAATAAATAATCAGTGGCAGTTGTCTTTCATGTTTTGGTGATCAAGCATGTTGGCCTAGGTACAATATAAACACACACATTGATTTCAGTACATCTATTATATTCTGAATAAGCTGCAAGGGAGGAGAAGGTTTTTAAATCCTGTTACTAATAGGAATTGCTGTAATATCCTCATGATTATGAGGAAATGCTTTGAGATTACAGACTAAAAAAAGAAGACATAATAACAGGGCTACAGAAAAAAAAACAGCTTTAGGCCATATCCAGCTCCTAACCTTTTTTACATGAGAAATAACACTCATTTTGTCCCATTTCCTACATCCATAACCACTTCTACAAGGCAGACCTAGATCCTCACAGCAATTTCCCTTGACAGTAGTTCCCATGTTTTGCTATATTAAGTGAACCTAAATTCCAGACAGCTCAAGGGAAATGACACCCCTGAGCAGAGACTGTGACTGGAACAGCACCTGGGGAGTCCTTTGGCTACACAAAGAAAGCACTTATTTTTTAGAAATGGGCCTGATAAAGAACTCTTCTGTTACAGACCATCTTATAAACCAATAAATCTGAGATGAATGAAGATTGGATGAGGAGGGACTCACAGATAACAGCCAGCACCTGTGGAGAACCCAGCAGTGCCTGCTGTGAGCCACTCCACAGCACAGGCTCCTCTGGGCTCCATCAGTTGGACTATGGAGAGAAAAACCTCGTGTAGAATTTAGATGTAACAGTGATTCCTAGCTGTGGAGGATTTGGTGTGATGTAACACTTGTAGTATGGAGTTACAACAGGGAAAAAGTACTGAAATTTGGCCTGTTTAATATCAGATAACTTTATATTTTTTACAATAAAAGGATTACAATAAATACACAAAAGTATATGCTCTGGAGGTTTCAAAAACTTCAGAATATTCAAAGGTTAGATTTCATCTTGGAGATATTTTCCAACCTTAATGATTCTGTGGCTACTATTATCTCCATGTTCAACCCCAGATGAACCTATGCTATGAGGCATAACTTTACTCACATTAGACCATTCTGCAACTTACATTAGACTGTCTGCAACTAGTTGTGGTACAAGTCATTGCCAGCTAGGCATCCCATAAAGAATAGGTTATGTTATACAAAGGCAAAGATAAGAGCTTGCCTTTTTTGTATGTTTACAACATACATAATTTTATGTACAATAATTTCATTTTGTTCTTCTCCTTTTTGGATAATCTGATGTTGTGCAAATGCCTTCCAAGTATGGCAGTGGTCTCCGCTGATGCAGTGGAGAACAGGAAGTCACAGTATAAATATCTAATGAGCACAAACATGTAAAAACCCTGTACCTTATGAGAAGACAGCTACAAAGAGAAAAGCACCCTTGGCAAGCTCCCTCACTGCCAAGAAGTTTTGCAGTACTGCAAATGCCCCAAATTACTTTGGTGAGGTCAAAACTGGAGAAGCCCAGCTGTGCAAACACTGAAACAATTTACATGCTACTGTTTGAAAAGAATCTGCACAACGCTCTAGGTCTCCAGATGGATGGGCAAAATTTTTCTCAGACTCAAAGGAACTTAAAATATTTCCTCCCTGACTATCACATGTCTATACTTCCTTCTTGTCTATTAAGGGCCCAGCATTCTCTGGTTCTCTGCAACTGTTGGGTACTTTTGTCCATGCAAACAACAATAACCTAGAACGATGAAGACAGTGTGCTGAATAAGGTAACTCGTTCTGACATTCTGTCTTTACAAATATGTAAAATATAAAACACTGATTACTCTCCCATGATAGAACAATTACAAGTGCTAGCATTTAAAGTCACAGCAGGTATGTAAAACTTCTGAACGTTTCTTGCAGTATCATCTCTTAAGTACCTGCGCTCTCCTCTTTCAACTTCCTTTCAGCTATCAGCAAATTAGGAGTTATTTAGAAATTCTTCTTTCTGGTAATTGGTTTTTCATCTTATTTTCAGTAGTTCGGTTTGACTATCTTTCTTCTTAATTATGAAATCACCTGCACCTGTATATACTAGTTTCAGCACACTCATTTTTCCTTTGCATATTTATTTTGTCTTCCCTGTCAGTCAGAGGGTAACTTTAAAACTGCTTTTATTTTCTATAAAGACTTTCTTCTACACTGACAGGTCTCACATTTCCTATCACCATAATTGCTCTTGGGACTTTTTCCAGTCCTCTCAAAATCACATGATAAATATTCTCATTTCCTTTGCAATATGCCTTTCCAAAAGTCAGTTTCTTACACTTTGAATTACAGCCAATCTCCCATTCAGTATGCTGAACGCCTCTCTTATGCCTTTGCAAATATTTCCTCACCAGCATCTGGAAAAAGTTAGCAGATCACGCAGTGACTACATTTTCACAAGCCATTAATGCTTCCAGGCACTACTGAGTGTAGTCTGCAGTTGCCCTGATAATTAAAACTAGCAGAACTGTAAGATATTTTATAGCAGGCATATTTGCAGGCATGTCCTATGGCTTCCAATAGTAGCTAAATTCTCAAACTCCTTGCTTCCAAATACTTTGTATTGTGTGCTCATACTATTGTTCTTTTCCCACCTAGTTCCTGCTGCGTCACTCAATTACTTCATTTGTACAAAATCAGTACAATTAATTAAGATTTCCTACTATTCTTTCTTTCAGTTATCTGTTGGAATGCCCCCACCTACTTAGTACTTGGAAAAAATTTTCTGAACTATCGAAACTGAAACCTATTCCAGGGGAATAAAGGAAAAAAAAAAAAAGAAATGGACAAAACGTAGTATTTGTGAAACGAAATAAAACAAGATAGGATTTAATACTCTTAATACTAAGTTCAGTGCAGGCTCTCAGAACATCTCACAATATCAAAACTGAAAAAAAAAGATGTTATTTCATAGGTATGTATTTCTGATTATTAGTTGTGCAAAATACTGAAATATATACATACCATCAGTAGAGGGTATTAGTCCCAGTTAACTATGTAAAAGAAGCCTCATATATGCTTAAACGTTTTGCTAAAAGAATCCTTACTGTCATTAAATAAGAATGAAGGTATAAAAAATGCAAGAAACCATCCTTGCAGTTGGCAGATCATTCAGCAATGAACCCAGAGGCTCACAGGTTTTGTGTAAAAAATCTCTAACAAACTTTTACTACAGCAATCACATCTGTTCAGCAATCACATCTGAACATGTTTTGTTCATATGTACTAGAGCAAACACTGTTTCATGAGGATTTGAAATCTGTGGAAATACCCTTATAAAAAGGAGGGAATGGAAATCCCCTTCACATCCATTATTACTTCAAAATATTTTATATAAAATTATTATCATAGTCATGGATGGAGTTCAATGCTTATGAATATGTAAAAATCTTGCATTCTGGATATCTTGGGAGGATCTGTAGGGGCCCTTATGGTACCAGAATTTCCTGCTTATAACTATTCTTTCTCAGCAAAAACTTAATCTCTGATAGATATTAGTCCTTTCTTTCTTTAACTTATGCTGGAATAACTCTTGTATTTCGCAAGACTTAACTAGAACTGAAGGAAAAAGGAAAGGAATGTATGTGGTCAAACTAACTCCTGCTTCAAGCAAATGCTGCATCCAGAGCAGGCACAGAGAGGCGAGGCTCTTTCCTCTGGCTTGTTACACCGGTTATGAACGTTCTCATCTTCTTCTTCTTTGTCCTCTCCTGTGCTGCAGTGTGGCCACATTTCTCTTCACAGAGAAAAGCAAGGCACAACTTCCCAGGAATATTTCTGAGATGACATTCTCTGAACCTCAGAGAAAGGAAAAACAATTCTTATCTCATTGCTGTGCCTGTGTTGTGCCAAAGCAGAATGCAATATGGAGATTGTTTACCCAAAGTGGTGGTGTTTTGTTTCCTTGGCCTGTGTGTGTCTGTTGGGACTATTGGCTGACAGTCACAAGATTCTGTGCAACTCAGTGCAGTTGAGTGCTTGGCAGATTCAGTTTAAATGTAATGTAATATAGTGTAATATAGTATAGAATAATATAGTATAATAAAGTAATTAATTAGCCTTCTGATAAGATGGAGTCCTCCTCTTCATTCCTCTCCTTTGTTGGGAGCAAAAATATCTACTATACTGGAGCAAGTGGCTTTTAGACATTACTGCTGATAACAAAAACACTGCAGCTTAGAACTTCAGTACTACTCAGAGAGAAAGCAGAGAGAAAAAAAGCAAAAAAAGGGTGAGGGGCAAGTGGGAATCTCTGTCCTTCCCCCCACCCCTGGGTTCCAGAAGGAAGGCTGCAGCTCGTGGGTGAGGAACTTTGGGGAAGCTGCATTCAGTCCCTGGGCGGGCAGGCAGACAGGGCCACCCCACATAAACTATCACAGCAATATCAACAGCTGCAACAGGAGATGAGAAGGAGGATGCGTGTCTTTCCACAGGCTGACTCTGCAAATGCAGTCACAGGTTTGGGTCTTAATCCCAAACTGAGGCAAGGAGAAAAATGGTCTTTCAGGCTCAGCTCTTACTCTGTGCTCCAGCTGCCTTCCTCAGCAGACAGCCTGGGAGACACTGTGTACCTGAATCAGGGCAGCTGACTCTGGGTGTCTCTGAACACTGAGCCAGCACTGGGAATTTCTCCTGTGATTTGCAATGGAATACAGCAGCATATATTTACAGATGATTGAAATAAACATGATTCATTTGGGACCTTCCAAGGATGTTAAACACACTATTTTACCAGAAACTAATTTTTATGGCAGAAGAGTGATTTTCAAGCGACTATTGCAGTATAAACATATTCATAATAATCATCTGAACTTCTGATCTTCTCTTCAAATTAGTACACTGTAAAATGCCATGTCAATGAAGAGCCTATACAACACCCCATTAGAGGGCTGTATATTTCTAATGCACTCCTGGTATTTCCAAGAAATTAACTTTATTGTAATAAATAATTGTTGATTTATTCTGAGCAACTAACAACTTCAAGAAATGTTAATGCTTTCATGTACTGTCTGTCTTCTGCTAGAAGACTCACAAGGCTTTAGGCCTATTTCAAAAACCCTGCTTGGACTCCCTGTCAACAGTCACCAGCCAAAATTTAACTCTCATGGTACTTTTAGTATTTTATAAACATATGGCCCTTAAAATACACTGCTTTGATGAACTATCTTGTGAATAAATTAATACAAGGATAGTGAAAATAAGCAGTTTGTGATAAGAGGCTTAACAATATTAATGTTTAGAACATCTTTTTAAAGAAATTCACAGATTCAAAGTACATTAAACTTATCAACCCATGCTATCTTCAGTTAACCTATGACACTAAATCCAAAACCAGTCATGCTGGATTTCTTGCTGAGTGTGCCTATTTAGTGGCTGTTGCTGCAATCCAAAATTAGTACTTTATTTAGTATCAGCACTTTCTTGAAAACAAATACAAAGTTGAAAGTTATTTTTAAGAATGTGCTGTATCACACATTTAGAAAACACAAATAATGCCAGCAAACATGAAGGAGATGTACCTTATAGAAAGTCACAGGAAACAGAAATCTTACAGAACAAAAAGATCTTCCTATCACCAATAACTAGAATTTGGACCTGCTATTGTTTATTTAAAACACAGGGAAAACTCTGCTTCCTGTCACTATAGATGTATTTTGCTCCATATACAACATGACCCTTGACTTATAATAGACATCAGAGAACTCCTTGGCTTCCATTCAGTTTAGCCACTATAGACTGAACCTGCAGAAGGTTCAGCCAACATCCACACTACTTTAAAAGGATTTGACACATCATCAGAAAAAACAAAATAGGAGTTTCCTTGAATTCTAGGAGGAAAGCACTTGAATGGCAAAAAGCACAAAAAAAAGAAAAGGACAGAAACATTGCCAGGTCAGACAGTCCTGCTCCTTGTTGCTGAAGCAGCACGAAGCAGAACTCCAGCTGTTCAAGTACTACATCAGCCCTCCTGTATTTCTCAGGTTTTTTGAATGTTGAAACCTGCAGTGAGTTCTCCAAACTCCAGGACCAAATGGCAAACTGCATGGTACAGTCCCCACTAAGGAAAAAATGTGTGATTCCTAAAGACATTATAAATTAAGGCCAGTTTTTAATGCAGCAGCAGAAATGTATGGTTAACTAAGGACAAGGCTCATGATCTGCCACGTCTGAATACAAGTTGGTGGAATGGCAGCACTCACTGGATGGTGTTCCCCTTCCTGGGTAATTTACAGCACCTCTGTTTTCAATGCAAGTGGGCAGAGCAGCAAGAAAGTGTTGTCTCTAAAAGGTGTTAACAGAAATAAGAATTTTTCACATGTTGCTGATAGAAGGGAAAGACTTGGTTATAATTTCCTCTGAATTCTATTCCTAAATCCCACCTCTTTACCACTTTGTTGATGGAGGCCCTTAATGTTTCCCATCTCCTGGGAAGCATAATTTTCCCATTTAAACTTCAAATACATCCTTCCAGTATACTGGTACTAACTACAGGAGTTAAAAAGGACTCTGGAACCACCAAATACACAATAAAGAGGAGTTGGCAACTTCAGTGTAGCTTGAAATGGGAAGAAGATGTAAAAAAAATTGCTGCGAAATGAATTTTTTTCCTTATTTTTAAATAGATTGCCATGTTAGAAGTAACTGGTTTTTTGCTATTTGCTAAGCTAAAGGACATTTTTTTGCCACTAGGTGTTGTTCTAATAGCCTTCTACTAGGTTCTTCAAATTTGCAATCCCACTTCCCAAATGAATATGCACCTACCTCTCTGCACACTTTCTACAAACTTTTGAACTTCCTCCACTGTGCCTTCTGCCCACAGATGATTCCTTCTCTTCTAGTCTCTCCTGAAGCTTCTTCAATAAACTTCCTGTTTTCCTGACAGTGTTGACTATGTCCATTATCACATTTTCACTTCCAAGGAGGTGTCTTGTTCTCCCATTCCTTCCGATCCCATTTTCTCCTCTTTGTTCCAACTTTGCTCTGTTTCTTTTTCTGCTTGTTCCTTAACACTGTCCTTGTAGGCTTGCAGTTCTATGATTTGCTTTCACATGCTGTCTTGCAAATTTGTGAGCATTACAATTTTGGAATTATATTAAGCTTTTAAAGTCATCTTGCTCATGCTTTTTTTGCTGGATTTGCAGAAGTTCTGCAAGAGTTTTCCTAGCAACTACTAACCTTGAAGCTTTCCTAGCATTTCCAAATTATTTTCATGCTCACCCATACCTCTTCCTGTCACATTAATAATATATTGAACTCTGTAGGAACAATATGGTATTTTTTTGCTACCTTCTGCCATGATAAAATCCTACTAAATCAGTTATTTTTTGCATCTCTTCGTGACAGATGCACATTTGTGTAATCTGTACAACACTACCTCACCTCAACTATTGAACTCCTCTAAAAAAAAGGACTATTTCTTTAGCAAAAGATTTTGGTTCAAATATAGCATGCTGCAGCGCAGACCCCTTCCCTGCATAAGCAAAAGATACAACTGAAAAGGCCTAGAGGCTGGCTTTACTACAAATGCAAAGTTGCTTCTCTGACAGGGTTCTATTTACTTTAAATGTTGAGATTTTAAAGTAATTACAAATTAAGACCTCCCCAGACTTCCAAAGCTCCCAAATGTTTTTGTTCATTTGTTTTGTGTTTTAACAACTTTGACATTCTCTTAAGCAATTCTTTAGCTTAAACTGTCTGCTTGCGCAGACTTCCAGAGCTTCCAGATGTTTTTGTTTATTTGTTTTGTGTTTTAATAACTTTGACATTTTTCTAAGGAGTTCTTAAGCTTAAACTGCATATTTGTGCTCTTAAATAGTAATTACTGGTTAGGTAAAGGCTTTAGTTTGCCTTGCAGTTTTAATAAAAACCACATTAATATATTCTTGTCTGACTTCCATTTCAAATGGATGAATTACATATATTTGTTAACTAAAAAATAGTAAAAAATAGAGATTATAGAAACTGACATATCATAATGAAAATAAATGCATATAAAGACAACTTAATGAGTGTCTTACAATAACTACCCCAGATATTTGCTTGAATGAAATGTATACTTTGGCAGTGTAAGCCCTTTAACTCTACTCTTAAAGTCATTAAAGGAAAGTTTAATGAGTGCTTCAGGGTGGATTATTTTTCCCCTCTAGGTTGCTGGACCAAATCAGATGAGTGTGTTGATTTTCTCTAATTGCACACACATGGTACATAGCTTATCTACTTCCATAAACAATAATGTATATAAACAGAAATATCTGAGCATATGTTTAAAAATCACAAATATGTTTAAGTTATGTTAAGGCAATGATGTATAAACTATTTCTCACAGTTTTATCTGTGTAGGCAATCTTAAAGCCATTTTACATCTGCTTTCTTTTTCATGTTTATATGCTTAAGTCTGTTTGTGTTATAAAACACAAAAGGTAAGTAATTGTATAAGCCTGTTCTCTCTCTAATTCCACTCTAAAAATTCTGACCCTGATTTTGCTGATATTTATTGAATTCCAGAGGCTTTCTAGACCAGAGGCTTTCTTAACTCACACAGCTTCACCCTGCTCACCAGCAGCCCATGATCCCTTTGGACCATAGTGCCATCTAGCTTCTCTTTTCCTGACCTCAGTAATTCCATGTGTGGAACACAGCTGAGTGATGAAGCAAAAGAAGGGCTAGGGAGAAATCATTAATAGAATTGTCAAGTTAGTTGGTTGTTTATCTAGACATACAGCTGAATTATGGGAGCCTGACAATAATCCCCTCTTTGATAATCCAAAAATGAGACAAAAGCATGTATTTTCCTTTGGAATAGGTCTTATTGCTACCCTTCAAAATGGGAAAATCAAGATCCTTACTGATGGTCTAGGCAAGCTACCAATGCATTTGGAAAAGCTCTGGCACCATACCAATACTAATACACACCTCACAGGACAGCAAAGGCAATGTGGCTAAATCCTTGCACATTGCTGAAGGCATTTGTTTCCTACAGAAAAATCTCTGCTTTCAAAGGAGCAAAATTTGAACAGACTTGGAACATTCCTTGAGATGCCTAGAAAGGAAAAAGGCTGTAAAAAGCATCTTTGCCTTCACATGACGTGGTGGGAGGGTAATGGACTTTCTTGCATACACATGGAATCTGAGATCCACTTAAAGATGCCTGGGTTCCATTTGCCTTTACAATATATGCAGGACCTAACTCTATGCAAGCATCAAACAAATCCAGTTCCTTTAATGAGGGTATAATTTCAGAACAAGAGCTGCAATGGTGGAACAGAAAAAGTCTCTTCCATGTCTGGGTCTGACTCATATCCTTGGCAGTTTCTGCTGGGCTACACAAGATCCAATCTAGTTTGCTGAATCTTTCTTTCTAATTCACTGCTGTGCTCGTTACTATGAGGAGGGATAGATATTTCCTGCTGTGTCCCATGAGCATGGTTTGCTCCTCCAGTGGCACCATTACATGAACTTCTTACTATTGGAAAGCCAAGTGTTGAATGCTGTTAATGCCTAAGGGGAAAACAGCTGAATCTTCAAACATTAATTTCAGAATGAACATCAAGATAAAAATTTTCCATTAAATCCTAGTAATCAACCAAAGTTCTTAAATGATCAGGGTATATTAAGGCCTTAATCCCTAAATAATTAACAGATTAATTGAGATTCCATTGGTCTTATTCCTTTCTGCATAAACCACCCTAAGTCTGTGAAGAGATGAGGATAAATGAGTTACTGAGTGTAAAGGTGGCACAAATGTGCAGTTCTTAGAGAGATGCAGGAGTTGGGGCCTTTTGCAATGGCCTTGTATGAAGGAGAACAGCTCAGATCGTTGGCTGGCCCCTGTAAAAGAGCAGCTGGAGCTCAGCTGCCTCCTTGTTCCCAAAGAGCTGACAGACACAGCTGCCTGCACTGGGACAGCTTCCACCAGCATCACACACCCTTGGTTAACAGCTACAGACAACCTTGGCACCCCTGAATGTTTTTATGGACATTCTTACCGAAAGCCTGTCCATAGACTATCTGAATAAAACTATTTCTACAATAGGTACCTATGCCAGCCTAAGAATGGCTGGTACAAAACCAGCTTTATACACTTCTGTTTGAAACCAAATATTGATGTAAAAATATTACCAAATATTTATATGACAGCAGTTCACCAACTTAGTTCCCAAAATCAATTAATAGAAAACAGTATTTCAATATAGTACTGTGTAAGTGATGAAAATAAGAAATAAAAGAACACTTCAGTATTTCTATAGGTATCTCGTTTACAGATATAAACTTGTATGGGCCATTCAACCCTGATTAAGCTGATCATAATTGATTTCAGGTTACAGATAAGAAAAACATATAATCAACTATTTTATTCATTAGGTTAACATAATATTTATAGTGTTAGATGGCACTAAATGAGATAATGGCTACAATACCCTTAGTTTTACATGTAGTGGGTTTTTATTCTGAGTTATTTATTGCACAGGTTGCATTCACACAGATTCCTCAATATATTTTTCCTAGAACCTTTTTTACATTTGGGAAGAGATTGTTTATACATTTGTATACTTATGAAACATTACTTTTTCTTTATAATTAAATGAAAATTGTCTCTGAAATCTAAAAGAAAATAGGCAAACTAAATTAATAAAATTTGCATAAGCTATCAGATAATGACTTAATTTTTTTTTCTCAGAGTTGTGCCCTACATTCTACAGAAATCAGACCTATTTTATCCTCTCGGAAGCCACACTCTCTCTGCCACCCACAACCTTGTGAAGTCTTGTAAACATGTGTCTCCCAGAGTCCTGATCTCCAGATCAGCTTCTGGGCATTAGGGCTCACCAGCTCCTGACATGACAGGGACCTTGGGAGGAGCAGCCAGGACACCTGGGACACCATGTGCTCTGCTGCAAAAGGGTATGGGCCCATCTACCACTCTGACACATGCTGGCAAACAAAGATTATTTCTCTGAGCAATAACTACATTTTAAAAATATTCCTAAATTCCCAAACTCAGCCAAAGAAATGCTCGTCAAGGGATATGAAGCTCTGACAAGTTTTGTCTATCTCAAATGAAATAAAGCTATAGTTCAAAAGGCTGCATATTTTATGATTAAATACACATGTATGTACATGTATGTACATAATTCTTGCATGTTGATAACTTAGTAAAAAAATATCTTCCTCTCAACAGTCTCAAAATGTATTTGTGTTTGGGCTGATACCAAGCATGGGACACTATCATCTCAAGGATTTTTTTAGCATAGTATGACTACATTGCAGAAGGGACTATAATTATAATCTTGACATTACCATAACGACCGTGGTTGCTATCAGGTGACAGGTATTATATAGATAATCAGTAGACAGCAATATTTAATGATGCATGAGATAAAAGAAAATTAATTCATGCCTTTAATTCGGTTCAGAGCCATCATTTGTTAAATCTGCATGTGACTGTCCTAATCCTATTCATATGTACATACCAGTTACATTAAACAACAAAGAGCCAAGCAAGATATCTGCTGTGAAATTCAGACAGCTTATATTTACTCTTTCTATACAATGAATATCTTTTTTACGTTTCTATTTATCTCTATTTTTAACACAATACAGTTCTACTGCCTTGATTTAATTAGCATACAAAAAAAAAAGCTAGTAGCCACTAGCTACCAGTGAAAGGTATAAAAATGTCTTTATTGGAATCAGATGGAAGCAGTAGTGAGGCTGACTATTTTTTCCCCCTGTTGCAACCTACCAACTCTTTCATTTAATCTGTCCTAGAGAAATAATGCTACAAACTGAGAGAAACTAATCTAGAGTAAGGGGAGATGCTCTGTTGAATGAAAGAGGGACAATTATGCTCACTGGAGGAGTGAATATGACTGAACATTTCAAATCCTGCAAGATTTTATCACTACCTTTATAAAACAGGATTAATTGAAAGAGATATTTTTGTGGAAAAGGACACTCCTGAAATGAAGTTTTTCATTTGTGTAGATGGCCATGTATGAAATGCAACAGCAGACAAAGGAGGAATACTCAAACATAGATATGAAGCAGCACTACTCACATATCTTCACAATATTTCTGGTTACTAACTCTGTGCAAACCTTGGTGCTCCTGTCTCCACAGCGACAACACTGCTACAGCCATCTCACTGAACCTTAGAATGGAAGATGCAAAGTTTATAGAGAATCACAAGAACAGTGTTTAATGAAATTATATCAAACTCAGTGTCAGAGGCTCCAGGCTGAGAAGAAACTGGATATGTCAGCACTGTGGTGCACAGAGGTAAGGGAGACAAAGGGGTCAGAAGCAATCATAGAGGATATGGAATACACATGAAGCAAAGTTTGCAATGTTTTATAAAACTGACTATTTTTCAATTCATCATCTTTGTCTCTCAAACTCTCCCTTTCACAGTTTTCCTCTGTTGCTAATGCTCACTTCGTTGCTTTGTGACTAACATTACACCTCCATCACATCATCAGCTTCAGAACAGATCAGGAGGGATGCAGCTCTTGCCTGAAGCATAGCTGGGTTTTTAATTCTGCCCTCAGACTGCCCCACAGCAGGTGAAGACAGCCTGAACCCAAGGCATCTTTGGTCTTAAGTGAAGCTTTTCAATAACAGCAGCTCTGTTCTTGTTCTGTGTGCCCTGGCTCTTGAGCCACCAGAGCTGATTCTGTCCAGTAAGGATGAGATTTATTTTTCCTTCCTTTGTGTTTCTCTGGTAATTAATACTAATTATGCTTTTCATCGGCTTTCAATTCTAGAGCAGCAGGAAAACCTTGGAAGCAGGAGTGAATCTCACAGTACAGAAAAAAGAGACATTTAAAGGATGCTGAAAAATTTTGGCAGAGGCACATTTTTATTATTCATTATTTCAACCCATTGTCTTACAAGAGGAAAAGTTCAGCATGGTGAAGTCTAAGGTGCTACACAGCTCCCTTGATTGGCTTCAGCTCTCCTTCCAACTGGCAGTTTGCTTTCCCTCTGAACACCTCAAAAGCTTGGCTCTACACTGATGACAAGCCTGATGCATGGGATTCCAGGTTAGACATCCTGCAGTTTTCCCTGAACTCCAAACAGCTAACCTTCCTGCAGTGGTTATTTTGCCTCTTCAGAGACCCACAGCTTCAGGCAAGAAAGCAGCCACAAATGTTTTTTCTCGGGATTGTTTCCAGTGCTTTATTTTCAGGAATATCTATGCAGACTGGGTGTAGGGCAGACTGCACAGGGACCTTTACCACACTGAACTCCTTGACAACAAACAGGCAAGGTGGCCCACGCTCTTCAAGCAGAGCTATTTTCCTGTAAGGTCGTGTTTTCCACACCAGAAGAGATCAATAGATCACCATGTATGGTAACAGATTGGTTTGAATATCTGCATAAACGTGCTTATTCTGTAATGGCACTTTTAAGTTACTATGATTGAACTCTTCAGCCAAAAAGATTTCTTCTCCAGCCTTCGAACTATTTTTAAATTTTTCTTTCACATTATCCTTTTTTTACACAACCTTATTCAAATGCAAATATCTGTAAATATAGACAAAAAAATTTGTCCACTGCTCTGCACAGTAAAAGCCCAACTTCAATACCTACTCACTCTAAATAGAAATTTAAGTATGTGGGATTTGTTCATCACTTCTTTAGTTTCAGTTTACAACTGTCTCCCCAAAACTTACCCAGATCAAGGAGTTGTGCCCTGATCAGCAGAATCAAGAACTTTTCACTTAGTGAAGAAAATTACAGAAGATACTGAAGAAAGGGGAAGAGAAGGAAAGAAAATAGACTATTACCCTGGTAAAATGATGACAGTGCATGGGAAGGATTGACATAAAAGAGCAAAAAAAAGTAGCTTTCTTAGAAGTTAAACAGTCACGAGAAAAGCTATTTTCGCTGCCATTTGAGAAAGGGACTTCTGAATTTAAAGAATATTGCAATAATCTAGTTATGTGATTTAAGATTAAATAGAAAGCTAAAGTATATGTTGTCACTTTTTTCTTTAATGAAATGCTACACTTAAATGTCTTCATTTGAAAATAATCTGTATGTGGGTTTTTTTAAAAATAGCATCTACTTGGTAGTTAGGAAAAAAAGGTTCACAATGTGCTTATGGCTGAGTGAATCTGGAGGTTAGCTAAGATGTTATCTCCTGTCAGTGCCTGTCAGTCCAGCACTGCTGTTGAATGCAGTCTCCACAAGACTGCTGATGCAACTCATACCTTTTTTGATTTAAGAGTTTAAAGAAAATTTGCTGGTGTATGGAATGCTTTGTTAAAGGAAGAAATTGATAATACAAGTGCATGTTTTTATTTATTAAGAAAAGCATAGAATTGTATTTCCTCACATACAAAGAATCAAAGAATCTGAGATTGTTACTTTTATCATAATCCCAGGCTCTTCTGGCTTTCAGATTTTTTCTGTGTTGTTTCTCAGGATCAAACTGTTAGTGCCGCTGTCCTGCCTTCTTCATCTCCCCTTCATAATTCCCCAGCTTCACATTGCTGCCTGTACTTTTTACACACCTATTTTGGAGGCAATGATTGCCCAGTTTTGGTGGAGACTCATATTGCTGTGAGTACCTAATGCCACAAAGCAGCTCTAGGACGTTTTATAACTATTTTGAATTAAGGGTGACTTCAAAAGATTGAATCCAAACTCTAACTTCAGGAACACCCACTGCAAGCTATTTTCACAAATAACCCATGCCTCAGGGTGTTGTTTTGAAGCATCACAATTTTACTTTCAAAAAGCAGGTCCCACATGAATTTCTGCACGGGCAATTCACAAACTGAGTGGCAGATTTATTTGGGCCAAAATACACCAAATGGCACTTTTCAAGCACATCAGTGCAACTGCCCACAATTCATCCAGGCTTTTACTACTCCTACCTGCTCTTGTTTCCAGAAGCCCTGAGAAAAGAGCAAAGGAACAGGCAACTATTGCACGTGTACATCATGGCTGATCTGCACTATTGTAACACTACTGCATCAAAAACTCAATGCTTTAATGAGCTCTCACCTCCCATCTAAAGCACATGAAGGCAGCTAATACATGTCAATGCCAGCCAGTCTAGGAAGGGCAGCTTCAGGCCATGCTCACACAACTTGTTTGGCACAACACCAGAGGAAAGGAGCAACTCAGTTCAAGCAAACCTCATTTGAATTGCTGACAGGATTTTCCATCATCTTCATTTACACCTCTTGAAAGAGTGTTGGTTGAGACATTTTAAAGGACATATCCCTTGTGTCTGTAAATTGGCAACACATCCCTTGGGTCTGTAAATCAGTTGTTTGAGCATGACAGAAATTCACATTGAAGAAAAGTCACCATTAAACTAGCAGAGGACATATAAATCTCTAAATTAAAGCATAGAATTACAGAAAGTGAGAATGAAATCCATTTCCTTAACCCAGAAGCAGTGCCACAGAACCAGGAGAACTTGAGCCAAGCCGAGCTTCCATTGCAATTTACCACGGAGTATTTACAAGGTGGAAATACAAAGATTATGGCTGTAGAACAAGGCATACAGGACTTTTCAGAGCAGAGAAACTGATCTTGAGACAAATACTCTTTCTTAATTACTTTAAATTCATTTTTTACTGTGTAATGTTATTTAGGTCACCTGAGTATATTAAAACAGTCAAATATTTACAGTCAGATGTAATTACATCAAACTTTCCAAGGGATTTCCAGGTGTTTCTGGAATTGATGCATAGCATAAGGATAGCTGTCTAGAGTTTTGTACATCATAGCATTTTATACATGTTTGCATTTTAAAGGTGGTCTATATAAAATACAGGCATTTCAGATTTAACTTGCATGCTATCTCACAAGGGAAGAAGCCCAGAAGTTCCAGTTATCTGATGGTTTGGACATTGAATTTGGAAAAATGTTATTGCTTTCATTCCAGACTAATGTGTTCCATAGCCAAAAACAGGGGAGAGGCATTGTCTAATTTTTTTATCTTAGAGTTTGATTTTTTTTTTTTTTTTTTTTTTTTGCTTATGGGCCCAGTAATGAGCTTTACCAAGTGTCTCGAGTTCCTTTAGCCATGGTGGGAGATGCAATATGCATTCTTCTGTGGGTTCCAGCCTAAGGATTATTTTGTAGTTGAACAGGGTCTTACCCTCGGGTGGCCCTTGGTTGAACTTTATTTTGGAAGTGCACCAGCATATTTTCCAGGATTGGGATAGATGAAGTCGAAGCAGTTTTCCTTCTCCATTTGCTCCACAAAGACAGCTAAAGCAGAGCCACTGAGATTAGGATGAGATATTACAACAAGGATATAGGGGCTCCTTCACTCTCCAAGATATGTGCACAGTGTTAATAAAATCAATCTTGCATATTTTATATGTTCAATATTTCCTTGCTGGCCCTCTGCATCCTTCTGATGCCATCACTCAAAGGAACACTGTCTCCAATATGAAAGAAGAAGCTTTCTGTAAAACTCAGACTCAAGGAAACTTGTTTTACTTTCCCACAGGTACTTGAAAGTGGCTAAAGCTGTTTTCGAGATGTTCATACATTTTCTGGATGTCAATTAAAGAAAAAAAGAACCCTTTTGAGGTCTTCATTCTTTGTGATTTTCAAATCCTGATCTTAACAAGTATCTCTTCTGTGATTATGGAGATTTTTTATGCCAGGAAACAAAATATTGGTATGGGACTTTTAGATACATCATTGTATCACAGATACCTAACAGGTCTTAGTCTTGGGGAAAAAATTAAATTATTCCCTTCTCTTAAAGCATTTTCTGTGAAAACTCAAACTCATCAGGTAAAGCAAGCAAAGTGTGTGGGCCATTATAAAATATGGCCAAAAGGCCTTTTATATTATTACCTATCATGTGCCTTTTCCTTTTTATTATCCCATCATTAAACTACCCTCATGAGAGCTCTAAGTTTGTGTCACCCAATGCAACAAACTCTTGTGACAAAGTTTCCTATGTTCCCATGGGTCCATTCTTCTCGAGACAGCACAGCTTAGGTGATACTGCTTGTGGATGCCCACGGATTCAGAACACAACTACCTTCTTGGAGACGCTTGTGCCAGAAGGCAAACACAGCACTAAGTATCATCACCATGAGAACAGCAGCAACTGCGTTGGAAAAGAGGAAGGAGGAAGTCAAGCAACAGAGAAGGAAATAGAAGGATTTTAAGAGCATTCCTGGGAGGAATGGGCCTGCAGCACTCACCACCACAGCTTCGGTGTGAGGAGCTGTCTCCTTTCCAAATGCCACACAGAATCTGTTATTTTGTATCTGGCAGAGGCTGTGAAATCATACTTCTGCAATAATATATTTAAGAGAAATACAACGAACTGGTAACTGAACAGGTGACAAGGTTAGATGGACAACACCAGCTTTCATATTGCATTGTATTTTATCGAGTGCCCATGGGCAGAGACCTTTGTTAAAACAGGCCTTAAAAAGATTTCAAAACAAAATATCCAAACCAGATCATCACAAAGGTGTGTATGTTTTTCTTTTTAACAGTTTCCACAGACAGCATCATCCTGGAGTTTGCCAGAGAAAGCTGAAGGAGGGTCTTGCACGGAGCACAGAGATCAGGTATGCTGGGGAAAGGAAGCAGCTCCCGGTGTCTGTGTGCGTGCGTGTGTAATGAGACACCTGCCAGTCCTTCACAAACGAACCTTGTGTTCAGGGAGCTCACTTCAAAGAACTACTTTAAATGCTGAAAGAATTACATCGATTTTATAAAAACAAACTTGCATATGTCTCAGAAAGAGGTGTCTAGGTGCCTGTCTCATACTGAAATCTTTAGAGCATAACAAGAGTTACGTGCGTTGCCATATTTACCGGTTATCCCAGATTCCTAAATCCAGAGCTTTGACTGGAGTCCTGGCCGGCTCCTGGGGGCGGACAGTTCCGTGCCGGGAGCGGGGCTGAGGGGGCGGCCGGGAGCTCCCGCCCCAGTGTCCGTCCCGGTGCCTCGGGGAGGCACCCGCCGCTGCCGGGCCGTGCGGTGGAAGGGGGAGCGGGCAAGAAGTGTGTGGGGTCACAAAGGAGCAACAGGAGGGGAAGAAGCGCTACCGGGGGCCGGGCGGCTCGGCTGCCCGACGGGCGGTGCCGCCGGCGGGGGTGGCGGAGCGGCCTGAGGGGCCGCGCCCGTTCCCGCGCGCGCGGCCCCGGCCTCCCGGCGCTGCCCCGGGCCCTCAGCGCGGCGCGGCCGCGGCGCTGGCGCTGCTCCCCGTGCCCCGGCGCCGCGGCAGCTGCGGGCAGGGCGGGGCACCGGCGGGGCCCGCGGCGGCGGCCGAGGGGCGCGGGGCGGCGGCCGGGCCCTCGCCGCGGGGCAGGACGGAGCGGGCCGCCCGGCGGAACTCCTCGCTGCGCCACGTGTAGAGCAGCGGGTTGAGGGCCGAGAGCGAGCAGAGCAGCAGCCAGCTGGCGGCCTGCAGCGCCGGCGGCGCCGGGCGCAGGAAGAAGCCCAGGAGGCTCACCCAGACCAGGGGCTGGGTGCCCAGCAGGAACACGCAGCAGAGCAGCAGGACGGAGACGCTGCTGAGGCGGCGCTGGGCGCGGCGAGGCGGCGGCGGCGCGGCGGGGAAGGGCAGCTGGTGCAGCAGGTGGAAGTTGAGGACGCTGACCCGCTTGGCGCTGCCCCGCACCCGCCGCACGATGCCGAGGTAGCAGTGGAGCAGCAGCGCGGTCTGGCCCAGCACGGCAAGGGCGAGGAGCAGGGCGGTGTAGCGAGAGCTGCCGTCCGACTGGGCTGAGCCCAGGGTCCAGAGCCCGGGCAGCAGCGGGACCGGGAGCAGGGCGAGGGCCCAGGAGAGCCCGATCATGCAGCCCGTGTGTCTCCGCTGGTAGAGGGCCTGGTACACGCTAGGCAGCTTGGTGATGAGCACGTACCTGTTGAAAGCCACCAGCAGGTGCGAGGCCAGGGAGACGGTGAGGCCGAGGCCCAGGAGCCCCCCTCGGAGTAGCCGGTACTCCGCCGAGCGAAGGGAGGAGGAATTGGGGGGCAGCAGCCCCAGCACAGCCTCCTGGGGCATCCACAGGGCGCACACGCTCAGGTCTGCCGCACAGCCGTTCACGATGAAGGCATTGCTGGTTGTCTGCAGCTTCTTGAAGGAGAAGACTAAATAGATGACCATCACATTGGATAAAGTCCCTGAGATAGCTAAGACTGCGTAGAGCAGCGACAGAAAGATGCGGGTCCCGGAGGAGTCCTCCCAGAGCAGCAGCAGAGGCGAGCTAGCACTCCAGGAAGAGGCGTTGGGCATCTCGCTGAATGCAGCTCAGTTTTGACTTCGCCCTGTAAATCCCATCCTTGTCTGGGTCAGAAGTTCTGCTGCAGGAGTCACCGAGCACACGGGAGACTGTGCAGCTGAAGGACTCTAAGGCAGGTTTCAGTCATACAAGCTGTAAGGTCCAGAAAATGCTGTTTGCAATAAGGATCCAAAAACCAGCAGTGTCCAAGGCAGGTAGGCAGCAAGAGTGTCCACAGATTGTAGCTGGTGAAGGTGGGTCCATAGGGAGGCAAATGGCTGTTGGCAGACCAGAGCACGACTGAGGTTTCTGTAGCTGTGAAAACAGCAAAGCAGCAGCACCTTGCAATCGGCAGCAGAAACGGCAGCAACTGATACAAAGCTTTGCAGTTTCTCCTGTGCCACAGTACGTACACTGTATATCATTCCAGGAAGATTCAGCCCTTCCACTCTTCATGAATTATTCAGCAGATTTTCAACTTGTTAAATCAAGAAGGAAAAAAAAAAAAAAGCCAAACCCTATCATGCTCCAGAAATACTCCAACTACACAGTCTGACTCTTTTCTCTCTGCCTTACCAGTCTTCTGGGTCTAACCCATTTACACAACTTTCATTTGAAGCAAGGTTTTAAACCAGTATCAGTCACTCCTGTCTGAAATACAGTCCATAAACTGTAGAATTTTTTCTGCTTCATACTCACTTTTTAACAGATTTTTTTCTGATCTTTTTTTGGTTAAGAGTAAGCTCAGTATGTTTCTGCAATTTTAGTTAATTTTAGAACTGGTCTATAATAACAATATGCTTTCCAAATGAAATCTTTCTAACACAATAAATAGACCAATCCTTGTAAGACAGTACTTATTTGAGGAAGCTGGTTCTCAATCTATCTGAACATTCCACATCTCTTCATAAACCTCAGCCTCTCAACCCACAGGAAAGCCTGCATTGCCACCCTGCCAGAGGTGAACACTGGTGTTGGTGAGCACACAGATAACACAGGATCTGTGTAGTATTTGAAACGGGCTTGCTCCAGAATTAGTTCCTGGAGAGGTGAATAACAGCTCCTGAGGTGGACTAAAAACTGATTGAAGAGTAGGCATTAACAGTCCATTCCCAGATGGAGAATAGTGCATGGGATTCTCCCAGGAACTCTACCCTGCTTTACTCAAACAGGGACAGAATAGTAACTGTCCTTAACCTGGACAAAACTTAGTAAGAAACTCAGTAAGAGAACTTAGATTTGCTTTGAAAAGCTTTCCAGATACAGAATGCTGGTTAATTTTGTGATGAGCTTAAGAAAAAAACTGCTTTTGCAGGTAGGTTAGGTATAGGCTACAGAAGAAGCAATCACAGCTGGTAAGGTATTATCTGTACCAGAGACCTTCATAAGGCATTTTTAGACATTGTTTAACTCCTGAAGCTAATAGCAATACCAAAAGAATGTATTAGGAGGTAGTTATAGTTGCAATGTACATTTTTTCAAGTTAAAAAAGTTACATTGTGTGGGTTAATGGATGTTGCAATACAGCATATCTTTTATTTGATAAAAAAGGCTCATGTTAACAATTGACAGAAATATTGATCCAAAGGTGGATTCGTTACAAACATGAATATCTATGTTCACTTTTAATTAATTAGATGGCTCATGTGCTTAAGGTTAAAGACATGCCTCAGTGATTTACTTGATCAGGCCCTTAATTACTATATTTTTTGCCTGCTGCACTTTACAGTGTAGATCTAATCAAGTGTCAAACCTTTTGAGGCCTTTCATTGTTTAGTTGTCAGTAAAGAACAGTTATTATAGAAACTAAAATCCTCCTCTTTCTGCAGTACTGTAATTGAAAAATAGTCTCTGAATTTGTAACAAGAAATACCTCCCTAACTGAAAAGCTTCATAAAGCATACTTTAAAAAGAGATTATGATGATTAACTGTTTCATAAGATGTTAGCCACAGAATATTATGCCCTGTAGAGACCTTTAGATTTATTTGATCCATTCATTCAGGTTTTGAGAGATCTTGTGCACTACAACTTGTTCTCCCAGAACCAGATATATTCATATTTGAAGGAACAGAAATGGTAAAGTTCAAGGACAAGTGAACATAGGATATAAAATAAATTTCAGGCTATTTCTTAAAAGCTACAAGGTTCTAAAAGGCCTTCCTGACCTTTTACTGTTTCAGATGTTTTTGTTGTTGTTAAGAAGTTGATTGTTGCAGAATACTGATTTATTTATGAATAAAAAAAAGTTGTACATAAGCTGGGGCTTATGTATTTCATCTAATAAATCAATAAAAGTCTAGAAAAAGACCAAAAGAGAGGTTGATTCCTATGTACTAGAAACCTCTTAATTAGCTGTTCTTCCTGTATATTATTTACTTTGCACATCCAAATCACCATCCATTATTCATCCATATGCAGTTGCAGAAGCCTTTTTTTGTTTTTTTAGATCAGACTGTCACCAGAATTTGGGCAACTTTGAAAGCATCCACTTTATTCCCAGCTTTCCCATTCCTTTAGAGTGGCTGTGTAACAGTTACACACTGTCCACAGCTACTGCAAGAGAGGCTGACAGGCTAATAAATAATCATGCAATGCAACAATTTGCTGAAAATCAGCAACGGAGTTAAACAAATGTTAGAACCATTTGTGATTAGTTTTAAATTGAAGGAAGGCCAAAAAGCCAAAGAAAGCTAAATTGTTTATATTCTTATGGACAAAGAACCTCCTGTTGGTGGGACTAAGAGACTTGTTGCATATGCAAAAAAGTCAAGGTATATTACACCTGTAACAAGGGACCTCAGCCAGAAAGGACTCCTCAGTTCAGACACAGCTTTGAAATCACTGTATTTTGAAATATAATGCCATCATCATAATATCAACATGTTGATCAAATACCTGGCATTATACAAAGCATAAACATAACCAAGAAAATTTAGAGAGACTGTTAAAAGAGGTATCTGTCTTGCTAATGGCCTTTTGCAGTGTTATCCTACTTTTAAGTACATTACATGGTTTACAGGGAAGAAGGTGACTTTGAAAAGTTATCTTCAATTAGAGATCAAATCATCAAAAGATCTAGGAAAAAACCAAGAAACAAGGAAGCTGGCTTATAAAGGCATTTTATTATCAATTAGCTGTATATATATATATATATATATATATATATATATATATATATCTACATTTCAAAATTAATCAGTATTTTATTAAGGAAAACTATTTATAACAAAGTAAATGAGAAAATTCTTTATGAGAGGTAGAATTACCTTATTAATCTAGAATTCATATACAATATATTGTATATATACACACACATGCTACTTTGTGTGTATATGTTACATATACACAGTTGCAAAAATGTACAGTATTGCATGATAAATTTACTCAGTGATTTTGATTTTTATAGCTGCTCTTGGTATTGCTTTTGAACACTTTCAGTACAACTTTCCATAGCAATTTGTGACCTCATCTTTTAAAAACTGATGTAGCACTTAACTTCATTTGTAAAGCAAATGCAGGGTATTCACATGTCTTCAGGAACAAAGACTGACAACTCAACTAAGTTTTAAGTTTCTGCTGCTATTGGAAAAACAAACAGGTAACAAATCTGTTTTGGTTTTGTCTTGTACATGAGGGGAAGATAAAATCCTCACAGTTGCTTAAATTCTTTTCCTTACAATGCACTTGTGAGTTCTGAAAATTTTACACATGATCTTTAGTACCTCCCTGTAACACCATTTCATCCTGAGCCTCATTCCTAATGACAGCTGACTGACCTGTATGTTCTACAGAATAAAGAGCATCTTTACTATGACAAAAACCTTCCATGAAAGGAGGCTATCTCAGCTTAACAACAAATGTACAGGTTTACAAAGCATTCAGTTGCTAGATAAAAATTGAATATATGACCAACATATACTGTGTGCTGCTAAGGAAATGGTACACATACTGCCAAATACAGGTTAAAATCATGCAAGTATGCAGTGCTACCTAATTCACTGTACATTTTTACCAACTCCAGTTTGGTCTGCCTTCATTTTTGCAGCATATATTGCATAGCAAAAGTTAACACTCCACATTGAAAACAAAACATAAATCCTTTAAGAAATTGAAAGAGCATTAATTGTACAATTCAGTCATCACATAAATTACTTCTGTGTTGCAGCAGAAGATGTAATTACATCACATATCAACAAATATTTTCCCTTTATTTTTCTTTCATTGTGTTTCCTTAAGAAACATTAGCAGCCAGAAGTGGAAAGCACACTATGTATCAATTACTTGATATTGTAATAACAAATCTCTCACTAGTTAGACTTCCATCCAATTACCCGAAGACCAATTAGTAAAAAAGTAAATTACATTAGGCTCTAAGAAATAATGATGGACCCATAAAACAAGAAAATCTCTTGTTCATAGAAAAAATTATATCTTTGATAAACATGTACAAATTCTTTAAAATACACAATTTTGTAGCAAAGTAGACCCTAAATTAAAATATATTCTAGTTTTTACATAATTTTTATATATAGTTTACCAAAATATTCTCTTAATACATATTTTAACACTGTACACAAGTTAATAAATGCCTTAATGAAACTCATTAGAAATATATTCAAGCTGTCTCAACATAAAAAATTTAAATTTGTATATAACATGGGTAGTAATTTCCATAAATTCAACTTCAGTGCATCTGCAGTAGTCATTAACAATAAATTTCTGCCCGTTAAGAAGTCTCCTCTTGGTGTTAAGGAATTAATACATCTTGTATTGAAGGTTCCTCCTTTTAATGAGCAGCTTCTTCAGTTCTTTTCCATCATGAAGGACATTGATTTGAAGAGCTCAGCAGGTTTCACCAAAGCAGCAAGGCCTTAGTACTGAACATACCCAGACTGAAGGGACTGTGCAGAGAAGAAAAACTGATTAAAACTTACTGGAGAGGTTTTATTTATATATATAAAACATATATTAATCGCTTAAGGAGTGGAGGAAGGACAGAAAGGAGGAAAATAAATGAACAGAGTTGGGGGGGAAGACCTGAATCTCTACATAGGTAAACATGAATAAAATAAAAGAAATTAAAAGCTGAGTAAAGTCCATCAACTTTGCTGTATCTACACTTACTTTTCCAAACCAGTTTCTTGAGAATCTTAACAAAAGTGTTACAAGTCCTTTAAAATATCACTGCTACTGTAGTTGCATTGTTTCCATTTATCCTGAATGAGAACCCAACTGCTACTGTAAAAGTCAGCTTACTTTAGATGTTGATTCAGATAATGACACAGGAAACACATGATGTAGCTCATTAGTGAGAAAAAAGCTACATCAGTAATTACACAGATGCATAAGTTTATGTATCACTACCAAAACCAGGTGAAAATGAAGCACTGCAAATGGTTCATCTGGATTAGTAAGAAGTCAGTATAATTAAGACAAAATCATAACCTGCTCTACTGTATTTATTTACATTTCTGTTTCTACTGAAGTCTAAAGTTTTATTAAAAATCTAATCAGCTTAGACAGTATCCAGTTGTTTTATTAGCTCCTATACAGATGTGTTCAAGAAGTCATTCTGATGAATATAAGCCTTGTACAGTGATGAGCTGTCCCAGATTGGTATGGTTATAAATAAAGAGCAAATAAAACTCCCAAATGTATTTTAAAACAGCATCAGTTCTTCAGCATTAGAGAGAATTACTGGAGACCAACATGACTCCTAAGACAGACTAGACCCTCACAGTCTTCCCTTCCATTTTCCTACTATTCCTAACTAGCCATTACAGAAAATGCTCTTTGGCACCCACAATGAAACCCATTAGTACAAGTGCATAATACATTTCTATATAGCTTTATAGCTCTAACTAATATCATACAACTACTTTCCCCCTATATTTTAAGTCGCAGTGTATATTTTCAAAGTTGTCTTTTAAATGCATTTTCACATCTTGAAGATTTGAGACCTTTGAGATCTGGATATTCTTTTCTAGGCAGAAAAGTGCTGTCAGCACATAGATTTGAATATCACTGACTTAAGGTCTGGTTTTAGTAAGAGCAAGGCAGAAGGAATAGGCCTTCATTAATGAGCACTTGAAACTTCTCCTCTCTTAATGATCCTCAAAGGCTTCTCATTTTCAGAAGTGCATTTTAACAACTGGAAAGATTGTTACACTTAATTAGTGCATTATTTTAAATGGATCCATCAAAACAGAATCCCAAGTAAAGCTGATTAACAAACATTTTTAAAAGGCATGAAGTGTGGTTATATACTCTCATATGTTGTACAGTAATAATTACTTTAAGCTTGGACAGATGAAAGATGACCAGAAAGCACTTTACACTCTTCAAACCAGCAAGTGTTAGTTACAAAGAACTGAGAACACCAGCCCTTCACTCAGCAGACAGCAGTAACCAGCAATTCCACATCATGATTTCAATGAAAGAAGCAAACCATAAATTAAAGATTCTGAAGTTTAAACTGCAATTCTTAAAATTGTTAGCCATCCTAGTTACAAAAAAAAAGGGGGAAAAACCATCAAGAAAACACATTAAAACCCCCCAAATATCCAGCAGCACATGTTGTGTGGAAAGAGGATAGCATGTTTTGGTAATTTTCATTACAGAGGGGTAGGCACAGTTTATTTACTTTCAAAATGGAGATATATGTTTTTCAGAGTGTTCCCACTCCCATCATAACACTACTTCACATCCATATGATTTCTTCCTAATGTCTCAAAATCTTTTCTGAATACAGGGAAATAACTAAACAGCATTTTTCTTCAGATTAATCTATGTGACTTCACATAAATTTCTATCACTAAAAACCTGTAACAACTGAGCTATTGTAAAGTATACATACTCACATTTGAGTTTGAAAAATTTAAATATAGCAGGAGAGGCTTGTTGTTTTGATTTATTTTTGCATTTTTAGAAAAGTCATTTGTGTTCAAATCTCTTCACATGTCTAAAGAGATTGACTGTAAAGCTTCAAAGCCTGTAATTGTGGTTTTTTTTCTCGTTTTTCTTTTAAATCTTTTGAGGAGTTTTCTATTTTAAAATTTACATTTGCCATGACTCAAAGTACGGCCTATGCTTCTGAAAGTTTCATTACAAACAAAAAAAAACCCAGTCCATTTTTACAAGTAATTTTCTGGATTTAATAAAATCTTATCTGAAATTGAGTTAAAAATAGAAGGGAAAAAACCCCAAAGCAAATTGACTGCTGAATTGCCAAGACAAGAGTATAAAATCAGTTGATGGAGAAGAAATCTCCATGTATATTCCTACAGTGGTCCCAAGCCATGTCAAGCTTGCCATTTTATACCCAAGTAACAGACATTTAAACAAAGAACTAAGAATTAGATGGTTTCACTACAGTTAAGCATATCTAATGAAGTTTATGCTGAAATAACTGGTTAGATTACTTTCATTTTTCTTCAAAAGGAGGCACAGAAAGCTTCCTGGGAGAGAAAATCAGCACCAAATCCACTGAGGCACTAGAACTGTATTTGCTGATACAGCATTGTAGGACCAAGGCAGCCTGAATTTGAACTCTGTTTCAGGACACAATAACCCCACAGCATTTAGGCCTATTGCTAGCACTGGAACATGCCTTCTCCTCAGATAATGCAAAAATGTAACTTAAGTTTTTGGAATTGTGCATCAACTCTCCCAAGACACTGCTGCAATAGGAGTGCTGCTGCAGGCAAGAACCACTTGTGAATACACAAAAGCCACTAAACCAACTCAGGATGCATTAGGGAAAATGTACACATGCATGTGAAATCTGTGGGTCTGCTCAATTTACACATCTGCAAGGTGCACTAGTGCTTGGTTTTTGCAAAGCCTGTCCTATCTACATTAATGGTAAGTTCTTATTAAGAAAAAACATGTTACAGGTAAAAATGATGTATATGAATTTTAAAACACTGCCAACACGTCTCAATTTTTTGGCAATGTTTCCATCTTGCCAGTTTCCATGACAGCTATAGAAAGGTGACTCATCTTAAGACTACCCAGTTACAGATTCTCCAATAAAAATACATTTTAAAGAGTGATATTTGAATTTAGAATTATTTTAAGAACAAAGCAAAAATCTTATAGCAGTACCTTAAGTGTGATTATAGTTGAAGAGAGTAATTCTGCAAATGTTATTGTGAGACAGTGTTTAATCAAAACACACACTTTGTAAAATAAAATATTTATTCTATTTACTGGAACATCAAGTTTTCTCTTTTTTAATCAAGCTTTTCTTCTAGTTCATCAGCATAAACACAATGAAGTGGATTATAAGCTTGCACTGATGAAGGACAACACCATTAGAGAAAAATACATGTCAGACAACAATAGTTACAGTCATGCTTATTTTTTATTCTTTCTTTTTGTTAAGCAGAATGTGGAACAGCAGCATTAATGCTGTTTCATTGCAAAAAAAAGATCAGTGAATAACCTTCTCTCCATACTGCAGGAAAAACTCACTAAGGAGTTTAGTGAACATAAACTAGAACTGGAAAATTGCTGTGCTAGCCATCCCAAAATGCTCCTGAACCACTCATGTTAACAAAGACAGATAAGTAAGAGTGATAAGGTGATTTTCTAAAATAAAAGCACTGCATGATTGCAGCTGGTTAGCTTAGATATCTAACTCAGGGAAGGGAGATTTTGGCAATTAAGAGAAAGGGAATTAATCATTCAAGACTCTTTTGATGAGCTAAATGAATAAACAAAGTACCAGGACATGTAATAGACTTCTGTCAGGTACATCACCTGATGTGCTCCAATTAGAAAGAACACAAACACTGCAACAAGCCCAGGCTGGGCTGTCACAACTTCAAGTAATTTCAGCATCTAAAGCAGTGAAGTGGAAATGATGAAAAAGAATTCTGGTTTTAAAAGAATTCTGCCAGAACTGGTAGCTTGATACTGCTCCATATTTTGCTGATGAGCTTCAGACCACTGGTAAGTGCCACCAAAAGCAAAACAGCTGCATGTCAGGGGCTGAAGTGGTAAGGAAAAACCAATCTTCCTTGACGGGTTAATTGGTCCCAGAAGAGGAGGGGAGGGGAAGGAGAAAAAAAACCCCAACCAACCAACTAAAAAGAAAAAAAGATGATGCTTTTCCAGAGTTCCACATGAAAAAAAAAAACTCCCAAATCAAACCAAAAATCCCTCCAGGAATGCAGGACATGAGACTCAAACAGAAGTCACTATCATCAGTAGTAACAACTCTTTTTCTTTCCCCCCTCCCCCTCAGCTCCCAATGCATTACAGCCAAAGAAAATAAAAAGTTAGGTAGTTATAAGCAGGATAGCACTGCATAGCAGCTGTCTGGACCAGAATGATTTAAAAAAAACTAAAGAATTTGAACACTTTCCAAAAGGATTTTTGAGCTGACTTGGCTTATCAAAAGAAAACCAATTTGAGATGAGTAGCATGAGATAACCCCACAACAAGAAAATAAGACAACAAACACTGACATAACAAAGAGATACAGAAAGTTCCAGGTTAAAAGTGAAATAGTTTTAAGCATGACTCTGTTCAATCAGTAGGACTAAGCTTTCAGAAATATTATGTTGCCCTCAAACTAAACCATCTGTATATTTTCCAGTAAGCTGCTCACTACCAGACAGAAAGCATTCAGAGATTAAATGATTGAAAACCTACTCCTGTCTTAAACCTCAGGACATCACAGTGACTGCACTCAGTCAATTGTGCAGAAAATGGGAACAATTTAGTGCACTCCTCTGTGACAGAGATGCACAGGGCTACAGGGTACATTTAGAAGCAAATGCAATAATCAGAAAATGTGTTTTCATATCTGAAACATATTCCAAACAGTAACATTTTTTAGCCATTATATTAAAAGAACATTACTTCACAGGTAAATCAGAAACTTGCACTTTGCTATGTAGACTCTGCATGGCATGACTTTCTAGGAAATGCTGTTTTTCACATCACAGCATATAATATAAAAAATAGAGTATTTTTAGCTGACATCACTCTTCAGAGAAGACTGGAGAGAGAATCTTGTTTAAAGATCTTGCTGCATTTGACTGTGTATAATCTCTACTTCTCAAGAGCAATATCAAGCCAAGAATTATTCACAGGTTATATTCTTTATATCCCTTATAGCCTTCCATGCATTATTAAGTCATTAAGATAGGTAGGAAGAAAATTAAAGAAGTTCTTATAAACAGGGGAGTAGTGCATTTTAGAAAGGTTTTTTTCTTTAAAAATGCTTTCCACTCAATCTAAAACTTTACACTATGCCTAAGATATTTCATTTAAATTAATGGTTTAAGTCAATTAACAGTTCTACTGCAAAGAGACAACAATTAATTTCCTTCTTCACTGCAATGCACAGAGCTGTAAGCACCTCTCTGCTGTAAACAGGGCTATTTCACCTGTTCATGAATTGCTCCTTTCTCCTTCCTTAAACTACACAGTAACCAACATTCCTTGTTTTCCTCTCTTTTCCTAAGTCATCCTTGTCTAATAAAGAAGGCATGCTACAATTCTGGAAGTTACATTGTAAACCAACCCCTCTCCCCACACAGATTTGGGGAATTTTTGTGTCAAAGCCAACTACATTGCACCTCGAGGGTTTGAGAGATGAAGGAGAACCACAGCACTATCCTACAATTTTGTAACTATCTAGACACAAAAGAAACCTGAAGTGTCACCAAAACTTAATTTCCTTTTCTATGCTTATGGAACAAACCCACTAGCATGGCTTTCACTGTAAAAAATCATTTGTAGCATTAAGTTACAGCAACTACCTCTCCAAAGGACATGACAGTTCCCAGCTTTTAAGATGTTATATTTACCTTCAACCTTTCAAGCTGCCTGAGGAAAACAGGCTTGCTGTTTTTGTAATGCTTTACACAACGTCATTTGGTTCCCTTGTAAATTCTGGCCTGTTGTGAATGATGTCAGCTTATTTTCATGACTAAGTCATATTAGAGTTACAAGGAGTTTCTTCCCCTTAGGATGCTGCATGTAAGTTTACATGCATATGCCTTATGCATAATATGTAGTTGTAAGTAAAATATGAAAAAAAGCCCTCTAAAAATGCTGCTGGCAGCATAAAATTCACAAAATGAACAACTGAAAATAATGGGAATGGGCTGACTCTCCAAAGAATTATTGTTCAATACATTAAATATGAGACAGTATTGAAAGTGAGACATTAAAAAAAAAATAATCAGCCAATTTACCACTTATTATGCAGATGAGTGATTGCTCTCACCCACTGGTGGTATACTGACTTTTAGTTCCAGCATACTCAATAGGAACGGAGGACTGAACTCCTGAGGACTGAATTTTTGTAAGCATATTGGATTGAAGACTGGGAACACCTAAAAAGGACTGAGTTTGCAGAGCAAACAGAATGCATGAACAAATGAAAGACTCATCAATGTATCTCAAACAAAAATTCCTTCCTGGCTTGATATATAGCTTTTCACCTCTCTCTTCACCTCTGTGCCTGAAGAAATTAAACCAAATTAGTTAAACAAGAACAGTCCTCTTGTTCTAGAACTTGTTTCACCATAGAAAAACTGTTACAGTTTCTATATCTCACTTGAATAATCTCAATTATATATAGTTTATTACAGTCCCATGTAGCAAGGAAAAAGAGAATCAAATTAAAGAGGTGAAGATATGGCAATATTCAAGAACTCCCCTGCAAAAAGTTACTGCTGCTGTTTAAAGTAAAGTTTAAACTCAATTTTAAACTCAGAACAATGATTCTAAGATCAGGGAACATCAGCATTTATTTCCAGATAAACTGTAGTGGATAAGAAGCTAAAGTTTTTTTTAAACAAGGAGTCTGAAAGCATCAAGTATTCTGAAAAGCTGCTTTAGTCAAGCAGATTCTACCACAGTAGGAAGAAGTCACTGAGACAGAGAATACAGAATCACGTTCCCTCAACTAACTTCAATGTTCTGTTTATAGAGATTACATTTCAGTCACACATGCAATTTAATTCCACAATGGAATAATGAGATTTTATTTCCTACTGTCATCTATCCTCAGAAATAGCAATTCATACTCCCAAGCTACAGAGATGTGGCTTCTGAACTGTGAGTGGTGCCACAACCGAGCTGCTAACAAGAGGGTAGGTCCTCCACTTCTGCAGGAAGAAAAGAACACAGCCCATGAATGATCTTTGGCAGGACATCCTAGGTACATGCAATGAATGTTATTAGCTCTTTTCAGACAGACTCACCACACCCAAAACCACTAGCAGGTCTAACACCAGAACTTTCTTTATATGAAACAATTTATCAGTGCTAAGGAAACAGAAGAGCAATGTGCAATACTTTGAAGTTAATTTTACACAAAGCCAATTTTATTTCCACATAGTAAAAAAATATAAAAATCCTAAGTGTCAGAACTAGTTGAGAGAGGCTGACAGGCTCCCTTAATCATAGGCAAAATCTATTAAAAGCAGTATACTATTTTTGATAATTAGTAGGCTATCAAATCCTTGGAAATCCAGTATTTTAAATTGGTTTTAAATTTATAGTAGTAGATATGATTATTTTTCCCTAGAATAGATGAAGCTGTTTCTGATTTCATAACTGAAGATTCTCTAGTCTCTCTTCTCTACATTTTGTATAGAAACACTTTCAAGTTGCATTAGTTTATCTGAACATCCTCTTTATACAGACTCTTTTACACAGAAAAAGAGCACAAAATAAGCCCAAGGCAGCAAAGTTGTTGAGGAATGAAAGCTTCAATGTGAGACCATCAGAAATATCTTCCTTAAAATACTTTCCACATTTGGTGTTAGAAAAGGAGTAGGTTTCAAGTCAAGAGCACTAATTGCTCAAATAAGCCCTATCTGTAATGATATTCTACTTTCTGTTTACCAAGGTACATACAAAGGCTTCTTAAAATCTGTTACTGCACAAAGATGAAGACACATAATTAACTTATAGACTTTGCTATGGATAATTTGACATAAAATCTAAAGGGTAAGAAGGTCCATAAAAAAAGTTATCAGAAAAGATGTAAAGTTCAGGCACAATTTATGTTCATGAAGCTTCCATGTAACAGATGCTTAGAAGAGATGGGAAAAAAGCAGCTGAAATGACAGGTAACAGACAAAGGTGCTGTTCAGAGATATTAGAAGAAGCTGGAGAATTATGCCGAGTTAAGATTTTTTTTTGCAACAGTTTTGCTCACAGAAGCAAGGAAGAAAAGCATCAGTGAGCTGCCTGAAAGTGCTGTTGTGACAGTGACTTACAGGAATGGCCTCTGGCATGGTGCTGGAGGGGCTGTAAGGCCCATAAAGGTAGGCTGGTGCATACTCATCTGTCACGGTGCTGTGCAAACTGCTTGTGCTGCTCAGATTGTTGCCACTACTGCTGCTGCTGTTGTATAAGTTGTTGTTCAGTTCATGGTTTTTTCTGTGTGGCAGCTGCAAGCTGCCATTCAGGTGACTGGAGATATGGCTTACAGTAAAACCTGTCCTAGAGGACGATGATGTCTCATTGCTTTCATCACCATCTGAAGCAGCATACAGGTTCCCTAGAGAACTGGCTAGTCTGGAGTTTATGGAAACGCTGAATGGAAAACACATGAGGGAAAAATATTCACAAGGTATGTAGAGATAAATACAAAAATGTAACAGACAATTCAGAAGACATTAGGTGAATAACACACACCATTCTGAAATAATCTGTGTTTGCACACAGGTTCATTTCTAGCTCCTAAGTAACAAAAAGCAGAATTCTTTGTAAGGACTTTCCAAGTTTTGCTTATTCAAGCACTACACCATGGCCAGCTTTCCCCTCTGTCAAACCACACATGCATGCAGGAGATGGTGTTAAAAGGTTTAGGCAGTGTCTGATTTACACTGAAGTAGTTTGTGTACATGGAACAGTTTAAGAACTCCTGCTCTGTTTCTTGCTATCAGTTTTGTGATGCAAGCCTTCAAGTAACCAAGGAGTAATATGACAAAATTTGAGCCTAGAAATAGGGTGTCCTGAAATATCTCAAGCTGGTTACTCTGTTCAGGCAAATATTTGTGCACATACTTATTAAAAATGCATCAATTATTCTGAGTATCATTTAATATATATATAATAACTTAGGACAACAGTTATAATGGAGCTAAATAGTAATAAATCAAGGGTTCATAACAAAATTAATTACCACTCCATATGCTGAGAGTAATAGTATATAGACTGGTGGGAATATCTACAAAGCATCTGTAAACTGAGATAAGTGAAAGAAACTTTGACAACCCATTTGAACAAGACAGTACTGTTTCTGATGGCACAATCTGTATAAAACTCAGGTCAGTAGGACCGATTTTGGTTTTTCCTTGTTTTTTTAAATCTGTAGGCAACTGAAGTTTGGCTAGTGGAACAGCAAATTACTGTAAGTAAATTTAAGTCTTATAGCCAAGAAGAGCAAACACTTCATGGGCTGCAGATGTGCTGACAACCACTGTAGGATACTGCAAGCATTTGTACCAAAATGAGAAGAAGGAAAAAAAAACCTTTTAAGGGTAGCGCCTGAGGACGCGGCAATTCTGCTTATTCTTTCTGCAGATGGTGAACTGAGTGCCATCACTCTGGAGGCCTTGGATCTTTCTGTGCCACCTGAAGTACTCAGTCTAAAAGGAGTGCAGAGTTCCATGAGAAGCTAGATTTTATAATTAAAATATACATCTCCAACACATGTAATCTATCAGTACACAGATTGGTATTTTAAAAAGTGTGATTTCTCAAGTCTCAGAACTCAACAGCAAAAACTCAAGTTTGCCTGCTTAAACATATTTTTAAAAAAAAAACTTTTCAGATATCCACTCCAAGTATTTCCCCTGCTGCACCTTATTAAAAAGTTACAAGCTACTTTTCACTTTGATAATTTATGAAGGCCAAGTGTCCATTTTTTAGAAATTTACTGTAAGTTTTATAATAAATTTTAGAACTCTAAATGTAAACTTCATTAAGAGTACTTTTGGAGCTTATAGAGCAAGTATGAGTAGAAAAACCCAAAACTGTAGCATCATTTCCAAATGAAAATTTCCACAAAGTTGCATAGAACATGCAGCTCTTTCTAGGGTGGGATTCTTAATGACAAAATCCTTCATGTGTTGATAATGACTGGTATGTATGTTACACTGGACTACTCAAATTGTTACTATTACAGCTGTCCATGTTAATGAATTAATTAAAAAAATTAATTTTCTGTAGCCCTAGATCAGGGGATACAACAATCAGACCTTAAAGGATGAAAAAACTTGGGTACAGATCTCCAACTACAAGCACAGAAGGAAAATGACATTGAGCAGCTTTAATTACACACCAAGAAATGCTAGCCATCTGGAAAATTTCCAGTGCTAGCCATCTGGAAAAATCCAACTCAAAAATTCAGGTCACAAAACTGAAAATAACGTGCTCTTTTCAGTAGTAATGCTTGATAATGACAGAAATTTTATCTTACGTATTGTATTTTAGATTCACTGGGGTAAAGCATGCAGTTTGCAGGTGTTTAAAAAGGTTTGTTACCTGCCTGTGCTCAGAAGTTTGAAATAGTGATCACATCAATTGATTAGCAATGATCCAAAACACTGAAAATTAAGACCTAGTCAAGTGATATAAGTTTAGAACTAGAATTTTAAAGTCAGTACCTGAAGGGTTGTGATATTGACCAGGTGTTCAGTTTCAAGTCTTGCAGCCTAAAGAAACAAAAGCAGCAATATTTATCTGAGGATAAAAAACCTTTCCCCTCTGCCAAATCATATCTGTGTGTCTCAGGTTGGCTTAAAATATAAAAATAAGACTTAGACTTATTAACAATCAGTGTTTTAATTTACAGTAAAAGAACAAAAAGTTACTCCAGGTATAATTTCAAAGTTCACATTTTTATTGATTCTGAAAAATTCTGAATTTCTATAAGGAGTACAGAAAAGTAATTAAAGAAAGATGAACACGTTTGATTAAGAATATTTTGTTCAAGTCATAAGTTCTAAAATACTAGATATAAATTTTAAAGTTTTCAAGTATTTTTTACATTATCTTTTACTGCTACACAGTAAGAAGGCATCCCTAAACAGGAAGGCAGAGGGCAAAAAAGGAGAGAAGAAAAAGATTAACAAACAAAATCTGCAACTAATAGATTCATACCTGGAGAAGTTTCCACCACAGAAGGTGGTACAGGTAGTACCACTGCCTTAAACAAGATCATGTACTTGCCACAGGGATCTGATAGCATGGACAGAATTTAAAACTGCAAATGACCTCAGACTGGTATAATTACCTGAGAGCTCCAGTTGTAGCAGAAGAAGGGTGTCTACGACTTTTTAAGGCATTCAGCTTATCTCCCTGTGTCATCCCATTCTGAGCTTCCACATCCTTGTCTTCAGAATCATTCTGGGAAACAAAAGCATGCAAGCAAGGGAATCTATCAAATCCTAGGAGCAGCATAGTTTGAAAGCACTGAGTGTCTCCCTTCACAAAGATCAGAACCCAGAAGGCTGCTCTAGTGTCTCCTGCACACATGGCACCACTCTTTGCATGGTGCTGGTACATGAAATGTGCCTATGTACAAACACACATTTCTGCACAACCTGACTTCAAAGTTCACGATGCTCAAGCCTAATGCCAGCGCTTATTTACTTCAAGAAGTCTGTTGGACATTTATACACACCTGCATTATTATTAGGTAAAACTTGGAATAAGCAGATTTTTGGTTTCCAGGAGGAAAGCTGACTTTTTGTTTTCTTTCATGCTCAAGAAAACAACTGAAAATCCTGAGACAATGACTTGAAATAATGGAAACTTTTGGAAGCTTGAAAAATTACCTGTAACAGTTTTAAATATTACTTGATCTTTTTTATTAAGTGGAGATTTGCTCTAATTATGTCCTAAAAATATTTAGAAATAATCTATAGCTAGTTGTTAAAAGCTCAGCTTCAAGTCTGTTTGAAATTTTTCCTAAGGACACTTACCTCCTTGAATTGATCTAAGTCTGGTGCTTTGTTCAGGTTGTCAGTGATGGAAATGTCATTTAAGACAGAAAGAACTCTGTTAATGTTTCCATCGACAACTCCTCCTTGCTGTTTCTGCTTTGATCGGATGAGCTCTCCCTCCCTCCATAACATTTCTTGCTTCCTTCAGGACACAAAACCAAAGCCATTCACATCAGCACATTTGCAGACATAGAAAAAACCATATGAATACACGCCATGCTTACAGACTGCCAACATTTGAATCTTCCACACATCATCATCTGGAAACAAATTTACATGTCTAGCACAAAAAGTTTTAAAACATCAAAACTTAAAAGCAAAAAAACCCCTTCCAGAATCACCATATTAGTATGTAGTCATAACAGTACTAAAACTTCATTTTCTCAAATCCTTCTGGGGAAAGGGGTTAACTAAACAGGAATTTGCAATCATATTCTAAAGCTCTTAAAACACAACTTAAAAAATAATATAAACCAGTGTTTTTATATACATCATGTGTGGCATAACTGATGATACAGAACTTTGCAACTTACTAGTGGGAGTTTTCTGGATACAGATATTGTGCAGTGAAACTACAGCTGACCTGAGCACTGCAAGTAGTCATGTAAAGTTCACCAGAACTCTATGCAAATTTTTAGGAACGGAAAGAAAATATACTTCACACAGGTGATAAAAATAATAACAATTTCTTTGCTACAATGTGCATGGGCAGAGCAGATTTTTGATGAGGCTGCATTATTCCTCAATAAGGAAGTTTGCTGGGTAGGTACCAGTCCTGCTAGTTCCATCCAAGAACTGAGACCCTATCACATACTATTGAAACAACATTAAATTCCTACACTGAACAAAGGAGAAAATACACGAGGAAGTACATCAGAATATACTTCCATGGGAAATCTTTGTTTGGAAACAAAATATTATGGCAAACCTTCAGAGCTAATGGTTCTGAGCCAACTGCCTAAACTTGCTCAATAATAAATGCAAAAGGTAAGCACTTCAGATGGTATATAATGTATTTAAAGACTATTCTTTCAATGACAATATTTAATAAATTCTATTTGTTGATTTCCTCTTTTGTCCACATCTGTCCACTTCCAACACATTTGACTAACTCCTAAATTCCCCAGAACAGAAACATTCAGTCTTGAGGCCCTGTGTCCCTCTAAGGGGACAAAATGCACAGAACTCCACAGAAGCTGACTGCTTCTGAGTAACTCAGATTTCAATCCCCTATTAATTAACCTTACATCTTTTGAACAGGCAATAACTTACAAGTGTCAGTAGACAAATTAGATTCTATGAACAGTGCAAGATGGACAGGGATGGAGAGGAGCAAAAAAGGTACATATGTATATATATATATATATATATATATATATATATATATATATATATATATATATATATATATATATATATACATATATATTTATGTTTATATTGATACATACTCTTCCAAAAAGTTTTGCTGGGGTCCTATAATAGAGCCTGGACGACATATTCTTATCCAAGCAATGGCTTCACCATGTCTGAACTTGTAGTGCTTCATGATGTAACAGGCAATCAGTGTTCCTGTTCTCCCCAGGCCAGCTGCAGAAACACAAGAATCAACAGCCACATATGAAGGGATGAGCATTCCAGAATGATCAAATAAAAGTATGAGATGTAAGAAAACTTCCATGCAATGTTATTCACTGCATCAGTATCTGAAGAAATAATTTCTGAGTCAGTGTCCCATTTATCACATAATTCAACTTCAATTCTCTGTGGATACGGAGACAAATCTTTCATACTTTGGAAAAGTTAAGGTTTAAAAGAACACTTATAACAGCAATCACTCGTGGCACTTGAAAAATTCTACTCCAAGCTTTGTTTAAAAAAGGCCAATATTTTTTAAAAAGCTGTGATCAAGCTGGATACCAACTTCATATTTATGATACCAGTAAGAAACCATAATCAAAGCACCTCTGAGAGGCCAGCACAAGTACCTAAAACCCACGGTGCAGATACATCACATCTCAACAGAGAGCAACTCAGTGGGTTTTTCTTATTGCATCAGTTTTGTTGTGAAACCAGCACATAAAACTGTTCACTGCTATCTGTATAAACAGCAATGACTGTTGACCAGTGTATAATTTCAGATATCAACACCTTAAAAAAATTTTACCCATTGCCCAAAAATCCCAAACTAATCCTGTTTTTAAGGGGACAACAGAGAGACAGATAAATTAGCTTTTACTATCAGTAAAATCTCAAACTAGAGAGTGAGAATTAATCTTTTTCTAGCTCTGTGTTTCAAGCACTAGTAAAGTGTTTCCCCATCTAAACCTTATTTCCCACAAATACAGGATTTGCAATTTACAGTCACACAATAGCCTGCTATTGTTTATGCACCAACAACAGTCCAAATGAAAACTCTCCAAGCAGCCAAACATCTCTGCTGCTAACTCCATACACAACTACAAGCTCTTTACATTTAACCACTAACTCTGATGTTTTTGAAAGTGAACATGATTTAGGTAGGATGAAGGGTAGATGTTAACACCTAGTGAGAGTCCATAATTGTAGCTTGGAAGTGAAGCTCTGAAGACTCATTTAAAAGGCAAAGTATTGGTTTAATTTCTTTCCTCCAACATTCTGCTAATGTACAAACTTCCCTTTTCAATTAGCTGTTCTCTCTCATCTGAGACAAGCAGTTTCTAGAGTAATAGCTGTGCTCAGAACATCTCTGCAATATAACTCTGCCTGAGTTAGGCCTGAGTTAACTGTTGATTCAACACCAGTGGATTATTTAGGGTGGTATAAAAACAAAAAGAACAAGATTGTTGATTTGCTTACTAAATGGTCAGACAAAAGACCAAAAATACTTCAGTGCAGAAAGCACATCTCTAACTCACTGCCAAGTATGTTATATTCCTTTAGCAGCTAAGACTGGAGAATAACTTACTAAGAACCTCCTGCTGATCAATGGTTTATACCCTTATTTAGCCAATTAGGGGATTCCCAGCTTATCAATGCTACAACTTCTGGGTTCTAGCAACAGTAACAACTTGTTGGAAAATAAACCTGTTTATTTTTGATATGTATATTTATTGTTCATGGGAAAATTATGAATAGTACTATTCTTGCTTCTGATCAGGCAAGACATTTGTCTCCACAATGTCCTTACACAACTCTAAACACAAATCAAGCTCAACTCTTAAAAGCCTTTGTTAATCTCTCTTGACTAAGCATGTTTTGTGCATTTTCTGGCTGGTTTGCTGAATTAGGCTCGTTTGAAATGCTGGCATCACAATAACTCACATCAACTTGAAATGTGGAATTCATACACCACAGAAAAATGTAGAACAGTCAAAAACACAAAGAAAACCTTTTAGTGTCTTGCATTTCCTAGCCAATTATCATAACGCTGTGAAAGCATAATGCAAAAAAAGAAACCTGCATCAACTAAATCTCAAGTTTTCAAGTCATATTAAAAAAAAACCCACAGAACAATGAACAACAGATTGTCAGTTCCTGCAAATAACAGTGTAGGATGTAAGGACTACATATACACAGGAAAAATATTTGGCACCATAAAGCATTATTACTCTCACAATCTGAAAGTGTTCTTAAATGCTGTATTTCTGGGATACACTCTATGGATTTATACTTATTTTAACTTCAGTCAGAAATGAACAGGTGCACATACCTTTACAATGAACAGCAATGGCACCATCAGCATTTTCACAGATGTTCAGGAACCTCTGGACGATACTGTCACTTGGTGTGCTGCCATCAATGAAGAACAGGTCATAATGCTCAAAACCAGCATCAGTAAAGCGTTTTGCCTCATAGATCTTTTTGTTTAGTCTTATGACTGTTGTGATGTTATGCTTCTTGAAATAAGGAAAGTAGGCTTCAGGTGCATGAAGAGGATAACCTATTAAAAAAAAAAAAATCAAGCCACAGTAATTTAATGTCCAGGGTTCATGAAGTTCAAAATTCCACTAAACAAAACAGCCCCTGAAAACTTCTTGAATAATAAACACACTAATACTAAAAATGCTTTAATATTTTATTCAGAATAGACAGGTGATAAAAAATTGTCCAAAAATGCTCATTAAGACCACTTTTATTATAAAAAAGTGTTAAGAGGTAAAAAGTCAAAACAAAATCTATGTGAAACACTGTATTGTCTCACATTAAGCCCTCATTCTTCTCTGCAAGGGGATTTATACATAAATCTGGGGACATGTATGAATTCAGCATTTCAGAACAGCTGTTTATCTAGAGTCAAGCTGCAGATCAAAGAATAAAAGCATGCTTGAAGAGGAAACACTGCTTTTATGGAAAATAGATTGCTCATTTATATTATGGACAAGAGAAACAGTCAAAGGATAAACTGCAGTACCAAAAATATTCCTGTCCTACTGGGAAGTAAGAAAGCTTTATTGCCTTGATTCTCAGTTAAGAGACAAAAGGATCCTCTGGATGAAGATGGGGGGACAGGGAGGGAGGTCTATGACCAACCACAAAACAGCTGCTCAGGACAGGTCATAAAAGCATTAGTAAGTGCAATTCAAATCACAAGATAATTAGAAAAATATAGCTTTGTAATGTGTACTTGCAATCACCTGGGAAAGGATTATTTCTAGTTTCATAATTGGATTTTAAGTGTGTTAATTTAAGAATTTTCAGTTATATATGTTAAAAATAAAACACAGGTTTTCCAAATTCCATGGAACAATTTAGGTAAATTTAGAGAAGAATTCTGCAAGAAAGGGCTGCAACAATGATTAGGGAAGAAACCCAAACCAACCAAAATATTTTTCTTTCTGGATTTTGTTTAAATTTTCAGTGGTTGCTTTTTAACTGGAAGGATTTCAGTCATAAAAGAAACATGAGGGAGCAGAAGAAGGGGATGGGGAGGGCAGGTAGGTATTCAGAAAATATTCTCACACAAACAACAGGACATGGCACAAATAATATAGTCAAATTCAGAAAAAACCTGATGATTATCCAAGTGACTGATTTTCCTTTTAGCTGGACCAAATCTCTACTTTTCCTGTCAGTCAAGTTTTTCTTTTGTTTTTATTCCACTAGAATCACATTCCCCAGGTTCTTCACATTACCCCACGTATCTTCAGTAGGAAAGGCAAGCTTCTTTTAACAGTCTTTCCTGGTCTGTGTCATAAAACCCTTAACTCAGCCTTCTGTGTTTAATGCAACTCACCTTTGGCCTGCACACTTACTGTATCAGGTGTCAGGTTCCAGGAGGACAGTAAGTGACCTGAGTCTCTCAGGCACTTTGTCACAGGATGCAAAGTTACTGACTGTTAGAGCAATTGAAATTCTTCTGGCAAAGAAGAATTCCAAAACTTTTTGAATTAAATTCTAGAAGCATATATACAATGCTCACTGGATGATTATTTCTGAAGATTAAAACTGATCCATAATCCTATATTACCTTCTGCTCTTTTGCTATGATGGATTTACATGCTGGAAAAATAAGATCAGAGCACAGCATTAAACATACACCATACCATTTTCAAGTTTGCTTTTCGGGTGTGGTCCACTAAAAGCCAAAAATTTTCCTGGAATAATCCAGTTGAAGTCACCATTTTCCACTCGCTACAAAAATTTCAGAAGAGAAAAACATTTTAATATCTGTATATTCAAGGTAAAAAAAAATTACTCAAGATTTTATTTTACTCTTTTCTGTGTTCTTGTGGCATTAAAATGAAACACTTCAAATGTAATTAGCTAGCTTAACTATATGGGACAAATTAAACTGCTCCTCAGATCTTAATAAAATGGAATGTAAACAAAACTTGCTTAAGTTTTCCAATAAAAGCAGAAAGACCCTTTATGTAAGATATTTCCCCTTGAGAGGGTTCGGTGTTTCTGGACACCCATTAATAATACTGACAAACACCACCATTCTTCTATGTTTTAATCAAAAACTATGGAAACATGTTTCCTTGTGAGGCACTAGCTAAAAAACCACTTCACAGAAAACAAATTAAAAGCCAATTAGCCTTCAAAACAATTACCCTTTCCCTGTAGAAACTGAAATTTACATATTGGCATAAGCTCTGATGAGCCAGTAATCACAGAAGAAAAGTGTAAATTAAATAAAGACAGTAGATGTTAATAAACTTTCAAACTATGACATTTTGAATTTCTTGCTCACTTTTAAATGAAAACCTAAAACGGCTCTTCAAATTCTGTCACTGCTGAAAATGAAAGCTTCTTTGGAAATACGTAACATCAACTGCAGCTCCAAACTGCCTTCTTTTCTTTCTTTAATTGAAGACTGCTCACTCCTTGCTTGGCAATGCAGTTATTCTCAGCATGACTTTTAAGGACATGGCACTCGGTTCAGCTGCATTATTAAGCTTGTGTTTTTAGCTCTCAGCTCATCAGAACATCCTAATGAGTGAAAGGTTCTGATAATGGACATCACTGTAATCAATTCAGCAACTGTTTGCTTAGCTGAGCCCATTAGGCTTGCTCCCAATGTCCCTAACAATGGAAACTCCTGGAAATTACCCAGGTTGCATAAGGACTAGGGAACCAACCTCAGTGCCAAGGCAGGACCCCTGCCCCCCCCTGGTATCAGAGACTGACACCTCAGCACTGCAGCACCCCTACTGCCTTTAGGGAAGAAGTCCTGTTCAGTAAGCTAAAAATATTTTTGTACTTGTATCACCAGTTTTATTTGTGGATTAAGTTCCTTATAGTTACAGGAGTCATGGCAAATAATTTCAATTGTTATTGATATGAACTACAGGTATCTCTGTAAATGTGTGTATGTATATGCTTGACAGTACATGCAAACACCATTATTACTAAAAACCCCAATCAGCATTTACTTCCAGTCCAACAAAAGGGGAATTAGCTGCCTTGATAAGATAGTAAGATGGAAGAACTATAAACAAGAAACAATTTCCTTTTAGCCTGCTCCATTTAAGTTGTATGCAACTTTTGTCTACAAAACCACATATGTGAAGACCTAACATAGCAAAAATCTGGAACATTTAAAGTTTTTGAAATATAGCACAGGACATAAGTAAACAAAGCTGACCATGATGTGTGAAAAAAAAAGAAGACATAGCAAAAAATGGACAAAAAATTAAAGATGATTCCAAATTCTTGCTTCTTAAACCCAGCAAACAGCAACGATAAACATCATTCACATGTATGTACTTTGCACATGCTAAAGTAATGTTAAGCCTTAAACAAGATAATGAGATAGCTTTGGTCAATTATTTTATGACTCTTTTTCAAGCAGACTAATACCTACTATACATAGAGAATTCCAAACTACCTTTTGTTTTTAGAACAAGTTTTTCTTTTTGTACATGGAGTAAGCAAAAAGAAGCAATTTTATATTTTAAATTTTAGATTATGTTCTTTAATTTTGGTAATTCTGCAAGGGCTATACCAATTTTTGAACCTAATCATTATGAAACATTGCAGGACACAGAAATCCTTCTACAAATGCTTTCAAGTTTAGTGAAATAGGCAGATCTGTGTTACAGACTGCCTACTGCAGACATCTACAGCATGGCATATTTTAAAGCTTCTCTAAAGCAATGTAGCTTGAGATAACTTTTTACTACCAGCAGATAAAGGTGTGCATGTTACAAAGTCCTAGAAGCAGCTAGAGCCAACCAGAGTACCTATATCTAGGTTTTAGCAAAGTTGGCAGAACAGTGAAATACACCTGTTAGCTTTCTGGGACTTCATATGGGAAATATTTTGGATCTATTTCCTTTACTAGAATTTCACAAAATGCATCCTTACCAAAAAACCCCTCAAAATCTGCTTCATCTATATGGCTATAAAAAAATCTGTCATATATTTGGGACTAACAGGAATGGAAGAAGGAGCTAACAAGTGTTGAAAGAAAACATTCTGTGGGTCAGCTGAGAAACCTTGGATTGTGTCCTGGGAGAAGGCTGGGAAAGCATGAGAGAGGTCCCAGAGGTCAGAAAGGCTACAAGAAAACAGTCGATTTATGATATGATGCACTGAAATTGCAAGGGCAGTAATCCTGTGTGTTCTTCAAAAAGAGCATACAGGTTTCCATGTACATACCTTCATATGAACACTGGGTTTTACTCAAATTCAAGTATGCTTTCAGTATGTTTTAAGTTGGGGATACTGAATACTCTTCTTTTAGGTAACTCAAACACATTCAATGCATATTAAATGTACAAACCTCATAGTGTTCATATTCATCCACATCAAATGTCTTAAAGTCAAAAAATCCATGCTGCAAGGCCTAAAAGGCAACAAGGTGTCAGTTTACACTGAAATACAATATATAATTTCACTTTACAGTACTTTTTTGAGCAAAACTAAATCCCTAAATGTTTGTGGTTGTGGCTTATTGAAGCTTTTACATTAAGACAACATGACATTTTGCACAGATTAACAACACAGACAACAAAAACTCCAACAATGTCACTGAAACATGTCAGACTCATTATTCCCCTCCAAAGACATGAGGATGGGACACGAGGCTGTTGCATATCACTTAAATTGTAACATTGATTCTACACACCCCACCTTGTGGGGATCTTTCTGTAAGGCAGATGACAAGTTAAAAAGCAATTCCCTTTTTGTCATACACTCATTTAATGATTCCTATGCCAAATGTATTTTCATGCAGTTGGACATAACAAAACATTGAACACTGAGAGTTTATTGATTTTCTGCACTTAGTATGATACTCTAGTTTTACCACTATAATATCTAGGCAAAATGGCATATACAGAATGCAGTGCCATGTATAATATGTATTTTATTATTTGTTTTAATACACATTTCACAGGAACAATGAAGTCCACTAGCCTACATTAGAAAGTATTTATTACAGGACTGAAAGAAGTTTTGTATTCAGTTATTTTTATTATTATTACTAATTATGCCACTTTTGTGCTAAAGATTTGCATATTGAAAACAATTATTTGACTATGAAATGCATAGCCAATATTTATTCCAAATTTGTAAAAGACATTTCTGCAGCATATATTTATACCGAACCAATTGCATTTTGAAAAACAGATATCGCACAAGCTTCTGGAATTAAGGTGTGATAAGAACACATCACAGATCTGTCATTTAAAACCAATAATCAGACTGCCATTGTTTGCTACATACAAACCATCTTTTTAGGACAAATGAAAAATAGCTTTGTTATAGACAAGATAGGCTCAGTGACTGGATCTGTCATGAAACCTCAGATACTGAGAGGTTGTCTGAACTGGAAAAGCTGATTTTGAAAAATGTATTTCATCGAAGCATGGCTGGCTGGCTGCACTCCACAACTTGCAGGCCCCCTGAATTACAGGTATATGACATACATACAAACACCAAATTTTTCCAGGTAAACTAAGACTACCTTCAATTAAGGCATATGTTTTCTGCCCAAAGTGTTTTTACCTCTGTAGGTGAACTAGACAAAAATTAAATAATAAATTTTATGAGAACAAAGGAGGAAAAACTGATTCTCACCGTCCTTTTGATGTATTAGCTGCAGATAAATTACAGTGATTGCACTGACTACTTCAGATCTTCAGATCTGTAGAATGCCTCACAAATTACAGTCTTGCTGGTAACTGACAGCTCCTTTCCCACCCCCACAGAACTAAAAATATTAAGCTTGATCTCTCTTTTTCCAATTTTTAAAAACCACTTGTTTTGCCACTTTTAAGAATTACAAGTGGTCTGTAAAGTATCTGTACAGCCCTGTTCCTATAGCCTTGCTCCCTTCATCAAGGACAATGAGAAATGATAAACAAAATTTAAAGGCCCCAAGCTAAGAACTGATGTAAATTTTTTTTACGAGAACAGTACTGGAGCTTAATAGCTCAGGACTACTTAAAGTGACACATCACACCACTAGTAAGAACACATTAGTTTTCACTGGTTTAAAAAACTTTCAAAAGATCAGTGCCAAACACTGAACCGTGTGTTTTGGGGAAAGCAGGGGCCAAGTACATGCAAAACCTGTTCTGATTAAATCACAGATTTAAGATACCTAGGTATCTGTTTCACTGACCTCATTAACCTGTCACTCCCTCTCATCAGAGGTTATAAATGATCTATAAATGATCAGCAGAGCCAGCACAGTGTCTTGCATGAAGAGCTGTCTCCAGCCAGGCCTGGTGCATTTTCATGTTCCACTTCACCAGGTGAAGTTCAAAAAACTGTCAAAGGCCAGGCCAGGCAGTCAAAGTGCAGCCTTGCTCCACCATCAGTACTCAAACACACTCCTCAGTAACTTAGGTTTCATCACTACTCATTCACAAATGTGCTCTGAAACCAGGTTTTATTGTCTATTTAAACAGTAATTTTCTTCATGTTTTAAAAATCAATTTAAACCTGTTTTGCTAAGAAAAAATGTTATTACCTTATTTACTCCCTGTAAACAGTCCAAGATGGTAAGATTGTATGTGCTGCTCCCAAATGAAGCATCCCTATAGATTTAATACAAATGAATTTAATATACACAGAATTATTTTAAGAACTAGGGCAAAGGCAGAACACAACAGAATACAACAGAATACATTCAAGATATGCAATACCCTTGGAGAACTCTAAATTAAAGTCCAAAGACATCTTTTGAGAAACTTGTTCAGACTGAAGTACTCCCCTACCCAAGATGTAGCTCAGACTAAATGCAGTTAAATATTACAAGCTACTTTGGGTGCATATTTTACATCAGGTAACCACATGCTCTTTACAAAATTATTTATGCTACCCTGGAACAGGAAGGTTTGCATCCCCTCTGGATTGTGTAAAGATAGTAGCAAATAAAGCACAGTTTGCTTAAACCAACATTCAAGTCTTAATTAAGCTACACTAACAGGGGCAGGCAAATAAGATTAATAGTTTGGAACTAATTTACAGGCTTCCATTTTGATGCCCAATTACAGATGTGATTAAAAGTTATCCTGATATAATTAAAATTACTTGACCTCAGTATACCACATGAAAATTGTCTGTAAAAGATGAAGTAAGACTCACCATCAAACATGCACCACCAAACAAAAGTATTGTGGAAAAATGAAAATGTACTTTTTGAAGTTTGCTTCAAACCACTTTGATTTTAACAAAACTCTGCCTGAGCAGATAATTTCCTTATCATTAAGGAAAAAAAAATATTTTACAGCTTTTCTGTTTGCTATCTTATACAGAGTCCTAAGAACTGCAATTTATGAGAATAGTAAAATTTTAGGTTCAGACACATACTTAATCTATAATTGATTCAAAATTTCAATCTTTCATTGAAAACTTAGTTTTTTTTATAAAACTTGCTATAAGTAGTATGAAGTTTTTGATATGCTCCTTCAATCTCAAGTACTTTAAGAGTAGAAAATTCTCTCCCATTCTTTAACAGCAGAGTAAGTTTAGCAGTTTTGAGCAAGCAGTGTTCATAGAAAATGGTTTTAAGAAAATTAAAAGCTATTATTTTGCTAGTGTCATATTGCAGGCAGGCCAATCTAAAAATGCTTTCCAATTATTAGATTATTAAAACACACTTAACTATAATGTTTTGGAATGGGAACTTTGAAGTGTGTATGAATCTTCCATACCCAATTCCAACAGAGAAATTTTAAAAATGAGAGGCCATAAAGTATTTTCACTCTATTGAATAAACAGAACATACCAAAACTTAATAAATGAATTTTACAGACAATACATTTTTGACAGATAACGGATTAACATTATTATTTTGAATATCACATGATAGCAGATCATTTTAGCAAAAAATTCTTTTAGCAAACAAAAAAGTCTTGCAAGCAAAAAATTAAGGGCTCTGATGGGAACACATACATAGCAGAAAGGGATTAAAAGCTGCACCAGTTTTCTGGAGGGGCTGACAGAAATGAAATCAACAAATGCAAACCACAAAATTAAACATTTAGAGAAACATGAATAGAAGATATGGTTGTAGGAGACAAGTTCTATTTTGTATGTTGCTTTGTTGTAAAAAGAATATAACTTTTATTTTATCTGTATGTATATAATTACTTCTCTGACTGATAAGGCATCTGATAGTGCAGTACATGAAAACTATGCTGGGGGAAAAAAACCCACATAATCCCTAATCCACTAATAAGAAGCACGACAAAGGAGGGAGGGAGGATGGTGAAGCTGACCTAGATGTACAATTCCAGGTGCACAGTATCCTCAGCTGCAGTGCCCACAGCAGCTGTTAGCAGGCTGCACACAGATGCTGGCAGCTGCCATGGACTGCCTCCAGCACCCGTGTCTCAAATGCCTCACTGCTCCTGATGGGCACCATTACAGTAGGTGCTGATCACGTTTCATTACAGTATCCTTGGAGTCTTTTAGGGCCAATTGAATAGCCACCTTACTTTTCAGACAGTGACAGAACTCTATTCACTTTCAAAATGAGAAACAATGTGAGTATTTCTAGGAGATGCAGATTCAGTATGAATCTGAGCTGGCATTACAGAGCTGTGTATCCCACATCCGATTTCACAGTTGTAGCTGACCTCAATACTGCATAATGCTTTCCCTTTCACCAAACCTCTAAACACTGTCAATAACAAAACAATTTGCTTCCCCAGCACTTGCCAATAAAGAAACAAACCCCAGAAGCTATGAAATAAAATCTACCTCAGAAATTAATGTCATTATTTAGAGACTGAACATAATAGTATTAAATATATTTGTTTTTTCATCAATACAAAGTATTTTGAGGTAAAAATCTGAAACTCTGCTCCTTAGTAGGCAACTGGTATTCATGACAATTTTAAGTGGTGTTAGCACTGTTTTTTAAATGGAAGTGAGAAGATCTTCCAGAGACTAGAGCGTCACCAAGTGACAGTGAATCAGCCAAAAATAAGACATAAGTGTCTCAAAGACAGTAGTGCCTTACCCTGCCAAGTTATCTTTAGTTTTTCTATTATAAAAACAAAACAAATTTCCATGAATTTTGTAAGAAGAGCAATCTGATTTTTTCCACCCCTGCCCTGAACTGTACTTGCTGAGGCAGTCTTTAAATGAAATAGCAGCTGAAGACCTAAGCCGATTAGGGCTTTTTGAGGTCACTCAGCTACATGAAAGTAGATCAGTTTCTCAGTACTCCCTTCATGTAAACCTACCTCAGTACTCCACAAAGAATCTGACAATGCTGCAGCTTCTCCCTACTCAAAGTTGTCTTTTTTTTTTTTCCAAATAAAGGACACTTCAGGTATCAAATTAACAAACTTGTTAAACAGTCCAGTTGTAACACTTAACTGATCATTGCTCACTGACAAACTCTTAAACTATTCAAACAGACATGACCTATACCACAGAAGTTATATAACATCCGAGTTCCAGGCTGCAAGAATAAATTCAAGTCAGTAAATACTGAACAGCAATGATTAGTATCTCCAAATTACTTCCTTTATAGACCTTAGAACATGAGCAAAGAGGTAAGACATTTGGGTTATGTTTTGAGCAAGAGTTATTTTAGTTCTTTTCAGGACACTAAAGGTGTGCAAAGAGTGCAAACTTGCTCACAGCACCACCTTGTTTCTGCCAAGCAGACACTGCCTAAGGCTACTGCTTCCAGCACAGGTTCGATGGCTTGAGCCTCTGTACTGTGCCCTATCTTGCAACAGAGATGCTCCAAATGTCTTGGAACGGGGGGCAGGGGGAAATGTCCCAAAGGCTTTGAAACACCAGAGAGGATGATTAAATGATTTCTTTCCCATCCCCAACTAATCTAGATTGTCCCATTGAAGACCCTCATCAGATCTACCTGCCCTTCTCCCAGCACCAGCAAATCTTGAGATCCTTGTATATACCAACCTCCACCTGTGAACTCCATACCCAAATAGCCCCTCCCTGTCAGACTTCCCATTTCTCATCTAGCTTCTTATCTTATCAGAATCCTTCATTTTATTTCCTCCCTCCTCTTTGTCTCCCCTCCAGTACAGATTACACACCCATCTTCTCCAGCAGGACAAAGTAGACTGCAGGTAACAGAATCTGTTTAGGCTCTAATCCAGAGACAAGAGCTGACATAGGGCAAAGCAGATCCAAAAGAAACATAAGTGCTTGCCAGCCCCACACCATGCAAGAAAGAATGCTCAAGAAATCAGGATGTTTAATCATTCTAGCAAAAGCTCCCAACACTATATTCCTTCTAGAGACAGCAAAGCTCAAGAAGAATGCATCCCTCTAACATTACCAAAGCTTTGCCTTAAAAAACCCAAACAGAGCAAGAAAAGCCCAAACACATACCAGATCCCACCCACACCAGACAAAACCCACCACAAAAACCCTATAACTGTCAAAAGCTTTAGCTTTAGACAATAATTTCTCTCACAGCAACCTAGGGCTTGAAACACTTGGAAAAAGACTGCAAAGAAGTTATGTTGCAGAATATTCTACTCCATAAATTTATTTCTGTTTTCTCCTGAAGCTGACAAATGGAATTAAACAATTAATCTTTTGTAATCATTTTGCCAACCCAGACAGCAAAACCTGAGTAGTCCCTTTGCTGGACTTTGCCTTCTTCAATGTTTTTGGGTATAATACTCTTCTCAGGGAAACACAAAAAGCTCTTTTGAATATAATATAAAATTATCTCCAGAAAATCTTGCTCTGTCTTCTGTTTTTTTGATCCCTCCTTTGATGATTATAGAGTAGCTAACTATTCTGAAATAAAATTTCATTAATTTAAATTCACAAGGATTGCTATGAATAATCAATTTACACTTAACAGGAAATTGTTTTGTGTCATTAAATTTGTTACTGTGGTTCCAATCAGCCTCACAAGAAACCAGAGACAATTAATTTCATTAGTCCTTACCAGTCAAGCAGAAACAGCATTTTCTTATCATTGCTGCTACTATCAGTATCACTATTATAAGGAACTAGTTGCAAGGCAAGAATCTAGAGCCTTTGATTGGAGCAAACAGGGTCCTGGAGACTGTTCTGCAAACACACTACTCCTCCCAAGTTTTCTGTCTTATCATTTTGGTACCTAACAAGTAAGTTTCTTCACTCTGTCAAAACCTCTCTTCTACACACCTGAATTTTCACCTTGGCAGGGGTGAGAAAAACCTGAAGACAAATCAATTTACTACAATTCCAAACTGTAAATTTCTTTAGTTGGTCAACAAGATGCAGCTATTCAGCCATGGGGCCTGATGAGAAGTATCCATCCTCAGGGTCCTGAGGGAACTGGCTGGTGTTGTAAAGCCACTCTCCATGATATTTGAAAAGTCATGGCAGACAGGCCCAGTCCCCAGTGAGTGGAACAAGGGAAACATCACTCCTATTTTTAAACAGGGTAGAAAGGGAGAGCCAGAGAACTGCAGGCTGGTGAGCACCACCTCTGTGCCTGGGAAGATCATGAAGCAGATCCTCATGGAAGCAATGCTAAGGCACATCCAAGACATTGTTTAATGTAGATCATGACCCCTGTATCTTATACAGAACTTGGAGACGTTAAAAAACACTGACATGTTTAAAAGAACTGATTTTTTATGCATTGTACCAAGTATCTTTTATGATTAGCTGAAAAAAAATATGGATACCAGTAGCTCAGTAAACTTCTTGGGTTCTGGAGAGCTATCATTGTTCAGATCAGTGCATAAATTCTCTGTCAATAAAAGCTATCACTGATTTAATACCTTTTCTTTAAATGTAGCTGATGGTTTAAGATTTCATAGTCAAACTGGTCTTGACATAAAAAAGAAAATCTACCACCCCAGCAGTTCATACTGCATCTGGCTTCTGTGCAAAGTCTGAGAAGAGACAACCTGATCTTCCTTTGCTGAGTGGCTGAAGAATCAGAGGAATTTGATATAGACAAGGTAGGTCTACATTTACAAATGCATTGGCTGACAGTGAACACTACTTGCAAAATGCTGATTCCCCTAAAAGAGAGGATATTGACCTTCTTGCAGTTCTATTCTATTGCCAGTGTTTGCATAAGAATCATGAGGTATTTTTATTCAAAGAGCATAAGGGTATTTCATAGTCCACACCATGAAATATATTTGGAAGTCTCTCTATTAGATAGGCATGACAGCTAAAAAAACTTAGATTCAAGCCTCAGTGTGACCTTAGCACAGAGTTTAAAGACAGATTGACAGAAACTATCTATGATTCACTGAAAACATTCTGTAACCCTAATATCAGAACCTGTGCTGTAAAATAGAGAAAATATAACAGCATAAAACCCCCTTCAATCCTGTAAGTCTCACTAGCTAGGGACTAGGTAATTTCAAATATTTGAATTAATCCCAAACAGTAAAACAATGCATTATGAAGAAAATGTTTAAGTGCTAAATCACAAACATGCTAAGAAGTATTTTCAAAACCTGACAGTTTGCTAGACTGAGTCTTACTTAAGACTTGGATCAATCTAAATTATTTATTATTCCCACAAACAGCAAATAATTACACGAAATGTAAAAAATTTTTTTTCTGGAGATGAGTCATTTTCATTCAATACCTGTATCAGACATGAAACACCTTTTTGGGAGGCAATCTAAACCCCATAATTTTTAGCAAATTTTAAAACATAGAAGTAGCCCCATTTCTTGTGTTCACATACCTATATGGAAGATATGGTGGATTAGATCCTGATACAAGCGTCCTGTAAGCTTCTTCTGGTGTTTTCTTCAAGTATATAACCTAAAAGGGATGGAGGAAGAGAGGGGGAAAAAATAAATCAGCTCTGAGCCTAAAAAGGCTGACAGGAACTTCCTCAAGCACACTAAACTCATTAGAATGCCTGTTATCCTCCTTCATGACCAATTCCTGTGACATATACAGATCAGAAAAGACATGCCTACACAAAGAAAAGATTCAGCTATCAACAGAAATCAACAAAACCTTTGTTTTGTGTCAATTCCATACTTTAAAAAAAAAATTGGAAATAAAATCACATACTGCTGCGACTGAGAGACTTTAGTGTGGCATGAGTTACTGTAAAATAGCTTACATTTAAAGCCTAAAGTCTTGCTTGTAGACTTCAGGAAAAAAGTGAGTTTCATTTTATCATGGAATTAGGGGCAAATTTGTACCACATGTTCTCCCGATACCACAGGTTTTATTTGACAGAAGTTCTGGCCCTCCAAAGCTGTGTCTGCTCAAAGACATTCCCACATGACACTTTGAACATAATACTGGTCATGTCTGTCTACACAGCTCATAAAGACTCATAATAAAGAAACCAGGAGGAAGCAGCAAAAAGATATTAAGAACACAAAAGGAAAGAGGAGAGGAAAAGAACCACTGAACAAGCTCCTGAAAAAAAATCAAAAGTATCTTGGATATCAAGAGCAATGCAATAATTGAAGGAGGAAGGATAATTAAATGAAGAGGAAAATACTACAGTATGTCTTCAGTACCTAAAAAGTAAAGAATTCCATTAAGAAAAATCAAGGAGACATTTTCTGACTCATCTGTATCAATGAAAAGTCGGCAACCAAAACTTAGCTTCATTTTTAATTTAATATGATGAATCTTCAGAGTGCTTTCCTTCTGCAACATGCACAAATAAAAAAGACCCCTAACAACACAAAAATCCCAGTGTGAATAGTTTGGACAAGCTGAAGCTTTTTTTGATATGCAAAAAGCAATGTAAAAGTTTAAAAAATTACTTAATAGATATTAACCATTCTCTTGGAGCAGTTTTTTTTTACAAGGGACAAGGTTTTCTTCCCTTTCCCCACTGTCACTACTGTAACTCACTATGTGGCACTGCTACTTGTAAAATCCAGATTCAATAAGTACTGAACTTATTTTTCTCTGAGACTTTCCTTTTTATGTTCTCAGCCTTCTGAGTGATGATGTGGCTGAAATTCCTCACAGTTATGCCATTACATAGGCACAGGACATGTAGCAATACTGGCCACATGTACCTGCTGTCAGGAAAACTCATGTCATATTTCCTAAAAAGCTTACAGAACAAAAAGGAAATCAGTATTTTCCAAGTCCACCTTAACACTTATCCACAGTACTTCAAATGCAATTTGGATTTGTGTTTTTCCCACCTGCACCTGCCATTTACAAAATTAGAAGTATATAGAACAGATCCCCTCTAGAGCTGCTTAGATTACCAGCAAACAAACCTTTCATGTTTCAGCTAGGGCTGAGATGTCTAAATTAAATTTTTTAATTAGGATAAAACACTCCTGCAAGGAAATAACTGGACATGCCATAGTAGTTTACTATTGCCTGTCTCTGGTTTAGTAACTTTAGGAAGGCTGTGGGAAAATCTTTTCTCCTTCCCAGTCTGAATCTCACTACTGACATGAGAAGCAATTCATCCTAACATGGTCAATTAGAGGTAAGCAATTTGGATTTTCAACATTCAAGAAAATGGTCATGGAGAAACATGGAGGGGATCTGCAAAAGCCATTCCCTATGTAATAAAATAAATGGAGTTAAGGGGTGATGACCAGGTTTCTCTAAAACTCATCCAGAGTTTTCAAAGACAGTTTAGAGACAAATGAAATGACCACCTGTCCACCTCCCTAAAAGAGCACCCCTTGACAAGCCACTTTACACATAGAAGTCTCTTCAGGAAGGTTAAAGTATCCATGTGATCAAAAATACTTACAGCATATGAACCTATTAAAAACGCTGCATTTGCTCGCTTCCGCTGGTCAAAGCTGGTGTAGTACACAATCTTCTTCCTTGAGAGGCTGAAATACTGGTTAAAAGAAAATAAACAAAACAGCATATTTACTAAGAATGTGCTTTAAGAATACTTTAGCAAAATCACTTTTCCAAAACTGCAAAACATGTTAGAGAAAATTCTTATCAAGAGGTTCCTAAAATTGAAGGAGCAAAAATTACTGATACACTGAAGAATCTTCTTATATCACAGATAAATAAGAGCACAGGGAAACAGCCACTGTTTCTGGGCAGATCGCTAGGTTAGCTGTACAAAAATATGCTATAAAGTGGAGCTGAACCAAAATCTGCAATATAAAAGTCTGGATTTTTTCCCCCCAAGTTTAAATATTTGAAACACTCACTTATGAACACTGATTAAAGACATTGAAATTTTCAAACTAAAACATCATCCTGTATGTTAAACCTCTTTAGCACACAAACTGTGGAGAAGACAGAAGAAAAAGTCAAGCAATCAACCTTACAGTCATTTTATAAGTCAAACACTTCCATCTATACTTTATAATGGGTGACGGACATATTTAGAAACCTCCAACAGCAAGAATTCACTTAAAAAGGTAAAACAAAAGAAAAAGACTGTATAAGAGAAAAGCCTGGAGAAAAGGCTAGGCAAAGGCAAAACTAGTAACACTCACAATTCTGTTTCTTTATGAAGAAAAGAAGCCTGTGTCAGAACCCTGCGGACAAACCTCCCATTGAAAACAAAATCAACAAACACCAGAAAAGCACAATAATGGCAAGCTGCAGCAAAACTGTTTAAAGCCAGAGAGAGACAATATTGTCACTTAAAATTGGCAAGTTGAACAATTTACTGCATTAGTAATTTGTAAAATTTCATGAATTGCCAAACTTCCATTATACTCTGCTACACCCCTTATGATTTTGCAGATCAATTTTTACAGCACTCCTACAGTTTTGAGGAAGTCATCAACAGATATACTACATTCTGTTTCTAATTATTTGAAGCATTTTTGTATTTTTAAAATTTGAATGTTATAAAATACCCTAATACCGGTGCTGTTGCTACCCAACTTCAGGTTTTTAACTCTTGACACTGCTGACACTTGGGAAGGGGAGCTAAGGTAACTGCTGCAGAACAGGGTTTCATTTTTAGTGCCAACTGTACTTCACCTCCAGAAACCTGACAATGTTGAGTCTTCAAGACTTAGCGCAAAAATCTCATCTCAAAAACTTATTGCAAATTTTAGAATATTTAGTTTTAACCGCAGAATCAAATTTTCCAAAAACCCCAAATATTTCATCACAGGAGAAAGCTGATGCAGAGGCACCACAGTGAGTTTGTTGCTCCCAACCCCACTGAAACTCACAGATCTAACTGCACCTTCCAGTCTGCTCTTACAAGGCACAACTGCCAGAGGTGGAAGGAGTGAGAGCTAATGCAAGTGAGTGTAAATAGGACTAACTCCTGAAATAGCTGCTTGCTGTTGATTGGAAGAGGTTGTATCTTAAGGCCAACAGCAACATCTCTCAGTGTATATGCAAACATACGAAGCACAAGTCGTTACTTAATTAGTGAAGCATTCAATTTTTATTAAAACTTGACAAAATGAATCCCAGTACTTTAAGATTCCTCCTTTCTTCCCCCTCCTCAATTTTTTAATTTTAGTGTTCTCTAACTGCAATTCCACCCATGATGTGTAGGTGGGATAAGATTACAGTAGTTATGCAACAGTGACAGAACTTCAATTATAACTTATTGACTACTACTTATTTTAAAGCAAAGTTCTTTGCAGCAGTTTACAGTACACCTAAAACACTATTTAAACTGCAAAGCTAGCTAGTGAGAAGTAAGTTCCATGTAGTAAGACCATATTTCTTGTTTTATTTTATAGAATGGATTTTTTAATCATATGGGTATATCAAGTCATTCCAATTTTGAGGCACTTTTCTACCCAAAGTAGCCATAATCTGAAGTTTCCAGAATATTTAGATGAAAACAATGGATCAGTTTTATTGCATCATTTTCAATATGTAAGAGTTTAATCCTTGTCATAGGAAATATTTCAATGTGTTTTGAATCCTAACTAAAGCTTTAACACAAAATTGAAAACTGTTGTTAATGCCTTATAGCATAGCAAGCAGCACAGCAGCACAATTTAAGTCTTCAGAAGCCTATAAAACAAATAACTTTATATTTGCACACTAGTTACAGAAAAGTAAGTTTTACAGTAGGTGTTTGCTGAAGCATCGATGCAATGCATCTGTTAACATTAATGTGCAATTTGTCAAATCAGTGCACTTTCATCAACAAATCTAAGCTGTATGATCTATTAAAAAAACCAAAAAATAAACCAACTGATTTTCTGATCGTATTTAATAAGCCACATCTACCCCTCTGGCCAGGTTCAATGATGAGCTTTCACAACAGCTCTGGGAGGAGGTTCCTGTTTTTACAGCTCCAGAGCTCCACCTGAATGGATTGGGGCTCCAGTTCCCTTAGGCACTGCACAGCTCTGTAGAACCAGCAATGTTTCAACAAGGACTTCTTCAATTCAGGTCAGCTAGGGAACAACTACAGTTGCAGATAACATAGTTGCCTATAACATTTTCTTGTTTCCACAGCAAAACTAAGGTGCACACACTATGAAGCACTAAAAATATTCTTTACCAGTGAGAAAACTTTATCAGTTTCACACATCATTCAAAGATAAATTTTAACAGTATAACATAACAGTGTCTATCAAGATACATCCCAGAGGAACAAACTGAAAGACAATCTTGTGAATTAAAGGCAGACGTTACACAGAAAGCGTAGCAGTTTTTGCTTTAGGTAACAAAACTAATTCATAAGTGTTACAGATTATTTACTTTCACCGTAAGATTACATTTTTTCTTTTTTAAAAGTTCCCTGTACATCTCAAGAGAGATTTACTCGCAGAGAATTGATAACAGGATTAGAAAGTGTTGTGGTGGACAATCACCAGATAGCTGTGTAAAAGCAACATACTATTTGACAGTATTTTATATAATGGATAAGGTTAACACATTTGCACTGCTCAAGCAAGAAATTACTTCAATGTGTTTAATAAGCCTAGATCTATGCAAATTCTACTTTTATATATATACACAGGTGTACATATGTACTTGTAAATAGACATGAATATAAGATTGGCAAATTTAATACAAAACAATTAATTTAAACATGTGCACACAACCCTGCCGCAAAATCTAGGCTGTCCTACATGAGATGCTTTGCAATTATTATAGTTCCCTGTGTATGCCCAGCAGTTTATTTATAGTAAAACAAAAAAAAAAGCTAAATCCCTCTATGATCCAGTAGCAATACAGCTACCATACAAAAAGTAACCCCATAGTTTATAAGCCTGCCAGTACCTTTCCTCTCCTGCCTTTGATCTTCAATACTTGTATCATTTATATCAGCAACATTCCCTGATTATTTCTGCTCCTTAGTTTATTGAGAATGTGCAAGACTATGCACAGATAAAACACAACAGTTTTTTAAAAGCAGTCTTCATGAAATCAGACTTACTTAAAACAAGAAAAAAAAATCATTCATAAATGAAGCCCAGTTCCTTAGTTAAATGCTTTCTGCCCTGAACAGAATTCAAATACCAAGTAGGAAGACAGCACAGGCAAGTTCTTCCTTGCTGCTGACTTGAATAGTGAAAATCATATTCACAGCAATCGACAGTTGAAAAATTACAAACACAACAAGGTCAAAAAAGTTTTCCTGTAAGACACAGACAAGACTTTGCCTCAAATTTTCTCAGCAAATGGATATCTGAATAAATTCTTTACCTCTTCAGGACAGAGGTATTTACTGTTTAAAAAAACAAAAAAAAAATCAGTCAGCACGAAGTTGCAACAGTTTACTTTAAAATGTCAATCTGCCATCAGCACATTTCAAACCGATATCCTTCCTCACTAGTCCCCCACAAAAGGAGAGGGGAAAGCAGAATACTGCCTCATGTTGAACTTCTCTTGCAGAAGAGAAAGAGATATAGCTGAAAGATTTGAAAGGGAAGCTTGTGGAGCTTTCCAGCTTTAATGAGATCTTATACTTTTATTTCTCCTGTTCCTATCCATAGAAGTTTTAAAATTAAAGAAGCCTAAGTGTTAAATTTGAGACACCACATCCATATCAAACCCTGCATGTTTGCAAATAATTTCTTTTTGTGTCATACTTGGAAGACTCTTTTCTTAAGTAAAGTACACTAAGTGCTTACCCAACCAAGCACACCAAATCATCTGGGTTAAGCACTAGGATTGTTTCAGGATCCCAAAAGTGCTGCAGTATGGTAATAACAACCATCCCATGATAATCTGCAGACTCTCACTTCCTATGATCCTAGATCATAGGGCACCCTTAAGGCAATGGTGTGCAAGCAGCAGCTTCCCAACAGGGCTCTCTCTCTGTCCTTAGTCCAATCTGCACTTCCCATCACTGAAACACTCATCCCAGGCTGCTCACACATCACCTGGAGCCACATGAGAACTACCATACTTTTGCTGCTGTAGGGCAGGTAAGTCACAGGTCACAAACTTGTGAACCGCCTAGTTCAGGCCCCAGAACTCCTCTTGAGGACATGTGTGAAGGACAAACACAAGAAGATGAGGTGTACAGACAGTGACTAATTCTTGCCTGGGGAAGCTGAGCAGAAGCCACTGCAGCTAGGCCTACAGTCCCCAGGAGATGCACTCCTCTGAGGCACGTAAACACACAGCCTACTCACCCACTGCAGATGGTATCTCAATTAGGAGTGTGGCACAAATTTAAACTGCTAGAGCAGCAAGGCTAACATTAGCAGTACTGGTGTGCCCCAGGGGTGGTGCCAATCAGCCAGACTGGAGTCCATTCATATGTAAGTTTTTATACCACTCTGGCAGTACTCCAAGCTTTAGCTGTTTGATTCCAGGTATTACTTTCAAGTGGCTGCACTATCAGGTTACCCTTCTCTCTTAGGCACTAGGAGTTTAATTTAACCTATTTGGAATCAGCCTCTGGCAAGCCAGAAGCAACAAACTGCACTTCCTCCCAGTGGAGACCTCTCTTTTCTGGTCCTGCGATATTTATTAGTTTCTTACTTATTTTCTGGGTGAAACTCCTGTACCTAGATTCAAGATTGAAGGCATACAGTAATATATGTGACTGTATAACAGTCCCAAACTGATCACAGCCCCAGTCAGAATCTGGAAGAGACAGAACTGATCTCTCTGGTTCCCAAGAGCACCGTGGAGTTAGAATAGTAATTTGATTACTGGTTCTTCTCTGGAATAACTGCTTCACAGAGCAAGCACACTCCAGTTTTTAATAACACAAATATAAGGTTACAAACAGCAGAATTAAGGTGAAAAAACAGATTCCTACTGAGTAAGAACCATTGGTCATGTGTTTGAATGGGGCAGTGGCACTGCAAAATGGGATAATAAGGTATTTTTAAGGTGCTGATGTCATCAAATGGCAAATCAAGTATTTCCCCAATATGAGCACAGGCGCTCAAAATTACAAACAGTAGAGATTAACTTCTTATAAGTATCTTTTTAAAGTAAGAAGCAATGTAAATTTTCACTAGAAGCACTTTTTTTTTTCAAGAAATTTGCAGCAGCTCTGCAAGCATTTCAATTTGCAGAACCTCCACTTAAGAAATTCATGGAATTCAGCATACCCCTGAAAGCAGCAGGTAACATGAATCAACTTCACTAAAGGTTTCTTTTGTGACTCTAGAAATAATGAAATTTTCAATAAAGGACCCTCCTAACAGTGGCCAAAGCAATCACATCTGCTGTCCCATTTCCTTCTGTCAGTAACAGGCCTAATACTTTATATGATAAAGATTTTAAATCTGTAACATTTAGTGAAGGGTCTCCTCCTTACTTGCCCACAAGTTACATTAATCAGCATTTTGCAATTAAAACATCTGTTTCATTTCTTGCAGTTGACAGATTTTCTATACATGCTGCAAATCAGATCATCACAAGTGTTTGGAGAAAGTGAAGTCTGCAGCTATACAGCTCAGAGGGTCTGGCTGGGATGGAGCTGGGATTTAGGCACAGAAGCCAGTGTGATGCTGTGATACAGATTTGTCACCAAAACTGTGTTGATAGCACACCCATGTTTTATCTGCTGCTCTCACAGTCCCAAGGCCTTCTTTTTCTCACTCTGCCCTGGCCCCTTTTCCACTGAGACTTACTTTAAACAGTGGGATTTCAGGACCCATGTTTTGTTCCTTGAGTACCTGTTTTTTCAGTTATTCAGGCCAGCACACACACTTCATTAGCTGCAAACCCTAATTTGTGGTGACACAATTAGGAGTTTTTGTTATTATTGTCCTAAAAGTGTTGAGGTTATGCAAAAAGATGAACACAGCCTTCAGCCACCTGCCCCACCTCCTAAGCCAAAATGAGGGCATATTATTTTCTTTCACTCTTCAGAGGGAAAAAAAACTAAAAACAAAATATCCTTAAAGCTTAGCAATAACCACCTAGCTAGTGAGCACCTAACAACCACTTTCAAATTGAAATAAAATTACCCAGTTTGAAAATACAAAAATATAGGAACATTGTTTTAAACTAAGCTTACCTTTAATTTCTTATTTAGTTTACAGCAGTATCTGTATAACATTGCCAAATTTAATGGTCCAAAATCTCCATAGAAACTGGAAAAAAAACACAAAACAGTATTATTTATACAAAAGAGCTAAGCAAATTTCAACATGCATGTTGTTGATAAATAAAGCTGAAAATCAAGGATACTGAGTAGCCAATACACATGGAACAACAGATGAGTCTTTTATTGATTAATTTAAAAGGACAATAGTAACAATTAATTTATACAAATTAGGAGTGCTTCATGTTTTTAGTCCTTATGACATCACTGATCTCCTCCTCCCCACATTCTCTCAAACAACAAAGCCAAGACCAGTGCAAAAAGAGACAATCATATTAGTTTGGTCACTCTCTAGGACAAGGAGCCTTCCTGCCACACCAGTGCTATTGCAGTATCATCTACTTCACAATATCAAGTAACAACACAAGTGTTGGTTAAGGTTCAGTTCAGCACAAAACATTATGATGTAATTACAGAAGCTAATTAGCTGGGAAAAAGACCAAGCTGTCCAACTACTAGAACTTAACTTTTAGGTAGGACAGAAGTTAACTAAACCAAGAGAAAACTGAAGCCTCAGGAAAGCAGTGTTTAACTTCGTAACTCATCATCTTCTCTAAGATAAATCTGCCAAATAAGGTCAACAGTTATTTTTAAAACAAAACCCTCTGTACAGTTTTTCATAGAGATGAAATAAAAATGTTCTAAGGACAAGTATGAGTTAAGACAAACAAGAAGTTAAAACTGGAGCTCCAACACTAGAGTGAATGTAGCTACCAGGAAAGTCATATAGAAGGCTTCCTAATGTCTCCTCCCATACAGCTGCACTAACACATGAATCAAACACCCCCACCATTCTATCTTACTCCATCAACTTTAGAGCATTCTTTCACTTAAATATAAGATGGAAGAGTAAAACTTATGATATTAAATTATTTTCAAAAAATTGTTTTAAGGTATTGTGGAAAAATATGGAATTGGATAGTTACTATAACACATAATACTTCAAAAAATTGAGAGCAAAGTATCTGAAAGCTACAACTGAATACACAGTTCATCTAAAGAACTGGAGAAGTACAGTCATGCTTTATAAGATTTATCACAATTCATTTGCTAGAAGTACATCAATATGAAGTAATATATCCACTTCTACTTTTCCACATGATTAAATTTGAACAGCAGTGTAGAAAAAGTACATGAAAATCAATTTAGAAATTTATCCACAAGACAAATTACTATTTTGGTGGGTATAAAGACAAAATACATTTGAGTCTGTCCAGGAAGTAATTGTCTCTCTACAAAATGAAGCTATTGAGGTTCTCTCAGCCCCGAAATTAAAGATGTTACAATCTTTGACTATTTCTCCATCACTGATTACCATTAAGAATCCTGTGCTTCTCTAAACACAGGGGAGAAGGGCGTAGAAGCATCTTTGTTTAAGACACTGGTACTATCCCTGTTTGTCTATGCTGCAGAAACAAAATATTTCTCAGAATACAAACACAATGAAAGGAAAGGCACTTTCAGTCCCTCCTGCATCAGCATTACCACCCATACACAAAACCACTGTCAATTCCCAAGTTATTTCTCTACTACCATAGAAGCAGTATAAACCAGCTCTTGCCTTTGCTGATAAAACATTGTGGATGAAATGTGAGGCAGATAGCTAAAATAATGCATGTAACATAACCTATCTCCATTTTATACCTCTAAATTGAAGTTAATTATCCTTTCTTTGATGGGGCTAAGCAAAACAAGTGCTTTACAAATCTTCAAATCAAAAGAGTTCTTTGGAAGATAATACAAGGCTCTGTACTGAAGTCAATGAACTCTGATCTACAGAATCTTTCTTCAATTTACATCTCTAGGCCTAAATACAGTTCCTGACATGTTTAAGCAGAAGGATTTAATCCTATGCACCCTCATTACTTTTTCTACAAAAGGCCATTTCTATACTTGAATTAGTGACACTTGATCCTGCTTCACCCAAAGGATTTTCATCTCAAGACCAGAATTTTAAGTAAATGTAACATGGGAAATGGGCAGGGTATAGAGAATGGGGATGAAATGACACACCAGTCACCAGCTAAATAAAGAATTTCATTTGGCAAAAACTGAAGATCAACATAAGAAAAGGCAAATAGTCACCGATAACAATTCATCCAATATTATTTTACTTCCATCTCTTTTACATCTAGATGTTATAACAAAGCATTGAAAAACAGTAAAAGAAATTGGAATGTCTCTGAAGCTTAAGGTAGTTAAGAGAAACAGTTACTTACAACAGAGGTGGAAACCAGAGGAGCAGAAGGCAGGTATGGTATTAATTACATTTAATTATATTTTGTTTTAATCAAGTACCTAGATGATATCTTAAGTTATTCCCCCCCATCCCAATGGGACTTGTTATCCTAATGCTTCTCAAACTAAATAGTGAAACCCCAGAATATCCTAGCTGAACATTTAAATACTCTACTTCAAAAATACTATCATGATGTCACCTGGAAGCAGTAGCAGAAGTTTCTGGTATCTGTTTTCTCCCTAAACTCCTTGAACCATTTCTTCCTACCTGCAATTCGTTGCAGTATTACATCTGAGGTATTTGTTGTACTGTATCATAGAAATGGTCATCCCCCAAGAAAGGCCAGCCCATTGCTCTACTCTGTCACACAAACAGCTACTGTAAATTCTTCCAGGGAATTTAATGGTGCAGGAAATGCAGCCCACAAGTCGTTTCCAACTGCAGTTCCATGGGATGCCACAGGAAGGTGCCAGGAGTCAGTTCAAGCCTGAATCAGCACTTCTGAAAGCAAACACCACTTTTTGCTAAGCATTTGAATATCTCTGACCCTTGTGCTGGAGAAAAATGCTAAACAGATTTCCCATCCTCAGTGATTAGATGGTGCCATTCACTGAAGGAATATTACAGCCCAGCAGATTTTTAACTGAATTGATAACCTCCACAGACTCACAGAGTATGCTGAGGTCCCTTGCTGTGGTGTTGCTCTCTGGCCTCCCATTCCCCAGTCTGCCCCTACATCCAGGGCTGTCCCATTCCAGGTGCACAATCTGGCACCTGCTCGTGCTGGATTTCATACAGTTGGTGATTGTCCATCTCCCTAATTTGCTGAGGTCCATATTAACCTCCATCAATCTATCAGGCCAGGATATCATCTTTCAAAAATAAAATGTATTACTTATACTTGACTCCAGATGCCTGATACCTTTCCCCTACAGAGCAGTACTCTTTTATACTGCCACTCACTTCCAATCATGGCATGATGTCTCTTGTTTGCCACTTTATTCAGTCATTGGTTTAGTAACTTGAAAACAGAGGCACCATTTAATAATTGCAATCATTTCCTAGAGTACATATCCCAGAACTGGAGCACAAAGTAAAAGTATACTCGTTAAAGTATGAATTTTGCCTTCTTGAAGGCTTACAATCACAAAGCCACTTTCCTGCCAAAACAAGAGGCTCCCAAGCTTGCAATTACTTAAGTAAAAAGATAAAACCCAAGAACCTGATGAAATAAAAATACAGCTTCTTAACTGCAAAACTTGGCTAATTTTTCAGCATTTTACAAATGTCCAGCTTTTATTAAAATTAAGAGACTATTTCTCTTATTGTGATTCAGTCTTCTCTTGCTCCTCCCTCCCTCTTTCCTACACAGGAACATTCAGCTTATGACCCTCCAAGGGCCCTACTGCATCTGTTGTGAGCTTGGCCATTTAACAGCACAGGCCCAGGTGCTGCAGAAGTGGCCACCTGACTGTTCAGCTACTCCCTTCAAATCATAAACTGAACACTTCTCACATGCCAAAAATGCTCTGCATGAGAGGATCAGCCTGCACATTCATTACAACCTAACTGCTGCCTGGGAAATCTCACCTATTCAGGCTTTTTTCTCCAACTCCAGTTTCCTGAAATGTGTTTCTCCTCCCCACTTCTCAAGCACATGAAAAAAGGTGAGCACTGTTTTTGTCCTCTCATCCACTGGTTCCAGTAACACGTGGATTGTTAGGAGCTTCCTTAATTGGGCCAAGACAAAATTCCTAATGCTTAATGCTGCTTAGGGATTGTGTGCTTCTGAACAGACCAGGGGTGATACAGCAAAAATAACCCTGGAAATAGCTGAAGGCAGGAACAGTGCAGAGGCCCTGGATTATGCAAAACCCCCAGATATTAAGTGCTTTTCATCTTGGAAGTTCCAAATCTTCCTCAAGATCCTGATTCTTCAAAATCCAACAACTCACAGATCTAAGTAATAGATAATTAAAATAATTATTCCAGATTTTTTAATCCAGTGCTCCTTGATATCAAAAACAAATTAACAATGAAGAGGTTCACCCATAAAAAAGCTGCCCTGTAGAACTTCAGGGTCATATCAGAAGCCTAGTCCCTTTGGAAAAAAAGTCCTCTTGGCAGAGGCCAGGATGTACATAATGGATTTCCTAGAGAAGCTACATTCCCATCCAACATAAAACTGGAGCTTAGAAAGCTGCTGTTTTATTCTGGTACCCTTTTACTGCAAACAAAAGAAAAACCTCCTCAGTACTACCAGCAAATGCTTTTATCTTATACTTACGAAAAAGCAAAGACAGATATGGTAATTATAAAATTAAGCTGGGAAATTTCCTTGTTTTAATTTTGGACTTAATCTTGCTAAGTTTTCTTGGTCATCCAATAGTCAAGGTCAAGTTTTCAAAATTACTGATGTGAATGGCTTTCTGTGTGAAGTGACAGCTCTGATTATTGTAACAAGGCTAAGTTTTTCTTTCTCCTTTCCAATGATTTAAGCCACAGAAACATGGAGAAGTTCAGTTTTCCTATGCAAGTACTGTTACTGGAGAGCCACAAAAATGCAGCATTTAAGCAAAGCCAAAGCAGATAGGCTAACCCTTACTCTTGTCACAGGAAACACAAGCTGTTTCTTTGCACATACACAAGCCGTAGAAGAAACAGTACTCAGTTAATGTTGCTGTAGCTAAGCACTTGAGAGTCTTGCTCTATTGCTACATAAGTGAAGTAGCTCTCATGAGGACTGCTATGAAATGGGCAAGTAACATCCCATACCCTGAAAGAATGTTTCAGTGTAAAGCATGATTTACAGGGACTATCATATTTACTACTTCTATTGCTGCTTACACCATGTCAGAGACTAGAGCTGCAAAAGCTGTTTATACAAGAGAGCCAAAGGCAGAACAAATGACTGAATAAAACCATTATAAATCATCAGTATGAGATTCCTGTTTCACAGTATTTAAATTCTGACTTTGTTTGAGAAAACTATTCAGAAATAAAAAGGACATTAAAAGTTGCTTTGATAAAACTATGTGAAAGCCAAGTTAACCAGTCAAGTGTAGTATTCTCAACCCAGATCTGTTTACTGGAAGGTGAAACGTGAAAGATGCTATTCTTAGAGAATAAAAAGCTTCTTACCAGTGCCTAACTCATTAACTTGCCAAGGCAAGGTTTGTCTATTTGCCAAATGACAATCTTCATCAAGATGGATTGTTTCTCATTAACTCTATTTTTCTGAAGCAATAGTTGCCTGTATTACACTATCCTGAAAGACTGTGTTCCCTTATAAAGTCTGCACTACTTCTTATCAGGAAAAAGCTCAGAAAGTTTCAGAAAGACTGAGAAAATCTTACAGAAACAGAATCATCAAAGAAGATATTTCAGAATTGTATAATTTCATTCAGGTTTCTTCTTAATTGAGGCATTTGTATATAATTTCTCTGGCATAATAGGTTCAAGGTTGAATTGCAGCACATTTAACTAAAATAGTGACAGTTCTAGTAGGAAGTTCCTAGTCTGCTAGCATTTAAGATAGGCTTAAATGCTTTTAAGAACATCTTTATTATCTTTTTAGTGTGAATGTTTAAGTTAGACAGTATTATCAAGTCATTAGAACAGTTGAAAACTTCAAGTGAGAACTGAAGTCTAAAGTGCTCACGATTACATAACACCACTTTGTGTATAATGTGGTGATAAATCATGTGACAAGGTACAGGAGCAAGACAACCCCAAACTTCCCAAACCATCAGATCTAGCACTACAGCTCTTTGTTTAATAAATGGGGTATAGTACTAACATAAAAATTACTTCCTTATGTCTCTCCAACAGGGAAAAAAAAGGCAAGCAAGATAGTGAGTTTTTAAGTACTATGTGATCCAGTAACAGGCTCCTCCAACCCTACATATTCATGAGGTTTTCAGATCAGATACTGCTTCAGCAAAGCAAACTGACACCTCTGTAAAGTCAGCCAAATAAAATTCGCTAACAAGCTAACAGAATAAGAGCCCAAAGAAAAGCAATTTAAACAGAGAGAGAGATGAAAGAAAAGCAGTTTACTTCCAAGTACAATGAAGTATCTTTATCTTGTCATTACAATGATGCATCTAAGCAAAGTTAAATCAATAAACAACTGTATTAATGTAATTACTTACACACCTCACAGGTGCTGAGGATTTCATGCCTGAGCAGACATCTCCTGTCCCCCTCCTGAGAGCTTTCTGAACAAGTCATTTGATTGAAAAGGATAAGTGGCTGTGGAATTCTGACCACAAGAACCACCCAAGGAGGCCATTTCCACGAAGATTCTGCAAACCACTGTTCTGAGCTACAGCATTTCGAAACTCACTTCCAAATATTTACTTTGCTATCATGCAACAAATACTTCTAATCACTTTCTCACAAAGAAGACTGCCTTTTTGAGGAAGTGAGGAGACCATCTGATCAGTTGTATTAAAGTTACACTCCACTACTACTTGCAGACAAGCCCTGTCAGGCCCCTGCATTGTGTGCAGCCTGGGAAACACAAGGGACTGATGTCAAGCTTGTTGATAACATGAGGGAAGCTACAGTAAAAGTAGCACCTCCCCAAGAACTGAGCCTTGCATTCTATTCCTCAGCTTACCTCTAGCCCTCCAGATTCAGAAAGGCATTAAAAATATACATAACATGGTAACCCTACCAACACTTGCTTTTACTTTCCTGAGATCACAAATCTCCTTAGATACGAGAGGGCGAAAAAAAGAAAAAAATTAAGATCAGGCATTACCAAATATTGCAGACACTGATAGGTATGGGTGCTGCAATACAAATACCAGGGAAAAGTTTGGCAATGATATGTAAAAGGTTATTACACAATTCCTTGATACCACCTGGTAACTGTCACTTATTTTCATATCACATTTCAGCATTTTATGAGCACAAAAGGGAGAATATCTTTATGGTATCAGATACAGGACAACAACTTTAAAATGGGCCAAACAGATTAGGAACCATCAATTCAAAACATACACCAGGAGTTATGTGTTCAAAGTCTTTAGTTGTGCCCTAGTAGATAAAGGAAACTTTGCCTCCTTTCATTACCCAGTAATTACATCTGGTATCAGGTTACACCTTCATAGGTCGTTAACACTGACTTAAGGAATATACCTACAGAATTTCCTTTACATATTAAAGAAAATTACTTTCTCCTCCACACCTTCTCAAATTTCTCAGTACTTTTTTTTTTTAATATGACACTTTTAAACTAATTAAACTAATGCCTCAGTTACAGGCCTTGGTTAGTACAGCCATCTGTAACTAACAGTACAGAACTAATCCCCTTCTCACCCACAACATCAAATGCCACCCAAGAGTCCTTCACACTTCCTAAAAGCACATTAAGAAATAAAACATAATACTGAAGTCTGGAAGAGAAACAAGTTTCCCTTCTTAATGCAAATGTAACACTTTCATACCACACAAATTGCTCAGGACCTTCCCCAATTGAGTTCTGCTTTCAATATTAGGTCAACCTTCCCTTGGGATACTCCAAAGGTCCCTTCCAATCAAAATTCCTTAATGATCATTAAAGAACTTACTCCCAGCCCAAGCAGCCCATTACAAAAGTCAGTTTTCAGAATAAACCATTGGGAACTCCAGTAGAAGACACACAGCTTAAAGATAAGAAAACGTCTAGAAAAGATACCCTGAAACAAGAAGCTGTGCAAAGAAAATAAGCTAAAAACCAAGGAATATTGGTTTACATCTTCACAGAAGCAGTGCTGGTCACTGGAGAAAGGAGGGAAGAATGGTTGATGCTCATAATTGCTTCAAATCATTTGGAAAGCAAGTTATGCGTAAAATAGGAACACACTTTTTGTTTCACTTCTGCTGCAGCCAAGTCCGTGTCAAGCAGGTAGGGATATACCATCACACAGGAAACAGTTGGTCTGGAAATGCAGTCCAAAGCACCAACTTTTTAGCCACAGCACAGAGTGATTACTTTATTTGTTTGGTGTTTTTTGTGTACTTAAATAGTATTCAAAACTATAATCAGTTTTATTTTTTACCTTCTAGATGAAGTCAGTGTCTTACAAACATGAACCTTTTACTACATAGAAAATATTTTTTATGCTGTTCTAAAGATACAAAAGCCATCAAGAAGTGCTATCTCAAAATCCTCTAATAAAACCAGAGTTATAAAAGAAGTTGCAGATGCTCTTCAAGAGCACATCTAAACATTGCATTCTTATGGTTCTGTAAACTTCATACTCTCTATACAGGAAACTACAGGAAATATAAAACAAACTACTGTTTATCTATTCCTGCCAAATAAGTCTTCTACTTAAGACACCATTCAATAAAGTGTGATTAGTCCAAATAGACCTGCATGTTTTAAACAAATCTTACAAGGCTCACATATCCTTCTTTGAGCTCAGCCACGACTTAAGCCATTTAACTGGCCTTGCAGTTATTTTTATGGGTCTTTTTTTAAGCATCACCTTGTTAAACTAGTTTGAGCTAATAAATAAATACATTTGGACTAAATTCATTCTCATATTCTATGCAAGTAACCCAATGGGGCAAAAATATTCTATAGAATATATCAAAGTGTGTTGGGGAGACTCTCAGGTGATCACTTTGAATATGCAAACCACAACACTTACTTTTCATAGACTAGCTCCTCATCGGTACAGAAGTAGTGGGTATTTACGGTACTTTTCGGTTTAGTGCGTAAAGTAGCGAAGTACAGCCGATCTGAAAGACAGATAAGAGGCTCAGCGTCGGTCAACGAAGGCAGCCGGCCGCCGCCTCGGGGCACGCCTGTCACCGCGGGGCGGAAGAGGCTCCGCCGCTCCTTTTTCTGCTGCGTGAGCGGCGGCGGGAGCGCCCGGAGCGGTCTGCCCGCGGGCCCTGCCCTGCCGGGAGCCCCTCGGCAGCGGCTCCGGCCCCGCGAGCAGCGCGCAGCAACAGGTGCCGGCCCCGCGCCTCGCCCGGAGCGCGGGGAAAGCGGCGCCGGGGCGCCCGCGGCAGCCGGGGCGGGCAGCCCGCGAAACCCGCCGGGCAAAGGGGCCGGGGCCGAGCCGGGCAGGCTGCAGAGCCGGGGGAAGGCGGTATAGAAGCCAGCGAGTTTCCTCGCAGGGGGAGGCTCCGGGACCCCGCGGGCAGGGGATGGGGCGGCTCCCGCCCCGCTCTCACCTTTCACGAACTCCGAGGCTCCCAACAGCACTTCGGAGGCGGCTGCCGCCGGCTCCATCTTAAAGAGGGCCCGGAATAGCGAGGCGCGGGGCGGCTCCGAGCTCATGGCGCTCTGGAGCAGCGCCGGCGGGGCCGGGGCGCGCTCGGAGGGACGCGACCCACCGGCCAGAGGGGCCGCCCGCGAGGGCCCAGGGTGCTGCGAACGCAGCGGCCGCAGCCCGCATAGGAGCGGGAGCGGAGCCGAGAAGAGCCCCGGGACACGACGGGCAAGCGCCCGCAGAGACTCCAGCTCCACCCCGCCCCCAGCCAGGAGACGCCCCCGGATAAAGCGGCAGCGGGCGGTTACCAGGCGACCGGCGGCGCTCTGGCAACCGCGTTACGGAGCCTTTGTGTCGCCCGGCCCAGGGCTGACGCTGCGAGTGACCGGCCCCCCGCGCTCCCCCCGCTCCCCGGCCCGGCAGCGCTCCTGCTCCGGCAGGCAGCGGCCCTGAGCCCGGCACCGCCCCGCCCTCCGCCCCGCCTGCCCGGGCAGCACCGCCGCGCCCCGCTGCTCTGGGGCTGCTTTTCCCCGCCCGGGGGCGGCCCGTGGCAGAGCGCCCCACGGGCACCGGGCGGGTGTCGCATACAGCTTGGAGCGGGGCTGAGCCGGAGCGCTGCCTCAGCGGCGCGGGCGGGCTCCGGACAGGGCCAGGCGGAGCGGCGGGGCCGCCTCAGGCGCAGGGGAGCCGGCGGAGCGCCCATGGCGCTACCTGGGACACCCTTTGTCGTGACAGACAGGTCGGTTGACCAATCAGAGGCCGCTCTGTTACTCCTGCAGCCAATGAGCTGGCGGCGCCCCGGGGAGCGCCCCGCCCCAGGCCCCCCGCAGTCGCCGCTTCCCGCCCGGGCGGTGCCGGGAGCCGCTTGCGGGCCGCGGGAGAAGCCGCGCACGGCTGAGGCGCGGAGCTCTCCTGAGACGCAGGTTCGAGCTCTGCGCGCGTTCTTCCGCCTCTCCCCTTTAGAAGGAATTGTAGGTGCCAAACAGGGCAGACTGTCCGTCTCCGTTTTACAACTAAAGCAAAGGTTGCAACGAAGAGGTTCCTCGAGGAGATAAAAAAGGGGGTTAAAAAAAGTCACTCTTCCCCCGAACAAGCAAAAAAAATCCACTCCTTTTAAAGATGTTGTAATAAAAGCCATATGCAGCCCTGAGGTTCACATTTGTATCACCAGCTTTCCCTAACACTATAAATAACCTACTGCATACAGTTAATCCTGGTGTGTCTGCTAATGATGCTAAACATGAGTATGAAACGCTTCTGACTCCTCAGTTTTTAATCTAGTGTCATAAACACTGGATAATCTTTAAAGCTTTACAAATAAGGTGAAGGACTACCGAAGACACTGCAGTTTTGGTTTTGCTTAATTTTTGTGTTGAATCTAATGCTTTGTACCTGTGTTCTTACACTGCTTTTTTTCAACTTTTTTGGAAAAGCTCCAAAAGTAATGTGCTAAATTTGACCCTGTTTGTGCCTGATTCTGAAACCTGAGAAAAGCTCATTTTCAGTTGTACTATTTCATACAAGATGTTCACAAGAATGAGACTGCAGTCTTATGTAGCAGCAAATTAAATAAAGGTTGTTGGAGGGTTGTACCTTTTCATGGAAACGAGTGTTTATTTTACTTTAGATTGTTCTTTACAACTTTCACTTGTGTGTAACTCTTAACAAAATCAAGTATTTCACTAGTGGTTTTTTTATTTACAAGCAATTTTCTGAGGGCTACTGTACCCTGTGTAAGAGACGAGGTATTAAGGTATATTGTCCAGAACTGCAATTTTTTAATGCCCTTTTTTACTCAGACTTTCACTACAGTTCAATGTAACACATTTCTAAGTCAGTGCTGTACTCTGCTTAAGGGGAGTTTGAATGAGCATACTTGAAATAACTTTAGCAACACTCTTGGGCAACAGAAGAAGAGATAGAGCAGTCTACAGCCTACTATCCAGTGTCCAGAATCTATAGAAACAGTTTGTGATAAAGCCTAAGATATGTAAACCCATCCAGCTAAACTGGTGAATCTAGGAGGTAAATATTACTAGATGCTGAAGCCCAGCTGTCACATTCTTGTATACTGCTTGTATGTCTTCTGCAAAGTGAAAATTTCATTTTTCATTGTAGAAAAGTTCTCATTGGTGGCAATTAGCTGCAGCCTTTGTAAGCATCAGAAATAAACACTTCTTTTCTTCCCTGTAAAAATATGTGCAAAATAACCTCTGTGCTTTTTCAATTCCAGTAGTGTGTCATAGCTATTAGTATGATTATTTCACAAATTTCACTTTTTAAAATGCTAGCTTTAAGAATATTTTAAACTAGTACAACTTAGTTATTCTAATTAATACTATGTACTCGTTTTAACATTTGAGATCAAATACAAGGCTGCAGTGACATCTTGTGGCATTTTTTTGTAAAGAAGCATTTTTTTGTGCATTTTAGCACTATATCCTTTTTTATCACAGATGTTTAAAAATATGTATTTTAGATACCGTGTTTAAAATCCTGTGTTGCATTAACTGTAATTTCAACAGAACATTCAGAGGTGGTGATGATTCTGTTTAGACTCCAAAATATTATCAAATGACATAGATAACCTCTCAAATAAATAATCACATACATATTATTTTGTTTAAAATATAACTTTTTGGTAATGTATTTTCAGTAAAGAATCCTAAGACATTTTTATAACTGCCAAGGGATAAAAAAATCCACTTTTAAAAAATAAGCAAATAACCCCTTTTGGTTCCAAAGTACAGTGAATTATGGCTGGAGCTTAAGTCCTATCTTAGTATTTTCTTTGCTAAGACTAAATGATTAAGGCTGTTGGTTATTTTATGCCTTTTCTTCCTTCATAAGTAGGCCTTACCTAAATTAAATTAATGTATGTGCCAACAAGTACACATTTAAAAAAAAAAAAAAGAAATCTTGGTGCTTCTCATGAGTATGCAAACTGTGAGCTTACTTTAGACATCTTAACACTAAAAATTTTGGTCAATAACCTGAGAATAAACACATCACAAGTCTGCTTTCTGTATTTTATTTTACAATGGAGCAAATTAAATGGAACATTATCATTAAAAGCTTGTTCTATTAATTCTTTCACTGATACAGAAGAAATCAAAACAACTCACTTGCTCCAACAAAGAGCCCAATACTAAGGTTTGGCTGAGTTGACAGTTCATTTCACATTTCAAAAATAAGGTTAATGACTGTGAGTCTTCACAACTCTAGCTGATACTGCACAGAACAGAAATAATGGAAATTTGCATTTCTGGAAAGATCATAGACCTGTTTGTATACTACTTAGCACTACAACACAATAATTAAAAACTACTTTTCACTATTACAACAAAATTAAGCAGACTCTACATTGCCATGTTAAGATTCTGCCTTTTAAATCTTACAAAACTACTAGGAAGACTTCACTGAACAGAAATCAAATCCTTTAATACTGATAGACCAAGGCAAAAGATTCCTTCATTCCCCCAAAGACTCACACCCTGCTGTAAAGAACTTGTCATATTTTCACTGTTTTTTTCAGCTAACTTATTACAAAACATGACAGAATTATATACCATTTGTGCAGATGCTATTTTTGTACCAGGTATTAGCCGTGACTGGTTGCCCACAGCTACCTTTGAACTGATTCGAAGAATCAATTAAAAGCTGATGCAGATGAAACTAAATCTGCTTTGGATGTCAAATCTGATTCTGTGACCCAGGAAAATCACAGTCTTTTATTCTCTCCGCCATACACATAAAAAAATAAAAAATCCCAATCCTCCTGCAACTTCATTGGAAAAGGTTTGCCCTATGTCAATAGAAGGTTTCCAGAATTACAGAGTCCCAATCCAACAAAAGCCATTAACAGCAGCTCTGTTTCTTGCTAGAAATAATGTCAGGGAATTCAGAGACTGATAATAGTCCATCCCTGTCAAATATCACTGTACCTTAAAGTACTTTTTTTCATAATGCTTTACCCCTGTATTGTACATTTTAACTCTGTTGTCATAGCCACCAAAAACAGAGGAAAAAGGGAACTAAAAAGTAAATACTCATTGAAAAAGTAGCTAAAAAAACAGTAGACCTGTAAAATTACAAAATGTACACTGTAATAAATGTTGAACACCCTGCTCTTACTAGGAACTGTAAATAAGAAAATTTTAACTAATTGAGGATTTTCCTGGGTGCGTGTTTGTAACAATGTATATGCAAAATATCAAAATAAAACTAAGTACTAAGGGAATATTAATAAGTAACATTCCATCCTCTTCTTCTGGCTGCTTATATAAGTTTCATATTTCATGTATTCATGTTTCTTATATTTCCAACCTCTAGGATTTACCTTTCAGCTGCTTGCAATGTTTCAGCAACTCCAGGCAAATCAATAATAGAAAAAAAAGCCACATCAGAGATCATTTTCCATTAACTGAGCAGGAGTAGATATTGTAGGCAATGGTTTAAGGACTATCTGAGATTAAGGTGAGGTACTCTTCTGGCTTTCATAGCAGCTTCAAGAACATCTCAGAACACCAAGTAGCTTATATACAGACTTCAGGAGGGTTTGTACAGGAGGCCAGAAGCCTGGCCAGCAGTTCACTGTAGCTCTTCTACAGCTTCACTGGAAACTGGGTAGGAGCAGCTGAGGAGTGGGAAGGCAAGGAAGCATCTCAAAATATAACTGTCACAAATATGCCTAGACCTCATTTCACTGGATAGGTATATTTAAGGGAAAAAAAAATCCAAATGTTAAGATCTGAAGAATAGGAGTGCATTTCTGTCTGCACATTTCTGAAGAACTGACCTAATTCATTAGAGTAGCTTTTCAGGTTTTAAGGAAAGAGGATGATTTTATCACAGCTAAGCATGATTATATATTCTTTAATTTTTCTCAAAACTTATCTTTGTGAATTAGTTAGAAAGGAAAGAAAATACATAAAAAGCTTACTGGAGACAAAATCAGAGGCTACAAAGAGGGATGGCCAAGATGCAGTAATTACACCTTCTTCTCTCCTTGAACTCAGTATAATTCACTGAGTATTGTTTAACATTTAACACCTTAAATTCATTGGCTTACATCTTATTTTTGTGATTGGCATAATTAGGAAAACCAAACTGAGAAATCATGATATTAGAATATTTTAAGGGCATGCCATCATAAATATTAACGAGTTTATTTACACAGTAGGATCTCTGTAACAAATGCTCTGCTCGGTGCCACATTCCAGAATAGCCACTGTTAGTGTCCTTTTCTAAATTTCTTATGTCAACCGGCTTCACAAACACTCCTGAAGGCTTTCCAGTATGCTTGGCTACCAGAAAATTCATGGCAATATCATCACAGTTTTGAGTTTCATCTATTAAGGCATGAACTGCTTCTGGCTGCTGTTGAAAGTCTTCCAAATAGCCGCTGTGAAAAAATGCTGCACCGATGAGCACCATGGAGTACTGATCTCCATTGCCAAAGCCAGGGTTCTGCAGCTCAAAGCTGCCATAACTGTAGACGCCTGAAGGAGTGGAAATGTGCTTTCTAGGAACAAATCCCACTATATGCTCTGGAAATTGCTGAAAGAGAAAAAGAAATTCAACACATTTCACAGTGTGGGGTTCACTTAAGTGCACTCGTAAGAGAGATTTATGGATTTTTTTAAATGAAAGGAGGACAACATTATTGCCAGGAAAGAATTAAATTGTTGGCATATGGTCCCTTTGATCTGCATAAATGTTGCAATTAAATACAGTTCCACAAAACTGATAGTCTGCCTCATTCCACATCACATAGTGCCAACAAAACATCTACCCACAATTGGCAGCTGTGTATTTGGCACAGAAATTAACTCTACAGACAATTTCTCGTGTTTTACAAAATAAAACACACAGAGTACTATGCATTTAAATAAAGTCAGCAGTTAGCAACTTCATGGTTTTGTAAAATAAGAGCTAAAATTTTAAAGTCACAGATATTACTAAAACCCAAATTTTAGAAACTTTGCAATTTCTATTTTACACTTCAAACTTCCTAAAATCTAACTTGAAAGCTAGAAAAACAATGGTAAAACAATGTTAAAAGTCATATGATACAGTATTGCTCTAACTAAAACCATTAATCTCAAGTGCAGCTCAAAAATACTGCCTGCCAAGATGCAAAACATTACCTGCCAAACGGAAAAGGCAAAAGCAAGGTCATGAGCACTGACTAGTGTGTCATCATCCATCATTAAAACAGCTGAAGGGAGGAAAATGAGAGAAAAACATTCAATTGATCAAAAGATTAAATACATGAGCACAATATGCAGCACAATATTTGACAAATGAAATATAAAATTTCTACAACTATTAAGCTGAATTGCAATTCCTTGAAAGTAGATTGGTAAAACATAATTAGATTTCAAAGCTAAAGCAAGGTTACAGCTTTGTGGCAACTGGAAGCAAACCTAAGTTCTAGATTATTTGCCAGGCTGTTACAAAACTCAGCAACCTTTGATCATCTGTAGTACAGCTGGAGAAATACATGTTAGAAAACTTGGGAGTGTTTGGCAAAGCAACTTAAAATTCTACTAATCTTGTGTAAAGATACAAGTAGAATAGAGTTAGATACTTTTCTGTAGCATATACACTACTTAAGCAAGTTAAATTGCCCAGGCAACATTCAGTATTAAGAACTACAGAAGGAAGACTCTGCCTTAAGTTTTAGACAAAAGACTACCAGGAAGTGGAAAAGGAAGGATACTCTTAGATCTGAACTGCAGATGCATTAAAACTTTTAAAGTTTGCAGTTAGCACAGATCTTACTACAATAAGTAAAACACTTGGGAAGTTGAAGTTTCCAGTGTCTTCCTAGAAATCATGTGTTTGGACTAGCAGGCATGATAGGAAGGGGGCAATAAATACAATTACCTTTACTAATCATGAGTAAGGTCAGGTCTGTAATGCAACATATTGGGGTTTTTTCCACTTGAAACAAACAGGATTTATTGTTGTACACGTCCTAGAAAGAGCTTAGGAAGAATATTTAGATGAATACCCAGGAGACTGGAGAAGGTACTCTTAAATAAAAGGGTGTGTCATTTGAGATAGAAAGCCAGACAGCTGGGGAGGAAGTTTCTCAGAAGAGCAGAACATGCTTGAGAATTTAGTCTTAAGAGGAATGGACTAAATCAAATCTTTACCAGATGACTTAAGTCCAGATTATGCAGACACTCAACAAATAACATGCATTTTGAATTTCAGTTTATGGTACAGAAGGAAGCGTAGCTGAACTACCTATGTCTGCCTCACAAAGAAATGGAGAACTGTTGCAAAAGACCTTGAAATGCATTTGATATTCCTCTTTTCTTTCCTTTACTCTTCACTGACAGCCTGGTGGTGGTGTGCACCTGATGTCATAACACAGGGTTCTTCTATACTACCCACATTCTATGAAGTGGTCCACAAGATCCATTGATTTATTACACATTATAACAAAACTATCTCTCTTTTAATTCAGATTTCAAGCATGAAAATAATATTAGTAATAGTGTTATGAACTGCTGATTACCTTTTGTTTCCAGGTCAAGGAAATTCTGCAGTCTGTTTCTCATACGATTTACAGTTTGAACTTTAAAGACAACAGGGACAGGATGAGGCCCCAAGGAATTCCACATTTCCTCTGGTGTCTTCTCACCAATGTTGTTCCACACCACAATTACTTTATGTAGGTGGGGGATTGCTTGATAATGATTTAAAAGCTTTAGCAGTAAGTCAGTTCTATTGTATGTCTGCATAATAAGAGTGAATGAATCCAGGGCAGACTGAGTCTGGGTTTTGGGTTCCCTTCTAGAGTTGGGCAATTTGTCATCTTTGATAGTGGGAAGCAAAGCTGTTAAAGCACCTGCCACAAGGAGCAGGACGATGATCACCACAGAGGTGAAGCGCAGCAGGCGGATTCCCATAACTCTTCCTGGAAGCTTACACAAGTGAAACCACCTTGAAAACAAGCAACAGGAAAGGAAGTCATTAAACCCATGTACAGTTTTCTCTCTTGATCAAAACTCCCAAAATATTAAGTACATTTTCATTTAAATAAGTAAATAAGGAGAACTTCAGCTCTTTTGCAAATTACTTACAGCTGTCAAGACAGGTGTTTCTGGTATCCAGTTTCTGTGTTTACTTGCTTTTCACTCTTCTTGGTTAAGTTTGAATTTCATTGTTTTGTGAAATAAATCTAGAGTAGCTCTTTAGAGTGTTCATTATTTCTTATTTTCTCAGTAGTAAATTTTTGATTGAACATTTACATACCTCACCAAGTCTATCCAGCTGAAAGTAGAAAGCAAATTGGTACAGAGATTCAATTTTCAGCATTACAGGAGCTCTACCTTAACTGGGAAGCAAAAAGGAGAGAAGATGCCTTCTCAAAAACTCTGGCAGGAAGGAGGAAATAAAATGCTCACTTTTTCTCAAGCACCACACAGAAGGAACAATTTTTATAACTGATTTGCTGGACATTTTGTCAATAGTTTGTACACCTGCTTGGTAATGGTAATCAGTACAGAAAATGTGATGCTGATCACACTAAGGTTATAACACACAGCTAGAGCAAAAAAACATGCCAGATGGAGTAATACAGGAATGAACAACCTCAGCAACAGCTGAACTGATACATCTAGAACTTGTGAGAAATAGGCAATGCCAGATGCAAGGTCTTACCTATCAATTAACTGTGAGTGTAGATGTAGTTTAAGGCAGAGGTTTCTGGATCATTGTGATCTTAGAACTAAACAGAAGCTCTTAAAAAGCAGCTTCTAGAAAGACAGCCCCTCAAATGTTCTTCACACAGTGATAGGATATCCTGAGTTGGAAGGGACTCATGAGGATCACTGAAGTCCAGCTCCTCGCCCTGCACAGGAAAGGCCCCAAAATTCCACCATGTGCCTGAAGGCACTGTCCAAACCCATCAGGCTTGGTGCTGTGATGATTTCCCTGGGAAGCCTGTTCCAGTGCCCAACCACCCTCTGGCTAAGATAGCCAGATATTTCCTACTACCCAGCCTAAACCCCCTGCCACAGCTTCATGCCATTCCCTTGAGTCTTGTCCCTGGTCACCAGAGCCATGACATCGATGCTTTGCCCCTCCACTTCCCCTAGTTCAGAAGCTGTAAGCAGCTGGGAGGCCTCACAGACCCTTCTCCTCCAGGCTGAACAGAGCAAGGGACCTCAGCCACTCCTCAGACAGTTTCTCCTCAAGGCCCTTCACCATCTTTGTAGCTCTTCTTTGGACACTCTCTAACAGCTTTATATCCTTCTTTTACTGTATTCTTATAAAACTGCACAGAACAACCATAAGGTGAGGCTGCATCAGCGCACAGCAGGACAATCCCTCCCTTCCTGGCTGGCTGTGCTGTCCCTGGTGCCCCAGGACAGGGATGTCCCTCCTGGCTGCCACTGCACTGCTGGCTCTTGCCATTGACCAGGCCTCCCATGTCCCTTTCCATGGCACTGCTCTCCAGCCTCTCATTCCCCAGTCTGTCTGTCTAGGCGCAGAGTTTGGCACTTGTCTTTGTTGCACTTCCTACAGTTTTCCTTTTCTCCTTCTTTACTTGAAAGACTGGTATAAACTGAATAGAAGATGAACATTCTAAGCTTGCTACTAACTCATCCATACATATTACTTTAATACCATTACTCATGTATGCATATTATTCATGTTACTCTGTGAGTAATTTCTAGGTTTCCAGCAGGGAATTCTGATCAAAGTCAGTCATCAGGACAGCCAAACAAGTGCAATTTTTGAGAGAGTATCTGTGTGTATCTTTTCTTTTTTCCACAGAATTTTGAATAATTTCTTTCCAAAGTGGAAATAACCTGCTTCAAAATATGAATGTCAATTATTTTAGTATAAAACACCTCACAACTTACCTCATTGTTGTCAGTAGGATTGTTTTCCCAGCTTGTTTTTACAGGGCAGATGTTTGTGATCTTCGAATCTGCTGGAAATTAAAGGGACTCTATAACTGGAGATCAACAGTTATCCACATGCTACCCAGCATTCTTTTACAAGCAAAAGGTCCTCCAATTATTGACTGATAGATGCATTCAAGGCAATTATCCCATTCCTTTTCCTAATGCTCAGTTGAATAATTATCTCTGCCTTTCAAAGAACATTCCTGAAAGAAGTCATAACACCAGATGGTTAAAAAGAAAAGAACAATCTGTTTCTCTGCTTGTAAAATTGCTGCTCTGTGCCACTGCTATGTCTGTGTGTTCCATCCCTAAGTTCAGCTGTGGAGACACAAGTAGGTCTTCAGAACCTGACAGGTGTTCCTGTGCTCAGCAGGCACCACTAAAAATATTTGGCTACCACAGCCAGGCAAATAAAATTTTATCTCAATAATATTTTATTTTCTGAGTCATCCCCTTCACATTCTCACTAAAATTACCAGCTGTATCAGAGGTTTAAGACACAGCATTTTGCTCTTCCCATGAGGTTTGGCAGCTTGGAAAATATAAGTGCAAGCACATAAAAGAAGCATATACAGGACTCAGGACAGCAATATAGGAAAGCTGTGCTCCTAGGTTGTTGGAGAGATCTTTGTTCTTTTAAAACTCACCAAACAAGCAAAGAATCATTAATTTTAATTTGAGAATGGTACTATGAAAGCTTAGAGCACAATAATTTGTTGAATAACTGAACCTCTAAGAAATTCCATAAGAGTAATTTGTTAGGGCTATATAAGTTTGCTTCTTAAAACTATAGATTCGTTATTTGTGTGTACACCAATCTGAATATGTCCACATATACAGGTCTCCCCAAATCTGAGATCAAATCTTACTATTACTTTGTGACAAGAGGTCACTGAAACTATTTCCAGAAGCTACTGCTTGTTCTGGTTGCTTCGTTTCATAGGGAACAATCATGCCTGACTTCTAAAAGTTATTAGCAGCAGTGGCAACACAGCATTTACAACGTCCACTACATTCCCATCAAATGTGCTTTTGAAGAAGTGAACCTCAGATCCTCTTTCAGTAGTTTGCAACCTAGTTGCAACACTTACCAATGCTATTGTAATGATTAATTCAACTTTAAAAGCGTACTTAAAATGAGAATATAAATACTGCTTGCTGTTTATGAGACTTTGATTGCCATACCTTCTAGTGCTTACAATAGGTGTAGTGATAGACAATAATGATATTACTATATGTTCTCAAAATAAAGGTCTATTTAGGTGTTTTAAAATTAGCATCACGGCACTTTCCAACAAGCCAATGCAGATAAGTTTTGCCAATTAAGTTATGAAATTTCAATGCCAGATTGACGTCTTTTTAAAAATCATACAATACTACCTGCAGAGAACAGAAAATTGACGAAAATAAAATCCCTACATGAACGACCACTATTTTAATCCTCGTTTCAAGAAAAACAGTTCTCGAACGGGGTCCCCTCCCTTGGGGGGCAACACCTCCTGACAGCACCCCGCAGTAGTTGGGTGCAGCCAGGCAGCAGCACCGCCCGGCACCGCACGCCCCGCTCATCGCCCCTCGCCCACAGCTTCGCTCACGTTCCGCAGGCGCCGCTATCGCCGCTTCCTCCGGCCGGGTTGTGCTTCCCAGGGGTCACCGGCAGCACGGCAGGGCAGGGCGGAGGAGGCACCGGCCCAGCCCCGCCGCTCAGCCCCGCACAAGCCGCTCCGGTGACTCAGGGGCGGCCGTGCGGGACCGCGGCAGCGCTACGGCGGCGGCGCCGTGCCCGCTTCCTGCGGTGCGTCCCTGCGCTTCCTCCCGGCAGGCTCCGGGTTGTAGTGCAGGGTCCTGAGCGGGCGGAGCGCCCCGGCGGCTCTGGCTGTCACACGGCGAGCGCGCTGCTCCGCCGCCCCCGCCCCGTGCCGAGCACTGCCACAACAGCTGCACCGGGAGCAGCCGGCATCGCAAGCGGGACGCGAAAGCGGAGGAGAGTTCACGTTTGGGGCGTGCTGTGTTTCATTAGCGGGCGCCGCAGCCCCGAGCCCGGGCAGCCCCCGCAGCCCCGGCCCGGCCCCCGGCGCGCCCCCTCAGCCCCGGTGCCCGGCGGCGCAGGCGCGGTGGCGGCCGGAAGCGGCTTGTGGGCCGGCCGGGCAACGCTCCCGCCCCGCCTGCCCGTGCAGCCGGCCCGGCGCGCCGCGGCCCCGCCGCCGGAAAGATGCTGCCCCTCTCCATCAAAGACGATGAGTACAAGCCGCCCAGGCTCAACCTACTCAGGAAGGTGTCGGGCTGGTTCAGGTGAGTAGCCCAGAGCCGGCCAGGCCGAGCGCTGCCGGCGCCGCGGCCGAGTCCCCGTGGAGGGGCTCTGCTGGCTGGTGCCGAGGCGCCCGGGCCGCCCGGCGAGCGGCTCCGGCCTCCTGGCGCTGTTGCGGCGGGCGGCCGGTGACCCGCGGTGTGCTCCGTGCGCAGGTCTATCCTGGCGGACAAGACTTCCCGCAACCTCTTCTCCTTCCTCTGCCTCAACCTCTCCTTCGCCTTCGTGGAGCTGCTCTACGGCATCTGGAGTAACAGGTAACCGGGGCGGGGGCGCGGCGGGGCGAGCGCGGCTGCAGCGCGCAGGAAGCGGCGCGTCCCGCCCGGCCAGTGCCACGTCTGCTCTCGGCGGGGCCCGGCCTCCTGGCCCGCCGTCCGGAGGGGCCGCTCGGCAGAGCCTCGGGGGCCGCTGGAGAGCTTCCCCCGACCGGGACCGCTCCCGTGGGCAGCGACCGGCGCCCCGTCCCCTTTGCCGGGTCCCGGCGACGCGGCGGAGGCGCTCCGGCGGGGTGCGCGGTGCGGGGGAATGGTGTTTGGAGTTGCTGTTATGCTCGGTGCTTCCTTCGCTCAGGAGGAAGCTTGGCCTTGGCCCGATTTACGGGACTCGGGGGCTGTAGCTGCTGTTGGCACAGAGATCCTCTTTGGGGAATGTGGCTTCATCTGTAGGTGGATACCTGGATATCGCTGCCTCAAACATCTTTGTCTCGAGGGAGAAGCAGGATTTGACACATCCTTGTATAGCTCAGTGGTACTTTACATAGCACAAAAATTCACAAGAGTGAAAAAAATGGAAGAGACTTGATTAAACTGCTACTGAAAAATCTGTAGCGAAATACAAGAAATGCAGAATAACTTCAGTACTGGTGTGCAGTACAAAGGTAGAGAACAGGCAATGGTGGTAGTATTGCTGTCATGCTTCATTGGTGATAGAGTAGTTGTTTTATGATGATATTTCTGTTAATAGTTCAGTTCAGAATGAACTGGCACGGAAATGTCAAGCAGTGTCCTCCTTACCAAAAGCTATAATATGAACGTAAATTACTGGAACTCTTAAAAGTCCTGATTGAATGCAGTGGTGTGGATTTGGAAATGGTTGCATCCTAATATTTGCAAAGTTGTTCTGAATCTCTCAAATGACACTCTAAAATCCTCAACTTTGGTTACAGTAATTGCTACTGTGGCACCAGAGAGCATGCAGCGCTGTCATGGGCACAATCTATCCTTGGCAGCACCCAGACCATTTTCAATGTGTTTGGTTTTGGCTTTGATGTTGATTCACTTTGCAGTTGTTTGAGGATTATTGAGTGCATAGTCTGTCCATTTGAGTATGGATTTTTTTTCTAATAGCTCAGCAGATGTAAATATTTTTCTTAGGTGCACTGATATAAAGAGCTTTTTGTTCATGTGACTTTGTTCTGATGTCTGTCTTTTAAACATAGCATTTTGTTTTGGTAGTGTGACCTTGAAAAGTCCTCTGTATGAGGTAACTAAACTGAGGAACTTTAATGACACAGAACTTTGTCACTGAAGAATATGCTGTACTGGAATTCAGAAGACACTTATTTTTGTTTGTACTTTAGATTAAGAATTAGGATTTACTGCGTAGCCATTAAATTATTCTTTTTTTAAGAATCTAAATGATTAAATTATTGTTTTTATTTCAAGTCACTAGTTCTGGGTATCTCTAAGTCCAGATTTTGGCATAGAGCAAAACAGGGTCTTAGCAAGTACTTCTTTAGTAGAGAGGGGTAGCAGGGAATATCATGAGGGATGTCTTCAGTCAAAGCAGACAGGTCATGCCTTGGAAAAGTGAACAAGGAGCCCTATAGGGAGAACCATTTTGTCATTTTGAAGACACAGTGCTCATTGCTGCTCATGAGAAATTCTCCTGAGCTTCTTTTTGCCAAAGAGATTGTTTTCTGAACTCAGAAAAGAGTGTTGTCCAAATGCTTCTTGATCTCTGTCAGGCTTGGTGATGTGATTACTTCCCTGGGGAGCCTGTTCCAGTGCTCAGCCCCCTCTGGGTGAAACACTTTTTCCTAGTGTCTAATCTAAACCTCCCCCCCAGTCAGCTCCATGCTGTTCCCTGGAGTTCTGTCACTGGTCAGTCACGAGTTTGCTGGCTGAGAGCTTGTTTGCTTGCTTAAGGATGAAATTTGCTACATGTGCACATTTGTTTAATTTGATGTTAAACTAAATCAGCTGTGGAAGTGACTTTTTTTAGACACGGTGTGTTTGAGTACAGGGTTTCTAGTAGCTTATATTATGGATGGTGTGTGTGGTTCTACAGGAGTTCTTGCATGCTTCCCATGTTGCTGGTGCTTCACTGTATTGGTGGTCATTGACTGGATCATTTGATCACTTTAGTAATCACTTTGCACCCATTTTTCCTAAGGTCTTATTACTTTGCAGGTCACTTTAAAAAAGCCTCAGCTGAAGTGAGATTGGTCTCTTACCAGGCTTCCTGCCATTTGTGCAGCTCAATGACTTGTAGCTGTACCTATGATACAGAGCTGGTTATGCTGTGAGGTGAATGGCATTGCAGATGCAGTCTGCTGACCCCTGCTGATAAATCCACGTGCCTCTGGCCACCTGGAATTGTTAGCTTAGGTCTTGAAAGCAGCACAGCTGTATTGGTGTTGCACTTAAGGTAAGTCTTGCCTTAGTGAGATTTGCAGGTGTGAGCACAGTGCCATGGTAACTTGCTGCATTATTTCTGGTTCTATAACTTACATGGCATTTTGTTACAGTAGCAGTCCTTATACAATTCTCTTTCCCAGAAGGTTCCATAGAAAAAAAAGAACAAAAAAAACCACCAAAACCCAATCACCTCAGAAAACAGCTCTCGCTGCTTAGCAATGCTTATTCCTTCCATTTCACAATCAGTACAACTTAGGGTTACTGTCACTAATTACCTTCTGCCTGAATATTTGATGTACTTTGTGGTGGGTTTTTTTCCTCACTGGATCTTCCTAACTGCTCAGAACCAAGTCTAAAATGAGCTGTTTCCATAAAGATGTTCCCTGATTTTGGGGAGGAGGAAGATGTCACCAAAACTGTTCAAGAATTCGATGGCAAATTCCATTTTGCTGCTTCATAGGCATCCAGCCTATAGGCCTTGTTTTGAAGTTTGTTCAAAGCAGCTTCACCTCTCCTGCTTTGGTGACTACAGCACCTGAGGAGAATATACCATGCCATCATCCCTCTGCCTTAAATGTTACAGTTGTGTGTATGTATAACACTATATGTGTCCATAAAGTATAAATATAAATATATAGAGCAAGACACTTGGTCTTTCCTCTGCTTCAAACCCTCTTGTTGAGTGTTTCACATTTGTAATGTGAAGTGTTTGAAACTTTGTGTTTGACTTCAATGTATGTGTCTACCCTTTAGAACTTGTTAAACCAGTAATTGTTTCTTGTGCTTCAGTTTCCAAGAACTGAGTTGTACATGTAATTATTCTTAGATAACCAAAGAACTGGGAAAGTGGAACTTTGGGGATTGTTGATTAACAATTGCTCAACAGTACCTATCAAATGTCTTTTTAAATATGAAGCCTTGTTTTTTGGTTTCAATGCACACAGTTCCCTGCAGACTTACAGAACCTGTTCATGAGTAATTTGATAAACTTTGGCAGTGCTTGTGTGTGGTGTTAACCCCAGTTTACCTATAGCCTAGCAGCTGATACAAGTTCTACTGACTGGCTAACTCATGAACTAATTTAAGTAGCTTTGAACCTCTTAGCATGCTGGTTCACTTTAACTGTGCTTCTCAATCAAGGTTGTGCATTGGTCTTTGAAGTAAGACATTTAAGATGTGGTCTTTCACCCTCTAATTCTTTTAGCCTCTAGATCTGAGAGGTGTGTACCTCCTAGTCAATGCCTTGCCGCTGCTAAGGCAAAGGTTTAAAGTTGAATTATGTTGATGAGAGATGTGGCTGTGGGTACATCTACTCCAGGGATTTTGGATTGTGTCTGTGGAAGCCACCTTTCACTATCACCAAAATCATAGCTAGGAGGATTTTTTTTGCCAAGCACTTTTCCAGAGTGCCTTCTCTAAAGCTGACAGAAGCAGTTTTGGCATCATATTTGTGTGATGAAGCATGGATTTCTCCTCTGTGCCAGCAAAACCATGCCTGAAGCTTAGAAGCACAGCATATTCTGCTAGTGTGTAAAAGATTATTGTCTGTAGGGTTTTTTCATACTCAACATACAGCATATGGAACATAACAATTTTTTCCTGTTCTCTTTCAGTTTAGGTCTGATATCAGATTCTTTTCATATGTTTTTTGACTGTACTGCTCTCTTGGCTGGACTAGCAGCTTCAGTTATTTCAAAATGGAGGTCAAACGATGCTTTCTCATATGGGTAAGAAACTTCAGGCTGTTACCTTAATGTATTATAGTAAATGATTAGGCAGTTATTTTTCACTTACAAACATAAGCTTTTTGCTGAACATGGAAAAACTATGTTGAAAGTGAGGGTTTTTTTAAGGTGAGCTATGTAAACATCTGAGTTAATAGAAATAATAAAAATATGAAGGCATTGCTTTTGGGGAGGAGGTTTAGCACTTCCAAGATCTCTCTGATCATACTAGTGGAAACAATTTAGAGACCAGAGAGTGGCCCTGCATTGCCATGTATTAATGACACCAGTGAAGAACAAGCAGCCACATCCTGGGTTTGTCCTCACAGTGCAGTGAGGAGCATTACAGGCATTCCCAGACTGCTGGTGTCCCACTCTTCCTTTGGAACAGAAAGCCACAACTGAAAGGAGCCAAGTCTCAGATGCTGCATTGCAGATTATAAGCCATGACTCTTCTAAGCAGCAGGATTTGGGAGCTGTGACTGCCATTTACACAGATCCTCAAGGCTGAGGTGTGTCATCCCATACTGCCCTTGGTGGATTTATCTGCTGCAGCTGGCCTTTAGCAGGCACTGAACATGGCAGCTGTGCCCTATAAAACAATACTGGTGGTACCATATTATTAATTGGTAATACTGATTAACAGCAAATTACTTCTAACATGGGCATTCCCTATAGCATTATTGGCCTGTCAGCATTTAGCTTCAGCTGCCTTGCTTAAGTGTGACTCATATAGTTTGAAACTTAAAGCACAGTTTAATTTAGGTGGAAGCTCCAGTGTGGATAGAAATCAATTTAGAGAGACTCATACCATGAACTAATTGCAGTGAAAGCACGTTCTGTATTAATTACTGCTGAGCATTTTAACAGCTGGTGTTCCCTTTATCAGAGAACAGCCACACTTTATTAAGCCTCATGTTTGCTACATTGAAATTACTTCTTATTCTAATCTGGCAGTTTGTTATTGTCAAAATTTGATGTTTGAAATAATTAATTTCTACTTAAAACTTTTACTGAAAATCCACCTTCTAGAGGGGAAGCAAATTAATACATGTGTGTTTGATATTGAACATAATTTAACACCAGAAAACTGTGATTAGGTTTCATGTGCTTATCTTAGTTTGTGGCTTCTAAATTACTTTTATATCATAACTTTGAGTAGACATAATCTTAAATGGAAAGATTTTGACATACTGAAAGATTTCTTTCACCTAGATCAGAGAATGGCCAATCTGGATCAGGCAGTTTCTGTCAAAGCACAGCATGGTCAGTTTTATATACTAATCTGTAATTTATATGCCATCTTCCATTTAGCAAATTTGTGTAATCTAACTGTTTGAGAACTAGAAGATTGCACTCCAATCTCTTAAGTTCTAATTTTCAGCATTTAAATGAAAGTGGTAATATCTGCTATTACTTTTTCTTGTCTCTTGCAGTTATGTTCGAGCAGAAGTACTTGCTGGTTTTGTAAATGGCTTATTCCTCATCTTTACAGCATTCTTCATTTTTTCTGAAGGTGTTGAGGTATGGGATGAAATCAAATACTCTATTACATTCTATATTTAATATGGATGAATATTTCTGGTTTTAATAGGAATAAATTACTGAAATTAATGAATTGAAAATTTAAATTATGTTCCTAATTGGTTAGAAATCTGATTTGAACAGAGAATAGGGCCATCTGAAATTGCTGTTTAATGACAGAGAAACTCAGCTTTTTCAGTTTCTGTACTAGCTTCTTAAATGGTGTATTTTATTTGTGTAAAGATTCTATGAGGTGGAGCCTGTCTTTTTTTTATATTAGGTCTATAATGTCTCATTGAGAAAAATATTCCAGGGGAAGTAGGGTAAAAAAGAATTTTAAAAAATCAATCTAGATTTGAGAATTTATAAAAAATGTCCATTTGTTCTGAATCTTCAATTCATTCCCCTTGTTGCCTCACCTCTCTAAGGAGAAAGGAAGAAATGGCATTCTAGACTCTTAGAAGTCTTATAGGTGACTTGAGCAATCTACATACTGCAACAAACCTGAATGTATTCAGATGGTGTTGAGCCACATCTGACAGCATAACCACATCTTATGATAAAACTGAGCTAGACTCTCAGAATATGCTACTGTACTTCACAGCTTTAATTATAGAACTTTATTTTCAGACACTGAGAGTTAGTCTGTACATCATCCCAAAAACTGGAAGTCCTGAGTAATTTTAAATTATGTCTATATATATCTTATGTATGAGAATGCTCCTGTACCTAAGTAATTTTGTGGTGCCTTTTAATAATGTAAAGGGATTGTAAAACTCTACATTTGCTTTTTGGTTTGTTTCATGTTTTTTTTTTAGAGAGCCCTTGAGCCTCCCGATGTGCATCACGAGAGACTTCTTCCTGTTTCTATACTAGGATTCATTGTAAATCTGATAGGAATATTTGTTTTTCAGCATGGAGGTCATGGGCATTCACACAGCTCTGGTAGGATGTAACTTCAGTACTGTTTCCTTTCTTGGCAGCCTCTGTTCCAGGGCCTTATTATGCCCCAGTGAGAGCCCCAGTATTACATTTGATGTCTTCTTAATGGCAATCCTAGCCAAGTGTGTGTGTCACCTATTGCTGTGTTGACTTTGGTGTTTTATTACCAGCCCTGGCATGCCACTGTTGTACTTCTCATGTTAATATCCATTAACTGGAACACCTAGGAGTCCAGAAACTGCTTTCTGGAGTTCATGCACTCTCCTACACTTCATTGAAAGAGATTTGTTGAGCATCTTTTTGGACAAATTTAAGCTGGGCTTCTGCAAGGTTCTAGCTAGAAAATTTAGAAACAGTATTTGAACCAAATTTTAAGCATGAGATGATTCTGCTTCAGATGTTTCTCAATTTAGTGTCTTTTGAATTGAAATGCAGAATTGATTTGCCTAAATACACATGATAAATACACTGAAGTTTTTTTCTGCAAAGCCTGTGGGCCTCTCTTTGAGTTTAACATTTAAACTTACATAGACTGATTGAACATTTGAACTTACATAGACTGCTTAAAGACCAAAGACCATAGTCTTTGGTCCTTAAGCAGTAATCTAAACTTGAATTTTTAATCTGCAAATGACAACCAATTTCTGCTTTCTTAAAACAACTGTTTTTAAAGTGCTTATATCTAATGAAGTGTACATTTTTCAAATTGCACTAGAAGTCTAGCACAACCAGTCTCAGAATAAAAGCACTTGACTTCTCAAACCTGGTATATTTTATGTATCTATATATATATTTTTTTTTAATGTATCTATATGATATGTCTGCACAGCAGAGCCATTGATGACAAGCACCTTGTTATTTAAAGCCATACCTTAAGATTAATCTTTTAGATGAATAGGTTTTGAGTACCTAAGAAACAAACATAAGAGTACTTTTACTCATCATTTATGTATTCATAAATGCACTCTGCTGGTGATATTTGTTTATAGGACATGAGCACAGCCATTCTCTGTTTAATGGTGGTCTCAGCCATGGGCACAGTCACAGAGATCATGGACACAGCCATGAACATAAACATTCCCATGGACACACTCATGGTCATGGCCATGGACACTCTCATGGTCAGGATTATTGTCATGGTAAGTACTGAGTCATTCTGACTCAAGCTAAATCTGCAATTAATAACTTACTGAAAAATAAAAGGAGTGTGTTGTCAGCCTATTGTGATCATACATGGAAGTAGCTTCATTAAATGTCTTCATTAAATGCTCTGCCACCATCATGTTTTGTGACTCATTTTGTGTTTCACTTGCAGTAATTTCAACATTAGTTTTTACAGATTTTGCTTTACCTCTGGTTTTTGAGTGTGTGCTGTAATGTTGTGTGTTGGCAAAAGATGGAACAGCTGTATGCTATTGCAATAGAGGGAAATTAGTTGTCAGGTGCCCTGTTTCAGTTTTTTCATTAAAATCAATTGACAAAGTTGAGCTGGTTTGCTACTGTTCTCCATTTGTATAGTTTTACAGCACAAGGTATTAGAAAAATTGAACCAGTGAACTTGTGTTTTTTTAGTTGTACTTGGTTTGTGATCTCAAATAAGACTTTCCCCATTTTGTATAGTTGTAATCTGTTTTAAGATGGTTATAGAAAAGATACTTGTTATGTTAGCTGTGCTGAAATCTTTTCTATGAAGGCAAACAATCTGAGAAGAGACATTCATGTTAAATATGATCAGTAGCCTTCACTATGGGAGAAGAACTTGTGTGGGTAGCACCTGTTTGAAACAATGCAGATGAAAGCCTTGTGATGCAGAGTTGCCAGTCCTTCCTGCCTAAGCAATAAAATTAGATCTGACATGACTCAAAATGTGCACATTCAGAGCAAGGAATAGTGTGGGAACTGGCAGACAGGAGGTGACAAAGAGTATAAAAATATTTACTTGTCTCTTCCTTGCTATTCCTAGAAAATTGGCATTTGTCTTCCAGTAGGTCTCCTGGAATTTGGTTGGAAAGCAGGAGCTCCCTGCTTCTCCCTGCTTCTGCCTCTTCCTTGCCTGCCACGTGGCCCCTGCCCTTGCAGAGCAGTGAATGTAGCTGTCTTGTGCAGTTTGATATTCAAATCAGCTGTTGTGTAAATTCTTGTATGTCTTCACTAGCAGTCTTTTCTTATCTTTTAACAAGTTTTTCTTAAAATGTCTTTCAGAATAATGCTACAGAGGCATTAATCTGCTTGGATGAGAAGATTTTTTACTTACTTGTTCCTTCTCCAAGTCTTATCTTTGTTTTTTTACATTAGGTATAAATGCTTGCTTAAGTGAAGTATTTCTGGTTAGCAAATTCATCTGAACCTACTCTTCTCACTTCAGTTCATGGCTTGTGTTCTTGAGGGGTCTTATTTTGCTATATACTAGGAAGGTCTTACCTCTCCATTTGTTTTAATTAAGAATAAATGTAGATAATTATTTTTTGTATATACTTATGTAGAAATCCATTGTGTAAAGGGATATTGTATTTTAAAAAATGCATATTAAGACTTTTAACTTAATTGCTGCATTAAAAAATAATAGCTTGAATAAAAGCTTGTCATTGGGAGCAGCCTGTCTGTCCAAGGCATTTCTGAAAGGGAGAGTGTAACAGAAGGGCCACTAGAGAGAGCCTTTGTCTTGGTTAATGTGTCAATAATTGCCTCCACAGATGACCATTCCCTTGAAGTAATGGCTGGATCCAGCAAACAGATTTTACAAGGTATGATGAGAATAAGTATGATGTTTTATTGGTTTTATCAAATTCTGCCTGCCTGGGTCTGTCACACCTCTGTTTTAGAGGGTTCTGGATAGATGCCATTTAATGAAGTTCCATTTCCCCTGTAAACAGCTCTGCTGTATCCTCTGCATGACTAGGTGTTGAGACATTGACAGAAGTGTAAATGTGATGCACTGTCAACACCCTTTAAAAGAGACATCTCAAAAGCTGGGATTCAGCTTCTGTTATTGATGCTGAAAAGCTAGGAAAGAGTGGTTAAAAGCAGAAACCCAAGGAGCCTAATTGTAATATATGTTCTGTAACATGAAGATGCAGATTGATGTAGTTGTTAAAGAGTACCTGAGCTTAAAACTTGCATTTCATCAAACTCTTAGAATTGGTTTAGAGCAGATGGTAATGCATCTCAGTTTCTTGAAGTAGTATTGGACTTCCTGATCTCTTGAGCATTAGTTATGGACAATTTAGATGTTGGTTTTGAGCTTTGGTTGGCTGTTTGTTGGTTTTACTTAGCTTTTTTTTTAATGTTCAGAAGTTAAAGGGAGACAATTGTTAGATGTAGGACGTAGTAATTATTTGGCATACCCAAATGTCTGTAGGGTTTTCTCTTATTGGATGATCTTCTGGTTTGTTTGTAGTCCTTGAGAAGGAGCATTTACAAGTTCTTCCAGAATTTACAGTACACTGTATTATGTATACTCAGTATTTCAGTTGAAGATATTTCAAAGTCAGTCTTTTCGTGAAACACTCATTTTAACTGAAGCACATTAAAAAGACCTGATTTTATTCAATACTGAGGGAAAAACCCCACCAAGTAATGCAAAGACTGTCACTATCAACACAGTCACTCACAAGCAATCACATCCCACCAGCAGATCAGTGCCTAGGGAAGTCTGAGCAGCAGAAAGACAACAGTAGTGTCATTGGGGAGCACGGTGTTGGATGGTATGAAATGTCCCTCTGGTCCTTTTGGATCAGCTGCCTGGCTGTGTGCCCCCCAGCATCCTGCCCACCCCGACTTCCTGATGTGGGATCATGAGAAACAGAAGGCCCTGATGCAGCTGCTGTGGAGAAATCAGCTCTGTCCCAGCCAGAGCCAGTACAAATGGAGAAATCCCCAAAGAGCTGTTTGTAGTGGTGTGTTGCTCTTAGAAGAGGCGATTACCTGTCTGGAGAACTGTATTCAAAAAGCTGTTTCTGAATGACTTCCAGTCACTGCCAGCAGAGAGCTCCAAAGGCTAAACTTTGACTGGCTGCAAAGTATGTGTTTGTACTTGAAGGAAGTCTTACTCTTCAGAATAAGAGCAAGGCTTCTCATGTCTGCAATATTGTTTAATTTTCAAAACTATTTGTCTTGGATTTCTTTGCCAAATAACTTCTGGAAGGTGTTGTCAATTAAATGTTAGCACATGTCAAAGCTTTGCAGAGCTGTTTCTGTTAACAGTCTGTCCATCTTACACAGACCTCACTACTGTAGGCATCAGGGAACAGGAGTTTCTGTACTTTAATGAGGGTGAATGAAGAAAGTCTAGCTGCAGCTGTTAATCACTGTTCAAGTTAATAGCCTTGCTGTGAAATGCCCAATACTGCTAAGTGCATAACAGAATGTAAATTCTTCAAATGGCCCATATTCTACAAACACCTTAAAATCTTTGAGTGTTTGACCCAAAACTGACCACAAATTTAAAAAGTATAGATCATATTATGTAGTTCTTGAAACTTCTTCTTGTAAAACATCTCTGAAATGCTCTATTAGCTTTAAGAGCAGCAAGTTGTAATGGTATCACTTGGTCTCTTACAGGTGTATTTCTGCACATTGTGGCAGACACGCTGGGAAGTATTGGTGTAATCATCTCTGCTATACTGATGCAGAACTATGGGCTAATGATAGCAGATCCTATTTGTTCAATGCTGATAGCACTACTTATAGGTGTAAGGTAAGTGTTGCTATCACTGGTGTTTGGTAGGATTTTTGGTGCTAGTTACAGCAGAAATTGCAGCTCAGAAGGAAAAGGGGTTTTGTTATGCTAATGACTTACAACATTTGCTTTTCTTCCAAGAGTGGTGTGTTACCTCTGTTCTGTACAGCCATTCTGGTGAGCTCTTACATGAGCTATCTTTCTTTTCCTTTTTCTACAGCTAAAACTTTCCCTCTTAAATCTGCATATTTTGTCCTTTTTTGCATAATACTACAAAAATGTCTTTCAGGTTCAAACTGTAGAAAGCTTCATCTCTGTATTTAGTACATGCTTATATAAACCAATGTACTCCAGTAAATGGAGCAGAATGGTTTCAGGGCAGCAGAGTTGAGACTGCTGGCACAGGATGTGCCCTTCTCCTTCGCAAATAAAGGCTGTTAGGTTTTAGTTTTCTTTTCCTATATCAACAAGAACTGTCTTTTACTTTGCATTTGCACTCTGAGATATCCTTATTTCTTTTAAGATCTGATGGAAATGCTTCATGGACTTCGGATTTCACAGTTGTTTCTTACCAAGTTCACTGTGACTGTGAAGCTATTTGGATTAGACTGGTCAAGCAAATATTTCATTGAGTGATGTTATGAGGCTTTTTTGGCAGCACTTTCAATGGTGCCATAGGGCAGTGTGCCACAACTCCAGTTACAACCTAATAACTCATCTTTGTCTGTTCAGCAGTGGCGAGTGTCATCTGATGAAGTGCAGCTACTTCTGCTCATACCATGTATGGCATGTTTATGGCTTGTGCATGGCAGCATTCACAGGATTATTGATGTGAATCTCCCTGCTAGTCAAAGTAGGGCAGCAGGCTTCAGACACAACGCCCACAGAAATGTTTCTGCTAGAACTCACTGTTACATCACCACTTTAATTTGAACTTCAGAGATTTTGACTTCAACATTCTGTAATTTCATAAATGACAAATTATTACAAACTATTTCTAGTACTGAAATCTCAAAAAAATGGGAAAGAAAATGTGCAAGTTTCCAAGGGGGAAGAAACTACTGCTGAGTTAGAGGTAATAGCTGAATAAAAGGTTTCCATACACTTTGTTTTTTAAGGGTCCAGCTTTGTGTACAGCAGAAAATACCACATGAATGACAATTCAATTTTTTTCTTCCATTCATACAGTAGTTAAAATTATCCTGAATTCCATAATAGAGGTGTCATAATAATACTGTTTATAGGTTTTCTAGCACAGATAGAAGGAACGTTTGAGACCCATGTTCTATGCTGAAAATGCTGGAAAAGTTCATTATTTGATGTGTCTTTTGATCTTAGGCCAGACTTCAGCCTGTAACATTATTTTGTTGGTCTACAGTGTTATAAATGATCAGTGGAATAATTCTGCTATCAGTGCAGTGAGCTGTAGCATAGCTGATAGAAGCAAGCCTGCATTTCTTGCCATCTGACACATCCTGGCACATCAGTCGAGCAAATGCTAATTGCAGGGTTGGGTGGTTTTATGTTGGTATTTTATTTGTTTTCTAAGCAGTCCAACAGACTGAACTATTGATGGTTTTGCTTGAAATGCACTTTAGGATCATAAATAAGATTACTGGCAGTTTCAGATGGCTGTTGAGAACCTGAGTCTCTTTTTGTGATGTTTGATTTTAGTAATCTTCATTGACAGTACATAAAGCCACTGTTAATTTTTCCTTATTCTTCAATATGCTGTGTTTGAAGTGTCCTTTAAGAATTAGTGCAAAAGGGTTTTCAGATTTTCCCATAAGGTGCTCTAGGGTGACATTCTCTGCCTAACTCCTCATGAGTTAGTTCAGAACATGCTGACTGCACAGTGAAAATCCTGTGTGGGATCTGAATTTTCCTGGATGCAAGCACTAATATCTGATGATTCTTTCTTCGATTACTCTGTACTATCTCATGCAAGTAAAGCATAAATGGGGACATGCTTAAAATAGGCAAGTCTGTTCTACCAGCATTTTCATTTTTTTTAACAAAAGCTGGACTATTTCATTGTAGTTTAGGCTGACACACTTCAAGTTTTTTCCAAAGTGTTGTCCACGTAGTTATATGTGCCTTGAATCAATAAACAATTTCCCAAGTCTCTGAACTGCTTTTAATATTTCAAACTAAATACTCATTTAGTTTTAACATTAGTGTTCTAAGCCTTATTCTGAAATGTTGAAGCAATTTCAGTCAGCTATGTGAAACTAGTCGCCACACAAAAGCCACAACTCTGGTATAAATCAAGTTTGTCCTAAACCACTACTAGACCCACATGTTTCTAGAAAGGCACAGTAGACTAAATCTGATACTAGATTGCACAGAGCATGCAGACTGCATATTAAGTGGTCAAAGAAATGAGGCAATTTACTTCAGTCATTTAGTGAACTTGTTTCCATGGGTTACATTATTTTTTGCATAAAATCTTGAGCTGTTTGAACATGATACAATATGAAAGAGCTTTGGGGGGGGGGGGGTGTGCCAGTGGCATTTAAGTCCCTTCATGTTTGGGGCATAGCAGTATAAAAAAAATTACTTTTTTTAAATGAAGTGCTGCATTCCTTAAGATTCAGAAGGGATTTTCTACAGCAAAACTCCTCCAAACTAGCATGTTTGTTGTTGATGTTATTTTAAGCCATTATTGCTAAATGTCAAGCACTACCTTTATTTACAGGGTAATGGTACCTGCCAGCCTTGCTTGAAAATCAAGGAATTACATTGTTATGAGAACAAAGAATTCAAAATCTGTAAAGCAAATGTTAAACCTGTGGTCCTTGTCTTGAGCAAAGCTTGCACTCTGATTAGAATTGGCATTGCCTAATAAAAAATATTCATTCAAGTTCTGAAACAGGCCAACAGTCTTCACACTGCAGATATGGATGGTGGCTGGAAAAAAACCCCAGAATTTGGAAAAGTGGCTGTAGATTTCAAGCTGTAGTACTTGAAGAACCTAGCTGGTCTCTATCCTTACCAATGTTTGTGTACCTTCCACAAAACCTGTCACAAATACACAAACCCCCTGTTTTCTGTAGTGCTGAGAGCACTGACTGGATTTCCTGCTGTGCTCTGAGTGCAGTGTCTGTCTAAGGGGTTCTTTACCTGGAGTTGTTTTCAGCTTTGCAGTCCAAGGTCATGCCAGTGCTGGGGTCTTGCTGGCTGTGCCTACAGAAACAGTGCCATAAACAGGATGGCACAGAATGGGCATGAGTGCCATCTGAATGGGATGCAGGTTAAATAAGAGTCTGATGCTTTCACTCTTAATTTCTAATCAACCCATGTGTAGTGGTGGCAGGCTGTATTTATCAGATTCATGTCAATAGTGAGTTCATTTTGATTTATTTGAACACCTTTCACTTCTGTAGCAGGGTATGTGCAAATGTGATGTGCTATAACAATAGCTACCTTTGCTTTTCTGGCTTTTGTAGAGAATATGTTTTTATTCCAAATCTTGCTGTGGGTTAGTTCTTTCAAATTTTAGTGTCTTGTAAAAGAGTGTGATATTTTACATTTAAGGCTTGGTAATCAGAAAGCCATGGAATTATGCCTGCTTTAATAGCAAAGCTTAATGACTGCTAATGCGTGAGAATTCCTTCCACTTGGTGAGAATTCAGTATTGCTTGTTTTCCTCAGTAGTCTTGTAGATTAAAACAAACATGGGGGGAAGCAGCACTGTAATAGTTGTTGTGGAGGCAGCCACTTTTTTTTTTTTTTTCAGTAATAACTAAGCCAAAGAAAAGAGAAAGCTTGGTCAAAATCTCTAACTGTATTTTCAGCCAGCTTGGTTTTGTCATCTTCCCTTATGTTTTCTCCAGTCACATGAAGTGGAACTGATATTTCTAGGGCCTCCTAGTGATTAATACTGGTTTTAGTTAATGTTTGAGAAAAGAACATACTCTGTGGAGTTTTGGTTTTTAAATTAAAGGTTTTTACTTCAGTACTATGCATGAAACAATGGAAAACATCAGGCATCATAAAACTTGATTCTGTTGTTTGTTGTGTTAGTTGGGCTTACAGTAAGATACTGTGTCAGCTAGCACCCTTTGGATGCAGAGGGGCATCCACAGGCTGCCTGTGCTCTGAACAGCATTTGTGAGGGCCTGGCACATCACTGCAACTGGTTTTTGGCTTTTCAGCTTCGCAAAAGATAAACTTTGCATCTGAACACTGGCTCTAAGATATTAGGAAGAAGGTGTGACCTGGGATATGCCTCAACTTTCACCAACAGTATCAAGCCATCCTGATTTACTCTATTCTTTGGACTTTTAAGATGTTCTTGTTTCATAGCCTCTTCAGATCTACTTTACAATTAATTTCTCTTCCATCAGATAATGTACATCAGTTTTATTAGTGTAAATAATTTGTACATATTAGACATATTTGTTAGCTTTCTTTCATGGCTATTCTCACACTAAGTGGTATGTCTCAATTAAAAGGTAGACTACTACATTCTCTATTCCTTTAGTTGTTTCCCTGTGAAAAAATATTCAGCCTGTATGTGTGTGGTTTTTGAAACCTTTGGATGCACATGCTAGACAGGCCTTGTTAAATGTATGGGAATGGAATAGTGTTCACTTGCATTCACTTTGCATCCTGAACTTGTGTATTGGTCTTTCAAGGTTTTTATTAAGAAACAAACCTGCATTTTAAATAGGGAGTTAAACTGAAATCAATTCTTCAGTGGATTGTGTTGGCAGCTCCAGCTCCCTTTGAAGTAATGCTTGTGACATGGACATTATTTAGCGAGATGGGTCCATTAATAAGAGAACCCTTTTCCCCTGAACTTCTGTAATCCACTGTAGAATGTGACATTCCAATTAAGCTTCCTTTAGACAGATTGACAGTTATTGCATTGCTAAATGTTTGTCTTGGTGACAGGTCTAGTTTAGGCAACTCCTGCTTGCCCCTAATTGCTTCTTCCTATTTCTGAAGCGATGCCTTGGTGGTAGTGCAAACGTGGGAGGCCATGTGCTGGAGGGCACCAGGCAGTGAATTTGGCTGGAACAGCCTCTGTGCCTGCAAGATTTCATTTCAGGGTGGAGTTTTTGCAGGGGTTCATTAGACAAGAGTCACGCAGCCTCATGCTCCCTCCCACCCTGGCCAAGGTTTAGCCAGGGAGGGAGCTGAGCAGTCCATCAGCCGGCATGGCCCCTTGTTCAAATGGAAACACTTAAAAAATGATTAGGTCATCTGTTCACATCTGCAAATACACAGCTGGCCTGTGCCATGCGTTCCATGTTACTTCATGAGATTTTAAACAAAGGTTCTGCAGTGTCCTTTAACAACTGCTCCAGTTAATCTCTTACAAATGTTTCAGGTGTGCTTTTAATCCCATAACTCCACGTACTGCAGCTGTGATGCCAGTGCTGAACTCTGAAATGAAGCTTACAGTTTCTGCAATATATAATCACTTTCAGAATGTTAGGTGACTTGCATGCTCTTGAAATTAAATTGCTCTTTAAACTTTACTGTTGGGCTATAGATATTTGTCATCCACTTGAAAATTTTAGAATTCTCACTGAACCAGACATGATGCACTACTCCTAAACAAAAAAAAATCACCATGCTGAATACTTAGTAAGAGTATAAGCTATTAGTGGTAGCTTCAGGGCATAGGCTTACTGCTCTCCTGGTTTTATTAAAAAACAAAAAGTAATAATAATAAAAAAGGGTATTAAATGTCTTCTTAGTTTGCTGATTAAAGACCATTTGGCCAGGAGGGAACCTCTAATTGCTTCCAAATGTTTAACCCTCGAGCTTGGATGAGACCCTACACTTAGTTCACTTCAAGAATATGCCAAGTTGTTGGTTCCTGACAAAATAACACTGTTGTAGCTGGACTGTTCCACACTAATTTTGTTTTATGATTACCCCATTATTATCTTAGTTCATAAGAAAAATATGCCTTAAACCAAACACAAAAGCAAACCCAATTTCAGTTGAGTATTTTTATGGTTGCTTGTGAATGATTTGCCATTGAAGTTGGTTTTAAGCTATACAGCTGCTTTGTTGTATAACTTAGAAGATTTCATCTCAAGTCCCGTGCTTAAACCATTAATCTTTTGTGACTGACAACCAATTGACTCTGGAGACCGTGGGGGAGAAATAATCTTGCTTTTGATAGGACACCATAGCAATTTTGTCAATCCTTTTATTTCCTGTACTGGGTTTTCATGGCAGCTTCCTCAGCTTCTGATGGAAGAGCTAGAGAAAAATTTCTCAGCATCAAGGAATCTTAGGTTTCTCCTTGCACCTTTTGAAAATGTAATAATAGCTAATTTCCTTTCTTCTTTCTAGTATTGTTCCACTTTTAAAAGAGTCCATTGGGATTTTGATGCAGCGAACTCCTCCTTCCCTGGAAAATGCCCTGCCTCAGTGCTACCAGAGGGTGAGCTCTTAAGCTGGTTTTGCTCTGACTGATCAAGCTGCTGACTGAGCCTCAGCTGTGTGTATGAGGACATTTTATGATGTTTTTCCAGTAAAAGGAATGATTTTATGATGCTTTGCCAGTCAAAGGTACCCTAGAATACACAAATGGAGGTACCAGTTTAAATAATAGTTTCCCAGAGTCCTAAATTGCATGTAGCTTCACCTCAGTTTGAGTTTTAAAAATTTCCTATGTTAGTTCAGAAAAACAGATCCTGAAGCTATTCCTCCCAAAGTAGTTTGTGCTTATACATAACATTGGAAGTGTATTTATAAGAATACAAAGATTACCCTGGAGCTGACCTGTTCTCCTACTTAACTTTTCTATTAGTATGCCATGAAGTGCCTTTGCAAAGTTAATACAAAGCACTTGAAGGAGTGCTGCCTCTTCTCAGACATTACAGGCTGTAATCATCACATGGAGGGTTTGCAAAGAGGAAAAACAAAGGGATTGGCAGGACCCATCTAAACCCTCACAAAATTGTAAATGATGTATGAATGTATTTCTGTTAGAGTTAGAATCTCACAAATTGTTTCATGGCAAAATTTGCACATTTGCAAAAAGGGCAGTTTTAACTGGATGCCATCTCAAATCCAGTTACTGACTTTTCTCTCATGAGCACCTCCATTTTCAGAAATGGTTTCAGTAAAATATTTGTAGAATGCAAATGCAGTAGGGTATCACAACACGTACAGAAAATCACGATACAGACACAAATCCATGTTTCAACTTCCTTACAATAACTGAGATAGTAATAAAAAATTTTGGTAAAACATGACAAAATGCACAGTGAACTTGAAGTAAATGAATGCATTGGCTTATAATACTTCCTGTAAAAAACCATAGTACCGGAAATATTTTCTGAAATACACTTTCTAAAATTTGCCTCTTGTTTTAGGTGCAGCAGTTGCAAGGAGTCTACAGTTTACATGATCCACATTTCTGGACCCTCTGTACTGATGTTTACATAGGGACTTTGAAGTTACTAGTAGCTCCTGATGCTGATGGGAGGTGGATTCTAAGCCAGACTCACAATATTTTTACTCAGGTATGTCTTATCAGTGGAAGTCACATCTCCAAGTGTGAATAGCTTGATGTGACATTGTAATTCTTATTAAGAAAGGCTAAATATTTCTGAGTTTGGTATCTCTTTTGAACAGCCTTCCTGCTCCAGCTGTATAGAACAATTTCAAAATATTCAGCTGTGTAGATGGAATTAGTGTACCTCTCTGCATTAGTTTTTCATGCCACTTTATGGAAATAACAGATATAATTGTCTCAGGTGTATCAAATGGGGTTGATCTATATTGACCTATAAGGAACTAAGAAAACAGATGAGGCTTCTCTCAGGATAGAGTTTCTCACCACAGACTGGACCTACTCACAGGCTTTTCACTGCATTGGCAGCTTGCACATGTGATGGCTTTCTGGATAGGTTCAAAATGTAGAACTGGTTTGAACAACCAGTACCACGTTATGCTCTTGTGCTTAGCTCCATTTTAACTGACAGGTTAAAAAAAAGCAGTTTGCTTTTCAGGAAGTTAAACTGGCACAAAAGAAAGTAAGAATTGCTTTTGTGCAGCTTCATATGTGGCAGTTATTTAGGATGAATCAGAAGAGGTAATGCAGCAAAGCTAATGCTAATACATCATTATGTGTGTGCACTTGACTGTGGGAAGAACTCTTTACTCATCTGGTGTTCTCTGAGTGATGTGCTAAATGTGGAGATGAATTACAGAAAAATAAGTTGTTTAGGTTTTTTGCTAGGTCACTTACTGATGTGGGCTGATGTTCAGGACCAGAAACTGCTTTGGCTTTACAACGTTTTTAACTCTCATTCCCTTTTCCACAGGCAGGAGTGAGGCAGCTTTACATACAGATTGATGTTGCAGCCATGTAGTCAGTTTCTGGAATGGTGCTGTTGGACCAAAGCTTTCCATACTGTACTGGTGTAGCAACACTTCTTGAGACAGAGCCTGCCTCCACCACGTCTGGAATTGACTGAATAGATTTCTGCCCTTGGGCTACGGAGGAAGTTCACTTCTAAGGAGTAAATATTGAATGAATGTTATGGACTTTGGGTCTTGTTTTTTTTGGGGCCCCTAAACTTGTAAGTTTTTGAGGGTTTTTTACTTAAGATTGTGGTACTGGAAACCCTGTCATGTCTTCAGTAAAGCTGCTGAAACCACTGCTCATTCCCATCAAACCAGTGTTATCGGCAATTGGAAATTTGTTTTGTAGACAATGTCACAATGGCTGACATGCTTCAATATAATTGTATGTTTGTACAATTGTTTGTACTTTGCAAACTTAATGAACCAAACCATATTGGGTTTTCAAAGTGCCTTTTATATCAGGAGAGCTATTTGCCAGCATAAATATGGAGCATCAAAGGGTTTTACTACTTTTACAAATAGTCTTGTATGCAGTCTGATTATTTACTAGTGATGTATGCGGGGGGGTTGTGTACTTACATAACTGTAGATGTTAGACTTCCATTATATTTGCATCTTACCAGACAGAAAAATTCTAAATGTAAAAGACAAAGCTGTTGTGAAGAGACTTGCTTCTGAACAAGCTGGGTATTTTGTTGCACGTCTTGTGAAAATTATTTTAGGCCAAATATTAGATTTAACTCCAATTCTTAGTCTCTTCATACTGTTGAGAGTAATGAGACATTACACGATGTTGCTCATGTTCAGTCACTTAAACAATGGGCAGTTGAAGGAAGATGCTGGTGATGGAAGCAATGCTTGAAGTTTTTTATTTTCCAAATAATGTGGTGGAAAAAATCTAAATCATGAAATTGTGGAAGCTTAAGTCTCCTTGATTTTGATAGGTTGTTATAATTTTATTAAAGTGATGAAGTTCAAATTTTGCCTTTCCAAATATTGAAAATAGTTGTTTCTGGCAGTTATACCCGAAATGGAAATAAGGACCACTTTTCATGCTGTTTTAGCTTATGCTTTTCCCAGGCTGACACATCTTACATCTTTGACTATTTTACTGCAGCCTTGTATGTTTTCATAGGGGAGAAAATTCTCAGTGCAGTAAGGGTTATTAGATTGGGTTTTTCTTTCCAAGATTGGGTTTTTCTTTCTTCTTCTGTCATATATTTTCTAGCATTTGAATCATTTTACTCGGATATGAGTGTCACTTCCAAAAGCAATCTGCTATGTTTGGTATTACAGATGATAGTTCCACTGTGCTGTAGTAGTTCACTTAGTAATGGAAGACTTTTTAAGTGGACATTTTACACACAGAACATGGTGAAGTAAAAAGCAATACAGGCATTTTTCTGAGAAATCATAGCTGCCACTGATTGGTATGGATTTTATGTTTATTTTGGTACCTGTCAGAGGTAACACTAAAATCAAGGCCCTGAGAAGTTTGCAATGTCTGTGTAGTAAGTGCTAGGCACTATGAAATTACTAAAAATTGATTTGCAGAAATGGTTTGTTTGCCAGTGATCCTGTTGAATCCATCACAGATATGAAGAGTTGCTTGCATTCGTTCTGTTGTTCCTATATAGCACCTGATTTCTTTTTATGTGAAAACACGCTTGCCAAATTTGATGGTAGTTCCTGAATTGTCCAGTTGAGATATGGAAACATGAATGTTGATTTTGTCCAGATCTTGGGGCTGTACTCTTGTGCTTAGAACTGGAAACTGGGTGTAAAAAAATGGCAGTACAAAGCCACCTATAACACCTATAATACTGGTTTTAATCTTTGCTGTCTCTTTCAGTCTTCAGATCTCTCCATTGCCATTTCTGATCCTGTTTGCTCTCCCTGGGGACACAGGCACAGAGTGCCCTCCCAGCAGGCTGCACATTCCACAGCTCTTCCCTGGCCTCCTGCCTGGCACTCTCTGTCAGGCTCTCTCCCTGTCCCACCTGGCAGTGCCAGGCCCAGAGTTCCTGAGTGGAAGATGGAAGTTACACAGCACAGGGTAGGGTGCAGGAATCTGTTGAGCAGATTGGAGCACTGCAGTTTAAGATCCTCTGTGCACGTATGTTCACAGAGAAGGTGATGAAAATCCAGCTGTGATTATAGGGTGGAGGTACTGTTTTGTAGTGGGGTGCATACAGACTGCTGCTTGCTGGCTGCCAGCAGGACTTGCTCATTTTTTAAGAGTTACTATTACTGCTATTTGAGGCTAGAGAAGATCAACTGATACCACTTTAAGGGCAAGTACCAGACAGATTCATTGCAACTGTGTCATGATCCCAGAGCAGGTTTTGCTTTAAGTCACCTTTGCACCAGCATTTTCAGGACTGACTGTTCCTGGACTTGTTGAAATGCTGCAGTGCTGCCCAAGTTGCTGAGCTTGGCCACCATCGTAGCTTCATAATGAAAAGACAACTGCTACTATTTGTTTCCAAGTGAGAACCTGGGAGAGTGGCTGTTTGTTTGATGGTGGTGATGGTGTCCTCTTAAATGTACATCTACCAAATTTTTAATATGGGAAATGGAGTGAAAAAGCCTATGAGCCTGTTACAATTACACAACAATTTTAATAACTTTTGATAACTGTTTCTGCTTATTATGATTCAGCTGATTGTTGGAAGCATATGTTCAAGTCTATGAGTTTTCTAGCCAAGCAAGATAGCACTTCATTATGTTTAAACGTTTATAGTAAGAAATATATCATTTGTTTGTCAAATGTAATTGGGGATAGTGTAGGGAGGTCAGATTCAAAACAAACTTTAGCTGTTTTACGGTTTCTGAAAAAGGATAAGCATCACAAAATTCTACAAACACAATGTATGACATATTCAGTCAGTAACTGCAGTCACATGTAGTATGTCAGTAAACAAGGGACATCAGATATTTTTTCCACCTAAGGGGATACTTGCTCAGGTTTTAGAAGAGTCCAAACCATGCCGTTAAAAGCAAAAGTGCAGCTTTCCTTACTCTGAGAGCCAAAGCACCATTATTTGTGCTTTGCTAATTACTTAACACTGGTTGCTTATGTAACACTTTGCTATTGACAGTTTATTGGAGATGCAAGGCAGGATTTAAACAAAGACTTGTGTGAATGACTGATATCCAGAGATGGGTGAATGGCTGCAGATTATATGCTAAAACTCAGCTTCCTGGTATCCACTTCTGAATCAAGTTTTCAAAGTGTGGTTTTCTCATGTTTTCATGCAGCTGATATTTAATGTGGGGTTACTGGTCTGTCTTTGTTGGGTTATTTTTTTTCTGTGACTGAAACCAGTAACTTAAAACCTTATTGTTCCAAAGACCAAGCCTGCAAACTGCATGATTTTTACCACATCTACAGCAAAATAAGAAGATAAAACGAATGTTGCAGAGTGTCTGTATTAAAATGCCTCAATGTTTTTTGGACTAAGTAACAGTGAAAGAAAACTCCTCGTATTGAATATGCACAGTAAGGACTGGTCCTTTACAGGCTAATCTGGTAAGTATACAGCTCTGGATAGACTAGCTCCTTTCATCAGGAGGGCTCCTACAGAGAGCTGAGTTACTCGTGTGATTTGCTAAGCTAGGATGGAAAGCAAATAAACAACTTTGTTTTTTGTGTAATAATTCCTACTAGAGCAAAAGTTCAGTTGCATCATTAGTAAAAACTGCTGACACTATTTTTACACAAAAATTGAAGCTGCTACTACAAATAAAATGGACCTTAGTGACTTACCATTCTTATTTTACTTTTTTTTAAAGATGTAAAGGTGGGTTTAAAGGTGAAGGAAAATTAATGGTTTCTCTTTTCAACTGTTGTAAGTGAACCTGTTCTGGGAATGTAAACAAGATACAAGAGGAGAGAATCTGCTGCTGAATTGCCGTTTTCCATCTTTCCATCTTTTGCATGTAGTGTGCGTAAAATCCATGGCTTTTCTTTCACAGCGCACTTGCAGAGTGCAGATTTTTAGTTTCATTATTTTATAAAATGCAAACTTTTATCTTTTTTCATGACACAAAGTCTTTAAATACCAATTCAGAGCAAGAATTTTAGTTAATAATTAAACCCTATCCTGTTTTCTCCAGCAGCCATTAGGTTGCTGTCATTCTTGATTATCCCACTCCTTTAAGCATGATTTTTTTTTTTAATAATCTCTCTGATCCTCAATATGACTCAGTAGCTAATTCCTCCTTTACACTTCTGTGAAAATTCTTATCTGCAGGTTGCTGAGGCTCCCTTTTGGATTTGTCCCCCATTCAGGCTTTGTTCAATGCCCATCCCTGTGGGCACTACCTTGGCCAGACACTGCTATAATGTCAAGCGATGCCAGCCGTGCTGGGCCTGGCATGCAAAGACTGAGTCTTGCTGTGTGCAAATACTGCTCAACCTACTTGTCTGTTTCAGTGAGCCACAAAAGGTTCCTGCCTGTGTGGTAATTTGGCTGAAATGATGTGTAAAAAGAGCTGGGTATTTCACTTCCCATGTGCATTGGAGCCTCTCACATGTATGCTGGGATCTTGTACAAGAGTTAAGTGAATCACTACAGTATCTTGGCTGAAGTGTGAAATAATGTGAATGAAGCAATTGCAAAATCATTCCTGGTAGCATACAGCATATTGCTTGCCTTTACCTTTAAATTACAGGAATTACTCTTAGCAGTGAGCTTCAGTTCAATAGCAAAGTGTGTCAAAGTACCTGTGAAGAAATCTGGCAGGTAACACAAGGCAGCTCACTAAAATTCTGAAGACAATGTCTGATTTTGTTCTGGAATGCTAATGTTAGTAGCTTAGCCACGGCTTGTCCCAAGTGCAATATTAAGAAATTTTTAATGTAATCTTTTCTACTTGAATACAGTCTATATAAAATGTTAAATATCCTATATTGCTGAAAAGATATGGGATCAAATTTCTTTCCAATAAATCTTCAGTTTAAAAAAAGTATGCATACAGGTCTGCTTTGTTTTCATTATATTGTGAAGAATAGTTGAAATAGCAACCACCATCATCTACAAGCTGATTTTAAAGAGAACTCTTGCAGTCTGTTTGCTGAGACTTGGCTTAATTAATTGTGGTTGCTGCAGTTGAGTCTAGCCCTTCATAAATACTAGCATTAACATATGAAGAAATCCAGTTCTATTTTTAGTTGCAGCTTCTGAACCATGAAATTCTGTGCAGCTTCTCCCCCTCTTTCACCAGCTGTCCAAAGGGAAAGTTCTTGGTTTTCTTTGGTTTAGAGCATTCTCACCTGCCTGTATTCACTCTCCCAAGGGAAAGATGAACACAGACCTAACAGGTTTTGCACACTAATGTTTTCTATTGGTAAGAGAACTCCTAAGTTTCTGCAAAGTTGAAAGGCAAAATTTAACATCTAATGCACTTAAAACAAGGTATGCACTACAGCAAGTGATGCCACACAGATACCTGGTACTCTTCTTATTGCAGTCAGCAGCCCAAGACTGGAGTGGATGTCGGTGATCTGAAGCAAAGGTTTCTGGAGGTGTCTGCAGGGTAGAAGCTGATACCAGCTGGTGCAGTTTGCAGCCTCAGGTAAAAGCAGGTCCATGTTCCTGCAGCATTGCCCTCTGAGTCTAACTACAGTTAGACAAGTCTTAAATAGTGACAGCAATATCTTTATGCTGTTATGCAATTAAAGATGGAATGAAAATGTAAATGCCTCGTTTTTATTTAAGCAGTCCTTTGACATGCATTATTTTCAAAACTGGAACTATCTACAGAGAACAGTTTAAGCATTTCCAATTCCAGAGGATGCATAGTGCCTGTAACAATTAAGGAATGTAGTGGAGCACCCAATTCCACAGTGGACATCTGCTGTAGAGTGCCTGAAGCAATCTTCTCATCTAGAGCACCAACACGAGCAAGGCCAACGCAAATTGTGTTTTCAGTAATTTCTGTAAGAAAGAAGATGAAATGTTTCATTTATTGACTAATGGTCCTATCATAAGGGAAAAAATACTCAAAATGCTTAAACCTTAACACTGCATTCTTAAACCTCCAATTATAAAAATATTGGGGTGGCCTAGAAAGAAACTTGCTATTCAAAGAAAATAAAACTTAAGGATGTTGATAAGGAAGAATTCATTCAGGAACTGTGTTCACTTTGAGGAACCTGCTGCTTCTGATTCATTCTATGTAAAGGATAAAATTAAGGGATTTTCATTTTAACAGTACTGAAGGAATAAACTTTTTAAATGAGAAGTAGACCTAGACGAACTTGTTAGAAAAAATTCTGTGACACAATTGCATCATCTTTATGAGCTGCTGTGCTTTTACCCTTGGTCTCAATAAACATTTCACAGTTTGCTCCTGACCAGTGTTAAGAATTCAAGGTGAAAATCACAGTTCTGCATCTTTGGGTTAACCTAGATTCCTGCTGGTGTTCACACAGAGCAGAGTGTGACCAGTCTAAGTAAAACAGAGCTGAGATTTTTTTAAAGCTTGACTGATCTAAAATGCTCAGAATCCTTTTGCCTCCTGCAACTCTAATGGCTCAAAGAGCTCACAGTTCCACATGGATAGAAACAGTGCAGGGTTTCCAGACTGAGGCTTTGACTGTAGCTTCAGGAGCCACCAGTGCGGCTTCATTGCTGCTCACTGAACTGTGCTGGGCTAAATCCATCTCGTGACTGGGATTTAGGGCAGCCCAAATCCACTGCAGAGCAGAATTCTGGGAGTCAGGGGAGGGGAGTGGAGTTCAGAGGCTCATCAAGACGTGTGACTGGAGAGGGGTGGTAGCAGACAGAAGCAGTCCAATCATACCTGGTTTTTCTCCTTGGAGCCTTCTGTTTTGAATAATGGCAAGAAGCTGTTCTGCAGCTTGATTCACACTCATGTAACGTGGTGGCTCATAAATCTTTCTTCCTCTGCAGGGAAGGAAAAGCAGAGAAATTTTACATATAACCCATTTTGTTATCCCCAGCAATCTTACAGCTTATTTCAAGAGACCTCTAGACCAGCAGGTTGAATTTAAATAGGCCCAGGCTCTCAGGCTGGGTCTTTTAGACAAGAGTGGAATTTTTAAAGAATACAGAAATCTGTTGTGCTCTCACCACCCCTGTGAAACAGCTGGGCTCCAGCTGCCAGATCATTTAGATCCTAAAAGCAAATTCAACTGCTAGAAGCAAGATGCTGGTTTTGCAGCTACTCTTGAAGGATGCATTAGACTTAAATGCAAGGGCATACAACTGTTTTTCTGTTAAATGCCCTGTAGACAGATGATTACAGACTAGAAATATATTCTTAAATGAAATGCTGCTTTCTTTGCCAACTGCGGATTCAGTCAAACAGATTTTATTTTGAAACTCCAGAATAAACAAACCTCAATGATACTGTGAGACTTCACAAATGTTAATTTAGACCAGTTACAGCATGTGTACAGAGGATCCATTTATGTGAAAACATACAGATTGCAGAGATGAGTAAGATGTGGCAAAAACTTTTTGAACACAGTTAAATGAGCTTAAGAGCATTTTCTGTATATTGCTTATTTAACTCTTTAAGAAGGGTGTTATGTATTCTGCACTTTGCACTGTGTATAAAGAATAAAATTAGAACACTGTTTCAGACATTAATCTGTTTCAGGAGATGGCAGAACAGTAGAGAAATAACACTTCATGCACCAAGAGGAAAGCCTATCTGTGTCTGACTTAGTGCTTCTCACAGGAACAGTTACAAAAAAGATCATGTTCTGCTGCAACTCCATTCACTTACTGTAAATAAAGCCAGGCCCTATTGCAAGGAACAAAAGAGTTTCACTCCTGGTAAGAAACAAAGGACAGTGGCCACCAAGAAGCACAAGAGAAGAAGGCAGGTAAGTTCAGTATTAGATTATGGGCACAGAACCTTTGTTCCTTGTACAAAAAAAAAAAACCTTTGTAGGGGCACTGTATGTTTCTATGGATTTTCAAAATGGTGACTCACTTCATGAGATTCTCCAGAGACTGCTCCTTCACTTTAATATCTGTAGAACAAAACACATTAAAACACAGCTTTTCTACAAGCTTCCCACTTAGTCTTCTATGTAGGTGAAGCTTTAACAATGTTTTAGCTATTATTAATATTGTAATATTATTATATTTAGCTATTAGAATATGGATCACATTGTACTGTTTCATCTGTTAGTTAAGCTCAAAGCCTGTGACTTTATGCATGTGATTTTACCCAACAGGGCAAATTTCACAGATTTCAGAGCAACACAGCCAAATAAAAATCCTGGTAAATATACAAATAGGCATATTTACCATAAGATAGTTAAATACTAGCACATTTGAGCACACCAGTTCATTGGGACTACTCTTAAATTATGAGCACTTTATGTCACAGAATGTAAAGCAGTCTGACTGCTCATCACTGCCATGCAGGAACCTGACTTTCATTAGCACTTCCTTCCTGTCCCAATCAAAATTTAGAACAAGATTCTCTTATGGGAAAATAAAAGGATTTGGGCAAAACTGAAATAGAGAAGGGGTCGGGTAGGTAAGACTGCTGCCAGTTTTATGAAACAGATTGACCATAATCTTTCCAAGAGGAATCCAAATGTTACCTGTACTCAAACACCCTTCTCCCCCGGCCTACAGAAAGCTGGATACACTTTTAAACTCAAATAAGTATTCCTTGTTACATAATCAACTTCTAAACCAAAGTGACCCAGATGAAAGGGGTTAAAATGCAAAACCCCAAGATTGTAAGTGCCCAGTTTACCACATTGCTTCTACATCCATGAAGTCACTTTCAGTTCAGAAGTTCATCAGCACTAACCTTTTTAATGCCACATTTGCTTATCTGGTGATCTAGTCAGTTGGGTAAACACTCAATACACAAACTAAAAGGCAGGAGAGTGGCTGCTGCTCACCAAGTAAGCACAGGGTGTGCATTCCATTCCGCCTGTTCTTCTCAATCTTGTCAAAGAAGCTCTCTGGTTTCCATGTATCTGTCCAGAACACTATGGAAACGGTTTCTCCAAAATTGTACAACTGTAAAACAGAGCAAATGCAGTAACACACATGAGCAATAAGAAAAAATAAGAGCATTCAATAATGTTAAAGGCCAAGTAATGAACTACCTGCAAAGATTTTGCTCCATTCACCTTTCCAATGCATAATTAGTAACTTTCTATTTCTACTTTCTATTGTTACTCAACTCTGAAGTCCTTTTAAAGGCAAAAGCTTTGTAAGATTAGCACCAAAATCATTATTTGTTACTTTGGCTAAGGGTTTTTTATTTCTTACTTTGGTTAAGGTTAGACAGCTTGGAATAATGCTATAATGTAATGTTTTGATTCTATTGATTTAAATGGCATTTTGCTGCAGATGGAAGCTCTAGCAGGCAAAAGAAGTTACAGTCGAAGGAGATAGTGGATATGAAGATCTGAAGACAGACTGTGCATGAAGCAGAGAGGTACAACATTGTTTATGCACATATGGAAAGAATATTGCTGGCAGATCCTATGTCAAGTATACTCACTGGTTCTATTCTCAACCTTAACACATTTATTACTGGAAGTAAGTCCCTCATCTTGCTGAGACATTTGAAGCCACAGTCTTGCCAATTATCTCTGGTGATGCAAAAGGGAAAGTCATATGTAACTTAAGGTAGCATCTGGCTTGGAAGTAGGTTTTGCCCTGAAATAGGGGAATACCAAGCATCAGTTTTGGTCTATTTAGCTCTGGACTCAGGCCACTCCAGATGGATTTTACAGCTTGCCACTATTCTGTCTGCTCAAGCCCACCAGAGAAACAACAGCTACATGAACTACCCTTCTCACTTTCTCTGTACTCCTGGAAGGAAAAGCTGCTTTTCCAAGCCCATGAAAGGAGACAAAGGCACTGTGTGTGCTTTGGCAGAGGACCCTGTATAGAAGCAGCTCTGGCAGCCCTGTGCCATGTGGGGATTCCCCTATATGTACTTCTGTTGCTGTGGCATTAGCCTGTGGCTTTAACTCCTTTGTGCTGGTAGAGCAGAACTTGAATCACAGCAGAAACATGTTTATTTTCAAAAGCTCAAATTTTAACCATTCATGCTGATAAAATTTATTCAAAGATTCCTGGAAGATAACTGAAAACATTTCCTCTTTTAAGTATTTCATTCTAGCACGAGCACAAGAACATACTGGGTACATTTCACAACCTAAAGGTTCTTCCAGTAAATACAGGTTTAACCAAATAAGTTGCTCCTGATGTAACCTTCCTGATATTAGCTATTTCAAGGCTGTGTTCTAGAAAATAAAAAGAAAAATCAAAGTATGCTTTGCCTATTTTTCATGTGGCTGCCTAGAACTCATTCCCATTTTGTACCAAATCTGTAGAAAAACTATTAGAAAAGAAGTTTCTCCTTCTCCATGTCACTGTTAGAGCATCTGGGAGCAAGATACCTTTAATCTCCTTGGTAGCATTCCTGCAAACTTCCAGAAGTGCTGCAATGTCTGATACCAACCTAAGAGCTCCCCATCAGCACCTGAAACCACTGCAGCCACTTCCCCAAAGCAGCAGTCCTTGTTCAGGACAGAAAGGGGCCTCAATTAACCTTAAATCTTTCTTACCTTGGCCCTTTGGCATTTTGATAAACCAAGGAAAAAATCTTCCACCTCTGCCCTTTAGGAAATGAAAGGATATGCAGAAATGGGAAAAATGTTAATATCTGTGAGGTATTTTGTTGGGAACCAGAACTCCTAAACCACTCTGCCACATGTTAAGAATGAGCTGGACTTTCAACTTTATACCATACATTGCTAATTCTGATTGTTATCATTCTCTTTTCCATTACTCACTACAAAGATCCTCTTTGCCAACAAGAAGTTAAGCAAGTTATCCTTTTCCCTGCCAATCATTCACTAATCTGTCCTTTGTTTACAGGGTTTTGCATTAATTAATACTGAAGCCTGGATGTCAAAAAAGAGTAAAATATTTTTGTCAGAAACTGCCTGTCTATTCTGTAGAAATACCTTCAGAACACCTTCATGAAGAATTGATACTACAGACAACTGTACTTAGTCTCAAAAAATACACCTGTTTTCTCAGCACCTGGAAAGCACAGAAGTAGTTTCTACACCAATAAGATAGAGTAGGAGACATATTTTATTGACCTCCTGGAAATGCTTTTGCAGTTTATGCCCCTCTACTAACTAAACTTGCGAAGAACAGATATCCTAGGATTAATGTGCACAGATTCTTACTTTAAATTACAAAGGGAGGAATACTACTTTGGAAAGTCCCTGGTACACCATCAATCTGAATGCTGAGGAACTGAAGTAGTAAGTGGGATACCTCTATTGTGCTTGAATACTTATAACCAATTACCTTCCAAACACTTCTACAGACACAAACCAATATTTTTTTTTTCATCCAGTATTTGATCTCTACAGACGTGTGACATTTAAGAAAACATACGAACTGCTCTTCACCAGGGCAAGCCTGCATTAAGAAGGACATAACTGTATCAGAACTTACACTTTAAATGCTCTCCCTCCTCATGCAGAATTCAATTTGTTCCTAATTTAATTTCCTCTGCTGTGCTCTAATTTCCACCTTTTGAACTTGGGAATGAATTATCAGACTTTCAAGAAAAGCCTTCCAGCAGAGAGAGCTGTAAATGCCAAAAATGGCACTACTATCCTAAGGATTCAGGAGTTACAGAAGACAGCAGGTCCACTAAAGACAAAACCAACTGAAATTAAAATGCATTCTTTCCACCAACCAAAAAAGGCTGCAGAGGGTCCCAAAATTCCAGGAATCATGCTTCTCACTGAAATAGAGCTGTCTGACATGTTTGCTAACCAAGGAGTGTTACAACACAACTAAGGATTACTGCCATGCTTTTGAGACTGTTCAGGAGTTCAGTAAGATGACGAGCTGTGTGTATTTGCAGAGACCAGGGATTGGCTGTACAGTGGCTGGCACAGCTCTAAAGAGAGGCAGCAGCAAATGAAATTTCACAGCCAACTTGTGTGTGCTGCACTTTACATGAAGCATGAGGGGTTTAGGAGTGGGCAATGTGTGCTTTGCCCCAACATCTCAGGCATCACAATTGCACTGTGAGCAGATTTGTTAATGTGCCTACATTCTGCTCAGGCACAAAAGTGCCAGAATTTCAAAGGGGCACAGTGAAATGGTTGGACAGATATTTCATGTTTTCAGCTTGGAAACCAAAGTTCTTACCTTCTTCTCAATGCTCAAAAACATCACAGAAAAGTTTCAAAAGGTCCTTTTGAAAGACCTCAGTCTTTGGAAATACCCCTTTCTCTGCACCCTCCCCCAAGTAGTGACTGGCTTAAGCAAAACTCTGTGCATCAAATTTTGCAATGCAGTAGCTCAGGTCAGCAAAGGAAGCCAGCACTCCACTGTGAGGCAATGCCCTGCTGCTAGAGTTTTCTCACAAAACACTGCAGAAAGCTCTTCTTCAACTCACAGTTACATCACCTCAGAACAAGATATAAATTCCTATTTTATTTACACACATGATATGAAAGAATGATTGACAACTTTTGGTGCTTGTTTTCTGTTAGTATTTTACTCTTTCTATTAATGCTATTTCTTATTTTACTTCTTGTTTATACAAGCAGAATTGATTGCAAATTGAGAGGCCAGAATGAACTGTGAGAGAAAGTACCATGATCTCACCTTGGAAAGTCTTCATGCAAATGGAATTTCAATGAAACTGCTCAGCCACTTTGTTAAAGACCAGTCTGATATCAAATACCTGAACCTGTCCTGATCAATTGTCCTCACTTGAAATCATGGTGTGGTCAAGCACCACAAAAATTTAGGGCATAAAAGACAGAACAAGCTGACACTAAATAGGGAAATTAAAAAAGGAAGATCCACCATCCCCTCTAGAAAGTACTAAAGCAAGCAGGATAGAAGATGCAAAATAATAGTAAAGGTCAGTTGGCTAACAGCTGCAGAGAAACCAAGAAGTAAACATTTCAAAACACAGACATCTATTTTTACAGCATCTTTCCCAGAATTATTGCTGTATCAGCTTCAATGGTGACACAGCAATTTTTCACTTATGAACCTATCTCCTTTCCTAACATTTCAAACAGCTTCAGAACTAGTCACAGGTCTGGTTCCTCCCAAAAAAAGGAGTTATTACATTCTTCAGACCTGCCACCATACACAACCAAATACCTGAGACCTCCTAGGTCTGAAATGCTACAGAGCCATGTTCATCCCAGGTCCCACTGCAGATAGTTCTCACAGCACAGGAATTATGTGAATGATGGAAATTCAGACTCTTCTCAGCCTAATCACAACCCACTGGTAGGAACTAAGAGGCTTTTTCTCCTAAGACTATTCCTCTTGGAATAGTGGATTTAGAGACTGCAGAGCACCTTGCATTATCCCAGGTTACTTCCTGATAGATCCCAATGAGCATACCCAGAAAAGCTAAGATACATTTTCTTTTTCTTTGTCATAGGGGTTCTGACATGATGCTAGGCAATGTTCATCCTCAAAGATAAGGAACCTGAGTCAGGTTTTTCCCTTTATTCCCCCTAACCTGTTACAACTCTCCAGACCACATACATCAAATTAAAGGGCTCCTGCTGCTCTTTGTATTATATATTGTTGCTTGATAGCAGTTTAAGAAGTTGTGTGATTGTCAACAAAGAGCTAGCAGAATCACTCAATCTTTGTTTTTTCTTGGAATTGGTCATATGAAACAACCACAAGCCTAAATCTAGCCCTTTACACTACCTTATTTAGTATCACAGACCTTTAGCAACTTCAAATGCCTCTCATGAGAACCTTCACATGAAACTGAAAAGTTTTACCATTCACCTAGATCTGGCTTTGACTCCTTTTTGTACTGCAAGCTGAGAGATTGCCCTAGCTGTCCCAAAAACTTCCAGTTCCCTTAGTACATGCCAGAGAGAAAGGAACTGGGAAGAAAACACATTTGGCTGAGGGAAACCCACTCCATATAATTGCAGTCTTCAGAAGGCAGCTGAGACAAATCACATAAAATCTGTTGAAGGGACAAGCACATTTTGCTTTGGCTGCCTCTTGGATCTGCTTAGGAAATAGCCACTCCATAAGAAGAACAAAATTCAGCTATCAAAATACTGAGAAAGCAAACTTGCATAGGAGAGGATTTGCCCTTCAAGGTAATGCCACCTTATCTTTAAAAACCTTCTAAGATTCTTTCTGTCAAAAGCAATGTTTCCTTCCTGCCCTGAAGGTGACTTGGGTTACTAATATGAAATGAAGATACCTAAAAGAAAAAAAAACCCCAAACCTGATTAAATAGATGTTTCTGGGTCATGTTTGCTGCTGACAAATAGCACTAAGTTGGACAGCAATTGTGAGTAATGAAATAGTGTGACTAGCACTGTTTAAACCTTTAATTGGCTTGAGAAATAAATGCCAACTTCTTAAAGGCTCAGAAACTGTTAGTAACTGAAAAAACAGAAATAGAAAACAGTTTAACAGTCAGTAATTTTGTGTACAGTCCCTCCTATTAGAGCAGAGTGTTTTTGAAGATTAGGGCACACAGAGAGGGTGGGACTCAGAGGCACCACTCCTGCAGCTACTACAGGGTTTCTATTTGACTATGAGCACAGTAATTAACAATAGCATCCTACAGCTTCTTCATCTTTAAGTAGTATTTTTCAACTTGACACTGGAAATGTACTCACCTGTTCAGCAAAACCTCAAAAATAACACAGTAAGCATTGCTTTTGTATTTAAGTGACTAGCTGCTAGCAAAAAGGCTATTTTCTATTTTATAACTGTAATTTTCTAACAAGAATTAAGAGGACTGCAAACATAAAACCCAAGATGCGTCACTGAAAGAAACAAGGGCACATGCAGATGTTTGTTCTAAAGCTATTCAGCTGGAAAGTGGGTACATCGCAAAAGAAAGGCAGCTCTTTGCTGTTACATGTTTTTTTCCTAGCTACCCAACCAAATGCTTTCAAAATGAGCAGCACCATTCAGAAATGAGCGTCTCATTTTAGCCTTTTATCTCAACGTGTGACTTGCCTCCAGCTTTGCCCTTCAGTTCTCAGTCCTCTTTCTTTATGTCAGTGCCATGATCTCAAGCCATTTCAAGTTGCATCATTCCTTCACATGCACCACAGGTCAGCGTGATGCAGAATCTTCCAGATGTGTTTGACCAACAGCAGTTCTACCTCAAGGACACATTAGCAGCACTGGGTCAGAGAGAATTCTGTCCTGAGAGCACCAGTCTGGCCAGTGACGTTCCCAAACCAACCCAGATGTCATGCATATTAGAAATTAAGGAGAAATATGCAAATTAGAGATTCTCATTTTCCTGCCTCTTTATTCTAGGGCTAAAAGCCTTAGCAATCAGTCCTATTCTGAAAAACTGAGAGTGGGCACAGGTACAGCCTGTGCTTCCCTGGCAGTGTCTGCAGATACCAAAGTGCCTGCTGTCCTCACTGGTGCTTGCTCCCCACCACAACAGGAGTCAGAGTGACAAACACACCCACATGGCAGACTCCAGACAAGGGAGGTGAACCTGCAGAGAACATGCTAAGAGGCACTGACATAGGAGCACGTTTCTTGGCTTCTCTCCCATAACTGTATTCTTTTGTTTTTAAGGGAAAACAGCTTCTTCAGCCTTGGAAAGAAAAAAATCTGTCACAGTGAAGCACAGCAAAAACAGTGTAAAAGAGAGAGGCACAGCAAATCACAGTGCCTTATGCACAGTCAAGACTACCACTTTGCTAAGTTATATTATCCCAGCACAGTTTATCAGGCTGTGAGAGCTTCCAAGAAGTTTAATTTTCAAAATTAAAACCCCACTCCTTTTTTTCAGTATTCCAAAACAGTTTCACTAATTCTGTTAAATGATGAGATAGAAAAAAAGTATTTGAAAATAGATATGCAGCCCTCTTTATTATTTGGCAAGAACTACAGCTATGGAATGAAGGTAACAAACCATCACTGATACTGTACCAACTTCACTAAATCACTGTACAGGAAAATTGCACAGTACCAGAATGTTCTTTTGTGACCAGACTGTGCTGTGGCTGCATTTCACTGACAGCCTAATCAGCAGTTACAGCTCGCTACGCACATGGCTCTCTGAACGGCGTATAAAGGTGTTTCCTGTTTTTCTCTACTAAGAAAGAGAGAGGGCTTGTATCACAATCAGATTAAAACAAGAAAAAAAGCAAAGCCTTTTCTGTGGTGAAGCAAAAGAGGAATCCCTCCCATTGACAGGAACTTTACAATTGGAGACACAATAACTCCAAAATTAAATTGATGGCAGGAGACAGCCATGGAACGTGAAGGCTTTTGAAAGAAATTATAAACTTCCAATACAACTCTAGTTAATCAAAGGCTGCTTTTTTGTAAGATACACCTCACTTGCTGTTTATGCCAGTAAGGAGCAATCAAGACTTAAATGTACAACAGGTTATATTCAGCCTGGTAATGCAATCACTATTGCCTAAAATGCCTTATATGACAACAGGAGTGTGGACTTAGGAGAAGGCAACCCCTCCGAAGGCAGAATGGAAAAGGGGACTAATGCCAGAGTGAATAACATCACATCCTTTATGGTCTGCTCCCTTCAGCAAGGGATAAGGGAATAGCAATCTAATCTCCAAAACTCTGCATATGTGAATAATCTTATGGACTGTTTATAGTCTACTCACATTAGGTTTCTGGCCCTTTTTTTCAATTAACCTAAAAGCTACATACTGCTCCTTCCTATGCATGGCTGAACTGTGGGGGAAGCAAACTTTCAGAAAACTTAAAAATCTCTTTGGGCCTTGCATCTTCCTTCCTAATGAATTTAAGAGAACAGTAAAAAAGACAGCAAATAGCAGAAACTACTTGTCAACAACCTGACAGCAGCAGCAAACTTTACAGCACCATCAAGCCAAAAGGGGAAGGGTGAGCCCAGCTGCAACTCTTGTTTTACCCACCCTGGTAAGTGCAGTCATGCGACAGCTGCTATTTGTCTGCTGGGTACATTTTAGACACCAAGAAGCCCATTTCCTTTCTAAAAGATCATTTTGCCCAAGTCTTGCAGCAATAGGCAGGCATCACTAAGAAGGTGCTCACAAGAGAATTATAAAGAGTGTGAATGCTATGCAGCATTCCCTTTAGCATTAGCTAATGGGACAGGTGTCACTGCATTGGTTTTGAGCCAGGTCAGACAGGGTGCTCAGATTTCTAATCAAAACCAAAGATAATACCCAAACTCATTGACACAGATTTTCTGCTGTTGGCCAGCATTACTATTTGAATGGAGTTTGGAGTATTGGAGTAATTTGAATGTACCAAAGTGTTTGTTGAAATTAAAATAAATTGTGTTCTTTTTTGTACTGCTAGGAAGGAATTCCTCCTTCAGTAATGGAAAGTTATTGTTCAAACCCCCAACTTGTCTGTAGTACACTTACACTCCTGTGCTTGCTATTGGCTTTTGTAAAGTGGGAACTTGGTTTTGGGGTCCCATACACAGGGAACCATTCTGAACCTTGAGAGGGCAGGTTCTATGTTAAAGTGATGAATGAAAACAAGAGAGGGAAGCTTCATCTAATTTATATGTGATTAGTTATTATTTATACACTACCAAAATATCTTTCATGAAGTAAAAGTAATAATGGACCTATATATGTGTAAAAGGAAGTATTTTCTTGGGGAACACTAGACCTTTTCTACTTTAGCCATTCAAGATGCACAACAACTGTAATCTGTTTTACTAGTCCTTGGCTAAGCAAATCCCTCCCCCCTCATCAGATTGGCAGAAAGTGGAGACAGATCAAATTTTTTAAGAGAAAGAGTGCATGATATTCAAGACTTTGGAATTATGATCTGAGTTGGACATATAGGCAGGCTTGTGCATGTATTTCTGATATGACAAGATCAGCATAGTTGCCTAAAGGATAACAACCTTATTTAAGAATAAACTTATCAGGTATTACCTGATTTTACCATCAGTAGTAAAAGGAAGCCAACATGAACAAAGCTTCATCTGTAAAATTACTTTAAATACCAAAGGCTCCTGGGGCAGAAGGAAGTTAGAAAGCAGAAAAGAATAAATGTGTTACTATTCATTTTCATATGAGTTCATCAAAAAGGGCTTTTGCTGACATGTGGCATGCTAAAAGGACGCGCTAAAAAATTCTAAGATTATGTGTACAGTTGTTACAGATCTTCAAAGTTGGGATTGCAACATGCACTGCCACAGCAGTAGAAGAGCTCACCAATTCTCAGCTTAGCAGTTGTGAAACAACACGTATGCGTACACAAAAATATTACCTGTAAACCACAGCAGCCCACTGCATTCATTATTGAAGCATTGTGAATGACCTTGTAAGGAATCCCCAATTTTACTGCACGTAGCACTAAATCACTGTGTGTTGTGGCCCTGTGGTAAGAAAAGGAAGGAATTAAACATTGAAAACATGGTGTTACCGAGTGTTACTATCACTATAGTTTGTTTTGGAATAAAATTAAATCCTTCACAACAAGGACAGTACAGAGATGGGAAAATGGCAACAATATCCCAGTGGTTACAGGAAAATAAAAACTCCAGTAAGGCTTCCATGTCATCTTCCCCAGCTGAAATGCCTGGCATCCTCAGTATGGTACAGCCCTTTGCAGCTTTCTGGCATCGTTAGAACTGTAACACTGTGACAATGTCACTTTATAAAGTAGCCTTGGCAAGTACTTGAAAAGGGAAGGTCCATGTATCCTTTGTCTTCTGCAGGTGTCTGTTAAACATGCATTGAACTGTAAAGGTCAACTCTGTTTGGCACAAACTTCCACAAAACTCCAGGATTTCATTACTGGCTGCACAGCCAGGCCCTCTCCCATCTGCACCAGCGTGTGCCAGGAAAGCCCCATGCTCACACAAGAACTCTGAACAGACAGAGGTGAACTGCATGTTTACTTAGAAAAAACATCCTTAGACTGAATCAATTTTTCTAACAGTTAATCCAGATTACTCAAATTAACAATGCCTAAATCTGAGTGATAGAGCTTATTCTGAAAGAGTTAAGAATATTTTAGTTTCAAACAGAATTAAATTCAGCTCCAGATCTAAGGCTCAATATACACATTGCAGTGATTGACTGCTGCAAGAATCACTGGGTTTGCAGTTAAGCAGTTGAGATTAGAGCCTTTTTAAAATGGTCAGTACATACAGATTAAGCAAATCTTTGAACTACAACAATGTTTACATATGTATTTTGCTTGTACGTATGCTTATATGGATGTGAAAACTGAAAATGCACCTACCCCTTGCCTAAATTTGTCAGACCTGATCAATGACCTTAGACATCTCATTCCCAAGATGAGACCACAGACTTCTGTGTAGCCATTTCAAAGAAGGAATGAAAGAAATAACATATGGCCATCAAAACAATAAACTAGGAAAATTGCTTTCACCCTGGCCTTGTTCAGTTACCCTAACAGAATTCCCCTGGTTCTAGCCTGATAATTTCAGTGCTGTGTGTCTGACCAGCACCAGTCAGCAGATCAGGTGCTTCAGACTAGAACACAAATGTGGCAGCAGCTGGCAAAGCTGTAAAGATCAATATTTTTAAAAAGAAATCATTTTCAGCAGAAGAAAAAAAATGAGGAATGTGAATTTGGGAAATCTGACACCCTTATACAAACAGGCTCCCAGACCTAGGAGAAGGCAGCAAAGTGATCTGAACCAATACTTTAGTTACTATACAAACACTGCTCCTCACTTCCAGAAGCAAAGGTAATTTAAGAATGTCTACTCTAAGAGAAGAGGAGACTGGTTTCACAGCCTTGTGTTATTCCCTGCACATACAAAGGACAAGGAGCACTGGAGGATTTTGTGGTTATGCTAATACTGACCAAGGCATCAGCTGGCTTTATTCACTGAAATTTGCTCCAGACAGTATTTTTTTCTCCCAACAGATCTGTCTATAATGACTGTAGTTGAAGGCAGAAGTGCCCTTATGGGCACTCAGCTAATACCAGGAAAAGTTTCATAGAGTCATCTCTCTACAGGCAAAACTTCAGCAGTATTTTCTGTCACTGACAGAGAGGTTAAGTTTTATGGGTAGTAATAATATGGATGTTAGCACCAGCCTGGAGTGGTGGACTTTCCATTGTACTACTAAGAGCTAAGAACATAAACACTTAGAGAGAAGCAAGTCATTCAAAAAAAGGGTGGTTTTTAACAATAACATAGTATGGTAACCAGAACTGAAGTATTTTGACATTGAAACTTATGATAACTGAGGCAATCAGAATACTGCTTACAAGTAGCAGTTACATTTCAATCCATGTAGCTTGTTTTTTTATCTTGTGTATTTGTACCAATCACTGGCTCAGAGCACAAGGGTACAGGTAACATGGGTCTACACTCTGCACAAATCAAGTTTGAATGTAAACATGGACTGCAAGTGTAATCAATATTTCTGAAATACAGAGTCATCTGCCCACAATTAGTTTAATATAATATTCTCTTGCCAATTGCCTTCAACCTGTATTTACATAAATTATCAGCTTTTGACAAATGTGTGCATTGCTCCTTTTTCCATAAACTCCATTTTTTCCATCACAAATAAGGTTCTCAGATTTCATTTTTCTTGTGCCCCTTAACATTGTGGTATAAATCTTGCATCACCAGCTGGAGATGAAAAGCTCTTCTGCATGGCTTGACATTACAGATTGATGATGCCTGACCAAAGAGACAGAAGGAGATCCTTCTGGTCATAGAAAAAGCCTATACTTTCCAGCAAGAATAGAAGTGGAAACAAAAGGCCTAATAAACCAACAGGAGAATACATTTATAATGACATACATGATTTTAAGAACTAGCATATATTAAAGCAGATTAATCTGTATTGATTCTAAAATAATATAAAAGTTGCAGTTTATAAGTGCAAACAGCAACTAAAAGAATATTTCCCCAAAACAGCACATTTCTTATTTATTTGACAACACAGAATTTCTTCTGTTAGCAGACAAATCATGAGGCAAAGCATTTGTTATAAAAGGTAGCACAGAGAATAAAATTATAATGAATGACATTATAAGTATCTGCTGAAGGAAAGATTCATACATTCTGGAGGATCCACATTCCAATCTATAATGAACACCTGGGCAAGGAAACTCCAAAGCAAGACAAAGTGTAGACAACTGTATGTATATTTTTAATACAGTAAGGAGTATACAGACATAAAAAGTGTTTCTGGTCTGAAAATCAGTTCCCTCAAAAATAACAACAGTTACAGAGTTGGATTCTTCCTACTGAAAAAAAAAAAAAGTGATGAAGCTATAATTAAAATGTTTCACTGTCTTACCCAAAAGGATCACCAACCACAAGAAATGCGACATCACAAACATCAGCTTCTTTTAAAAGGCTATCTGCTTCTTGTTCCACCATTTCTCGGTCAGCCAAAATCAATTCTTTTCCATAAAACTCTTCCTAGAAATTGAAATTAATAATAAACATCAAAATAAGACACTTAGGAACATTTTTGTATGTCTCTGGGTGCTCACTCAGGAACACAGCCAACGCACACTGGAATAAGTAACTTTGTTATTCTCCCCAGCAGCCTGCCCCATGTCTTGGAAAACCTCACCTCTGCTTGCAAGAACACCTGAGCTTTGCACAGAGCAGCTCCTGAGCTGACAAAAATCAGTGAATGTGAACTTTACCCTGACACTGACTTGGCGTTCCGTGCTTTCTGTGTCAGTTGAGCAGCTGCACCTGAAGCAGCTCAGACCCACCTGCACTGAGGGTACCTGGGTGCACTCCAGGCAGAGTTAATTTAAGTTGCTGCTGTGAGGCACCCCCTCTCCCTAGCTCTTGGGCTACTTACAATACTGGCACCCAACCAGGCACAAACACCACACTAGCTCCACCACAACCTGTTCTCTCAGATTTTTCCTTAGTACGTTTTAGCTAACCACATCTAAGGAATGACTTCATATTCGTCCTTCATCTTGAGTTCTCTTTAAGAAGTGCTTTACCAAGCATACAGGTAAACACGTATTTGATCCTGTCCTTAAGTTTTCTTCAGCAGCTCAGTAATCATTGTGTCTCTTTGTACATTCTAAATGCCTTTATTTCAAGAATCAACTTCACACATGTAAATGAAACTTCAGTTAGTTCTAGAACATGTTTTCTGATCATACTGAAAACATCTGCTATGTTGTATCACCATGCATTTTACATGCTCTTTACATGATTATTTTTTTTTTCCAGGGCAAAGACCAAGAAAGGTGGTTTTGTTCTAAGTAGTAGTCAGAAAATTTGTGTGGTATTACGAATAATAATAAATGGATAAAACCATTGAATCAGTTATCACCCAGAAAGGTTTTCCTCCGCCTTCTGTGACTTCTTTGCCCACACAGAACAGTGAATTGACAACAGAACTGTAATACCTGTACAGAAGGAGAGTGATGCTTTCGAAAAAAATCCATCCCATAGTGACAGTAAAAGGTATGGGACCTCTGCTACCAGGCTACATGCCCTTCCCTGAATATGAGTTCCTGCCCATTTTTGAGTATTCCTAACTGTATAAAATCAGGTTATTATCTTCCATGTCAAAAAGACTGCAACCTGTACAGATACAACAGAGAGGGGACCAAATAAATGTGTAAGCAAATCTTGCATCTGTGATTCTGAACCATTGACAGTCACCCTGGAGTAATGCTGAGATCTGCACTGAACCAACTGCAGCAAAGTTTGACACCCCACTGGTTTCCATCAGCCCAGATGCACACTGGGACAAGGGAGCTGACTGTAAAGCAGAGCACCCCATAACAGCACAGATCCCTTCCATGGGCTGCCACTGCACCAGCCTGGCTTGGGCCCAGCACTGTGAGCAAATGCACGCTGCAGAACAGATTGGGTGCAGCCCCAGGAACACACCTTTCAGTCTGCCTTCATCCAAGGGAATCTATTTGCATGCTTTGAGACTGCTCCACAATGCTAAACAAAGCATGCTAAGTAGAGAATAAATAAACAGTAAAATGTACACTCACTGGGAGGTCACTGGGTCCAAAAAGTTCTTTCACCAAACTCAGGGCCAATTTGGATGGTCAACATCAAACAACTTTTAATATTCATTTTAGGCCATCCCAATAACAAGCAAGTCTTGTCATTTGAATTTTATGACCTGATTTTAATATCATCAACAGAGAAGGATTTCTGGGAAGTCTCTGCAGGAAAAGATCTGCTCTTTACTTCTTGAGAGTTTTCCTCTAACTTTTCATGTGCTTAGGAGAGAATGACCACCAGATTAGTAAACCGACTATTCAGCATTGTCATTTGTATGTAAACCAGGCTGTATAAACACTTGGTTATTAACTTCTATATTCCCTCTTAGGTGTTTTAGGTAAGACAACATTTTCACTTTGTTTTTATTGATCTTTTTATCTCATCTTTGGCATTTCAAGGTCTGCAAAAGACTTAAAACAGTAAGAAATATATGACAAGAAAACCCAAAATAATCACATCAAAAACTGTCAGCATTTTCCTATTATTCAGTGCTTGATTTTCAGATGGATAGGAATCCATTAATTTTTCTACTGATAGCAAATGCTCATTTTGAAAAGTAAAAATCTCCAAGTAATCCTTTCCATTTAGCAGTTTTCCAACTATCAAACAACCACAAAGAACATTTTGTTTTGAACGGAATGACTTCAATTTAGACTGCTTCAGTGTACTGAAAAGAAACAAGCTACAGAGCATATCTTCATACAGCACATAAACCAGAGATGCTCCAAATATTCTAGCCTACCTTGTACATGGCAACCATGTAATGCTGACTACAAGCTATAGGTCTCACATGCTCTGTGTATCTGCAGCTCTGCATACAGGTACATTATGGCCATACAGCACCAAGCCCACACAGCATCAGCTTATTCAGAGGCAAGGTCTCTGGTCTGTGGGCAGCTATGCCATTTTTTGGTATTATTTCTGCATTCAACTTCATCTTTCTATGACCATCTGTGACCTTCTCAGAGTTACAATTTGCACATTTTTACTACTCTTGTCTTCCACGAGGTGAGTTTACTAACAAAAACTTAATCTCCACGTTGTCCAACATCTCTGACTGAGCTGTGCCTGTTCTGGGAATCCCAGCACGGTGAGGCAGCTTGGCCCACGTGGAAATGTGACATAATGAAATTGCTATTCCCAGCAGGCATGCTATAACACCTCAGGCTGATACAGAGGTGCAGGGCTTCAAAATATGTGCTTTTCTGGTATGACTTTTGGATGGGGTTCTTTTGTTGCTGTTTTTAAACAGATTAGACACTTTCTAACCAAGTCCTCCAGTATCGCAGGGTTTGCACATATTGGTAGGCTTTGAGATGAAAACTAGCGCCAACAGTTGTAGGAACATTTTATTTTTGCTGCAGTCTTCTTGCTAATTTATCCTAGAGAACACGGTATGTGAAGGTCCCGTACATGAATCTCCCGAGAGCGGGCACCGCTCATTTCTCCTCCGGACCCACCAGCCCCAGCACGCCCAGGCCCGCTGGCACCAGAGGCCTCGGGCCCTGTGACCGGACCTACCAGCGCCTCCTTGCCCACGGTGAGCACGGACGTGTAGGCCTCCAGGTACACCCGGCGGCAGCGCCGCACGGCCTCCAGCCCCTTCACCGTGATGTCCTCGGCATCGCCCAGGCCCAGCCCGACCAGGTACAGCATGCTCGGGGAGCGCCCGGCCAACACCCGCCTCACCAGGGAAACCAAGCGGCCTCAGCCGGGGCGCCGCACGCCCCACCGCTCGTCGGGACCGGGGCCAGGCCTGGGGACAGCCTGGCTCTCGGCTGCTTGTTTCCCGGCTCTCGGCTGCTTGTTTCCCGGCTCCCGGCCGCTCGTTTCCCGGCTCCCGGCCGCTCGTTTCCCGGCTCCTAGCTCTCCGCTCCCGGGCTCCTCTCGCCCGGCTCCCGGCTGCCCGCGGCGCCGTTGTGGCGCAGAGACCGCCGGGAGTTGTAGTCCCGGGCCGCAGCTGGGCTATGGCAGCGGTGGGCAAGCCCGGTGCGGGCGGTGTCCCCACAGTGCCGGTCGCTAGCGGCCACAGCATCCCGGTGCTGGGGCTCGGTAAGTGGCGGCGCGCCCGCCCAGAGCCCGCCTCCCTGCCAGAGGCGTTGTGAGAGGGCGGGGGTCACCCCGGGGCCCGGCCTGGCCGGCTCGGCAGGTTCGGCGCTGCCCTTGGCCCGCAGCCGGACTCGCCTCAGGGCAGCCCGGACCGGAGCCTCCTGCCGAGCTGCCCTCGCTGAGCCGGGCGGGCCTGGTGGACTTCCGAGAGTCCCGGTGCCCCTCCGAGAATCCCTGTGCTCCTCCGAGAGAGAGCCCCGGTGTCCCTCCGAGAGCCCCGCTGCCCCTCCGAGAGAGAGCCCTTGTGCAGTGGGGTGAAGCTTCGTGCCCTGCCACATGCCAGCAGCTCGGCGTGCTGGGCAGCGCTGTGCTCGCAGCGCCGCTCCCCTCCAGCTGCCCCGCGGCCATGAGCCGTGTTCGGGTGGCTCGGGTGTGCCTTCTTCGGAAGCTTGGCAGCAGATTTCTGTTTAGAGCAGATTCTCATGATAGAATGAACCTTACCGCACCTGTTGAGCTGAGATCCTGTGCAGGAATCTCAGCGTCTGTGAGGCACAAGGGAATGGTGGTTGATGATAATGATGAATATTTGATGCAGCTGTCTCTTACACAGTCACTGCATAGTGAGCAAAATGGCTTATGTTGATCAAAAATTACTGGGTGGGGTTTTTTTTTTCTGTTTTTTGTTGATTATTTTAACCTGTAACACTTACTGCCAATTTACTTTTCTTGGAGATGATTTTATAAAATTAAGGAAAAAATAATGTAAATAGTCTTTTTTAGAGAATGGACTTGATTGTCTTATAGCCATTGTTTCAGTATATGCTGAACTGTGCTTCAGACTTGTCTACAGAACCACCTTTTTATTAGAGGCTGTAATAAATTTCTTGGGTTATGGGTAGAATAAACTGACTAGAAAGCAGATATGCAGAAAGATTCCTTTGTACCCTGTACCCAATAGCTGTTCCCTGTCCTTTTGCTGTACTGGCAAGTTCTGAGTAGTTTATTGTTATGCCTTAACTCATACCACAGTAAATGGACAGTGGCATACAAGAAAATCAAGTTTGAAATTTTCTGGCCCAGTAACTTCTGCCATGTATGGCTTTCCAGGAGCTTCTCTTGACTTTCAAGGAACTTCTCTTGACTTAGAGTGGTGGTGTTGTCATGAGCAGGATTTGGTTCTTAGATTTCACTTACTTGTCTTGCTAGAGTAACACTTTACATACTGCTTTATACAGACTGTGGATCTTTGAGGATTGCGTAATAGATAGGAACCAGTCAAGTCATTTTAAGAAATCCTTGATATACAATGCAAAATGCTGAGAATTTAAGAAGAGAAGGGAGGGGGAAAAAAGGTGAAGACTTGCCATGCTTGCATTTGTGGTCAAGCTATAAATAACAGAATATGCAGCCCAACACAATGGGATCTTTATGGTAGCTGTTCTCACTTAACTTCTCTTTTCCACATTAATTGCTTTTTTTTGTTACAGTCTTACTGCATTAACTAATATTGTAGTGCAAAAAATTTTACTCAGATCTGAAGTAGAGGCAAACTTTCTTAAATGCATTTTCTGCAGGATTTAAGATTTGTTTACCATTTTTTATCCCTCTAAACATGCAGACCTGATTGCTGTCTGGTGCCTCAAGGACAACTTTAATAGATACAGATGTTGCATCTGTTGTTAGATAATCTTTCTAAAAGCTTTAGAGGGATAAATAAAAGATAAATATGCATAAAGATGGTTTCAACTGTCCAGTTGTGCCACCTGGGAGGCAGGTCAGATAGCTTTGCAAGTTACTTTGAGGTGATGAAACCCCTTTTGTAGTGTCTGAGAGCTGAATTAGGAGATGGGTAGTGTGTTTCTTGTCCAGAACATGTGAGTCAAGAGAGTGCCACCACACCCTGGAATAGCATTCTGTCAAAATTATCTCTTCTTCCTCTTCAGGCTTCAGTTACCAAAAAGTATTTGTGATGGTGGTCTTTTGATATGGTTTTATTTTTTAATGGGTTTCTGTGCCACAGCTTATTTATCATTTGTATAGAGGTTCAGTAAGTTGGTCAATGTTTGATGCAAAAGAGAACACGTGGGGAAGGAGATGAAGTCTTTGATTAGGTTACCATTCACTTTCTGGGGCTTTGTGCTCTTATATAAACTGTTCTTAGTGAGAAGGATCCATTTCCGCTAAAATCTCTAGTGAGAAAGACAAATTTTTACACTAGAGAAGGCCATAGAGCGTGCAAAATTTGTGTTCAGTCTGAAGGGTTACTTGGAATAGCATGCCAAATTGTGTCCATCCAAAGTTTCCTATCTACTTAGATGCAAATTCTTAATGTCTTGTATCTGGCAAGAAGACCAGTGTACTAGCAATGGTAAAACAAGCTGACTTGCCTGAGACACCAAGCAATTATATTCTAAGGCAGCTCCTTTATGTTAGAAATATGTTGTATGGCTAAAGTTTTAATTAACAGATTAAAATAATCTGCACCTTGTTTATTGTATGATTATGAAAACTGCTGGTGACTTTGTGTTTCAGATGGTTTGGGGCTAGCTGCTGTGTTAGCCAACATTCACGTGCAGAGGGTTTAGCATGTTTATGGTCAATTTTCATTACAAAGGCTGCTTTCTACTGGAGTAGGCTTAAGTCTAAAATGAATTGGCATTTTGGCCCTAATACTTGTCTCAAGGGTAAATCTGTGCCCCAGAGAGCACATTACCTCACAGTGGCTGTGGATTGCATTGGGAAAAGGATACATGCACTATCTTGCTCATAAGATTAGTGTTTTAGAATTGCATGGCAAATAACTGATACAAAACCTGACCCTGTTTAGAAGTTACAGATGTAGTTACACTTTTCCATAGGAGCTACATGTGTCTGAGAATCTGTTGGTGAGACTTTGTACTATGGTAGAAAATTATATTCTTATAGTTTCTTAACTACAGAATATTTTGTGCTTTCCTAAAAAAATTACTACTTGTCAAAATGGCATACTCAGTATCATCCTTATCAGGTTTTGGAAGGAAAATGCATAATTTGAACTGTTCATGCTTACTTCTGCTCAGTAGGAAATTTTCACTTAGACAGTTGTCACTTCCCTTTTTTTAAGTCTGAGGAGTGAACTGCCACTCTCTGTAGCATTTGATTATAGTTCAGTAGCACAAGGGCTTTTCTTCCTGTATCTGAAATATTAGGACCTTTGTCAAGGTCCTGTGAAAATGGTTGACATCTCTTCAGGATTGTTTTGGTACTTTCTATTGAAACTCTGTTGATCCCCTTTATATGGTAGTTACATTCCCATACACAGAGGTTTCTGTGTTTTTCTTTGTTAATTTGTGTTTGTTGTTTTGTTTGGGTTTTTTTTAGGGATGATAATAATTAAATTCTGGTGGCTTGGTCAAGTAGCCAGTGATTTCTTGAAAAAATGGGCTGGTGATACCAAAAGTACATGGAATCTTTTTGTTGTTTCCTATGTAATCCTTGGGGCAGCTAGAATTAACAACAACTTGATGAGATAAAAAAGTCTCTAATGATACCTCTTATTAAATAATAAAATTAATTGCATATTTGTTTGGGAAGGGACATCAGGACACACGATTACTAAACAAAATAATCAAGTCCTTATACTCATTTTGCCTGAGGTCATACAGAAGCACTATTTTATCAGTAGTAATAATGTTCTTTAAAGAAGGTCATTGAAGACTGCCCAGCATCATTGTTGTAGGTGCTGTAGCTGGGAAAGCAGTCAGGTACTGCTCTGAGCAGCTTCTGCTCAAACAGCCAAAGCCTGCAGGAAATTAATACACACACAATCCTTCCAGACTCAAGGGAAACCATTAAAATATCTCTGTCCTCATTTCATGGTCTTTCATAGATAATGTTCCTGATACTCTGCTGTACCCTCGTCTAAGTAAATAAATTGTAAAAGTAAGTTTTGACTGATTTTTGCTGATTGCATTAAGACATTGCATCATTTGCATTGCAACCCTCAGGACTTCTTGTGTTGTTCCCAGTTCTTTTCACAACAAATAGACCTCCTGGCAAAAAGCACAGAATGAGATTGCTCCACTTTCCTTGCATCAGGTTGTGTTGGGATTTTTTCATCAAAATGCTACATAAATTTAAATCCTAATGCTGAATGGAAGTATTTTAACATTCCATTATGTATTAGTAAACCAGTTACCTACTTAATTGTTATCCTAGAGTTGTTTATTCTCATTCTTGAGCTTAGCTGTGGTCAAAAAAGACCCAGTCCTGCTGGACAGGAATAAAATGAGATTTTGCTTTTCAATTCAATGTCAGTAGAGTCAAGCCTTCACTTTTTTCATTTTCTACTGTTACTGCCTTTTTTTTGTTTCTTCATGGCTTTAGTTCTGAAGGAAATTTATGGAACAGTGGTCCTGATACCAAGACCTATGGCACTCCCTGCTATTAATCTTATCCTGTAATAAAAATTGGCTGTTTATTTCTTCCCTTTTTTTTTATGTCTCAACCATTTTTTTTATTCTCCTGAGGCTCTGCTTCTCACCCATGGTTACCAAGTTGCCTTAATAGCCTCTTGTGATGAACAAAATGCCACCTCTATAAATCTTTCTGTCTCAATTCATCCACTGTTTCAGTGGATCTGACCTTGAGAAGTTGTACTTGATCTTTGAGGGCCTGCAGATATTTCAGTTCTCTCCTGTGTGGGCTGTGGCCACGTCCCAGGCAGCTGGGTGCTTGTAGGCCGTGGAGCAGAGCAGAGTCCTTGCCCAGCCTGACTGAGCCTCGTGAGCTCCTGCCCTCCTTGCTTTCTTCCAGCTTCACCTCCTTCCAGCCTGGTGCTATTTTGCTCCTTAAAAAGGACTGAATACTATACTTGTTTTTAAGGGGTACTAATAAATGCATCTGGGGCAAAATGCTGGGCCAGCTTTTGCTTTCATGAGAGTCTACACAGTACAGAAATATTCTCCTTTTTTTTCTGAGAGAAGTTGCTGCTTTGTCTCTGCTCTCTTGTACACCTACAAATCTATGAGGTCAGCTTTTTATATGTTTGCTTGGGATTTTACCTCATGTTATGGCATATGAACTGTGATTTAGTAGCTAGCTTCCTTTCTCACACTGGATTCTTTTGGTAATCACTGTACTGCTGATGTGATACATGTGAATTTTAGATAGCCTTCAGTAAGTTTAAGTAATAAATTAATTTAGGTTTCTACCACTGTTTAATAATTAAAACTTGTAGCAGTATAAGCAGAGGCACTTCATGTGTATGCTTTTAGCTTTTCTTTGCCATTAAGAGTTTTAAATGTTACAACCTAATTGCCCAAGAGCAGAAAAAATGATTTCTAAGCAGTTTGAAATTAAGAGAGAAGCAAGCTCCAGTATATATAATTTTTGTATTTCAGTGCATTTCTTTCGTGTAAAAAAAAAACAAACCAAACTTTGGGGGGGGGGGGGGGGGAAGAAAGCTAAGCTTGATCTCTCAACCTTCATCCAGCAGATTTTAGTCATCATACTTTGCCAGAGCTTGCTAGCAGAGTTCTGGCAGCAGTGGATGCTGATGTCACATGCTGCTGTAACCTGAATTGCAGTAGTTCCTCATGCCACCAGCTGAGAAGGGAGGTACTAATTCCTGAACTCTCTTCTAATGTTTATGCAAAGTACAGCACAGAGAGCAATACAAAATCCTTGTTAAAGGGGAAGGAGGGAGAGAAAGGGGAAAGCTCTCTTTGTGCCTTTGCAGCAGTTTCATAACTCGAAGGTCTGTTTGTCATTCTTAGTGCCTCAGTGGAGGTGCTTTGCATTCTAATGTGTACAGTCCTAAAGCCGAATATGCAGTGTGACAGGAGGGGCTAGAGGAGATGTTCTTTGTCTCAGAAACTTTTAGAAAATGCATTTTAAATTCTTAAGATGATGTGGGGGAAAAGAAGCAGTTAATCAGAAGTGTTGTTTATTGCTCAGTTTAGTTTGCACTGAGGGGAGCTGGGTTGTTGCTGTCCTTGGAGCGCACGAACACAATTAGTTACCAGTGGGACACGTGGTGAACCTCCAGGAGGAGGATCTGTCATCATTCATAATTGCCCTTTGCAAGTAAAGAGCACTTGGTATGATGTCAGAAATCACCCATCAGCTTGAATTAGGATGTCTCAGTGGTAATTATTGTACATAGCTTTTCATTGTGTAAAGCAATGAATCACTACAAATCACAGTTCTCTTTATAATTTTTCCTATAATATTATCTTTACAGTATTTTAAGTGGGTTTGCATTATTGGTCTCACATTCAACTACATCTTAAATTTGCTGTCCCTCTACATGATTGGGTGTTGGCTATGCATTATCATAAATTATTTATATAATTTATTTTTAAGTCAACCTTTCGCAGCAGAAATGATTTGGATAGTATTCTAATTAAGTACAAAATATGGGCTTTTTTTTTTTTCATCATTCTTTTTTGTGAAAGTTTTATAGAAGTGAAAAAATTTGTCACAAGTTTGTCTCATTTGTAGTATTTGTCTCATTTGTAAAGTATCTCCAAATGTCTAATGTTAATTAATTAATGTCATTCTTATCAGATAGAGTAGTCTAAGAACATGTTTTAAAAAGGAAGGAAAATAATATTTTTGTTCAGTCTGTTTATTTGCTGCACATAAGTAAATATCCTTATAGTTATGAAGTTAAAGGTTCTATCACGGTATGGTAAGTATTGAAAGTAGTTTCAATTGAGTTAAGAAGGGAATAGAATGAAAATAATTTAAAACTGGTTCACACCAGCAATTCTTCGTGCACTATTAACTGCTAAGATCTAGTCACAAAACATTATTCTGAGGAGAAAAGGTTTAGTGAACCCTAGAAATTGGATTTGATTTATGCCAGAAAATCTGCCTTTTCACTGCTTGAGATTTCTATGGAAGGAAGCCACAGTCTTTTACCAAATGGTTTCTAAGGTAACATCTTATAGCAGAGCATCTGAAACCAATTTGGTTGTTAATGAGGAGTAGTTCTCACGGTGGTGGGAAAGTGTGAAGTGAAAAAAAGGCTTTAAGATTTGGCAGTCTGTCTGTAAAGGCATTTAAATAAATGTGTGCTGCTGCTCTGCTTATGAAATTTTTACGTGACTTACACTTTCATAATTGCCTTCCAAATGTACAGCTCTCCTTCCAGATTTTATTGATAGATTCTGCATGATTAAAATATTTGACTACTACAGATGAATAATTTAAATAGCTGGCACTTTTCCAGTGGAAATCTCTTTACTATTGCTGAAAGAAAAATTTGCATTTTTGGGGTGATAGTTATTTCTGCTGCCAGAAATCCATCAGTGAATTGGTGCCATATCAGAGCAATAGCATCCCACTGATATCAGAGGCCACTTGCAGACTTCCTGGGATTGCTGTGAGACACATTCTGAGAAGTTACTCTTGCACCTACTCTCTGTCTAGGGTTCTGAGGAGATAAATGGTGGGTCAGTGAACAGAAATGTGTGGTCATTTTGCAGTAGATGATCTCAATATCCTCTACAGTCAGAGCCTCTTTGGGATGGAGGGAATAGAGTGCTTCTGTCAACAATGGCTCATTGCCATTTCTTCCTTCCTCTCAGGAAGAGAGAAAACCAGCAATTCTGGCTTCCCTTTCCCTGGATACATAATAAACATGTAATGGGTCTCTCCTACCCTCTTGCCTTGAGGCAAGGCTGTATTCCTGCATTTTGTTTCATTGCCTGTGTAGACTTGCCTGAGTAGAATTGCAGAGTTTTAAATCATGCCTGCTTACTTTTTCTGCTCATGTTACTGAATTCTGTTAGTGTGTTCTGAGTTGCACAGGGGAAAACCAGTCCTCTGTTAAGCAATGGATCATATTTAGCAGACAAACAAGCAAGCAAAAGAATAAGAACGAAAAGCATTACCCAAGTAAAACTTACATACTAAAAGACTTAAATAATTCATAATCCAAATAACTTTTGCAGAGTCAAGAGAAACTTGCCTCAAATAACTGAGTTTTAGATAAACCTGTGTGCTGCTTTTGTTCTGGCCAATTATAAACCAGTGATTATATAATGGGAGTCTGCTCAGTGTCTTTCAATTATTGTTGATGGTGTCCTACCAGTTTTTCCAGAAGCCCATTGTCTCCATAGGCTCCATTCCCTCAGGAGTAGCTGCCCTATTTTCTATCCACATCGGGTGCCAGTCTTGTACCCTGAATAAAATATCCAAGTTATTTTGTAAAAGTAATTGTTATTAAATTTGGATCTCTTACCTTGAAATAGTCTCTAGTTGCCTCATGAAAATTGTAGAGTGCAGTAACTTCATAGCAAGGTTGACTTTGGCAGAAGGAAGCCTCTCTAGAAATCTAGAGAGAGGATGCTTGAATATTTTGTCATCACTTGCTGCATAGGATTTTCAGAGTAACTGACACTGTTAAGATAAAACTATGCCAAATAGTTTACTATGGCAAGTTTACTTGGGTTCTAGTGCTGAGGTAGTAGAAAGTTAATGTGACATTATTGGCTTGTCTGAGAGCAGCTATAGGGAGAGTGTTGGGTTATACAACAGAAAGAAGGGCTCCAAAAGAAAAGTCATTCAAGGAGAAGGTCTTTCTGATCTTTTGTTGATTGGCTAGGACACAAGTGTGCTTTTGTTTTTATTTTTTAATTTGAATAAAATAATTGATAAAATCACATTATTTAACTGCTGCTGCTAAAGGGAGAACTTGTTTTGCTCCATCTCTTGTACAAAATTTAGTGGGTTTTCCTCTCTGAGGAATTATGAGGAATGATTTAGGTTCATGAATAATTCTGAAACTGTACTCTCTTTTTTGGCCATTTAACAGTCTGAGTCAGCTTGTCAGAGGATCATATGAATACAAAATCAGAAGGAGGATATAAGACAGACAGCAAGGACAACAGTAAGGATTGTCTGTCTTTGGGACTTTCCATAGAAGAGGCATGTGGTTTTGTGAATGCCTGAGCAATTAACCTGGAAACGTGTTATATGTTCATTTGCATTATGTATGGCCATTTCATGTTTTATCATCACATTTTCTCATAAGGTAATTAGGAAATCAAACTGTATGAACACCAAAAAATTCAATGTATTCATAAGATGTGTTATATTGATGTAATATTGAAATATTAGAACTAAAACTAACAGCATCAGTTGTTACAAGCCTGGTATGGTATAAAATGCCATAGATATGTGATGGGTGTCTACAAGCTGAGAAGAGAATATTTGAGCTTTTGCTTTTGAGAGTTTTTAAGTGATTAATTTGAGGTAAAAAATCAGCAAAGAATGGTATTTTTACAGATGTTTTCTTTGTCAATTCTAAATTTAGTACTGATGTCAGAAGATCATTAGTCTCCGATATGATCTCTAAATATTCTGGCTGGGGTTTCACCAGCAGGAACTTCCCTAATGTTATTCCACTGAATTCAAGTAGCCAAAATTATTCATATCACTGGACATTTTTATATGTTCAAATGAATAATTGTTTCACATTTCACAAAAAACATGACACTGTGCCACAAAGGGAGGGAGAAAGCCGGGGGAGAAAGCAGATCCTTGTTCTGTTTAGAAAAACTGTTGGTGCTTTGGATCTCTCTCTGTAGTTCTACAGCTTTGTGAGGGAGAACAGAAAGTTAATGAGGCTGAGAGCTGAGATTGTGCATAAATCTGGGAGGGGGGATAGCGGATGGTTTGTTACTTGTTTTACATATTTGGTGGGGTCAGGGGTGGAGATGTTGCTGATTTTCTGGTTTTGAGGGCTTGGGGGTGGTGTTGCTGATTGGCATGTTGAGGCTTTTTTCCCTGTAACAACTGCATTGTGAGCAGGAGTCTGCCTTTCTAATAATCTTTGTATCATTTTATGAGTTGTCAGAACATTTTCTCACTCCAGTTTTGATGGCAATGTTCTGCTGGGAAAGTGATGAGTAACTGTGACAAAATAACATTGTAACCAGTTAAGCTTGCTTTCCATGGATTTGTGTCCTCTGACCTATCCATATTTTCGCTGCAGTATCCTTGTCCCTTACAACCACCAGTTTTTCACAAAATCTGTAGAAATGTAATTGTCTTGCATGTTTTGCAATCTGTCAAATTTGGCTTAGTTCAGTCAGTGAGGTAACAGGGCTATTTCCCTAGGAAAGAAGTTAAAATATTAGCTAAAAATAGGAAGCTTTTCCAAACTTACTGGTATTTGACATAGTTTCTTGAAAGGAGCTCCTATTTCTTATCAGCAAATTCTAGGGAACAAATGTATTAAATAATTTTAGAAAATGGAAGAGATGGAAAGTGTGTAGGTTCGTACTAGTTTTAAATGCATGATTGGATTCTGTCTTTTAATATATATGTACAGTGTGAATTACATCTCTGTGAGCAAAGGGGAATCCCAAACATGTGAGAATGTTAATGTGTTCAAAGAGCATTGTTTAATTGTCACTGCAATGAGAATTCCTAACGGAAAAAGAATTAGAAAGTTCAGTCCCTTCACTTTCGTTATCCTTCTGCATCTATGACTTGTAACTTCTTTAAACATGTGTGTAAACACAGGAAAACTGTGGTTTCTAAAGTCTAGAAATGTTCTATTAGTAATATAATTAACTTATCCACCTATTGTTCATGATTAAGTTGGCTTGCAAAGTGGTAATATTAAGTAATTGTTGATTTCTTTTTGATTATTGTGTAGTGCACCAGGACTGTTGTAGTTCATTTTTAGGCATAGAAATTGAGATAATTTCCTCCAGATTGATCTTGCTGTCTTTATTTCTTGTGTAACAGGTATGCATGCCATCACTGAATGGGGAACAATAACAAAATTTGTCTGATTTTTGTTTTCTTAGCCACTCTCTCTCTTTAACTTAAAGGGTTAAATTAAAAAAAAAAAAAAGTTGTTTGTCCTAAATGTTCTTACTGAAATCCATTATGCATGAAAAGAGTCTGAGTCCATTTGCAAGACCTCTAAATGAACTCCATTCATTCTGTGCTTAGAAATGTCCATTCAGCCAGAAACAGACACAATAGTTACAACCTCATTTATTTTGCACCAGTACCGGCATATTAAAAGTGAAGAGTTTGTTGTGAAGAAATATAGTAATTTTTCTGTGCTGGTTATATAATTTTGAAATAAAATCCCTTTAGGATTTCAATATTGTAAAATTGCATATATATTCTTTGCCCATAAGTATAATGTAGTAGCATTGCAGTCATCTAAAATTCTTAAACTTTCATGAGGATTTTGAAGTAGCTATTTTGAAAGCCAACTTGTCTTAGCTGAATGTAGCCTGACTTAGCTTATTTTGATGTAAAACAAGTTGTAGAGACATTTATTTCTAGTTGGCTCAGAAATTAAGCCAATTAATAATCATAATTAGTGGCTATGAAAAAAAATAAGATAGAAATATTTAAAGTTTTGTCTTTTAGAACATTGAAACTTTGTTTATGTTTGGAAAGTAAATTATTTATGAATGCATGTCAAAATCATAGGAATGTAGTATTGTAGTTTCATCAAATCCATGAAGTCAAGAGTTTTGTTCTTGACTCCACATTTTGTTGGCCTCAAATATTAAGTGGAAATTGTTCTTTTGTGTCTAGCAGCATGTCATGGTCCTGATGTGTATGGGTGGGAGATCAGACCATATTATGTCTTAGTTTAAATGACTTTGAGCGTTCAGCAAGACTCACTGGCTTTCCTTCTAAGATCAGGAATGAGCCAAAATGGTAAGCATTTAGTAAAACCTGGTTCACCTTCCATGCAAGTTGGGCTTTTCTAAGTCCTCCTCGTTGCTGCTGGTTGTTAAAGTGTGAGAAGGTCCTGCAGCCTCCCCTGGGCGTTGCTGCCTTGCTGGGCTCCGGGGCTCTATGCAGGAGCATCTGTGGTGCTGTCAGTGGTGGCCCCTTCCTGCCAGCCTGGCTGGCCAGCCAGGGCCACTTCCATGATGTACAGGGAGTGTTTGGGGTGGAAGGAGAAGGGTAAGGGCAGGTACAAATTTCATTTTAAATAATACTTTTACCTGGAGTCCTTTATTGATTTTTTTAGATTTAGCAGTGTCTGAAGCCCTGCTGCTGTTCAGGACTGTGCAGGGCCGTGTCTCAAGTCGGTGATGGAGCTGTTTTGTGCTGCCTGTTGTTTACAGCATGAGGGCCTTTAAGTACTAATCATCAGCTTGGAAGGAGGTGACTTGAACTGACTGAGCATTTCCTCCAACAAACTGTAGAAAATACTGTTTGTGGGAAGTGTGTGGACTGAGGGTGAATGGGTGAGGGGCTCATGGCAGGAAAAGCAACTAACAGGAAAGGGTAAGTAGAAACATCATCCTCCTTGCTCTCAACCAGTTCTTTATCTGAAGTCCTCCTGGTGGTTGCTTTTCCTGCTGAGTCTCCTCCTCCTTCCGTCCCCTTGACATGCAAAATACAGATCCAGTGAATCCCCATACAATGACAGTAACAGGATTTTGTTGCTGAAACTCCCTGCATGCCCATTCTGTAACTCTTTTGTAGGATTCCATTGTTTTGGTTACTGCTGAATGTGACATTATGTGACTGGCACCTGCACTGTGGCCCAGCCTGGGATTGTACAATGCAATAATGATTTCAAGCTACCAGGAGTTCAACAGAGTAAAGGTTTCAGGATATGCTTTTTGAGAAGTAAATGGTATTAAAAGTTGTTCAGGTTTTTGGGTTTTTAAAAATACTCTAATTTGTAACTGTTATGCTTCTGTATGAAAATTAAAAGACATATACTAATTTCCCATAAAATATGTTTTCTCCTTGATGATTTTCAGCCTAGCTTCTTGAATCACTTTTATACAGTTAAATGCTGTTGATATTTGATTTTGATGGAGTTGCTTCTGATCAGCACCAACTTCTACTTTATGTATTTTCCAAGCCTAAAGATCAGTCGCTTCCCATTTCTTTACTATGAGGAAATGAAAATTAAATAAGAAGCTTTTGTGACAATATTAAAAAAAAATTGGAAACAATGATAAAATATGCCCCTCATAATTCACTGCTGACAATTCACTTCTGCTTTTGTGTGTTTAGGTACTTCCCACCGGGGTGGCTATTGCCATGGCGCGGTGGTCCATGCCCTGCAGAAATGTGGCGTTCGTCACATTGACACAGCAAAGAGGTATGGCTGTGAACACCTCCTCCAAAGGGCCATCAGAGAGAGTGGTGTGAAGAGAGAGGACCTCTGGATAACCACCAAGCTGTGGCACAGTGATTATGGCTATGACAACACAAAAAAGGCCTGCTTGGAGTCATGTGAAAGACTCGGTGTTGAATATCTTGGTATGAATCTTTACATATAGCTCCTTTGTTGTGCTTTCCATGGGAGTACTTGCAAAGATGGATGAATTCTGAAAAAAATTTCTATGGTACAGATGGGTCACAGAAACCAAATTCTGCCTTTATTTACACATTTGCAGGTTCCTTGTTCTGTTTGTTCTCTAGGAAATTCACATGTGTACAATTATGAGTACAGAGCTTTTTCTTGTTGCAAATGTTTTGTAAAGGTATTTTTTATTATTAAATTACTTGAGGAAAAACTACATCAGTTTTTTACATTTTGCTAAAATCATCCAAAACCTATGAAACAAGGATTCATAAAACTTTACAATAATATATTGGCAACAGGGTGACAAAGATGCCTGGTTTCTTCTGTGATCTGTTTTCTGTTTTCAAGGAATAGGGGTCCTTTCCAAAACTTATTTTGTAGGTCTTTTAACTTTTTAAAATTCTGAATACTGCCTTTGGTTTGGTCTGTTTGATGGAATATTTTTTGGAGAATATGTTAGAAGTATCTAAAAGAATTTAGAAAACTAAAATTAAAGCTTAACTAACACTGCATTTGTAAATTTACCCTGATCATAACCTGCTTGTTGCCAAAGATGTGATATTGTTACTCCCTTATTAGAAGGGCAGAGTTGCAGTAATGATGCCAATTAGTTCTTTGCAACAGGTCATAGGAGAGGAGGCACCTGTGAATAAACATGATATTTGCATATTTTAGCAATAAACAGACTTCAATGAGGAAGTGAATTTTGCTGAATTAATAATGTATAATATTAATGGCAGCTGTGTGCTGTACTCACTGCCCTTTTTTACTTGAGTACTTTACAAGGTGAACAGAGAAAAACCTGTATCTGTTAAAGACTGAGATACATGCACATCTTTGGCTCCATTCCTTCTGGAAATGTATCTCTTAACTTCTCCACAGGTACAGAATAATACAAAATGAATGAAAAGTCCTTTTTGTTTTTCCTGTGCAAATGCAGGTCACTGCAATGAGACTTTAATAAAAAAAGTTTTGAGCCCTGACTTTCTCCTTTAAACTGAGAAATAACATTATTCCTCCTCTCTGTTTTCTGCTTGTTACATTTTGTTCGCTTTCTTTTTTCTTCTGCTTGCTCTGGCACTGGTGCTGAATGTTGATGAGAGGAAAACTTGACTCAATTCCAGGAAGTCATTTGCAGTGATTCCTTCTAGTACTGTAAGTTGCTCTTTTTATCTCAGGTAGTAGATTAGAGTAGATGCTCGCACAAATACTGAGTTTCTCCTAAGAAGAAGTGTTTAAAAGAAGAAAAAGAATATCTGAGAGCAAGAAATGTGCTAATGCTGTCACTATGTGAGTGAATCCTTGGAATAGCATAAACAGAACTTGTTTGTCAGATGTGTTAAGAGCTGAAACTTCTTCTGCACATATTACTAAGAGCAATTTAGGACTGTTGCAGCTGCCTGCACAATTAGTCTCCATCCTTGATTTTTCCTCATTTTTTATATTTTTGTTTTGGTTTTTTAATACTCTCAGCTATCTTCCCTCCTTCTTCACCTTTCTTCAACTGATGTGGAGATGTCTCAAAAATTCATGCAGCTGTTCCTGAACCACTTAGTCTGCCATGGTGACCTAAATCATATTTATATGATCAGAATAAATCAGAATTCCCTGATTCCATTCCATAGTATTAACCAAATATGTGGGGGTTCACATGTTCTATAAAAATACATAGTTTATAAAGAAAACTGAAAGAGCCTGAATAATATATCTGGGATGTTAGATCTTTATGTTGGATGGAAAGTTAGTAATTCAGAAATGCAAAAAGAAAAAACTAGAGGAGCTCTGGCAGCTAAATGCACAGCTAGGATCTTTGTTTATGTTCATTTTCTGGAGGGTCCTTAGGAGTTACCTAGTCCATCCATAAACACTGAATTAGAAACCTGACAAATAATCTAACAGGAATTAATAAGTCTTTGCATTATCAGTATATGGAATGTGAGATGTTGAAAGCAGTCTTGGCTTTTTAAGAGAAAATGTAAAATACTCCATATAAAATACTTATTATGAAGCCTTTTCAATGAACACTTTTCAGACAAGTGGTACTAGGAGAGCAGTGTTCTAGGACTTTTTTTTTGAGCTGGAAGATTATATATCCATGACATGATGGAAATTTGTATTATTTGTGGGCAGTGGTTGTAACAGATACTCTCCTCCTTGCATTTTCTAAATGTGATCCTCAACTAGCAGTAACAGTAAACCAATATGGAATGGCAGCAGATTTTACAGGTTTGGCAGTAGCAGAATACATTCCTTGGGATTTAGATCCAACCTCTAAAGTAATTTCTTGAGTGCTGCTTTGTGGGTGACCAAATTCATAAACAATTTTATTTTCCTTTTGACTGTCCCGAGTTTGTCCCATTCAGGCAAGTCTGGCCTATTACGAATCCCAACTGGAGCTGGACAAATGCTCTATCAGCAGCTTCACTGTAATAGATGAACCACATGAAATTAGTGAATTGTCATAATTCAGACTCTGTATTGCTTCAAAACACTTTGTAGATTGTTTCACACTGATCCTTGTTCAATAGAAGGAAACGCAAAAAGAACAAAAAGGATTGAGTGAGAAAGAAAAATACATCATATCAATATTAAGTGACTGTTGAGAAAAGCAAGGAAATACGATTCCCAGCATAAAGACAGCTGGGAAACATTGCAGAATATTTTTTTGCTTTTAGGCTTGATAGAAGGCCAGGCTTGTTTTTCATACTACTAGGTTGTTTTAGTCAAATCTTAACTTTTAAAAAAAATATTGTATTAGGGATTTTGCATAGAAATGCAAATTTTTATTTCTGCAAAAACAACATGTTGGCTTTTAAATGTGTGAAATGGCCAGTTAAGAGGAAGTGTGTTGATTGTAGGTGCTGCAACCATTAAGAAGCAATAAGCCAAAGTGTCAGTGTGAAAGCAGCTCAGGTGTTAGTTTTAGTTTTCCTGCACCACTATGCATTGACATTTAATGACCTTCAAGCCTCTGCTCACTGCTGCACCATTACAGCCTGACTGTGAGCAAAGGATGTTTTACAAAGCTCTTAAATATGAAACCAGATTGTGAATGTTTGGAGGTTTTTCCCCTTCTTTCTCCTGATACTGTGAATCAAGATGAATTTTTTTAGATTTAAGATTATTTTTTAAAAATACATTGTTGGAAGGCATCTCAAGATATTGATTCATTTTTCTCCCAGTACAAGGCACAGCCTCATGTTCTCAATAAAAATGTAGTCTGTTCTTAAAAACCTCCAGTGATAAAGTTATGTATTTCTTGATTACTAGAACTTCAAGCTATTTCAATCAATGATTAAAAGCTAATTTCTTGCCTCCCAAAGGAATTTAAGAGTGTTTGTGTTCTCACAGTACCCCAGGAGGGAAAATATTTTAAGCAAAAGAAAATGTGTATGTGGGTGTAGGGTGTGAATGCGTGTACAAATAAAGATGAAATCACAGAGCTTGGTATGTGAGGTGATTGTTGTTTTTATTGGCCTGCAGATGTGCTGGAAAGTTTTCTAACAGCTGCAGTAGAAGTAAGGTCCTGGCTGTGCTGGGGTGCTTCCCACATGACTGGCAGAAGGACTGTTCTACTCTTTGTCTGAGCTAAGGCACCTTTGCCCCACACCTTTCAGGAACACTTCTTGCAGTCAGGAAAACTGTACTTTGTGATCCAGTAGATGCTTTCTAGTCCTAAATGCCAATATTTTGAAATTTGAAGTAATTTTCATTTCAATGAAAAAGCTTAAATTGAAAGAAACATGTTGGGAAGATGTGGTCATGGTGTACCTGGTAACAAAACCTTTCTAAAACAAAGGACAAACAGCCAATCTTGTTTGCATCAGAGGCCTCAGACACTGCTACAGAGATGGGGGATATGTTGCATTTTTTTTGGATGTCTGAGGCCTGAGATCTTTCAGTTATCAGATCTCTTAGAAGTCTTTCTTTGGAGAATGTTTCAGTTTCCTGAGCAGAGTACAATGCATCTGTGTCTGTGGAAATCCATGATGTAACATTTCTGTGAGCATTTCCACACTGTGGTGTCTAACTGAACAGTCAGGCTTTTGGAGAAGTAACTGGTGGTGAAATTCTGCTGAAGTTTGATTATTTTTGCTAAATGACATTTTTTTGCATAGTTAAGTGGTTCTTATTAGTCTGGTTTGGAGAACATAGCAAGCAGCAATTAAAAATACACAATTCTTCCATTTTTCTGGGAGGTAGGCATCACATCTCAGTAACTTACACCTACTTATATATGGGACTTGCTTTACATAAGCAAAAAAGTTCCAATACAAACCTGTCAGTCTCTATGCAGTAAGTAGCCCCAGTAGCATGTATAATTTTGGATCAAAATGAACACTTGATATTAGCAATTCCTAATGCTAATCCTTTGGGTTTATGTCTGATATAAATCAGTGGAAATTTTATTGGCAACAGAATGTGAGTAGTGCTGAGTTTTGCATGTAACCTCACCAAATGCTTTATTCAATATCCCAGTACTACTTTTCAGTTAAAATTGATATTTATTCCAATACCATGTATTGGTATTTACTTTTAACAAATACAACTTTGTTTCTCAGAGAAATTAGTAAAGAAGTAATTATTGATAGATTGGTGATCAGTAAGACTGCATGTGGAATTGGAAGTGGATTTTATGGATAAAAGAGCAAAGAGCAATCAACTTTCCCCTTTTTTGGGATACAAAACCAGACACTACAGATGATTATATATGAGTGATTATTGGCTTGTCTAAGCTATTGTATTTTAAAAGTCTAGGAGTTTATAATTGTATTTAAATGGATATCAGGAAGCACAAATGTAGCTTGTGGATTTTGTGACACAGCCAAAATAATGTTTTCCTTGCTACATCTGTAATATATTTTACTGTACATAATTCTGTACTGTTCTGATTAGATTTTTAAGGTAAGTAAAGCACTTACTTGTTGCAATGATGTGCCAAAATTGGAGCTGGTGTATTATAACAAATTTCATGGCACATTTTCATCTTAAATCAAGGTTGAATTTTTACTTTTAGAGGGGGAAAGCTAATATATCAGCCCACTGATACAGTAATTGTTAGTGTAGCCCTTAATTTGGGAATAAAAGGGTTTTTTCCCCTTTTCTTTCATGATTCCCAAAGCAGAGGATCTGTATTTTCACAAAGAAGTATAAATGAATGGATTAGTGTATCCAAAGAAAAAAATACTCTTCTCATTGTAAACAAGTCAGGTATTTTTATTTCTTAACTCTATTTGAACTGCCAGAAAAGGAATATTATGAAGCACACAGAAAATGGTACACATCTCAGCCATCTATTTATTTTCTTTTCCTGTTTTTCATCAGACTAATATATGCAGCAAAGGCCAAAACCTGTTTGACTGGGATACCTGCAGTTACCTGTTTAATCTGCAGATGGAATTTGAATAGAAATGTAATTGTTTTCCAAGTATCTCTCCATTTCTCCTTCAGAATGTCTAGCAGTGTCTACAAAGTTGTAAAGGAGTTATAGATCTGTAGTTTTTTTAATTTAAGTCTGATTTGGAACTGAGTCCAGTAGATGTACATTTCTCAATGTTCTTCCCTTGCAGGAAGACAGCACACAAAGAGAAGGGACCAGTGCTGGAGGGGCAGCACTGATCCCTTCTCTCTGGTAACCAGTGACCCAAGGGGTGGCATGGAGCAGTGTCAGGGGAGGTTTAGGTTGGTTAGGAAAAGGTTATATGATTTAAAGTTAATTTCATCAGCAGTAAAGCTTTATTGTGTTTGAAGTTGTGCGAACATTCAAAAAAATGGAATAGGGCATAATTTTGTTCCCTTAAAATATTATTTATTAATTTAAAAAAAAATTACAAAGGCTGATGTGAAATTTAGACAAAAAGTCTGCATAAAGAATGTGCTATATTTTCCAATTTAGAAGTGGAAGTAATCTTTAGAAAGGAAAAAAACAGACCCACTGCTGAGGTTGTATAAAATATCTGCAGAACTGCCAAATATATTTATCTTCCGTGAAATGGAAGACTTGCAGCACTTAATAAGCAGTAGTCCACTCATCATTCCAGTGGCCAAAATCCTTTTGATTTAAACAGGGCTTGTTATGTGTGGAAGGTTTATTAAGTGCATATGTGACCATGAAATTCTGATTACAGTGACCGAAGCATGTGGAACATGTGCAAGTTCTGCTACCCTTAGCTGTGAATGTGATGTTATAGAATTCATTTATTACAACTAACTGGATACATCCAGTAATGATCACTGAGCAGTGATTGGAACTATTATATGATAATGTGTTAGGGGCCACTGGAGGGAAAATGCTGTCTCATGTGGTTTGATTATTTATTTTTGGACACTATAATAAGCAGTCTGGTTCTGTTTCTTTTTTAGATCTTTATTTGATTCACTGGCCTGATGCACAGGTTCCAGGTAAAAGCAATCGAGAGGTCCGAGCTGAAACCTGGAGAGCCATGGAAGAGCTCTATGAGAAAGGTGATCTAATTACAAAGCTACCTCAGAAAAAGGAATTATAGTGTGCTTTGGGATTGGGAAACTCATAGTGAGAGATGTTCAGAAATTTAATTTGAACTGGATGTTCATATTTCGATGGAATTTGGGTGTGTAAGTTTCAAAAATCTCTTTGAAAATTGCAGCATTAGCAGTTTGGTCCTGCTTGTAAATAATATGTTGTCACATTCTGTCCATGAGATTAATAATGGTGTGCATGCTTTCTTGAGGAAGTACACTGATTCATTGAAATCTCTATGCCACCACAGAACACCATTGAACACTACAGAATGTCTTTGTAGTAACCTCCTTTTTAAGTATAAATCATGCAAAGTTTCGTCTCCCTTAGGTTTTTTTTTTTTTGTGACTGTATGATGCCATTTTCCAGTTGTGGTATTTTATAACTGCATTTTGAAAGTTAACAAAATAAAATGTCTAGGTGAGAAACAAATACTCAACTGCAGATTCTTTGGTACAAACTTTTGGGAAAAATTTTCAAAGAATGGAGCTACTCTCTCAGGTTGAGATAATTCACTTTGATTTTCAGTGCACAGCAAACTTCAGTTTATTATCATAGTGACAGGAAGAGTAGACTGTAGATTTAAGAGGAAGATTTTGCTCCTGAAGTATGCAGAATCATTAGAAATTACGTGAGAGAAGATCCTGTCATGCCATTCTTGGGCCATGTGGAGCACCCTGTTTACAGCTTCAGAGAAGTTCCACAAGTGGGGAGAAGACTTTTGGATGGAGTAATCTATCCACTGACCCAGAGCTGCTGAAATAGTGATTGCAGCAGGGGAGTTGTACAAAGGCAATTTCAGGCTGTGTGCCACTACCAGCTTTACCAGAGCCTCTTACACTTCAGTCCTTCCTTTAATTTGCTGTGCTTCTGCAAACACAGAGGTAAATGATCTTTGATATACCTTTTGTTCTTTTTATATTGAGCATAAGGGAAGTTGCTAAAAGTGTTTTCTGCCATGTAAGACATTACAACATTCAGTTTTTAAAGTGCTTCTCTGACCTAGTATTTCAAACCATGAATAGCACTTACATCCAAAGATGGATAATTCCACAATGCATTTCATCTTTTCCACTGGGAAGGTTTTTTCTGATGAGTATTTAAGCTACTGCATGCCATTTGTGCCTAGATATGCCATCCTAATTTGCTGCAAACAGGTTGTATTTTCCACATTCTATTATTTTTCCTATCCTATGGGATTTATTCTGCTTTTGCATGCATCTTTGTGATCTCTTCTGTTTTACAGGATCTTCCTTTGTCTGTATCTTCCTAATGGAAAAGACTATGAGCAATTCAGTGGTCTTTTATTAAAGTCACTGGAAATACTATTGCTCTTTTCACAAACAGAGGGGAAAATTGCTTTTTGTCTTTGTCTCTATGCATGATACCTCTTTAAAGGTATCTCATGTTAGATTGTTTCCCCCTGTGGTTGCATTTCTTCTGTTGTTTTCAATTTCCATGTTGCTACTTTCAGTCTTTTTCTGAATTTAAGCATTCTGTGGACTCATGAATCATTTAGCTGAGGATAAATTTTCCAGCTCTGGTTGTTGAAATTACCTCAGATCATTTACAGGGGAAAGAAAATGTAATGGTCTGGTTGAGTCAAGTGCCTTAGAACCTCAACTTCCACACTTGCTTTAGGGGATACAGACTCGGGATGTCCTGACCATAACTATGTGTTCCTGAAATGACACGCAGATGTTAACCACTCTGGAGTTGGAAATGCAGTGATTCCTGAGCAAAAAGTTAAATAATTTGTTTGCATGGTTAACCACTAGATTTTCCACCGAAGATTAAACACTTGCTGCATCTCTTTGTGACTTGCTATGTGTTATGTGAGCAACATGGTTTGAATTGAATGTAGGATTTGGTCAAAATCCTTACTGGAGGAAAAGAATAAAATCTTCATTGATTAGGGGAAGAAATTGAAAGTTCTATGAACAAGGGAGTTCTTTGTCTTTTTGACATTAGTTCAGGTAGTCATTGGTTTGTGTTTGGAATTCTGTTACTTTTTTATTTTTTGAAATGTTTATTCTGGAAAAAAATATAAACTAAATGCTTCACATTCAAAGGTTGACATTTTAAACAAATAATTTTCTTCTGCAGTCAATTCACAAAGGTAATATTGAAATTATTCAACTGTGAAGTGGGTTTAGTAGCTAGCTGTGTCCATCATAAAGAGCATCTGAAAGTGGAGAGGCAATATCCACTGTCCTCTGTAGAAAACAAATTGGTGTTGTGGAACTGCAAGGGTTGTGCAAGATGGTTAAAAGTTGTCAGTATTGACTTAAGTCTCTGATCTGGCTGAAGTTACCAAGAATTTGTTTCATCATTTCTCTGTATTCACAGGTGGTTTGAATTCAGGTATTTGTAAATCTCATTCTTCAATTTAAATCCAGGTTAGTATTTATTCTGCAAAATTCCACCTACCTGGGACAGGAACCATTATTTTAAAGTAATGTAAATTATTAATTATCTATTATTATTATTATCATCAATTAAACTAGAAGGAGAGTAAATAAACTGTTAGTACTCCAGACTGTAAAAGTCTGTAATGGAGATTTTTTTTTTTAATATTATATTAACTTTTAGATAGGTCACATTGGTCAAAAGTTGACACAACCAAAATACCAACTCCATCTATATTCATAGATCTGAGAGAATTTTTTTAAAGTTATGTCTACAAAAATTCATTCAGGTTCATCTGAGAGCCCACACAGAGCTTCTGGGACAGACACAGGGCTGCTGTAACACAACTCACAGGGCTCTGGCCTCAAGTGTCTTCCCACCCTGAGGAGAGACAGAGCTTCTGGGTCTGTGCCCAGTCTAGGTCAGTGTGCACTAATTTAAAAGACCCTGTCCCTAAGTAATATAAACTTTGTGCAACAAATTTCAAAAATATCTTAATATTTTTCAGAATTATTAAAATATATATTTTGGGAAGCAGAAAATTTGCATGAAGAATTAAAGAAAACTCATACTATATTGAGTCTGATTTTCATAAACTCCCAAGTTTTTTCATAAACTCTGGCTGTAGAGGATTTATTGTTGCAGGTTTATTGCTATTTGAAGGCAGCAGGTGCCAATGAACTTGGTGTGGAATTGGTAGATGTGTTTCATTGAGATGTGTGAGCATCCTTGTTTACTGTTTCCTAATCCATAGCTGCTTAGTAATGTTTCTTATATGTACTGCTAATGCAGGTTTGGAGTTGAGCTGTAACATCAGAATATTATCATAAACAGAAAGTAGTAGTTTCAAGTGATGAGAGAGATCCTCTGCTATCACTGAATAATCCCCTCTCTGGTTTACCACTGGTTTTCTATTTCATCAAAAGGGATTTGAGGCTTGCATTTTGTGAAAGACTCTTTTGTCCTGATATGATGTGAAGTGAAATTATGAACAATTTAAAATGAGAATCTGAGTAGTGTTTGTTGGGGATCTGGTTTCCCTCTCCAGTTGATTGCTCACCATACTGAAGTTTTGGGTTGCAGTGCTTGCATCCAATGTGCTTTGGAAACTGAAGGGAATGTGCTTACTGCCCCAAGGCTGGAGTCTCAGCAACACTTAAAAGAAGGTTTCATGTTCTAGCACTGTTCCCTGTGCTTGAATCCCCTGTTCAGCTGCCTCAGGCGACTGAGCAGCTATCTCAAGATCACACTTCAGGTTAAAAACAATTTCCCAGAATCCTGAGGGATACCATGACAGATATGAGAGCATGCCCAAAAATACTGCTAGGAATTCTAAAGCCATTGTTGTCTTTTACTGTAACAGTATGACATACTACATTAATTATCTGTGTTAAAATAACACACCCTGGAAGTTATACCTTCTTCAGTTGTTTTAATCCCTCTGAATTGCATCAGAACCATAGTCCTGTGTCTTTCTTGTTTGCCCTTGAGCTAGAGAGTCTTTGGCTAAATATGTTCATCTTTTCTCCTGGCTAAATCCTTCAGTAGTTTCTTAGAGTCCATTAAATGTTCTACTAGCATCTTTCCCTCTTTAACTTGAAATTTGTATGTTTATACCCTCTGTCTTCTCTTTGCTACAAAGGCAAGATTATACTTTTAGTTTGTTTTGTATTATTCCTATTGTATAGACAGAGCCAAGTCATTAAAGTTGCTGGTTTTCATTAATATCTTTCCAGGGAAAAATGTGGTAGAGTTCTGGTCAGCAAAGGCAGATAGATATTTATGGTGTCCAAACCTATGGCAGTTGTATCATTCCATACCATGAATCAAGCAGACAAATTTTATGTATATTTCCCCAAATCATACAGAAAGTATTAGAATGTTTCCTTCTAATAGTGATGAATTAAAACATTGCTTTATTCATGAGACTTTCGTGTGCTGATGAAGAAAGAATTCAGTTCAGAGATTTCTGTTTTGTCTTACAGTCTGTGTCTTCCATGTCTTCCGACCTGGGATTTGCATGCACTTAGGCCTGACCTTGCTTCCAGAGGGAATTGTGCCAACTCTTACAGTAGTTCTGTAGCTTGGGGATCAGAATTCTGCACCTGGTCTTTGTATTCAGCCCCAGTGATCAGAAGATTTTTTTAATGAACAGCCTTCTAAGGAGCTTCTACTGATAAGCCATTGCAACTTCCTGATGTTAAGAACAAATGAATGGCAAAGGAAAATTATTTTCTTTACTGGTTTTAGAATTTTAGTAGATACCTGAAAGTATAAAATAAAGGATTTGGAATGGAATTTAGAATAGTGTTTACTTACACTAAAAACTGCCATTAAAAATTCCTGTGTGACTTCTGGTAGACCAAACTGATAGCTCTCTATTCATGGCAGAAAAGATCTTGTTGCTAAACTGATTTCTACTAGCTCAGGAAAACACAGTTGTAATAATTAATTTATTTAAATGCTGTTAAATTTTATTTTTTTTTATTATTGTTGGCTTCTTTGACTTGTTAATCTGCTGCAGTTTGATTGGAGCTGTTTCACAGGAGCCAGATGACTCACGTTGCAGTCAGATTGATGAAGACTCTGTCTGTGCTGCAGTGCTGAGAGACAGAGAATTCTAGACCTGTGTCTGTTCAATAGCCTGCATTTGTGTTTTCCTTTAAATAGTTATGGGATAAACACTACTGAGGGAAAAGGGAGGAAAAAAATTCTAAAACTTGGTCAGTGAGACATTTGTGCATAATAACTGGTTATTTCTGTTGAAACAGCTGAAATCAACTAGAGTACTTGTAATATCAAGGCTATGGTTTAAATTTTTGTGGTCTCAAAATTGTCCTTTTGTGGAATTATCTTCTCCAGTAGTTCAGAACAGAAGCCAAGCTGCCTGCAGAATCCATTCCAAGATACATACATTGAGTCATATATTCCCTTGACAACTGCAACATTCCCGTGTAGGCATTTGTTGGCTGGCTGATGAAAGCAGGATGGCAAACTGCTCTGACATGGGGAATAGTCACTGCATGTGCTCACTGGTAATTGGGCTGTTCCTAGCAAAGTGACCCTTTGCATAAGCAGTGTCTCTGATGACCTTGATTTTTTGTGGCCAGCCCATCATCCCAGCAAGCTTTTCCTACGCACATGCGATCATTACTCGTCCCTCTGTCTAAAAATGCTGAGAAGAATGAGGGCTCCCAGCCAGGGCTTTTGCCTGAACTTGGCAAGAGTAGTACTGGGGTGGTTGTTGTGGGTTCAGATCCCACTAGAACTCACTGCCATTTTACTAAAATGGTTTGCTTATCTTTTTAATGTTTAGCAGTGCAGCTTCTGCTGACATGAAATATTCTTACTTGCATCAGAAATTCCTTGATGTGTCTTACCATATTTTTTGTTATGATTATGTGTGTGATTTGAAGAGAGTCTTATAAAGTAAAAGAAATTGTTTGGCCCAGTAATTAAAGCCATGTAACTTCATTCTTGGAAAAAAGTTGGGTTTTTTTTTAATTCCAAGTGAGAAGATATCTAGTCAACCCTAATATTCTTACCATCTTCATTGCTGAGTGTAGACCAGTTCAGTCATCATATTTTCTTCCTCCATTTTGTATCTGTTCATAAAAGTAGGAGGGAAAAAGGTTCAGTGAATGGCACAAATTTCTAGCACATCCTTTGCTAGGTGACATACTCTGATTTAAGTTGTGTGATGAACACCTGACAATTCAAACTGTTGTGTTACAGCTCCACAAAACATTTGCCCCAAGTGTGTTTATGGTAGAAGTCATATGTGAATGTGTGTTCAGAAGTTGCACTGAAGCTTTAATAAGCAAAAGCAACTGACTTGCCTAGAAACGGTTCTTTTTCACGTTGATAATATTCTGTCTGCAAGAATCTCTTGTGAGTTGTTTTTGTGAGAAGCATAGTTCAGAAGTGTGTTTTCATGGGGAGATGGTGAGGATTTGGGTTTTGCACCACGCCCTTTACATCAGATAAGACAGCAATAAAGACACGGAAAAAAATGTTACACATATTTATGTTAAACATCTTAAAGAAACCTTCATCATTTTAGTATCTCATTTAAGAAATTACCATAGAAAAAGTTCTTTTGGTGCAGATGGGAAAGTGAGAATGAATCTAAACTTGCATTAACATCCTTTTTGTCAAAGCTGTAAATAAGCAAGCTCAGCAAAAAGATTTAAAGCAAAAGTTGTGTTCCCATACAGATGTGCCAAGAGGTCCCAGTGTGAATACAAGAACTCTTGTGAGGAAGGCAATGTTGAAATATCTTTCAAAGGAAAGTCCTTGTCAGATAAATTATGCCTTTTCCACAATATACATTATTTTTTTCTCAATAAATAATGTACATTTTGGAAAAGGCATAATTTATCTGTTTTGCATATGTTGAAGAAAAACCTTAGATTTTTAACTATTTTAAATCAGTGTTGATTTATTAACATCAGTTAGGTTGCTGCTATTCATAGCACTTGGGAATCATTATCCTCTCAGATACAGAAGTCCAAAAAGTATTCCAGTTCAAGAAACCATGCCATCATATTTATAGGGGCAACAAACTATGTAGAATATATATATACATTCTAATATATCTTGCCTCTGTTTGTCTGTAATACCTCCAAAAAGCTACTTTTAGGGGTACATATTCTATTCTATTACATAGCTAAGTTGCTGATAATTTTGATCACATTTTCAAGTCACAGTGTGTGGTAGCATTATTGAATAAAGTATGGTGGGATTGATTTTGTCCCATGTAGTGGATTGGGTTTTTTTCATCTGGTCTGGTTTGTAATGTCAACTATAAGGATAAAAATATGTCAACATAACTAAAATAACATTGCATTGAAGTAGTTAGAATGATCAGTCAGAGACAATGTGCATTAAGGCAGTACTATGTTGTATTTTGCTGTTTAGTTAGTCATTTAACAGTTGTGGAAACTGCCTGCTTGTAATGTGTTTTCAGTCATGAAGTTAACAATTGGACTTGTATTCATGCCCACCCTCCTGTTGTCCTCATGGTTTATCATGGTTCAGAGGGGATGTGTAGCAGGAGTGATGATCACAGAACTGCAGACAAGCACCTGTATTGTGGCTGTGAACAGGCTAAAAAGACATCCTTTGGATGAGGAAGTACAATTTCTGTATTTGTAGTTTGCCACAGTCTTCCTGTATGTCTCAGAGAGGGGCACATAGCCTTCTGGTGTCTGTGTGCTTTAGCTTGTGCTGTGGAAACACGTGTTCTTTCACAGATTTAGAAGTTAATTCCTCGTTGATTCTAAGAGTAGTCTGCTTTATTTATCAAGGCTTTGGCTTTCAGTCTGCATGTGGGCCACTCTAAGCCTACAGCTTTGATTTAGCAAGTTATGCTGAAATGAAATCTTGTAGGGTTTCTATGAGTAGTGCAATTTACACCCAGCATGCATATCAGAGAGAATGTGGATCTTTCCAACCTGTGCAACCTTCCTTAATAAAGATACAGTGACTGCAGTTGACCTCTTGTGAAAAGTAGATCCATTTGTGTTTTTATTCTGTGGCCTGAATAGAAGATATAACAGAATGGGCACTGTTCACTCGATGTGGGAATTCTCCCTTGCTCTGACTCATGTAGAGCAGCAGGGAGGGGGAGGAAAATGGGCTCCACAAACCTGGTATCCAGTTTTGTAATTTACAAAATCTTTTTGATCTGAACTTTGTACATTTAATATTCCGGAGGGTATTTAGAAGTTTGATAAAAGTCTGTAGTAGTGCTGGAGAAAGATAAGGCTCACTATTGTACTAAAACAGGGTTGTGGTGCCAAGACAGTATATTTATGTTTTTTTGTTGCAAGACTAACAGTGCCCATCAAACTTTGTATAATTTGGTATTATGCAGAGTAAAGATAAAAATACCCAGTCATTCTCTGAGTTGCAATACAAAATACTTTAGGCTTAATACTCAACTATATTGCAAACCAGTCCATTACCATGATATAATGCTTCACAGTAGCTGGGAGAAATACAGTTTGGTGAAACTACCCATGTGATAGGGGCCAGGATTTTTTGTGGAGAATAAAAAAAATCCTTACTTTTTTTCCCCATTATAATCAACTGTTATTTTGCCCATATGTTTTCTTATGTGTCTTGCAGAGTTTTATGATAGGCTTTCAAAGCTGGATGAAATTTTCTGTTCCAGCATTGTGGTCAGTCAGTTTTTAGCATGCATAAAGGAACCAGTGTTCCTACGTTTTTCTTTGAGCCTGTGAAGTCAGAGTCGCAAGGAATAGCACAAAGCCTCAGAAGATATAACAGGAGCTTTTGGGAGCTAATGGGGAATTGCAAACTCTTTGTTTATTGCACCTGGCACTTTATCAAAACCTGCCTTGTAGGGGCCAGACCAATCATTTCCTCAAGCAGATATGGAGGATGCTTTCTCTCCCTGAGCCAAAGCTCTGTAAGTTTGTAAATAAGATAGTTAAAATGCATATTTTAAGAGTACTTTCTAGAGGGATTATAATTAATATATTGCAAACTTTTATCTCAGGAAACCTGAACTTCAGGACTAGTTAAAACAGTTATGCTAAAAAGAAGTATGGACTTCAAAACCACCTGCAATCACAACAGCTATGACAACATGTATTTTGCCTGAATTTTCTGAAAAAAAGTTTTAAAGCATTCTAAACAGGCAGTAAATAAGGGGGGGAAAAAGAAAAAGCCTGCCCCATTTTCAAGAGCATTCTGGTGTTTTTGGGACCCATGGCAGGAGCTCTGGGGAGCTTACCTCTGTTGGTGCCCCAGGAGAGAGGAAATATAAGGAAATGTGTCCCCTGCATCTCCCAGGTTGTTTCAAGGCAATGAGTCAGGACCATTTTTCACAAGTTTCTCAATATGCATATTTTTAATTTCTGCTGTTGATATAATTCCATGGATCTTGTTTGATAGACATAGTCACAAGTGTCCATCTGTCAGATAAGGCCCAGGAGCTAACCAGACCTTCTGTTCCTTATCCATCTTTTCTTACATCTTCATTCTTCTGAATTAATCCAGAAGATGTAAATAGGGAAATAATTCTGTATAATCCTCTCTTACAGGCAGTCTTTCTGAGATTTGGACAATGCAGAGCAAAATTAACTGTGTTAATTTTTCATCAGGCAAATGGAAGCAATTCTCTAGAGTAGAATCCATTGACTGATTGTTCAAATTTAAGCTCTATTTCCCAGTGTTTTGAATTCATGTTTCCATCATGCATTGAAATAAGATTTTTTCATACAGTTAGACTGAGCGATTCTTTAATATTTATAATTTATATTTTAATTTAATGCAAAAGTCAAAACACTTTAACTGTCATATAGTAAACTGTAACTAACACCAAAGCAATGGAGGTGACATGAAGGGTTCTAACTTCATCCAAACAAGTTTGTGTATTTAATGAAAGGGAAATGTTTTAAGTGTATTTCCTTAGAAAAATTTCCCTTAAGAAAATACTAGTTTTATAAAAACATTGAAATTCTAATTATTTCTGTGTTTTCTGGGAGAGTATTTACTTTCTTAGTTTTGAATTAAGCTTTCTCTGTGGGGCATCACTCTGAACACATGAATGCTATAATACTGATTTTAGTAGGAATGACTCAGATGACTTTTAATGCAAAACATAAATACCTTGAAATTTCTTGATGAGAAATCTAACACGATGGAGCAGACTACAAAGTCTCCTGTGAGAAATATGCTAGAAGCAAAACATCTTCAAGTATACTGTAGGGGAAAAAATGGAAGCTTTTTGTGGAAATGTACTATTTCATGTCTGTGACTTAATTTTGTTTTATTTCAACCTGAAATGAAAGCTTTATTCTTCAAGGGCAATAATGGCATGTTTTTGTAACTCCTTAGCTTTCAACAATAGTGTATAATATTTTGGTTCACCATTGTGTTAAAACTGTGTTTTTCTGACTGCTGTGGCATAATGATTTATTAGTGTTGACACTCGAGGGTTGTTTGTCAAAAGCTCAGCTTTTGCTCCTTCTGGCAGATTACATACAAATTATGTAAATCACTATAGTGCTGGTTTTTAACCTAATTATGTTATACTCTTGAACAATGGTAATTTCTATAAGGGAAAGACATCTGGAATTTTAGTTGTTAATATATTTTTTCTTCTTTTGGTATTCCATGAAAGAAGCACATCAAAAAGCGATAGTATGCGTGCAGGTTTTTTTCCTACAGCTTATACTTCAGTTTATGCTGCTAAAATAATGTGAAAGCTGATCTAATTTTTTTAGGACTTCAACAATCTGTTTATACAAATTAGCAGTGAGCTGTAACTTCACTTACAGAATTTCACAGAGGACTAGAAAAATGTAATTTCTTTTTTCTTATATAGATACACACGTCTATGCATTTTATACAATTGCTCTACTCAAATAAATACTGGATTAACAACAGTGATCCTCTGTGTTCACACAGAGGCTGAATTTCCATCTGTAGCATTGCAAACTGAAATACAGCTCAAGTCAATGCAGACAGAATTCACATACTGAGGAAATTAGCCTGAGCCATGGTCCACAGAATGCACAGCCTAAGGAGCTCCCTCCTAGCCTAGCCCCAGCTGCCTTTCTTGCCAGCTGGGCTTAGCAAAGCAGAAAGATCAAACTATCCCAGACAGGTCAGGGCTGAGGGGTGGTGGCAGGCCAGGACTGGGAGTTGGCTTTTATCATATCTGAGGTTTGAAGGAAGACATCTGATTTCTGGCCTGTCAGCTCTTAATTTGTACACTGCCTGCACACTTGTGGTTTGTTTAAAAAGTAGCCTTCACATCACCTAGGTCCCATTTGACTTCGTTTGCTTGTCAACAGGAGCTGAGAAATCCAGCTACAATTTCAACCTTCATGGTTCTTGCTAGGCACTGCTTATTAACTTGAAGATTTTACACGGAGTTTTACGTAACCTCTTGTAATGATCTAACAGAAAATAGGCAGTGTGACATGGTTCATTTGGGCTGCATGTCCTTGGGTTGTATTGCTCACACCTTATTAGTCTTCAGCAAATGTTCCACTTTCCTTTAGTTTTGGCAAGCTGCTTGGAACACCATTTCCTTCTTTTCATTCTGGTGGAGTCCAATTGTTCTTTGCTTATACTACATTAGCCTTTCCCAGAATTTAGCCTGGAGTTTTTATACACCGGGGAGTTTCCAGTGTGTTAAGATTATAAAATGATTTCCTAATGTGACTGTGAAAGAACCACATTTTCAGATAACACTGTCAAACTAGATTTCAGTGCCGGTTTTCTGTGTTCCTTTGCGGTATTTTGCTCTACAGAAATGATGTAAAAAATAATTTTGTTCTCCTGAAAGTGTTAATTTTCAAATCATCCACCCAAGTAGTTAGGATTGTCCTAAATTTTTTTCTTGTTCTGTTTTTCTTTAGGTTTATGTAAATCAATTGGCGTAAGCAATTTTCTTATCAGCCATCTTGAGCAACTAAAGGAGGACTGTGTGATTACTCCACATGTTAATCAGGTGAGTGGATACATGTATTTAAAGTATCTGGGTTTGAATTTTTACTTTGGTTTTTTTGGTTAGCAACCTCCTCCCCACTCCTATGTATGAAAGGCTACACCCAAGTATTGCTTTGGTCATCCAGTTTCTTTTTTCATTTCTATTTGCGTATTGAAAACCATTCCGGAAGATGACCCAAAGGGTAGGGAAGTTCTTCCTCAAATTTCCCCACACATTTTCTCTCCCAGGCTACTTGTTTGTGTCTGGGTACACAGACACAAACAAATGGTCCCTGTGACAGTTTTTTGGTGATAAAACAGTTTAGAAGTAAAATTCCAGAATCACAGAACATTTAGCATCTTCAGAGTGAACCAGTTTTTGGAAAGCCTCTGTTTGAATACTTTTGTGTTCCTGTAAGCAACACTTAGTCAGTTAATTACATATCCATGTAAGGATGCCCTTCCCTTGCTCCCCCCTCATTTCCTAGTTCACATGAATTCAGTGAGCTCCTGCTTTAGGCAGGTGCTGTGACAGCCCTGCAGAATGTTTTTGCTGCCCTAGGCAGATCTAGGATGGCCACCTACGTACCAGCAGGCTGCCAAGACACTCGACAAATGTTCCCTTGTTGCAGGTTCTGCCTACAGCTGTGCTGGAAGTTCATGCTCCCATTCCTTCCACCTCCTGCCAGATAGTGTGTGTGTGTGTGGTGACATGGATGTGGGAACTGGAATGGATGGAGTGCAGGCACAGGGCTTCCCCTTTGTACAGGTGGTCAGGATTTCTGACAGCTGTTTATGGTTTAATGTCATTAACAGCCATAAAAGTGTTGCCAGAGTGTGACTGTCAGAAGCAAACAACTCTGATTTTAGCTGTCCACTATACTAAAGGTTACTGAAGGGCAATTAATTAATTTTAAATAAGCCTAAACCCATATACAATATTTAAATCCAGTTATTCAAAATAAACCATGGAAATATATGTTAAGGTGGGAAGGTTGATGACTGTTTAATAATTGGTGAATTTACCAAGGTTCAAGAATAACACATCTACAAAGACTTACTAGAGTTTGGCATGAATTGTAACTGCCTGTTAAATAATAGTAGCTTTTCAGTTTTCTACTAAATCACTTCAAGGAAAAAATAGTGATTTTGTTTTGAAATTTTCTCTTACCCACAGTGTCAAAATGTTACCAGTCTTACTTTTTTAATAGTGTTCATGGCCACAAGCTGTTTCTTGGTGCTATTTGCTTTTTCTGAGGCTAAAAAGAGGGTACAAAAAGTTGAGGTGGTGGTGATATTGAGGGGTGGGAGAGGGCCCCTGCTAGTAATTTCTTTGAGATGCTACACAGCAGTTGTGAATTGAAAGCAAAAACCAACAGTGAATTACCCATACCATTGCCAAGTGCTCCACCTAAAACAGTTTTGTTATAGCATTAATTTATATTTTTAGAGTTAAAGGAATTTTATAAAGCATACTTCAGCTTATCCTCAAAAAAGTATGTATTCTGTTTCTTGCTTAATCTTGGAGAGTTAATGAGTCTGATGGTAAGATTACTTAAGTATCATCAAATAAATAATGAATTTCTAAATTCAAAATGGAAATGCTGTACTGAGTTCTTATTTCACTGTCCACAATTTATAATACAGTTTTCCCACTATATTTATGAATAAAATAGTGTACTGTTTCAATGGGCTTACTAAATATAAAACATTTGCAAACAGTCATTGGATACAAAGTCTAAATATTGAAGAAACAAGTGGAGGAAAAATACTTCCCTTTTAGAGTTAAGAGTGTTACAATTACAACAGTCCCCTTATGATGTTAAAATTGAAAGTTGGGGATTTTTTCTGTGAAGGGGAGAAAGTAGGAAGGCAGGAGAAATAAGCAATACTTCTGTTTTACTAACCAAGTTTCAAGTACTGTCTTTCTTCTCAGCTCCTGGGAAAAAGCAGTATTGTCTTTTAAAGAAGCAGACAAGGCCTGTCTTTTCAAGAATATAGTATTGCTAAGTTATTTATTAATAAGTAAGCACCTTTTAAAATTTCAGTATACTTTTAAAAGTACTAGTAAACACTGTAAAATGATGGTACTTTATTCTAACATCATGTATAGTGAAACCTACAATCTAGTTCCACGTTTGTGTGCCGGAGTTTTGTAATTGACTTGGCAGTAGCAAGTTTGGATTTAGGCTCAAAGAAATCTTTGAAGTCTCTCTAAAGGTTCATTGCCCTATCATTCAGGGGGAAAAAATATTTTATAAGTACTTAACAAATATATATGTTTCATTTATTAATGTGATGCACTGAACCCAAATATAAGCTGTTCCTCTGTGAATTCCATTTAGGAATTCAGTAGAGGAATTCAATAGAATTCAATATTTTTCCAGTCCTGGAGAAGTGTGAATTACTGTGTAGTGACCTCAGAGAGATTTACTTACTTTGTTGGTATTGCCACTAATATTGAGCTCTACTGTGTAAATTTGTACAAGGTAGAAATGCATATAAGACAGTAGAAAACAACCCCTTTATACATAAACTCACTTAAACTGTACTTCTATATAGAAAGTACTCATTGCCTTGTATTTCAGTTTCACAAAGAGAAAAAATGGTAAGACAGCATTGCCATTGAGAAAATTACTGAATTCCAGATGTGCAGAAACTTTATCATGTGTAAAGGACCACAGCAGGGTGGAAAGAGCAAGACGTCTGTGCATCATCATCTGAGGTCTGACTTTCTAGGGCCATGTGTAAGGGTTGTTATTAGGCTCAGCTTTTCCCCATTTGCTATGACTGTTGTAAAAAAAACAGTGCTTTGGTTGGAGGTCCCCTGTGGCTGGGCATGTAGCAGCTGTGAAGTTCTGTAATGTGAGCTGCAAACTGTTCTGTTAACCAGATGCCAGTTTTTACATGCCAGTCAATCAGGATAGGGTGCCAGAAAAGATCAAGATCTTCCTCTGCCATTATGTGACAGACAGCCCTTGCCTGAAAACGTCTGATGACAAAAATAGCAAGGGTGGGGCAAGACAGGAAGCAAGAATTGTTATTTTGAGGGGAAGGATATGTTGATCACTCACCTTATGCCTCTTGTAGCTCAGGATCCTCGTACCTTGCAGATGCTGCTAAAACCTTCCAGAATATCTTAATTAAAAGAAATAAAAATTCCAAAGTGCTTATTTTATTTGATGCATTTGATTATTTTAGTAATATATTTAAGAAGAAAAATACATGCTTCTACCAACACAAAACTGCATGTGCCAAAATGTCAAAAATTCAATTCACAAAATTTGGGAGCCTCTGGATTCAGTGAAAGGCACAAAGTATGATCTTTTCAGGTGTGAAGTAGTTGTTGCTATGTATTCTGCTTGTGAAGCTTTCAGGTGATACCTCAGCATACTGGTCTTGATTTAAACATTTCTGCTGTAACCTGAAACTGTGCTGCCTGGAGTCTTATTAGACCAGCAGGTAAATTCTACTTGCAGTTTAATTAGTAATAAATGCTGAATAAGTCACATGATGCCATAGAGGCACTGCAGATGTTTCAGCATTTGGTCCTAAATACATAATTTTTATTTAATATTTTTGAACTGCGTTATTTGCTATACTTACTGTAAAGAACATCTGCTAGAATTGCTTATTACTCTTTTACTAATCCAGTAATACACCTGGCTTGCTCTTTCACTTCTCCCCTCGTAGTTCTGCATAGATAAAATGAGAATATTTCATATCCAGCTCAGGTGCAAACAAGGGAATAACTGTATGACCTAAGCACTGCTCTTACACATACAAACATGAAATACAAAGGGTACTCAAAGGTCAAGAAACATCAAAGGTAGAAGACATGGATGTCTGCTGCTTGAACCTTGTTCCCGAGTCCACCTAGTAATTTAGATCATAGCAGCTTTAGGCTGACTCAGCCCAGCCTTCCAGGGGCACAGTTTTTTCTTAGCTCACGTTGAATGACTGCCAGCCTATTGTTCCTGGCTATTGTTGTCTGAAAAGACAACATGTACTAAAGATGAGAAACAGGAAATGTTCATTTGTCCTCTTTATGGCAGAAGAAATTTTCCAGATTCCACGTATTGAGGTGATTGCTCAGAAGAGTGTTTTTCTGCAAAATGCGTAAGAGTTCAGTCCCTGGAACAATGCTGATGACCAGTCACAAAAATGCATCACATGATTTTGTATTTTGTTAAAGCAAACACTACCCACTTTCTTCTAAATGCAGAGTAATGTATGCTTCTTACAATGAATAGACTGTGAAATACTTATTTAAATAACTTATTAAGGAACGTCACAGAGTTTCTTTTCTGGTTTTAGCTACATGCCAGAATATGTCTCTCCTCTGAGATGATTACTGTCCAATAACTTCTTTTTCCTTTTGCTCCCAACAACTGTGTCTTTGCAGCTTGTTACTTTTCCTCTTTTAACTGGTTCTTGGCAATTTGTGATCTTCCTTGCTACAAAGGGTCTCTTTCACACATCAGTTCCACAGTGTGATTGCTTCCCTGCACAAGCTGATGGTGACACCACACAGAACACAGGATTTGCCATGTGCAATCCATGCCAACAGGCTTTGCTTCCAAGGTGAGGTCCTCACCCTAAGCAAATTGTTCTGGTTGGTCGCTTGCAAACCCAGCCCCTGCTCAGCCTCCTCCCCTTGCCTGGGCAGCTCAAAGATCGCTAGAAAGAATCATTAGTAAAGAAGCAGGAAAGGACATAGATTTGGGGAAGAGAAAGTAGTCTCAAAGTACCAGTAAAAGTGACCTGATGCTGACTTCCACTGTTCATTTGTATATATTTCTTAACAGTAGAGCAATAGTGAAAGTCCAGCTGCAGGTCAGGCAGACAACTGCGCCTTGTTTCTGAGGGAAACAAAATGCAGCTAACTTTTTGTGCCAATTATTGGTAAAATACGTGATTAATACCCTTCCTGTATCTTCTAAAACTAATGCCTTATGCCTACTTCCCAGAAACAGTGACTTCACTCATGTTCTATTTTTAAAACAAGAGAGAATTTGTTTTCATTTTCATTGATGTTTTCCACAAAATGTGTTTTCAGGGTTTTTACTGAGTTTATTTCTGTTTATCTAAGGTTGAATACCACCCTTTTCAAAGACCTCAGGAGCTGGTTGATTATTGTAGGAGCAGAAATATTGTTTTTGAAGGCTACTGTCCTTTAGCCAAAGGTGAAGCACTCACCCATCCTACTGTCATTCAGCTGGCAAAGAAGTATGGCAGAACTCCAGCACAGATTTGCATACGCTGGAGCATACAGGTAATGAAGGATGGTAATAAAAATGTGTCTCCTTTCTCAGGAAAAAAATTCAAATTGTTTGGGGTTTGTGCATCAAACCAGAATTTATTTATACCAGAAGATATTTCTGCTTTCAGTATGTTGATATTGTGTGAACTGGTGGCTGTACTGGAAATTTAGAATGTAGTACACAAATCATGCCAGTATTTCAAATATTAATTATTATAAATAATCTGGTTGCAGAGAATAAGAGCCACCACTAAGAAATGTTTCCAAAGTAGATGTTACAAGCAGTATTCCTCATCATTCCATTTCTGTCACTGAATATAAAGTACTAAACAGTGAAATAATGTATTAAGTTGATATAAACCATGTCATGTGTTGGAAATCAACAGTGGAAATCAACTGCAGCTGCAAATGACATGGAAAAATGTCAGTGTCCCCCACAAAATGAAATTTGAACCTCAGAAGATGTGAGGAATTCATTGTAATGGCTTGAAGATAGATAATTTTCTTAAAATCTGCAAATTTTATTGATGAGAAGCATAATTCTTTACAGAATGGGATTGTCACTATTCCAAAGTCAACAAAGGCAGAACGGATAGAGAAAAACTGCAAGGTAAGATTTGGTTATGCACTCAAGCCTGGCTAACATCCAAGTAAGAGTTCTTAATATTTTGGCTTCCCTTCCCATTTTCCTTACCAGTTTCATACTGGAGTAACTCATTCAAAATTGGCAAATGGGTACCATGAAATGACCACAATGTAGGAAAAAAACTGTAACTCACAAATATCAGAAAATACCTGGAGAGCTAATTACTGTGAATAAAGAAATTTGCAGTTGATTTTTGCAATTAATAGTTCTAGTTATTACCTGTCTGGTTGTAGAACATCCTAATCTGGCTATGGTTACGTTCTTTTTGTGATAGGCACATAGGTCAAATGGAAGGAGTTTGGATGCTATGCATAACAGTTTATGAAAGCTTTAAAACTCACCTGGGGATAGCTCCAACATAAAGACCTTCCAAGGAAATCACAGTCCACCTGCCCTGACTCTTCCCCTACCTTCTCCTTCTACTCAATGTGCAGAAAAGGTCCCAGCATGAAGGGGCTGGACAAAGAAAAGTGGAAATGAATGAGAATTGGCAGTCTGATTCCTCCCCCACACCTTTTCTAAATTTTCTTTTCATACCAAATAGTTTTAATTCATTACTCGTGTCTCTATTTCTCTAATCTGAAATTGTTCTTTATTTAGGGTAGGCAAAACCACAACTTCTTTCCAAAAATATCATAGGGGTATGAACTGGCAAATCTGGAAGAAACTTTGCAAGAAGACAGGAATCTTCCATCTGCTGTTTTTATCCTTATCTGTGTGTGTGTGGAGGTGTGAATCAATATACATGAGAATTTCTGCAGGTGGCCATGCCTGTTTATACAGCTCCTGCCTTGGCTGTTTATTCTGACATTCACACTGCCTTCTGTGGTACAAGCACAGCTGCTTGTGGTGCTGTATTGGGAACCAGATCAGAGAACAAAACCAGTTTGAAAATCCTTCCTTATACTTTTATTTTGCCCAATAATATTTGAAATCCAGATTAATTTCATTTTTTACAGAGTTTACTCAATGGCACCCCCAATTCATTTCACACAACTCAGGGAATGTGTTACAATCCAAACTTAAAACACTTAAGGGGGAGAGAGGAAAGAACTGGCACAGTCTTTGTGTGCTGCTTATCACACCTCCCTTCTTTTTCTTTCCCTCATGTGTCTGTGTTGGCCTGACTCTCTACCACTTCTGGTCAAGTTGGTCCTCATTAAACCCTCAGTATATAAAACATAGGGTTTCTAGTTCTGGGTCTGGTCCCTGGCTTAAGCTTAAAAGGCTTGAAAGAGCAATGAGATTTGACTACAAGGATCATTCCAGAACAGTGGTTGCTGGATAACGCAGGATGGGAGGAGCTCATTTGGCTACAGTTCAGGCTCCACAGAATCTTTTTATTTAGCACAGAAGAGCTATGACAAAGAGAACAGAAGCAACTGCCTGATGATAATGTCTCAATAGGACACCTTCTAAGAAAGCACTGACACCATCATTCACATTGCAGGTGTGGCCACAGGAGAAGGCAGTGGCTGTAAGAACCTGTGTTTGAAGACAGGTGAATGCTTTCCAGTTTGAGTTATTGAGGCACTGTGGCACTTTTTCTGTATTTAGCTGATTTGTGCGAATTTTGTCAAAGTAGAGTCATAGAAAAGACAGACACAGCCTTTGGCTTGTTAGCTTTGTGGATGTCCTGATACCTTGTAAAAATTCTCTTTGTCTAAAGTTCTGAGAAAGAGAACTGTAACACTCTAAACTGAACATTGGGATGTAAGTGAAATACTGAGCTCATTCTCCCAAAGAGATTGCTGTCAGGATATTCCTATACCTACCTCTGGCAGTGACAATAGAGAGTGCTGTCAAAACCAGCTTTGATAGTACCCTTGTCTTGGATCGTTGCCTGAGGCCAGAGTGCTGCAAAACCATCTTAACACAGTGTGCAAATAAACACGAGTCATTAAAGGAGCAAAGCACCCAATGGAGCCTGTCAGCTTGATGGAGTATTTTTCTATGACAAAATATAAGAATTTTCTGAAGGAACAATATATAAAAATTGGGCCTCACATGAAAATGAATCTTGATCAGTTAAATACTAGAATATATCTGAGGTTGTTGATTCTGTCTGTGCTCATGATGTTAACTGTATATGCATTCCCACAGGTGTTTGATTTTACAATAACAGAAGATGATGTTGAAATTCTGAATGGAATGCATGATGGGAGACATGTTTCCTGGGATCCAAGTTTTATTGTGTGAATCAAGGTTTGAGCTTTTCTTTGCTTTCTCAGGGATCAGTGAGTCACACCATGTAATTTTAATTCAGAGAAGGTTGCAGTAAGAATCTACTCAAGATAGTGATGTCTGCCGATAATGATCACTGATTTGAAATCCTTAACATTGGCAACAGACAAAAGATATTTTTGAGGGTAACACTTTTGTACAACCCTCAAAGAGATTTTATATTTCCATCTGAAATACTGTTCTTCAGTCCATTGAAGTCCATGCAAAGGCTCCTATTTATACCACAGACCCCTTTATATATTAAAGAGCATCAGGCTGTTTAATTCAAATGAGGAGATACTCCTTGAAAAATATAGGGCAAAAGTGCTACCTGTTATTGTGCCATATAGGTGTTGGGTATGAAATAATTTTTCCAGTATTTTATTAGAGAGATACAATATATGAAGAAGAAAAAAGTGGATGAAAAAAAGTTAATGTCATTATCATGACAGTATTTATGTTGTATAATATCCTGCAAATCTCTATGAAGAATATAATTTCATTGTAATACACAATATCTGAGAATCACCAAAAAAGTTTTATGCATATCACACCATTACTATGGCATTGACTCGGAGAGTTCTGTGCATATTAGTTACTAGCCTGTAGATAAACCAAAGCAGTAATCTTTCCAGCCAAGTTCAGGTACAGATAAACTATTTGCAAGGCTGAAAGATGAGCAGCAAGCTCCATGAGCCAAAAAGACATCTTTATTATTACTTACTGGAAATTGCGCTGAGTTTTTGGTAGCTTTTTGTGAGAATAAGTTTAGATTTCATTTTGGGTTTGTTCAGGAAATCCCATTAAGAGACCATACTGTTCCTTAGATTTTCTTATAAAATAGGTATCTCTACAGAGAGGTGAATATTGATAAATGTAGCTCACAGATCTGTTTTGAGAAATATGCCTGCAGAATCTATTGGCTTAGTATTCAACTTGTAGTCTCATTGGCTTGATATTTTAGGAGTTCCTGTGTCTAGAAAGGTATGGAAAATCTGATTATGATTTATATTGTGTGTGGACTTCCTGAGGCAGTTTTCCCAGTGCTGTTCTGCTTTAGTCATATTGTGAAACAAAGCTCCTTAGCTTTTTATCAAGAAGTGGCTTACAGCAATCACATATTCTAGCCTGCATTGTTTGTCCTCAAAGTGTAGATCTTCTATACAGCTTGACTAAAATCCAGACAAATTTACCTTTTAGATAACAGCTCCTCAGAATTATTGTCTAGCTTTTTCTGGTAAACTTGTCCACAAAAATTTGTCTAGATTTGCCTCTAGAATAATTTCTATGAAAAACAAGATATTGTAGGAAATGCTGCTCACCAATGCCTGCAGAATGTGGTGTTCTGAGAAATATACACAATTTCCAGAGCAAGGTTATTTTCTAGTTTCAAGCCTGGCCCGCAGTCTGGGGAGCTCCAGTACCTGGGAATTATCTTTTAGATAACAAATTTATCTTTTAGATAACAACTCCTCAGAATTATTGTCTAGTTTTTTTTTCTGGTAAACTTGTCCACAAAAAATTGTCTAGATTTGCCTCTAGAATAATTTCTATGAAAAACAAGATTTTGTATTAAATGCTGCTCACTATTACCTGCACAGTGTGGTGTTCTGAGAAATATACACAATTTCCAGAGCAAGGTTATTTTCTAGTTTCAAGTCTGGGGGGGCTCCAGTACCTGGGAATGCCTCTCTAGGTGTCTAAGAACTGCTCTGTGCCTGGCTCAGCTGTATGATGAGGGGTTCAATAGTTCCAAGCAGTAAGGCTCATTTATAAAACAAATGTAATTTTTAGGCATTTTTTAAGCTTTTGCATGAAACTGTGGCAATGATTTAGTGAAAGTTGGAGAGATTGTCCAAAAATAAACCCTTCAACCAGTGGCTCTCAGCTAATACTGCTTTTGAAAAGAACAATGCCTTAGCAGTATGAAAAAATTTTGTGCTGTTGAGGGACTCCTTCCTTCACAGTGTATCTGAATTAGTGAAACAAGGACTAGAAGTGAGTCATGTGCCTGATATTTCCTAAATAAGGCTTTTGGCAGTGATGACTTTCTAAGAATTTACAAAACACACGTTGGAGTTTCACCTCTAGTTCTCTCTAAAAAACAGACATCACATCAACATACTGCTTCAAACATAAATGGTGTGTCAAAGGAACCAAATCTTTATGTAGGCTAGCAAATTCTAGCTCCAGTGTGACCAGAACAGTGTCAGGACTACATGGCTAGAGCTCCATGCTCATTACAACACTGGGCACTTCATTCTGACTGATCACCTCCCTGTTCTGAGCTAATTGGAATTAAACCAGATTTTCTTGCCAATGCCCCACATAGGTGACCTTAGGCTAGTGTGAGAATGGCTGTGAGTTCAGTAATATATTTCAGTGTTCTTTCTGTCAAAGAGATTTTACAATGTTTTTGATGTCTGCACCTGCTTTTGCAAGGAAGGCAAGCCAGGATTTTCTCAGGCTAGATCATGCTATCTTAAACAGTTCGGTGAGTAATGAGAGGAATAATCAGGAACAGTATTACTAAAAAAGCATTCTTCTTAAGCTGTGGCAGGTTACTGTTTCAATCTGATACTTTTCTAACTACATTCAGGGTACATTGTTGTTTCAGGCCTTTTTTCTGTGGTGGGTTTTTTTCATTATTTTGTAATCTTTCCTAGAATTTTCATTGCTGCCAATTAGTGCCTTTAGAACTACAGAAGAGTTTCATTTTAGCTATGTACTAAGTGAGGTGTAATCTGAGAGGACTCAAGGTTTTAAGTGCTGGGACTCAGCTCACCAAGCTATCTTTCTCCCAGGTGTGATGAGCAGTTTTGCACATTATGCCTCACTAATAGCCATTGTTTTCTGTTAGAAGCTATAATTGCCCAAGAGACTGAAACCCTGTTATCTCCTGTGGCCTTGGGATAGATCACTGAAGCCTCTTCCTTTGACTGTGGTAATCACAAGTTTTACATCGTGTAAATTTAGAATCATTGAGCAAGTCCTCTTTTACTTTTGGTGAGGTTGCAGAAGGAAAGACAGACTTAGTGGATTCATATTTTGTGCCCCTATCTACAACTACATTGGGGTTATTCTGGCAGTAATAATTTTCTTTTTAAGCAAAGGCTGCTGAAGAGTAAGTCCACACCACCTCATCTAAATGAGCCTTTCTAAAGTACTCCCAACATTGGTCAAAGAAATGAGACAACTAATGAGGAATTGACAAGTGAACACTAATGAGATTTAGGAATAGCAAGCAGGGAGGAGTAATTTATGGTAAGAGACACAGAAGACCAGAAGGGTATAAAAGTGGTGGACATACAAAACCAGAAAGTTTATTTCTGTTTTTTATTTCTTCTTTGGTCAGTTAGCCTAGAGGTGCTCATTTTGTAAGATTTTGTTTTGTTTTAAACTCAGAATTTATCCCTCAAGTGAATTCTTGGAATTATATGCATATTCTTCCCCAGGGTTGAAATTCTTCCTCTTGTTCTTATTTCTGTAAAACAAACTTTCCCTAGAGAGAAAATCTGTTCAACTTTCTACAGTGACCCTTTTCAGGATGCATCAATGCATCCATTTCATCTTTGTAACCCATCACCTTGCCAATAGGATCAGGGAATACACCAGAAAACTGAAGGCACTTTTTCTTCCCTATCATTATGTCATTTATGGCAGTGACTGATTGGGAAACTCCTTTTCAGTTGAGATAAACCATTACTTAAAATAAGATGCAATTTATCAGTGCTATCTACCTAAATGCAGTCAGCTGCCTCTGCAAGAGCTCTGTGATTCCTAATGGAAGGAAACTCTTGAAACAAATAAGGAAAAGAAAAATATAAACTAAAAGTCAGTGGAAAGGGTGAGGCCATTTTCTGTGCAGCCAAGTTGCTTCCTGCCTGACTCTGAGTAGCTCCCTCTCCTATTTTTCTTGTTTCTTTTTGGTTTTCATCTCTTATGTTATTGGAGATGAAGGCACTTGAGAATGTTTCCTAGGAAAATAATGTAAATGAGTTTTTAAAGTGAATATTCAGGATTTATTTTTTTAAAAATCAGGCTGAAGAAGTGTTTCTATCACACCTGTACCCCCAACATGACTTCCAAGTCATACTTTTCGGAGTAGCCAATGTAGAAAATTAACTGTAATAGTGGTAAGTTCTCAAATCTACTAGGCCAAGCCGACTGCATAATATTCACACCTCTGTGGTTAACCTATGCTTTTGAAAATTGGGGTAAAGGTGGTGTAGCTCTTGCAGCTGCTGATTGAATCCAAGGCAGTAAACTCCACATTGCCACATCCCTCCCAAAGCCATGAAGCTCTGTCACTATTGTGCACTGGGTAAAAATAACAGATAAGCCAACCTTCTGATAATTTTTTGTGTTGCTGTGTGGGTACTTTTTCTGTACCTAGTTTTTAACTTTTTGCAGCGTCCAGAGGGATATGTAGACAGTGTTGGGTGTGTGCCCTGTCCCGGTGCTGCAGTGTGTCCCTCTGTAGGGCTGTGGTGAGGCTGGAGCTGAGGATGTGCTGCCCTGGGGAGCCTGGCAGGGACCGATGGCAGCAGAGCTGTCACTGTGCCCAGGTGGAATGTGTGTGATCCTGGCTTGGCCACCCTTTGCCCTTTGAGAAACATTCTGTAGTTGAACTGCCAGTAGAAAGTTCAAGAGCATAGTAGCAATTTTATCATCCTGTTAATGACTGCTTTGTATATTGAAGTGTGTTAGACTTTTGGGTATACAATGATATCCATGCAAACTATTGCATGCCAATTTCTTAACTTCTTTAATTCTTTCCCTTCAGACTTGAGCTTTTCCTAATAATATGTTCAGCTTAGTGGACTAAAAATGAAGTGCAGATTCTCACAAAAATGAATATAGTAAAGTTTTTACAGTTGCCTTTTTAAACAAAAAAGGCCATTTAATTAATATTATTTATCAATGTCAAGAACTTAAAACCAGACCATCTAAGTTACAGAATACTAATACTGAAAAAATATGTGTGCTTTAATCTTTGCAATGTTCTCATGACCTTTTTTTTCCCCAAAACAGGTTTTTGATTCTAATCTGAGGAAAGAAGACATGAAATTTTTGAACACTGAATAACAACAGAAAATTAATTTATCTAACCTATTCCCTGTGGAAAGAATAATTTAAAAACAGATTGTTCTAAATTGGAAAAGCAATGTAACTGGAACATAGATTAATTTTAAACTGAACAATAAATCTGAATTGTTCTCTTAGGTGCTCAGTATACTCAAGAATCAGAATAAATGGTTTGTAGTTACTATTATGTAACAAATTAATAAAATAATTTAATTTAGTCTTTGTAGCTTTCTTAAAGATGCAGAAATACTTTCAGTGTCTTCTCTGCTCTCTTAGAACTTTCTGATATAATCTCCCAGTATGGGTTGAGTTATCTCACAATATTATAATTTTTTTCTGCCTGCATGTACTTCATTTAAGCTGTCATTTGAACCCATTTGAACACATTAATTTGGCATATTTTTTTTCCTTACAGATTTTGAAAAGTATCAGTTACTTGAAGGCACATAAGAGCATGCTACAATGCCTGTAAATCTTGATGAGTGATTCAAAATATGAAGTATTTGTTCAGGGATTGCAGCAGAATAATGAATCCAACTTTTTTATTTCTTCTAGTCATGAGAATTTTGGGGGATTCTGCAGGCCATTCTTGGTATTTTCTTGGTGACCAATCCTGCACTCTGGTACTGTTTCACAGATTTCCTGTCATGACCCAGCACTTCATAGAGGAATGGCTCCCTTTGTGACCTAAGTTGCATCAGGATGAATAAAAGTAGTTTTTGCTTATATGGACAAAGACTTTTGAAAAATGCAGAAGAATGACATGTTGGAGAAAAATCCTTTGCTAATCTCTCTCACAGGGATTGTCACTATCTTTTCAAGTAGGATAGTGTTCAGACATTCCTCTGATGCAATTGTGAGTTGTCCAGCTGCACTGGGAGAGTTCGGTCTGGTGCTGTCAGAGGCCACCAGTCTTTTGATATGCAGGCATTGGGTGGACCCCAGCTTACAGCTTCTTTTCTGACAAGATCAAAGCATTTTCCTGCAAGGAAATTGCTCTGTGACTAGCCAGGTTTCTGCAATCCCTACCACACTAAGCTGTCACTGGAAGTTCCAAAGAACTTTGGCTGCCACACAGTATTAGTTTGTTGTTCATGACATTCCCTAAAATGGGAGTTTCTGTTCATCCTGAAAGCTACGTAAGAGCATTTACATACTCAGATCCCAGTGAAAAATGTGTCTGTCTCTTGATGCTATTAGACATGGTGCAGAACATTTTTTTTAACCAGTTTAGCCAGGTGAGGCATCTGTTTTGTGTCAGTTTGGTGTCCTGATATGTGCAGCCTTCCTGCTGGGCATGAGTAACACTGTGTTGTTCTTTCTCCTTATTCTGACCATAGGCAATTCCAGAGTTCTCAAAGGAGCCATGTATACACTGGATTTCTGTAGTAGGAGTGCAAGCTTCCTTATCAGTGGACGAGGCAGTTGGAGAGGTAGCGAGAAAGAGTTCTCATTCTGTTGGTGGCTTGTTCTCCAGGTGAGGCTAGAGTGTAACCCTGGTGTAAACCCCCTTGCTAAATACTTGCCAGCTACTACAGTTTTGGTAGAGTTGGCGGGACCAGCCTGAGTCCCATGTTTGTGTTTTGGACCTTGTAAGCAGGTTAGAACCTGTGCAGTTGAGCCATGTAAACCTATCTTCTCTGAGGGTTTAGACAGCCTTTAGTGCAAATCCAGCTGATCTGGCTCCATTTGCCTGTGAAGAGTGAAGCTATATTTCAGTTTCCTCACTGCCAAAATGTCAAGAAGGCTGTAAATGTGTGTGGTCATCTAAGTTTAATGAAGATTTTTGTGATACAAGTGTCCAGCTTTTGGAATGGAACTGAAATTGCCTGCATATTTTGCCCAATGCTGCACCTGGATTGGGGCAACTCCTTGAGGCTGAGAGAAGCAGAGGTGAAGGACTTGTGGGTGCTGGTGGATAAGAGGCTGGACATGACCCTGCAATGCAGCCCAGAAAGCCAATTGTACCGTAGGCTGAACCATAAGGAGTGTGGGCAACAGCTCAAGGAAAGGGATTCTGCCCCTCTGCTCTGCTCTGGCCAGACCCTACTTGCAGTGCTGTGTTCAGCTCTGGGGTTCTCAGCACAGGAAAGACATGGACCAAACATGGTCAGAGCAGGTCCAGGGAAAAGGTGCAAATAATGATCTCAGGGCTGGAGAACCTCTTATGAGGAAAGGCTGAGCTGGGTTTGTTCAGTCTGGAGAAAAGAAGGCTCTGGGATTACTTTCTTGTGGTGCTTAAGTCTATAGAGGAGGCCCTAGAGGAAAGCTGGAAAGGGACTTTTTACAAGAGCATGTAGTGTCAGGCCAAGACAGTGGCTTCAAACTGAAAGAGTGTGGACTTAGTTTCAATATTGATAAGAATGTCTTTGCTGTGAGGGTAGTGAGGCCCTGGAACAGGTTGCCCAAAGAAAGGGTGGATGTGCCCATCCCTGGAAGTGTTCAAGGCTAGGTTGGATGGGGCTTTGAGCATCCTGGCCTAGTGAAAGGTTGATCTTTAATGGACCTTAAAGATCACCAAGTTCCTATTCTTGCCCATGGCAATGGAATAGGAACTGGGTGATCTTTAAGGTCCATTCCAACCCAAACCATTCTATGGTTCTGTGATTCTACACAGCCTCTGACAATTTGCTGGGTGTTACATCTCTGAGCTGGTATCCTCTCAGCTGGTAACCAATAGCCTGGACATCAAAGCCTGCACATCTGACTAATGAAACCCTGAATCATTCTGTCCTTTAATTAAAGCATGTTCCTTTAATATGTTCCTCTTACTTAAAATTATGTGAGAATTATTTCCTAGAAGAAAATGCCTAATGAATGCACTTTTATTTAGTATTTTCTATGTATTAGATAAATAAGGGGGAAAGCTTGAAATATCCTGGGGTATGTTGGGCAGTTGCAGGGGATACATATGTCAACCTCAAGCATGATTTATCTCATGTGCCTTTTCTGACAGTTGTGACTTAACGGCTGCATTTTTCTCCAGGCTCTCAGGAGGATAAATATCTTTTTAAGTTTCTAGCTTTGTGGTAGAAGAGTAAATGTCTGTTTGCCACTGTAATTTATCTGAGTCATTCTGGGAGAGGTGGAGCAATTGAAGCGTGACTATTAGCATAAATAAGGGGACCCTCTTCCTGAGGGTAGAATACTTGTGCTGTCTTTTCCCCATAACAACTGCTACAGCTAATTGATGGGCAAAATGCTTTAAACTGGAAGACTCAATATATTGTGCTTTGGCCTACTGTGATATTCTTTTACATTTCAATTTGGAGTTAACAAGAGCAGAGCAAGGAAGGAAGAGGAATTTTTCTGCAGCAAGTGCAACAGTAGAATACACCAGAGCTGGCATTTCACATACACCAAAAGTGGTTTTTCTTTTAAAAAGAATATACGATATATTCTTTTAAAAGAGTGTTAAGTAGTTGCCCTTGCCAATTTTGTTTCTGAAAAAATGCATAAAAAATCTTTTCTTCGTACTTGCAAACAGTTGTTTTACTACATCCTCTAAACAGAGTTTTGGGGTTTGGGTTTTTTTTAGTTTTTGGGTTTGGGTTTTTTGATTTTGTTTGTTTGTTTGGGGTTTTTTCATGTGGAAACACCAACACCGATTCCGGGGGGAGCCGCTGGTGAGTCACTCTGCAGGCCAGGAGTGCGGGTAGCAGCCACCGGGCCTGCCACGGCAAAATCACACCTTGGTTGTAGTGAGAACATGGAAGAGCTTCTTCCAGGTGTTTCGTTAAACATGACTTCCACAGTCCAAGAAGAGGGAGAGCTAAGGTAGCATACGGGATGCTGCCTTTGGCCATGGCCTTTCTGGGCCTGCTCGGGGGGCAAGAAGCCGGGCGGGCGCGAAGCTGCCCCCGGCGCCCCGCCAGGCGCAGGAGCGTGCTCGGAGCCGGCCGGGCCGTGCCAGCACCTCCTTCCCCGGAATGCCGGGGGCGCTCGGTGCCGGGAGGCGGCAGCTCCCAGGTCAGGGACGGCTGGAGCCCTCCCTGCATCCCCCGGCCGGCAGGGCGAGGGGGTCCCGCGGGGGAGTTCTTCGCCCCGCGCCTTCGTGTGCCAGCCAGGCACGCCAGCGCCCGCGGCTGCTCCCGCCCCGGCGGGCGGGACGGGGCAGGGCCGGGCTAGGAGGAGGGATCGGAAGGGCTGGGCAGCAGCTGCAGAAACATTAAAACCACCGAGCCCCCCAGCCCGCCCACCGGAGTTGCTCCGCGGGCACGCAAGATGTGCGGAGCCGGTCTGGGCTCCGCGCCGCGCTTGAGCGAGGTAAGGCTCGGGGAGCCGCGCACTCCCCGCACCGCGGGGACGCCCCCGGTCCCAGCGCTGCGGTCCCCGCTCGGCGCGACCCCCGGGGCCACGAAACAAAACAGGAGAGGTGGGGAAGAGGCTACCTGGACACCGGCGTGCCCGGCTGCGTGCCGCGGGCAGCGGAGGCGGTGCGGGCCGGGAGCCACGCGCGCTGGGGACCGGAGCGGGGCCGGAGCGGTGCGGGCTAAGCCCCGGAGCCGTGCGGGACAGGAGCGGTGGGAGTTTTATGTCCGGGAGCGATGCGGACTGGAGCCCGGGAATGGTGCGGGGAACCGTACCCTGCTTTGCCTCGCTTAGGCTGTAATTTAGCAAATCTTCTTGTTCTTCTGTCCTTGCGTGATATTATGTGTTTAATTCTTTTTAAATGTCCACTACGAAACCTTTATGGGTAAAGGGGGTTTCCTCTGTATGCGTATTCCTTAATTATGCCAATTTCAAAAGCTTGCCATACGAGTTATTTAAATGCAAGGGTTTTTACTGACATTCTTTGTTTCAGACCCATGGAATGGGCTTGCTCTCCAGCTTAATTCCATATTTTTCTTATTTTTCTGAACTTTTTACTCCTGTGGGCTTTGTAAAGTATATTCTTACTTGTATTTAGCAAGGGCACTCCTTACCTGTTTACAGCTTTGAGATGATCTCTTGTTTATATTTACATCAGTGAATTTACCACTGTTTGAGATGGCATCAGTAAATTGCATAACTACCCCCTTCCAAAGTGTATTGAGACTTTATTAATGGAGAAGAATATGGGTCTTCTGTCAAGTAATTTCTGTGCAGACTTTCGTACATTTAGAGTTAAATCTAATCAAGCAAGCCCTTTCTCTTTTTTAATCTCTGCTGTTGCATTTCCCACTGAAGAAAAAACACTAGAACTTACTGCTGGGGAGCTTTGAGATCTTTTGTGTTGGAAGTAATACAGTCCTTGCTGACTCCAACTTGTTCAGTTCTGCATGACAGAACTTTTTTTGTCTTATTAGCTTTACCTATTGAATATGCCTAACCACCTTTTAAACATATTTTACCAGCTGAATGAAACTGATTCATGTGTGAATACGTTTATGACTCTGATGCACAGTTAAAACAGCAGATTATTTTAAACCCTTTAGCATTTGCTACACTATTTGTCTTCCTTTCTTTTAAGTGTGGGTTTTGTGCCTCTTGTTCTCAGGGCTGCAGTTTGTGAGGCCGTGCAGCAGTGCTGGGCAGGCTGTGGGGCCAAGGAGCTGCGGGGCAGCCACCGGGTTTGCGGTTGGCGTCACCATCTGGTCGCCGCTGGGGGAGCAGTCCCCAGCCGGGCACCATGAACTCCGGCACCACTGCCCCGCAGAAGGTCACCAGCAACCCCACCAACACTGATGTCAACTATGTCATCAAAGAGCATTATAATTACACGGGAAAGCTAAATGAGAGTGTGGACACTGGAATTAAAGTGACGTCGGTGGTTTTTATCATCATTTGCTGCTTTATAATCTTAGAGAACATTTTTGTCTTGCTTACCATCTGGAAAACCAAGAAGTTTCACAGACCCATGTACTATTTCATTGGGAACTTAGCTCTTTCAGACTTGCTGGCTGGTGTGGCTTACACTGCCAACCTCCTGCTATCTGGACACAAAACCTACAGCCTGACCCCCAACCAGTGGTTTGTAAGAGAAGGCAGCATGTTTGTTGCCTTGTCAGCTTCTGTGTTCAGCTTGTTGGCCATTGCCATTGAGAGATACATCACCATGCTGAAGATGAAACTCCACAATGGCAGCAACAGCTTCCGCTCCTTCTTGCTGATCAGTGCGTGCTGGGTCATCTCCGCCATCCTCGGGGGGCTCCCGATCATGGGCTGGAACTGCAAGAACCTCTTGTCCAACTGCTCCACCGTGCTGCCTCTCTACCACAAGCACTATATTCTCTTTTGCACAACCGTTTTCACTGGCCTTTTGTTATCTATTGTGGTCCTCTACTGCAGGATCTACTCCATGGTGAGGACTAGGAGCCGCAGGCTGACATTTCGGAAAAACATTACCAAAGCTACCAGGAGCTCAGAAAAGTCACTAGCCTTGCTTAAGACAGTGATCATAGTCCTGAGTGTCTTCATTGCCTGCTGGGCTCCTCTGTTCATCCTCCTTTTATTGGATGTGGGGTGCAAAGTGAAGACCTGCCCAATCCTCTATAAAGCAGAGTATTTCTTAGTGCTGGCCGTGCTCAATTCAGCCACGAACCCTATCATCTACACCTTGACAAACAAGGAGATGCGGAGGGCTTTCATCAAGATTTTGTGCTGCTGCACGTGTCCCCCAGCAGATTCTGGGACCAAATTCAAACGGCCAATCATTGGGGGCATGGAGTTCAGCCGGAGTAAGTCTGACAACTCCTCACACCCACAGAAGGAGGACGGTGACCATCCTGAAACCATCATGTCTTCGGGCAATGTTACCTCATCTTCTTAGGAGTAACCATGGGGGTGTATTTCAGAGTCTTCCTCTGAAATCAGGGAGCTGGGACGCCTCCTGCTCACAGCAGCAGCGTTGGGCTGAGTGAGCAAGTAGCATTAGTTCTAATGAGGCAAACGGTGCACTTGCGAGGCTGGAGTTCAAGAAATGGGACACACTGTTCTGGCTTGAAAATCTTTTTCCCTGGAGCATGTTTTGTCTTTGCGCTGAGGCAGCTCAGGATTGTCAGGCGCATTCATATCCTGAAATCTCCTTAGTAACTCTGAAAGACTGATGCCTTGGTGAAATGATGCCTGGTGTGTGTGAGAGAAAGAGAGAGGGGGAGGAGGGAAAGGGAGAATGAATCTTTTTTTTTTTTCCTGTGAGAAGAATGTGAAGTTTTTTCTCTTCACAGCAAACCACTGACACAAAGATCTTTCTGTACTGAATTTAGTGGTGGCTCTGGTATCGTTGGTAAGAAGTGTGTTTGTTTAGTACATAACATGGAAGGAGATCACACAAATATAACTTAGACCACATACAACCATAATTGGCATAATTTTGCAGAGCTTTTAGTTAAGTCATAAGGGTTTGTTCGCACAGTCCAAAGCTCTTGGGGTTTTACTTAGCAATATCATAGCTGTGAATTTTTGCTGTCAGTCTGTATTACATTTGAAGACCACGAGCTAGATTCTGCAGTTACTTTTGCCTGTACAATTCCATTGGCTGCGTCAGACTTAATGGAGTAGCTCAGAGGGGCATTTGGCCCCATATTTTCATTGCCTTTTTATTCTATAGCATTAAACTGCGTTATCATGAAAAATGCAAGAAAGAACTAAATATCATTTCTCTTCAAGATGACTTGAACGTCTACAAAATAGTAAAAAATACTATTGACAACAGTGGGATTTTTGCCTAAGTAAGAAGAGCTAAAAACTGAAGGGGTATTTCAGTGTCAGTTTCACAGTCTTTCCAAAAGTAAGGATCAGTTGGAAAATCAGAAAAGAGTATGTCGGGTTTCAGAAAAAATAAAAAGAAAGTTGAAGTGAAATGACTATAGATAAATGCACTTCCATAACAAAATGCAATACATTTTGGCACATTTTATTAATGTTTATAATTTCAGCAAAGATGTCTGTATTTGATCATGGAAGAAGTACCTGTTGTTAAATTGAATGTATTTGTTTTACAGCATCATTTTTACTTCTCTATTTTTCTAACCTGTGCTAATGGGGTTGAATGTGTATAATGTAAATAAGATACAGGAGTCTTCATGCGCCTAGAGTGTTACTATAACAAATGTGGTATATCTGGGATAGCTGAGAGCAATTGACTTATCTACAGTCATCAGCAACTCCTAGGACTGGTATTTTGTAAAGAAAATCTATTGCCTTTGTAGTAAAATTTCCAGTGCAATTAAACTGTTGGGTTTTTTTTTCTGGTTCAAAAATAGTATTTAAAATGTTTCTGACTTTTATTGTTCAATTTGCACATAGCTTTATTGACTTCTAAACATTAATAAACTGATTTTTTAAATTAGTCTATTATCAGATTACTAGCAGTTTTGTACTGTTGTGGTGGTTTCATGCCATGTGTGGTTTCCACAGAAGTTGGTGAAAGAATTCCTCGATTTTAGTACATGCTGGGATTAAGTCCATTCGGTAGGGACATAACGTGTAATATCACAGGATTGTGTAAAATACAAAACTAATTTTAAACTATAACTTTCTTGTCAGCATGTGCTGTATGGCTGAATGTCACTAGAAGAATCTCTACAAGAGCAATTCTCCTCAGACAGCCAATGAAGTACAAACAGAAGGAAAACCAGACAGTTGCTAGTTTTACCATGACTGCCTAGAGTAGAAAAGTGAAGTAATTCACTTGTATCACTAATACAATTCATAAGTTCAATTCTCAGCCTATTGCAAACGTCAAGGAAGTTTATGAAACACAGGATGGTGGCTCAGCTGTGTGAGCGGTGCAGCTCCGTTGGGTCTGCCAGCGAAGGCCATGGCAGTGTTGTTGAGCAGATACTGCCTTACTTCTCCCAAAGGTTTGACTTCCATTTCCTTTCCAGTGGCCGTTCCCTCTCAGAATTACTTTTAAGTTCCATGGAGCCCGTACCGGATGCAGTTGGAGAGTGAAGATAAACCTCACCTTCTCGTACTGTATGTCATCGCTGTGCAGGGCTGACTGTGGGAAATGAGAACCTACTCACCGAGGAAGGCTCTGGGTCATAACCTCACTTCCTGAAGGAAATTCCAAAAATGCCCTGAAGACAAAAGAGTGGAAGCAGGCTGGAATTTCTCTCCATCTGTCTGCCTGTATGGAAGGAATGATTTCATGTGTGCTCACTTCCTAGCCTTTTAAATAGTGACCTGAGCAGGGCTGAAAAAAGCGTCAAATCTGTATTTGTGCACAAGATAAAATGTCTCTTGGCTCAGGCCTTCATTTGGGCAGGGATGGTTTACCCTGGCTGCTGACAGTCATGAGGGAAAGCACTGCTTTGTCCCAGGGATAAAGTCACTTCTGTGCAGAGGAACGAAAATGTATAAACCATGGAAGCCCAAGTTAAACTCTTGTGCTACCAATAAGTAAATAAATGCAATGTACAGGGATGAGGCAATGCACAGGGACATCTGAATTTGTAGGGGTGCTTTTATCTGAGGGACTGGGACCCTTCTGCTCCTGAAGCCTTGCAGGCATTAATGTTGTTTGTCCCACACATCTGAGATCCTGTGACAAGGGCTGAGCTGTGTCATCTTAGCACGGTGCCACTGACCCTTGTGACTACCACCCCATTTCTGTACTAGGAACTGATAGCCACAGGTGAGTCATTTCCCTTCCCTTCCCTTCCCTTCCTGGTGTTTCTGTATCCCTTGCTTTTATCTCATCTAAGCACTGTGTGCCTTTGTGGAAAATGACAGTTTCCCCTGTGGAGGTGATTGTGTGATGGGAGCCCAGTTCTGGGAGGGAACCCAAAGCCCTACGTAATGCATTCAGTAAAAGATGTACACACCCTAGAGTGTGGCACTGGGCCATGGGAAGCATTTCCTACACTCCTGGTCATGGTGACTGAAATCTGCTTCCTCCACAGACACTCCACATGCAAGTAGACAAGATTTGCACAGGCAATAATAGCTGTAATAAAATAACAGTATTAATACCAGTAAGGTGAAAAAAATGAAAAAGCCATTTTGTCCAGCAGCTCCTCAGCCATGGCCATGCATTCCTATACACCAGCAGGTTATGCCAGAGCTACCACACAGTTTTGAGGCTGCAGTGTAGAAAGCACCCTTCTGAGCCCTGGGCTGCCTTCTGTGTGCCTGCAAAGGGCATGCAGCTTTGTCCTGGTGATGGCCATGTGACAAACAGGCAGAGAAAATGAACTCAGAACTGAAAAGGTGCATTATACCCAACGTCTACGTGAAATACAATAGCCTGAATTATTCAGAGCAACCTGGTCCTTTGGTGTTTATTCTTTTTCCTTGCTGTTCTTCCAGTGCAAGGAATAGAACAGGGATAGAAAATTATCATAAAATCTGTCTGTGACTTCCCTGGCAACTCCCTGCCCAGGTATTCTGTGTGAGAGCCAGGTATAGCAGGCTGCATATTGAGCAAGAGAGGAGCTGCAGCTGGAATGCCCCATGGACCACTCAGCTGGAGCTAACCTTGGGCTTCCTGTACACCACAGGCTGCCAGGTCTAAAATAGGGAACAGAAATGTGTAAAAATACTGTTATCCATCCTTATTTTATTCTTTCACCTAAGAAATATAGGGATTGCCCAACTGTAACATTCCGTAATTCCTAATCTGGCCCAGAAGATCTCAATACTGATTGCATTTTGTATGGGATGAGGCATTATCAGATGTTGTAAAAAGGGTCAAACTGACAAAGCATTCAAAACCATGGGTACGCAAACTAGACCTATGTAACCTGCTCAGCTCTGAGACGCTGGAAATTCCCCAGGCTTCTGAAGTTTGCCAGAAAATATCTATTGTATTTCAATAATTCCCCATAGGTTAAGTTGTTTTTTTTCTATTGAAAAGAAGATTAATTCAATAGAACAAAAGTGTAAAGATTTAAGAAGCAAACAAAGAAATCCTAAACAAAATCCACATAATTTAAGTTCCTGTAATTTCACACTTTTCTAATCAAATCTTTCTATTTACAGATTGAAAGAGTTTGCTCATTAGGTATCATCTGATTTATTGTGATAGAACCTTATTTCATTTTACACAGTTAACAAGAATTGCATAGGGTCACGAAATCTCCTTTCAACTATTACTCTATGCAGAGAATTTTCTATGGTAATTAACAGTTATTGAATCCACTCTGCACACATAAGCTATAAGAGCATGTGGCACAGTAACTTGTACACAGTAACTTGTGATTAAATAAGAATTTAGAGAAACCTGGAAGCCAATCAGCCAGTATAAATTACAGTATTATCCAAAAGATTGGGTGTGTTTGGGGGGTTTTGTTGGTTTGGTTGGTTGGTTGGTTTGGTTTGGTGGGAATTTTTTGTAAGTTTGGAATGTAATTAGTGTACACTTAGGTGATCCACTGAAGAGAATGACGATGTTAAGGACCACGTCCCCTGCAGCACCAGGATGACTCAATGCTTGTGTGTCAGGGTTTGAAGCATTGTACCAGGGCAGCAGCAGCAGATATTCGTGCATGTACAATACAACATTGTATGGAAGCTCCCCAAGCCCTCGGTGCTGCCCAGGCCCTTCCTCGGCTGAGCAGCCCCGCTCGGCAGCTGAGCGGGAAGTGTTTCCTTGCACTTGGAGCTTCCGTGCTACCTCCACAGGACAAAAAGGCAGGAAATCCCTCAACCACACCCAGGAATGCTCCAGCTTGGAAAAGTCCTAATAAAGCAGAGCTCACAAAGCTCTGTCAACCCTCTATGAACCTTCTGCCGAGCCTGGGGCAGCAACCACATCATGCAAACCTGGTACAAAGGGCAATATTTATTTTGAGCTTTTGGGAATGATCGCTTGGACAAGACCCATTTTTAGGTGCATGGTACATAAAAACAGCCTGTCAGAAATGTGTGTGACCCAAACCCATAAAATATTAAGATGCATCCGTAGCAATTGCAGTGTTTATTCCAAATCACTCTACTCAGCTAAAAGTGAGATTAAAATACCAAATGCACAGTTCTGAAAACAAATGGACATTTGGAAAACACAGGCTAGAGGGAAATCACCAAATAAATACTGGGTTAAAATAATCTTCTGGGCTTTGTGAAATCATGGATGAAAACTGTTTCGCTACCTGGGGAAAATCTGGTGAGAACCACAGCTGACAGTTGACATTTACAGGTCCTGACCTGAGCTGTCTGCTAAAGGTAGCTTTGTTCTCTCAAACACAGAAACACTTGGCATAAGCCAAGACTTCTTGACTTAGCAGGACAGTGGTGTAAATTGCTGGAATACTGTCTCAGACAAATTCTTGCCCCCACTGAGCAGCCAGAGCTGAATAATGTGAAGGTGAGGTTGTGAATTACTTTAAGCAACAAAAATAGAATTTATATGGTGACACAGCATGTGCAATAGCAATTTTCATTATGTAAAAAATTGTATTTGGCACAAGATTGTGATTGAGAGTATATGGAAGAACAGGTTTCAGGCATAATTTTGGATTGCTGGGGGAGGGAGTTGGACTACACCATGATATTTTCCACTTGAAATGAAGGAATCCTCTGTGGTAATGCAGACACAAAGCTGAGGATTTTGAGAATTTTCACTTGTGAACTCTATCCTTAGATCTGTAATTCTTTCCTGAGTAGCTCTGGGCAAGGTTTCATGAACCCTCCCACAGAGAGATATGTGTAATAAACACACAGGGATGTTTACAAATGAATACTTTGAATTTTGTGGTACTATTCAAAGAGCTGATATCTCTGTCATTTTGAATAAGGGGGAGAGTCTGCCAGCTCGATTATTACCCAGCTACTTGCAGTATTTCTTTGTGCTTTGATGAGCTGGATGCTGCTCTATCAGTTACTCTAAGGTGAAAGGAAAAAAAAATTCTACCAACATGTGCAACCCTATCCTCATGTTTGGAAGAAGGACCAAGATGTTAGCTGGAAAACACGTTCTGATGAAGTGCTGAAGAACAACTCCCTACAGCCTGCATTGTTATCTTTCTTGCTTTCAGGCAAGACACAACAATGGTCTAACGATTTCTGCTAATCTGGTGACCACTTCGATGCCTGTTGCACAAGGAATCCATGTGAGCCATTTCCCAAACACCAGGCACTTTCACATGTTTTTTACTTCCATCACAACTACCACTTCTACTGCTGGTTTAGGCACAAGATAAGAAATTGCTTGCAGCTAGTGTGTATTTCTCTCTCATCTGTGTTATATGATCCATGCACCTTTTGAACAAATTTTCTATGTTGGCACAGAGACATTACTTGATAGGAGCCTACAACTCTATTCCAAAAAGTGTAACAACTTTTCCCCCCTGCTGTTCTCAGAAATTCAATGCATTTTGCATTTTATCAGCTCTCTGACTGTTTTTATATGTCATATCGCAAATGTTGTTTGAGGAAATCTTCCAGATTAACCTTCATCTCAGACACTGTCCATTTCCCAAGCAAAAATATTTGAATTTTATTCTTCTAATAAATAACGTCAATGTGAGGGAGGGAACTTGTCTACACAACTAAGGTGATAGCGAAGGAGCAGTGAATCTTTCAACTTGAAATAGTTCATCAGTGAATGTGGCTCTAGTCAGGACTCTAATGATACAGGGTGAAGTTTTTCTTTTCACCAAACTTGCTGAAAAATGCAGAGGCATTAAAGAGGGTTCAGAGGACAACAAAGCAAGGCGCTTTAATAGGATGAACTAACATAAAAGGCTCAGTGAGCAAAGCCTTTTCCCACCACATCGGCGAGAATGGCGAAACACAATACTCAGCCCAGGAGCTAGCTATGGAAGTGTGCTGGGTGGTACAGAAAGAAAACGTTTTAAAGCTCCAGACAAAAGCCAGAGTCTGTCTGTATAAACCAGAACCAGTTAAAACATGTAAAGTATTTCAGAGTATTTTCAAAGTATTTTGATGTTTGAAGAATCAAAGTGCCTTAGTATTTCAGAATATAATTAAGCGTGGTTGGTTTTTATTGTTATTTTATTTCCTTTAAGAAGCACGACTCCTGCACTTGAGCACGGGCTCTGTCCTGCGGCAGTCACGGCCCTCTGGCCCCAGCTCCGAGCGCACGGCCCGGCCCGGGAGCGGCAGCTCCAGCCCTCAGAAGGGCCGGCAGCGGCTCCAGGGCACACTCGGAGGTGAACGCACCTTCCCTTCCTCTGCGAGCCTTTGAGAGGCCACTGAGACGGCTCCCGCTGCCCCGGCCCGGGCCCCTTCCTGCTCCGCACGGTTTTCCTGCCAGCCCGGCCCGGCGCTTCCTGCGCCGCCTTTCCCTTCCCGGCGCTTCCCGGCGCTCCTGGGGCTGCGGGGAGCCCCGAGCCACGGCGGGGGAGCTGCCGCCACCCCCGAACCGGCAGCACAAACCAACCCGAACTGACAGAAAAAGCACTGAAAATAGCTTTTCTCTGGGTGATAAGCACATGAGCAAGAAGCGTGTGCTGTGACGGGGGGAGGTTCAAAGGGTTTGGCAGGAGTTGAATGCAGTCCGGGGCTGCGGGCGCTGCTGCAGCTGCAGCCCCTGCGCCCCTCAGCCCCCGAGAGCTCTCAGCTCCCCGAGAGCGTGAAACACCGCCCGCTCCGCCAGCGCCGGTCCGGCAGCGGGTGTTAAACCCGAGCCCAAAGGTGAGAAGCCAAAAGTGGCAACTGCAAAGCTGGCCAGGCTTTCACAGAGAGTGTTTTCCCTGGTGCTTAAGTACTTAAAGAAGTCTATTTATTGCAGAGTGTTTCACAGGAGCACCAAATCACCCCCTTCAGAGCAGCCTTCGAGGCGCGGTGAGCGGCCGGGCCGAGCCCTCGCCCCTCAGCGAGGCAGCCCCTGCCCCGGACACGGGCAGCCTCTGCTGCTGGCTAGGGGGAGCTTTGTAGCAATGTGAAATCAACCAGAAGTCTCGACTCGTCTTTTTTCTTTTTCTTCCCCCCCACCCCGAAGTGCATTCCAGGTGTAGCACTGGTTGTTGAAGGCTCGGTTTTTGTTTTCAGTTGGCTGAAGCAGCAGCGCCCGCTCAGCCGCGGGCTGCAGGAGGCGGTGGGGCCGAGGCCGTGCCCGGGGCCCCAGCCCCGCAGCTCGGGCGCAGCTCGGCGTGGGCGCTGCTCCCTCCCCGTCGGGGAAAGCCGGGGGCGGCTGGGGCTGAGGCCCAGCGCAGGGAGCTGGGTGAGCAGGGAAGGGGCTCTCCCAGGGCCTTGTGTCCCTAAGGAAGGAAGACTTCTGGTCTAGCTTGATTTGTCCCCTCGCAGGACGAGGGGGCTGTGGCGTTTGCATGGGAACGGAGCAGATTTACAGCAGTAGCGGTGTGTTTGTGCTCTCGGGTATTTGTGGCTACAAGACAATGCCCCTGCTGAAGTGCAGGCAGAGTAGATGCTACTGTTTGAAATTAAAGCTCAGAGTAATGAAGTCGTGGTAGCTGGAGTTTAATGATGAAATTCATTGAGCACACGTGTGAAAGCTGAGGCACAGTTCATAGACAAAGTGTTCATTTCAGTCTTGCCTTTACTGTGGCCCTTCAAACTTATCTGAGTGTTATCTCTAATCCACCTGTGGGCAGCCTTCTGGGAGCAGGTTACTGAAGACACAAGACAGGGAACAGGCTGGCACCACCCCAGCCTGACACCTTGGGAATTATGACACAATGCTCGGGGAGAGGACCCGGCTTTCTCCCTCAGGTTATCAAGCAACCTTCACACTAGCCTTGTTCATCTTGTGTGCATTTATGCAGAGAGTTTGTTGATAAAATAACCATTGTTTTGATCTTCCTTCTTGAAGAAGTTTCCTTGGGACTAGTTCCTATATTCAAAGCATTTATTTGAAGAGATAGAAAGGGCTTCAAACACAGAGTCACACAGGTACACTGGAGAAAGTGTAAGTATTCCTAGAGGTCATGCTTTCTGTCCTGTTTGACTGTGTCCCTGCATGGAATGAGGCTAATATGGCTCTGATCTACCCTTGCCTTCAGAGCAAAGTTGAACAAATAGCAAAGGATTTTTAGCTGTATTTAAGGGTATTTTGATATGTGCCTCTTGCAGCCTCAGCCTTTTGTGTGGCCTCTACTCTCTTTCTGTTATGGGAAATCAACATAATGAAACTGCTCCTTCCCTTCTAAGTGAATGTCATTGTTATAATACAATGAGTCAGGAAAGAAACAATATTAACTTCAAAATAATGGCAGTCAGAACTCACCAGCATGAGTTCCCCCTCCTTCCATCAGTCAGCTGGAAAGCCTTAACTGAGTTTCCTCATTGTAATCAGAATCTGGCCATAATTTAATGAAACTGAAAGTGGAAGAGTTCCCACAAATCAGAAGTAGGATTTTCACTGATATAATTGCATGAGACCTCCTATTTGGAGTCAGGAAAATGAAAAAAGCTTGTTGCCTGTGAGCATTGCTTGGGTACATCAAGCAGGTCCACGTGATCCAGGGTTTTGGAAGTAATATAATAGTGACTTTAATATGTTGTGAGTCTTTATGGCCTTCAAAGCTTGAAAAACTTGCACATTTAGGCAACACTGTAATCCTTACATTTTGTTGAGTTCTAGGTGTGGAAAAAATGTCAAAAAATGAGCTCCATACATGAAGAGAGAAGCAAACGTCCTCGGTGTCCCTCAGTTCTCTTCTAGTGTGGCTGGCTGCTGAACTGGCTTTGGTTCTGATTGTGACCCTCTTTGGCTCATGGCATGCTGGCCTGGCAATGCTATGTAAATTGGCTGCCTCTAGAGGTGGTTATTTCTCTGCCATTTGCCCTGCTGTTTGACTTGGAATTTTAGAAAAAAGAGGAGGCTGTGGAGGATAAATAAGTCCTGCAAATTAAATAAAATTTTGGTCTAACCGGGATGGTCACAAACATAATTCATAAGGGGTTCATGAGCAGAATTCTCAGGTTGTCAGGATGATACTCAGTGTGTGTTACTGCTGTGTCCATTACAGAGAAATGTCTGGCCTGTTTGACTAGTTGTGGTTGAGGTACAGCAGTTTCTGTCGCTGATGATATATGAGAGGAGAGTGTAAACACTGTCATTTGCCTTTGGCTCCTGGTTCTGAGTGGCCGTGTGTGTCTTTGCATTTCACTTCAACGAGCTTGTTCTGGAGAGTGATTTAGGAAAGAGACTTGGACTTTTGTCTGCCTCGGTCCCAGCAGTCTCTGAAATGCTGCCGCAGTAACTGGTGAATTTATTAGCTTGCAAAGGTGATGTTTGAAGAGTAAGTTAGATGAAAAGCAAAAGAAGACCAGAAGAACAGGCTGCCCTTCTTCTTTCCATTTGTAGCTACACGTTTCTGGAGGTTTGTGTTTGAATTTAATTTACCTTTCACATGGAAGGTACGTCAAGTGCAGACACGTCTTCCCTGTGCTCTGACCTGGTCAGCTGAGCCTGAATGCTGTAAAGCTGAGTAACCACAAGGCAACCTAAACTAATGCACCATATTTTGTGTGGCTTACATGTTTCAGCAGCGCTAACCTAGGCTAGCTGCTGCCTGGACATGATTTCTCTTTCATCCCTCCAGCCCTAGATATTCTAATTTATCTGCCCCTAGGCATGCAGATGTACCCAAAAAGCTGTTTTGATTGCAGAGGCATTACTACAGTTCCGTTTGTGGTTTCTCTGTGGATTTCAAAAGCAAGCTTTTATATGTAAAGTTCAAGAGAAGTTGAAATTAGAGTGTTTACTTGTGTTTTCTGGAGAAGGATGAAAGTTTGTATTTTTTGTCTTGCTTTTCATAAAGGTTTTATTTTGTTGGTTTGGTTTGGTTTTTTAAAGCAGCTCAGGTGTCACCCCACTATTCCTTGTTCAGTGGTCTGTCACAGGATTCTGCTGATTGGTCTCTAAAAGGCACTTTGGCTTAGTCTTTGTTATTATTTAACAGTTAATTAGCAATGGGACTATGATTGGAAAGCATCATAAGGCAAAAAGGAGACTGCATGAGTAGTGCAAGAACAATACTCATTTAAGGCAGATCCTACACTCAGATTGATTTTGTTCTTGGAGCAAATGGAAGTTCCACCAGAGGTAATAAAAGTTCAGGCCACTTAAACAAGACCTGCATCTGACAAGACTGCATTGGCACTGGCTCTGGGTCAGACTCTGAACTCTTGGTGTCAGTGAACGATTTGCCGTGAGTTTGGATGGAAGTGGTGTTAGAACTGTTGTGAAAAATCAATGGTTGTTGCAGCTATTGCTTTTCCCTCTGCTGCTCCTTGCATGTCATCTGCATTGTTGCTCTCCAGCATGAAAGGGAAATCCGGAAAGCTGATCACGCCTGTGAGTTTCAGAACGACAGTCTGAGAGGTTTAGAAAAACCAACTTCAGCCCCACCCTGCCAGTTGAATACGTGGTTGAGCAAACTGACAGCCTTCATCAGCAAGAAAAAAGCATTTTTTTACTCATTCTTGAGAACCCAGAATAGAGCAAAACAAGTGAATGGCAGCTGTGTGAGGGTCTGTTTCTTTGCATGAAATGGGATTCACAGCATAGGCAGAGAAGTACTTTGTGGAATAATATTTATCCCAATTTAAGATACAGAACAAACACTGCAAATGGTGGGGTCCTTTCTCTGAAAGGCTGGTACTTAACAATTGAGTTGAGAGCTAACTCAGTCTCTACTGTCTCAGTTAGCTTGCACTACATAAAAAAAAAACACAAAACAAAAAAAGGTAACTCCAGGTTGCTCACAATGCCCACCCTGTGGGAGATTAAACAGTTAACCAATAGTTTAGGAGGTGAAGTTGAAGGTTTTCCTGTGGGCCAAGGATATCAGCACCCATCTGTGCCAGATAGAGCTTTTCTGTCTCAAGCCTTCACACATCATAAGAACGATAGGACTGTCCACTTAAACACATTTTATTTTTCTTTAATCTCTCAGAATGTGCGTCTTTTAAAACTCAGGTTGTGGGGAAGATGAACCCCTCCTGAGTCTGTTGTGATTTTGCTCATTCTTAAACTTAGGTGATTCCTGGAACCTGGCTTCTATTTTTCTTTCATATTTTGGAACCTGCCTCTGCCTTTCCTGATTCTGTCAGGCATGGAAGGAGAAATAGCAAAAGTCCATGAAAAATGAGCATTCCCATGGGGTTACAGTATGATGGACACAGGGAAAACACTGGTGTATGTTCCATTAGAGATCAGTCAACATGATCTACAAACTTGTAAGTTATAAAACTTGCAATATCACAAGAATCTTAGTGTTGCATAGATTCATGTAATTAAAAAAATGATAGAAAAATAATCTGATATGTTGTCATACCTTTAACCATAGTAAGTATAGGATGTCATCCTAGAGACATTTTGAACTTGTATAAATTATCTTTGTGGGCAAAGATTTGCAAGTTCTTTAGGCCATCTATCCTAGAACTTTGCTATCATTACCACTAAAATTCCTATAATTCTCCTTTTACAGTTTAAACCCATCTTATTCAATCTGCTTTGCCAATAGAAGTTACTCTTCCATTTGCAGCTGTGAAAATTTTTATGTATTTAAAATCTGGCACGCTGCCACCTCATTCTCTTAGTCTTTAGACTACCTTATGAAAGTAATCACTCATCAAAGATAATTTTTTTTCTATACCTCCAGTGATTTTTATTTTTTTCCCTCTGGACTCTCTTTAATTGAATAATACTTGATGTGAGCATGCATATACATTTTTTAAGAATAAACTAAATGGTCTTAGAGCTTTGAACAGAAAGCATCATGCACAGCAAATAACAATGTCTATGTGAATACATCACATTACTAATTTTAAAAATGTCTTTTAAAAACAATGAGAATGTCCCCTTTTAACAAACCCCAGTGAAGCAAGTACACAGGACTGCTTCAACTGCAAGCAGATTGTGTCATCTACCAAAAGCTATTGTGTCAGCTCAGATTAATGAGTAAGACTGCCTACTAATGGGGACAGTTTTCTAATAAAAGCAGGATAAATGTTCCTGCCTGCATTTGGATTTGTCTACAGATGCTCTCTGAAATTCTTGCTTGGTTCTTCTTGGTACTTACTCGTGAAAACTGATGGAGTTCTGTGCTACTAGAAATGAGCTGTCTCTCTTGTTTGGTACTTTGCTTGCAGCCTGTAAAAATTGCAGAGAATTTATTCAATCAATCTAGTGTATGACAACTTAGCAAACAGGAACTTTTACTGTTTTCATTTTTTTCTGTCCCAAACTCTAATTTTAACCCAGGTTCCTCTGTGACTGCTGAGGGCAATGGAATGTGTTTTCCAATGGATTTGTATTCTGTGCCTGCTCAATGCAATCATTTCTACCACCCTTATCTTGGTTACAGCCTTCTGACATCTCAGTATTCCAGCAGCAGCTGGGCTCTGGAGAGGGTTTTCCAGGATTCAGCAATAGTGACAGCCCCGGGAAATCCCACTGCTCCAGCATCTTCCTGTTCCTCCTACCTTCACCACCCGCCTGTGTTCAGCCCCTGCTTCTTCCAGTCTGATCTACTTCTTTTCCAATAAAACCTGCTCGCTTTGCAGGGCAGAAGGGTGCTGGCAGGAGGGGATGCTCACAGCATTGATTTGGGGGAAAATAGAGGGAAGTGTGTTGCTATCCTGGAGGGGGAAATGGTCCTACCCCAGGTGATAATTAATGTTGCGTTCCTGGTTTATCCTCCCACTCCTCCTGTGCTCTGTCTACAAGCTGTGTTTACCTTGACCTCACTTGGATGCCAGCTTACATCCTCAGACAGAAAAGAGGAGTCAGCTGTTGAGCCTGTGATTGGGTAATGTGCAATCAGGTAGCAAGTGATAATTAGTTCACTTCCGAGCTAATATCGCTTCCAGCCCTCGGGTGCTTCAGTCAGAGCGGCTCAGACAAGCCCTGGCCGTGACTGTGAGCTTGGCTTTCAGCCGCGCTGCGGGAGCCCAGGGACCCCGGGCGGGAGCAGGAGTGTCCCTGGATGGGTCCCAGCGGCCCTCGCCCTCTGCGAGCGGGTGGGATGGCTCGGGATGGCTCGGGATGGATCCCGGGCCGCCGATCTCTCCCCGGGCGCGGCACGACCGACACCTGGCGGCGGGACGGACTCTGCTCCTCCTCCCGCTCCCGGCAATCCGGGGCTGCCCGCGCTGCGGGCAGGGAATTGCGGAGCGCAACGCCCTGGTCCCGCGCGGTGCTTTGGTAAAGGCAGAAGTGTGGTACACAATCAAATGGATGCAGGGAAAGGACTTAAAATAATCTAAAGTAGGTCATAAAATGTCGTTATTCATAGGAGAACTTTTTAGACTCAATGGTATTTAACATTTCTGTTGTTCTGACTATTCTGATTTAGTCAGAAAAAGATGGAGATGTGCACAGGAGAGAGGATACTGTTACCAAATTTTCGTTTGTAAGGCAATAGAAAAGTTGAGACAATAGATTTTATAAATTACCTGTAGGGCTGTGACTGCAAGTCTATGTCTAGATTAACTAGGATGTGCCATTGAATCTTATGAAATGTCATTGGAGACAGTAATTGCCCCAGGTTCCTAGGATTTTTTATGGAGGCTTTGTATATAGTGCTTAGACACAGCACTAAACTGTTTAAAATACATGTATCAAATTTACCTCTATTAATAATATTTCTCAGTATGCTGTGGGCCATTGTCTTCCTTGGAAACAAGCAATACTTCCAAACCCAGTGAGAAATAGTGAAAGTGGCAATTTATAATCAAATTATCTGAAATTACATTTGCCAGCTTCATTTGCTAGGGGGGAACAAAACAAAGCAAAAAAATGCCAACCTTAGGCTATATAGAAAAGTTACCAATTATCAACAACTTGGTTTTAGATGTTTTAGGTTTACAGGTTCAGTGAGATTTAAATACATAGAAGAATCCTGCTACCGTTATTAAAACCAGGACAAAGCCAGACATTGAATCTAATGATTAACCTCAGTTACTTAATCTACAAATTAACAAGGATGTAGGAGGCTGATTAAGGGTGAAACCCCCCTTTTGTTAACCTTATTACGAGACAAAGTGTTTTACATTGGAGAACAACCTATGCACAGGGAAAGATGCAAAGGGAAAGCATTAGGGATGTCAGATCTTGATCAGTTTTGAGGAGAACAAAAGGTAGTCAGTACAGATGTACAACAATACAAAATCCTTCTATCAGCACTCCAGATTTGAGGATGGTTGACCTGTAGCAATTGAAACCACAAGGGCTACACTAAAATGCTGCCTGGAGAGTTTCAGACAGCCTGGCAATAATGCTGGGACTTGAGGTGTGACTTTGAACCTGTCTGAGCATCCTGTGGGAAGTGTGACACTGGGTCAGCTGTCAGTCTGTGGTGACACAAGGCTGATGGCTGGGACACTCCAGCCAGCTCTGCTCTGTCTCTGCATTGTGTCCTGCTCCACCCTCCGCAGTCAGGGAGCTGGGAGCTGCCTGCCTGCTGTGCCTCTGCAGAGCTTCTGGCCTAGAATAAGCTACTGCTGCCTTCGTATGGAAGAGAGAGGGTGCCCTGAAACTGTAGTCTGTCTCCACCTACTAGAGCTGTTGAATAAAACTGCAATAATTATTGCTCAAACCTGAGAAATTTGAGGCTCCACTGTCCTGACATTCTCTGGGAGGACAGCAGATGATATTTTGTCTGAGATCCTCTGCATATGCACTCTTTTAAAAACTTTTATCTTTTTATAAATCAAATCAATCAAATGTGGATGGCTTCTCCTCTCTGTGTGCTGTAATGTGGAGATTGGCACATGCATGGAGGTCAGGGAAGGTCTTGGGATGCAATTAAAAAGAGGGAGCTTAGGCTTAACAGCAGAAAAAAATCCTGCCAATGAGAAGTATTCTGTAGTGAGCCCAACCTCCCCTGGGGAACAGGGGAAGTTCCATTCACTTGAGTATTTAAAACTACTGTAAAAGTCAAATAGATATGCAGTAGGAAGAGTTTTGCCTTGGCAGTGAAACAGAACAGATGGCTTAGCAGATATCATCCATCCATAACCTCTCTGGTTTTGTCAGTAAGATGTTAAGTCTCTAGAAATAGCCTGCACACAGCTTGAGTCAACTGGAGCTGTATAAGTCATTACAGAAATCCGTGTCCCTCCGGGGTTTATTTCATTTCCTTTTAGAACAGCAGTAACAGTTAAAGTACAGAGTATGCACTGGAGGTAAGTAACTAGGTGGGATTAATGATGCTTGGTTCTGTGCTGTGCCATCAGTTTTTGTCAGCTGATCATGAATTGAAAGGGAACAACTTCTGCCTCAGTCACAATTACTTAACATTTTCCTTCCATCCCCTCTTGGACACAGTCAGCATGTAAAAACCCATACAATCACCTTGGTCCAAAAATCATCAGGTCAGAAGTTGGATGCCTGTTGCTGTGTTTATTTACTTTTATTGGCCCAGACATTCTTGGCAATAGCTTAGAAATGTACTGCTACTTACTGCTGGTAAGTATTTCACATCTTTGTTCTAAAGAATAAATCTGCACTGGACCCCAAATCCTCTGCTGAGCCTCCCCCTAGATGATTTGAAACAGCTGTTAACCTGAAATATTTAATTTTGTTAGTGTTCATTTTAATGGCAAGACTCTGAGGATTTGCAGTGGAAGTTGGCCTGGTAGAGAATATAATAACAATACAAAATGTTTCTGCAAAATGCGCTTGTATTTCCAGGTACCTTCCATTGTTATCATGCAATCACTTCATGGAGGCTGCCTGGATGTAATGCCCAAGCTGTAAAGCCAAACTCTGCAGAAGTGAGGAAGCCCTGAGTACCCCTTGCACCCCAGGGGAGCTCTGACTTTGAGAGGTGACTCCTGGGAAGTCCCATCCTGGGTGTTGCAGCCTTGTCTGCAGCTGGTGTTTTTATGGATTCATTGCCTGGTAGGAAGAGTTGGAATATGATGTCTGATTGAATCTCAGATAATTCAACCACTAAAGTCCATTGCATTTTTTATTAGTTAGCATTGGTGAAGGTTTTGGAAGGATTTAGTCAGGTTTTAGTGGTGACCAGGTCCAACAAAAGTACACTTCTCAGCTGGACCCATTTCAAAGGTAGAGAGAGATGTTAGAACTTCCCAGTGAAGGAGATAAATTTGCAGAGATGAGAAGGTGATTTTGAGACCCCTTGTGGTTTTGTTTTTTGTTTTGTCTTTTTGGTTGGTTGGGTTTTTCTTTTTGTTTTTTTTTTTTTTTCTTCTCCCCTCTCCCCTGCAAAAAACCCCAACAAAACCCTAAAGCCAAACCCTTAGCCTGATGCAGACAACTCAGTGTTAAATGAAGGCAAAATGCCTAAAATCTGTCAATGAGCAGCAACGGGAGAGTTTAGAATGGAAAGACAGTTAGCAGTGTTAGCTGTGTCTTTTGTCCTTTTTATGTATTAGGAATAATTGACCTCTTCCTCTCCTTTTCTGTAAGAGAGAGCTTCAGTCATACAGAGCAGGAACCAACTTTGTAGCAGTGCAGCAAGCTGGCTTTTCAAGATACTTGTATGTTTTGATACATGTAAAATATTTGGAGAAACTTTCTAAATTTGTGTGGTAGATGATCCCCAACTGCTCTTTGCAGCTCTGAAAGCCTCATGTTTTACAGAGAATCCCTTTCTGCAAGTTCAGAAGGCAGAGATGGACTGCAATCCAAAGCACAGGCCAGATACCCTCTAGCACCTTGTTAAAAGGAAGAACACCATGGCTGAAGGTGATACCAGAGATAAATGTGAATTAAGGGGCTGCTAAGGGGCAGCTTTGGCACAATGTTTAAATTGCCATTTTAGAAATGCTTTTAACAGTATGTGATAAGTATATGTTTAAAGGAGGAATGTATCTGGGGAAGGAACTGATTAAAAATTAATTTACAATAACAGCATGAAAGGTAGAAGAGGACAGGCTAAGGTTTTATTTAAGTGTCTTTACCAACCTATGTTTCTGCAGTGTAAATTTTGTTACAAAAGTAAAGCCCATAGGATGCAATTCAGTCACAGCCTCCTTGGGGTTGTGTGTGTGAAATTTTACTTTGAGGAAAGCAAATTATTAAAAAATTATTTTATAGATATAAGACTAGCAAGATCAAAGCATCATGTAGAGAAGATAATTAGGAGACAGTTGTGTTAGTTTTGAATATGGTGTAGTTTTTATTTAGTAAGAAAGAAGCACAAAGGGTGAAGTCTCTCACTAAGTGAAGCCAAGCCCATGCTGCATGATGGCCAGTGCAGTATTTTTTCATTTTTCATTATGATAATGCACACCATCTGAATGCTGAAGATTCATTACCACCCAGACTAACTGAATTAATGTCCAATGCATGCAGAGAGCAGCATAAAGAGCAGTGCTGCATATATGCCTCATAATCCTAAAGGTTGTTTTTGGAAAAACATCTGGGATCTTTGAGGTTTAGCTGGTCTGAGTCAGCTTATGGGAGGAGATAAGCTAAATGCAGAGCAGGCAAAAGAAGTGGCATGATTTTAGAATACAATCTGCATGTTAATTAGCAGGTTGTTCCTGTCAGCTTTAACTAATCACGCTTTTTCCTATGCTAGCTAGAACTCTGGGTTAAGATGCTGGCCTAACAGCACAGCTGGACCTGCGTTAAAAAAAGTAGTAGCACTGAAAGACTGCAAGAAAATCTTCTCTCTTATGACTGCTATTATTTTAGCTAGTAAGTTATTGCAAAACTGCTGGAAAAATATGTGTTTCAGTCAGATCAATGAATCCCTGTGGGAGTCTTCCCTCAAAAAAAACCCCCAAAATTATGGACTGTAGTCAAGGAATAGAAGTGAATTCTTAAGGAAAAGTAACGTTTTCTGGTAATGTCAAGGATGGGGAGGAATGCCTTCAGAAGAAGGGTAAGAGTAGTAATGGGGCTGGATATGTTCAGTGTTTTTGGCAGCTCCTTTGCTTCCTCACTGTCCTGGGGGTGGCTGGTGTACACAGTGCCTCTGTCTGTGAATGCAGCAATGCAAATTTCACTAGTCCCATTTCTAACAGCATAATTCAACTTTCACTTTAATGGTTTTCTAAAGCATCGTTTCCTTGATTTCCACAGAGATACTTTTTGTTTACTTCAGTTTTTGGATCCCAGCATTACATAGAAGAGTAAGTCAATGCTGAGCAACTGAGACAAAGTTTATTTTGACTAGGTTCATTAAACAAAATCCAGCCTGTGTGGTGGGTACCTGCTGAATTCATGATGAAGCTGGTCTCTGTGTGGAGAGGAACCATTTTTTTGCCCGTGCTGCATTTCCAGCAGAGGGCACATAAACACTCCTTTTCCAACATCTCTGGTGTTTGCAAAGGAAAGTTCCACTGTGAAAACAGGAACAGCAAGTTTTAGATATCGCAGATATAGCCTATGAATCTGTGAAAAGAAGATTAAATAAAATCAAAACAAGCTTTCATATAAATGTAAGGACAAAGGAGCAAAATTTTGCAACATCAGCTTTTCAGTTGATGCTTTAGCATAATTATTTTTCTAATCTTTTTTAACATTAATCTCATTACATCAGCTGTTTTCTTTCCAGTTTTCCACTCTTTGCTTAGTAATTTTCTAGCATTATATAAATGATACATAAGGATGGGGAAATTACATCTACTCTCAGTGTTCTCTATTGTGCAACGTCCACTCTTTATTTTTCCTTAGCTGCAGATTCTGATTATCCTCAAATTTCCTGCCAGATTTCTCCCAGCTGGTACTGCAGCACTCATCCCATGACCCAGCATATGCTTCTCCCTTGGACACCCATTACTTCTTTCCTGAAGCACAAGCTGAGCAATCTCTGGATCTGTGGATTTCAGTTTGGTGAGTTACAAGCAGCTTACCCGACCTGCCTCCTCAACATCCTCCCAGAGTGACCCTGGTGTCTTCCCACACAGGACCTGTGCTTTCTGGGAGTGGGGAAGGATGTCAATCTTGATGTGAAATTAATTTGCTTCCTGCAGAAAACTGATTCCCCAGCCAGGGAAAGGACATGACAGAAGGAAAATTTGTAGCTGCAGGAATTTCACAAGCCTGCAATTGTCATGCAGAGAAATTTCAGAGGTTCACTTCAGCCAGTGATACCTGGTGCTTATGTCTCACTCTGACTCCATGTCTTGTATCCAGACAACCTTCATTTTCTTGTCATGCAAATGCCAAGAGTTTGCTTTTAGCTTTGAGAAAATATTCCGAAGTAGTGTTCATATGTACAAATTTGCTATTTTCTCATATTCATGTGAGGCACAAATGCATACAATGAGAGCACTATAATTTTTACTATGTCATTCTAGTTTGCTTCATATGTCCTGCAGGGAACATGTCCTGTAGTTTCTGGGACCTAAGTCAGAATCAGATTGCCCAGGTGATTATTTTCTGTATTTGAAATAGGCTTGAATTTTCTGATTGGTTTTAGCTAACTAAGTTAAGTGTATCACAAGAAGCAGATACTTGACTTGCAAGCTCTTTAAATGCTTATATGCAATATGGTTGTATTTTCATTGCATTCCATGTCTCCAGGTGATGTCCAGGCACTCCAGGTACTTATATTTCATCACAGCAAGCAAAAGTGTATCATGTCAGTTAATAGCTGTTGTTATAAATATTGCTAAATGAGGGATAATCCCAAAACCAAGTGGACTTTGCTGTGTTTGTTTGCATGCTGGTGTTACTATTTATAGCACCAGAATGTCTCCAAATCCCAGAGACAGACACGTGTGCTGTGGTGCCACCCAGTGAAGGGCTGCAGTCTGTGTGAGTAAATACAGATGCCCCAGAACAGCCAGCACCCTCCTGCCTGTGTAATCCCAGGCTTTGGCAACAAGGGGATTATTTGGATGATCAAGTATATGACCCAGACTCGTGGGCTTTCAGAGTCACGACCTCTCCTCTCTTGGAAAAAAATCACATATCTGGTCACACTCACTTTGCCTTTAACAAGTACTTATTCAGCATGTGGAGGGAAAGGAAAAGCACTTGGGCTGGATTTTCCTCAGCTGATGGTCACACAGGTTGCTGTTGAAGAGGAGTCCAGGCTAAAAGCCTCTCTCATCCATGGTTAGGTCAGAAATAGCATCACCACATGCTTCTCAGTCCTCTCTTTTGTTGAGCTCTAACAAGTGGCAACAGTCTGAGTAGCCAATGAAGTAAGGAGAATCTAGAAAATTGCAGCTTTTTTTTTTTTTTCATTTACCTTGCTGTTCTGTTTGTGTTTACAGTGTAAATTAGTAGCCCTTTACTGCCAATTTTGTCTTTCACGTGCTTGTCTGTTCCCAAAGGCTTATGCCCTTCTGCATCATATTAGATTGCTCCTGTAGCTGGCAACTGAGTTGAATATAAAGGGACTAAACCTGTAAAAGGAAACTGGAATAGAGGATGGATGGTGGATCTGGCATAGGAGGAGGCTGTTTGGCTGACTGCAGCCCTAGGCTGTTGTCCAACAAAAAATTAGAAATTAAATCTAAGGCAAGCACTCCCACACAAATTGCTTCTCCAGCCATTTCCCTTTATTTTTTTCATGGCTCGATTTAGTGTCACATCCATCCATTTTCACAGTCTGAGAGAGATGAAAGTGTAGTAATTGCATATTTGTAATTCCTAAGGCATTCTGGCTGTTTCTGTGGCAATGGGAGAAGAGTAAGATGTATTCTGTAATAGCAGCAGATTACTTCAGTGAGAAAAATGGAGAATATTTTTATGGGGCAATAGACCAGCTGGATGTTAGCTCAGAGATGTCAGATGATGTCATGCCTGCATGACAGAGACAGGCTGTTTGCAAGTCACAGGGCTATTTTTTTCCTCCGCACAGGACATGTAAGGCCATTTGGATCATTTTTTATGGCTTACAGCAAGGGGGTGGTGATTTCTGTGCTAAATGAACTATAGTTTTGAACTATTTGGAACAGATGGAGAGAACATTGGACTGTTGAGATAAGAATGGGAGGTTTCTATGCAGATGGATTAGACCTTTATAATGTAAACTGCTTTTTCTCTCTCCCACCTGTGCCCAGCATACAGGTAAATATTTGCATTACATATCCTAGTCATATGCACTCATTTGCCAAGCCAAATAGCTAAAAATTCCACCTTTTCTATGAACTAGCAGCACCCTGATATTTATCTTTCCATTCTGTCATAACCAAGAAATACTGTTCTGCAAGTGGAGGATAAAGATGTTTTAAGAAAAAATGCAAGAAAACAACAACAAAACAAGATATTCTGGTTAAAGGACTTTGTCTAAAGTAAATGATATCTAAGACACATGCCTTGTATTTCTGTGGCCAGTGAATTAGGAAGAACTTTTGGGAAGGATGATTTAATTATTGGAACAGGGAGCCCAGGGAGGTGGGGAAGTCACTGTCTCCAGAAGAATTCAAGAAACCACTGGATGTGGCACTTGGGCTATGGCTTAGCTGACAAGATGGTCACTGGTCAAGGGTTGGATTTGATGGCCTTAGAGGTTTTTTCCAACCTAACTGCTCCTGTGGCTGTAATTTGGCTGTAGACCTGTCTTCTCTGGAGCCACCAGGGGAACGCAGCTGTTTGCCTGCAGGGCCAGGAGGTTTGGTCACTCCCAGCATTTACTTCAGTGATTTTAGCACTGCTACTCTCTCCAGCAGCAAAGAGCAGAAAATAAAGGAAAAGTCCCAAACCCCTTACCTGCCCTGTCAGTGGGGTCAGTGAGTGGTGCTCTCTGGCAGCTGCTCCGCCCTTGGGATAGCTGCAATTTTGCAGGATTGACCTAAATTACCACTCTAACTATAGGTGTTCAAAATATCAGCCTCTCCAAGTGGGGGGGAATGGAGACAATGGCTGCAGTTTTAATTGCTTCTTCATAACTGGTTTCAGATTTTTGGACATGTACCTTCAGGCTTACAAGATGACCAGTGCTTGTTTGTTTTCTGGGGTCAAGAACATATTTTTTTCATCAGTGTTTACCATACCCAGGATTTTTCAGGTTTTTTTCACAATTAGTAAATATTTGAATGTGTTTGTGAGAACTGTAGGTCTGATTATTTGGCAAAATTTCAGGAACTTTTAAAAAGCTTTTTAGCAATTCTCAATCTGGTTACCTGGAAAAAGGCCAAACAACAATATTTTCATATATCAGCCTGCAGAGTAGTACAAAGTCCTGCTGTTTCTATGACAACAAATGGTTTTTTCAGCTCCCCCAGATTGGATCTTTGAAGTACAGTGAGTAGCCTGTGCAGCAGATCAGTGGGAAGATGGCAAGCCTTCTGGATCTGAAGGTGTGAAGGCACCTCTGAAGGCTCATATCCCTCAGAGCTGGGTTGTGCTGTGCTGCAGCAGCCAAAGCAGGGCAGCAGGGAGCTGCCTGAGTGCCCCTGGGCTGGGAGCTGGGGTGCACACAGCAGCCTGCAGAGCACAGGGCTCTGAGAGCTCAGCTGCTCTGCTGAGAAGGGACTTGGCATGTTGGTTTGTCTTGGCCAAATGCTTCCCACTGCAAGGAAGCTTTAGTACAGAAGGGAGATATTATTTAAAAAAGCTGTTAGATTGTCTCTGTCCTGCCAGCATTCAGTGGTGCCACATATCACATTAAAAGAAATTACTTCAGACTAGGAACAAATTTTCAAGTTTTTCTCAGCTCTTCCCATGCTTTTGCTTCCACATTTCTGGGAATGCTTTTTACAGCCCATTCCTCTGCTCTTCCTGAATCTTCACTGGGCAGGTTTTTGCAGTCTCTCTTCTTCTAGCAATCAATTATTTATTTAGTGGTCTAGTTCCAGGTTGTGTTGTCCTTCCAATGCCTTCTCCTACCCTTGATCCTCACTTTTTCTTTCTTCCTTAACTTTCAAAACACAGCTTGTACCTTCTCAGAAGCTTCTCTGGCTGTTTCTGCTCAGAATGCCAAAGCTGTGCTGGTTTGTGGGGAATTCCTGGCTGTCCTTTGCACCTGGCAGGGGCAGTGCTGATAGTGTGGGCTTGCTGCCCTCCAGCCATGTCCTCTGAGGCTGCTTGGTGGAGCTGCCAGAGTAGCAGACCCTTGTGGACTCTTTCTGCTGCAGATTCCTTGAATCTGTTTAGAGGAGAGACCACAGGCAGCTCTCAGCTTGCTCTCTGCAGTGGCAGTGAGAGCAGTAAACTCGGCTACATCCACCTGCACTTCTCACTCTGCATCCTGCACAAACACACTTCTCTCCCATCTGCTGTTACAGCTTCAGAGCAGCTTCCTTTACTGCCTGACTCGACCAAAATACTGATACTTGTCCACAGGAGACAATCTTTCTTCTGTATCACCTGTACTCTGTATTTTAAAATACAGAATTTAGAGAGAGCAAATTGTACCAGAGATGGTGCTGAACAGACCCTTACCCAGTTGTTGGTGCTGTGTGCTGTGAGCATACATCTGTAAATGTCATTGTTCTCTGTCAAGAAAAGGCCCCCTCTTTAATCTATTTTGCTTCTGCATTTGCTGTACTGTACTTGTTGAAGACTTTCCAAATTGTAAACTAAATCAAGACAACAGCTTTCCCCTACTGTCTTTTAAACCAGCACTCTCATTTATTAAAATGTGATTTCTTTACTCACATGTACCTGTGAGACAAAATGAACCAATAGAAAAATACTATTAAAAATCTTTTCATGAAGGAAAAGCTGCTAAAATTCCAGCAGGGAGTGAGTTTGTCTCTAGCATAAATGATATTTTCTTAAGTGCAGATGTACCAGCTGTACTCTGCATTATGTCCTGCATTTTTCACCTCATAATGTGGATATAATTATCAAATGGACTGGAATACATGCAGCAAAATATATTAGTATTCCAGAAGCTGTGATGGGCCAGGCTGAAATACCTCCTTGTTCCTCAGGGAGCCCCAGAGTCACACCACATCCTACTGAAATTCAGGTCAGGTATTTAAAATATGGTATGAAGCCAGAAAATGAATGAGAGAAAAAAAAAGGGGGGATTTCAATATTCTTAATCAAAGTAAATTAATCTTCCCTAGATGAAACAGTCTGTGCAGGGTTTTTTAGGAAGAAAAAGAGTGTTACAGGCTTCTGTGGTAGACTTTATGTTTGAAAAACCATTGTCCAACCAAAACCTATCTACCTGGAAATGAGATGAGAGACACGTAATGTAGTGTAAGAAGGAAAAATTTCAAAACCTCCAGGGAGATTTTGCTATTTTCCTGGAGAGAGGTGTTCCCATGGGCTGGAATGCAGAGGGCAGATGAGGACAGGCTGTGACACAGATCTCAAGTGCAGTGAGTGCAGCACCAGGCAGTGAGATTGCAGTTTGCTTTTTGTCTCTGCCTCTCAGACAATTTTCAGAGAAGGAGACAAAGAGCGTTTATACATGCTGAGGATGCCAGTGGTTGTTTACACTCTTGTAGACTGGTCAGATCCCTTGGCAGGGCTGGTATTGTTTCCAAAGACTTCAGTTATGCTCAAATTCCAGGAGCAAACCAGCAATGTTACAGACCTTATATATATTCTCTAATTGCTGCAGAATGGGATGGGGAGGAATTCCAGTTAGACACACCTACCCATTGTGCCACAAAATAATTGTGTGTTGAATATGAAGATGATTTATTAATGTTCTTGGTTTCAGACTCAAGAACCAAGTCCAGTTGCTCTTAAGTGTAAGAGAGGAAACAAATGTTCTTTAGTGGAATTTTAAATTATGTCAACCAGAAGATGTCCTTTGCTGCCATGGCAGGAAATGTCAAGGAGATATCCAAGAGCAGGAAGATTGATGGAAAAGGAATTGTCAGGGGAACTGTAGCAGGAGTTTAACAAACTGTGTGTGGTAGTAAACATAGTATATTTTTTATTTGCTTTCTGCTCTGAGACTCACAAAAAACAAAGCAATTTTCTTGGCTGCAAGCTAGAACTGTAAACTTCATGAATACCAAATATATAGATAACCCAAACACATTTGCAGTCATGGTTTTACAAGTAGATGGGCCAGTTCTGTGAGCCATTTGAGGAGATTTGCAGGTGATATGGCAGGGTTTGATCTAGCCAATATTTTATACCAAAAGAAGGAAAGATGCCCTTAGGAGGTGCAGACTTGAGAGGGAAAGGTCAGATTATTCAGTAAAGCCACCATTTAATGTACAGTTTGCTGAGCATGAGTGTTAATATGTGAGAAGTAGTGTTGATTAAATTTGGTGTTTTAGTTCCCTGTTAATACTGTACCACTTAATGTATTGCCATGGAAGATCATAAGCAAGAAAAACCACAGGAAGAACAGCATGATTCTTTAATTATGCAAGGAGTAACAGGGTCAGCTATTTTTCCTAATCAAAATTGCTAGCAGCTAGAGAAAATGTGAGTTGTTTTTTAATATGTAAGTAACCTAACTCTCCTTTAAAAAATATTCCCTGCTAATGCCTAGTGCATGGCACAAATACTCAGCAGGCCAGTGGGGACAGGGCAAATGCTGCTAATTCCTGTCAAAGTTTCACTGCCGGGGGGATGTCAACAGTAACAGCAGGACACAGAGCCCTGCTTCAGCACCCACCAATGCTTTTGACATATTCTCTATAACTTAATAAATTAATAATGACCCAATCAGATCTGCACATCATAGGATTTGAGCCAGTTTGTTGAAGTCACTGCCATGTTCTGGGAATACCTTTGGAGTTTGCAGCTCAGCTCATGAACAGAAAGGAGGAAGGGCATGGAGAAGTCTGCATCCCACTCCTTCAGCCTGTCAGTGGTGGAGTGGTCCCTCAGAGCCTGCTGTGATGTGACACAGAGTAAAGCAAGCCTTGGCTGCACTGTAAGCCTGAGATGAGCTCCCTGTATTCCTGCTCGCATGAGCCTTTTGGAACAGAATTGCAGCAACAGCAAGAATGAGTGAGCACCTTCTGTCCAATGTAAAGGCCTGTAGTGTGTGCTGTGATGAAGATAAAAAGAGCACTGATTCTTTAGACTTAGGAAGTATTTACCACAAAGTGAAAGTTTCAGTAGTTGTGCAAACCTCTGCTTCCTCTTTTCCTTGATGGATGGTCTCTTTCTGACTGCATCACACTGCCAATCTGGGTCATTCCTAGGACCCAGGGTAATTTTGGGTTACAATTAGCTACACAAAGAACAAAAGACTTGTATAAAATTTTAGATGCTCTTTTACTCTGTGGAGTTTTGTAGCTAAGTCTTTCTTCTCATCTCTAAGTTTTGATGAAAATGGACACATGTCACAGTTTATTCCTCAGGTGCTTTTCCAAGTATTGATTAAGAGTGATGTAAATTTCAGGGGTTCTGAATGCAAGCTAGACTTTAACTACAATTGAATTTTAAGTTTTCTTTCCATGAGATTGCATATCAAAATCTTATCTGTTGTGCTTACACACGAACATAGCAACCAAGAGAAAAAAATGAGAAGAAAGTGATGAAAACAAAGGTACCAATGCTGCTCTTCTCTTCCATGTTGCCAACTCCTGCCTTTTAGGGCTCTGGCAGCAGCAGAGCCAAATAGCAAAGGTAATGCCAGTTTGAAAGGAAGAATTACACACACCTAGTTAATTCTAGAGGGCTGAAGTAATAACAATCCATGGCAACAGATCCTCCAGCCTCTTGAAAATTTTTTGAGCCTAAGATAATATCTCAGGGAAATTCTTCACACTTGGGGTTTGTATGGTAACTTCAAACCTGGTAAATCATGTGCTGGATTTAATAGATCATAACTCTTGTAGGGCCATGCCTATTAGCACATCTCTTGTAGCTTTGCTTCCCCAGCTCTGCTAGGTTAGTCTGAAGGCACCAGCCTAATGGGCAAAGACTGCCATTTTTATCCAGGTCAATAAGATTTTTTTTAAACTTACATCATTTAACAGTTGTTTTTTAGCATTTTCCCATTTTCTTGCATCTATTCTTCAACTTGACACACTAGAAGGTCAGACACAGAGCTCTGACAATCTTTGCTCCTCTGTTCCAATACACAAGTTAAATGTTCTAACAGAGCCTTGCCTTGGGGAATAGAAGGAGAATATGGTCATAACTCCTTTTTGAAAGTTGTTTCAGCTCCTAATTTAGGGCTGGGAAACACTCACAGCAACTCAAACCCCACTGTCTCACAAGGACCACTACTTCATTTTTCAGCATCTCAGAGGCTTTATCTTGATTTTACTCAAGATAAGATTCACAGCTGAATATTGTGCGACTGCTGCTGCAGGGTGATTTTAATCCCTTCAAAAGATGTGGCTGTTTAAGGTATATCACAGGTCTGCATTGTTCACGAACCCATTTATAACAGAGCCTCAACATCACTTCACACACAGGTGTTAAAGGGGAGAAGTACTTTGCAGGGAATGCTCCAAAAGACAGAGGTATGGGCTTTGTGGCCCCTTACCCATGGAAACAAGCACAAACTCCCCAACTGAGAACTCAAGCATATAGTTGTTTTGAACATAAACTGACAAGAAAAATATAGTCTCAGCATAGTTTTTGAGAAATGCCTGCTATTGTTTTAACACCATGTCTCATGACATTGACAAAAGACTCATATAGTAATTATCCAATTTAAATTTTTAAGTTATTGGGGAACAATGGCTTTGTTCATGCACTAGCAGTTATCTTCTGTTTACCACTACTCAGAATATCCCTGAGTCATTTGTTATATCTGTCCACCAGCTGTGTTAAAACTAGGACAACATTGCACTGAAATTTGCATGCAGACAATTTGGTTGTATTGTGCTAACTCAAGATATGAGTATGGACAGGCTAAAATACCACTGGCAAAAAAGAAGTGTGAAATTGAAACAGGAATAAATGCCAGTTTCAATCAGAAGTGTGCTGCTAATAAATACAGTCTATTAAAAAGTGCTATGTGTAACTTCCAAATAAATTCTACAAAAGCTATAAATCTGCAGAAAACAAACTGATTTACACATCCAACTAAAATTATAGTTCTTCCATTTGTGGCACATCACTTTCAAAGACAACAGTGTTTGAAGAGAAATAAATATCTGCCTTTGGTGTTAAGCCAAATGCACTAAAGAAGGAACTGTTGGAAATATGTTAGAGTTTTTAGATTTGCTACTGGTTTTCTAACTGGGAATTAATAATATCTTTTAATTTATTATGTCACTATTTGACTTCATTAGAAAACGCATGAGTTAGATGAAAATTGATCTTGAATTACAAGCATTTGTTTAGAAAATGTTCTAAAACTGATGAGCTGTGAAACTTTCTGCACACTGTGTCATTTCCAAACCACTGCAAAACAAACTGTTATGCTGAATAGATTGTTCCAGATTTCACAGATTAAAAAGGCTGAGTGATGCTAATTCTGTTGTAGGTTGGACTGCCCCCTCTAAGTTTGTGCATTGTGGAAATTAAAGTGTTGAAAATGGGAAGAAAATTAATTTAGAAAGATATTTGAAAGGTCAGACCATGTTATGATGAAATTAAACCAAATTATGTGAGAGATTAAGGAATAGGCTTTTTGTACTGAAAGAGTTTTGGAATAGGTTTTGGAATTATTCCTCTTTTTCCTATTTTCTTTGCTGTGGTAGCTCACCATCTGCAGTTTTTCCAAAGGGCTCCAACAGCAGGGTACAGAAAATATGCAACTCTCTCAATAAGAAGGTTACCTTTCTCCTCTGGGCCCAGTGAGTTAGCTCAGATCTCTTACAAATGCATGCTTTGCTAGAAACTCTGCTGGAATCACTATGGATTGAATAGTGACTGTGTTACATTTGTCTTTTTGTTTTGGAATTTTAAAATTTTTTAAAATTTAAACCAGTTGAAAATGAACCCTGCTGACAGCCAAACACAAAAACTAAAAGATAAAACAGTTATGGAGAAATTGGTCACATGGAAGGTCATATAAACAACCTCACCATCGGAACATATGTGTTTATTAGACACATCTGCCAGAAGGAACTTTCTCTGAATTTTATTGGTTCTCTGGTTGCTGTAAAACAAGTGCCTTTATAGAGACCTCATTGATTCTGGAAGAGATTGATTCTCCTTGGGTTGATATGACTAGTGAGTTTTCTTCTTTTTTCCATTTGTACATGAGCACACTCTAAGCTGCATTCTAGAAGTCTTGTAGATAGGAAAATCACCTGTTGGATTTGTAATACACGTAGAGTAGTGGTGTAGAATGAGCTTAATGGAAACTTGTCCTGTTAGAAAGAGCCAGGTCCTTACATTTTCACTTTTTACTGAGAACTGTGCTATCCTTTGAGCAAAATTCTTTCCACACAAGCACCAGGAGGGGTGGCAGTGGTAGGTGAGGGAGTGGGTGGGAATCCTAAATACTAATAGAGCTACTTCATTGTCATGGGAAAAGGATTTAGACAGAGAGATATAGCAACCTAATTTGCTCATTGTTCACTAAAGATTAATTTTCTGCTTTCCCTGTAATGATACTATGATGGATAGAGCCCTGAAAACACCTTGACATTTGTTCGTCACCAGCTGTAGTTCTTGGGGTGAGTGACACGTTTCTGCCAACAGTGAGCTCCAATAGGGCAGCATCCCACTGATCTCAAGGAAGCTTCTGTTGAGTGCCCTGGGTCACTGACAAGAGCCCTGACCAGCCTTATGGGGCCTCCCACCCCAGGAGCAGGATTGAAGCTCAGCCCTGAGCTGCCAGTGTCTGTTTGAGCAGTGCTTCCAGCTGCTCCACCTTAGGCACAAATGTCCTTGCCCATGGACTCTGGCCCACACACGGGGTTCCTGCCTTGGTGGTGGAGCTGTCCTGTCCCTGTGGCTCTGTCTGGAAATCTCCAGGCTGTGTCTGACCCATTGACCAGCGAGCCTGGCCTCAGGCTTGCCCCATCACCTTGAGCTCAGCTGATGGATGGAGATCCTGGTGAAAGTGGCTGCCAGCTCCAGGGCTGCCCTGCTCTGGGTCAGGGGCTGTGGGATGGGCCCTGCTGCCCCCCCACCTCTCTTCTGCACCTTGTCTGGGCTCACACCTCTATCTTCAGACCTCAGATCTTCTTCTGCTTTGTTATATATAACTCCACATTTATTGGAAATCAAGATCTCAGAAAAAATTGTTCTTAAGCTCTTTTAAATTTAGGAACACAAGCATTTAGCATATATAAATTGCAGAAGACAGTTGCAGAATATTGATGACAAAGATAAAAGAATTTTTTTTACATTTTGAAACTGTAAAATGTTAGCAGTAAGGAGTTCTACATATCCAATAGCTTTAATGCCTATGCTCCTTCGGTAGCTCTGTTGGATTTAGGGTATTTTATTTCTCATATTGGTGCACTAAGTTTCTTCTAGTTTCTCCTAACCCTAGTATCAGTTTCTAATTCGATTTTTCAGAATACTTATGAGCCTGTATAGCTAAAAATAATAATGTATCCAAGTATAAATCAGATCACTAGAGGCTGAAATATGCCTTTATCCATCTAATCTCCTTGCTTCAATATCTGGAGAAGCATAAGGCAAAAATATCACTGCATGACTTTGTAAGTATAGTGCAAGCTACATTGAAGGTAATTTCACCTAAGCAAAGCATTCACAACAGAAATACAATTTGGCTATAAAAAAAGAGGGTATTTGGGTCAGGGATGTAATTTGGCTTGTTATAAAGATATTGAAAGTTGCATTACTTTAGTCAGGGAAGACATGACATGTTATTTATAACTAAAGAATGAAAGCAAGTTGTGTGTGCATAAATATATATTTCTTTTTAACAAGTGTACTTACTTTTATATGACTTTCTGCCAGAATTCAGGGTTATACTGAACAGGGCTGGAAATATAAACTAACTGGAGCTGAAAGAGTGCTTGTGAGAAGATAGACTCCACAAAATGCCAAGGGTCCTTGAGGACAATGGAGCAATGATAAAACTTGTGATTTGTTTTTGTAGCCTCTGCTGGTCTGGTGAGGTTTATTCATCCTAGATTTGCAGCTAAAATAAAAAGGAACCTTTAAAATATTGGCACAAGGAAGAGGAAGGATTGAGCAATTTGCCAGGGGTTGCCCCATGAGCCTTTCTGAAGGCTGATGGGAATGCAAAGATAAATGAGAATGACATCAAGTGAAGCAAACTGCCTTTGCCCATGGCTGAGATGGACATAACTGGGTTGAATAAAAGCTACTGGTACTTTCAAGGAAAGGTTAAAGTTTAGGAAAGGGTCAGTGTGCAGAATATCAATAAATACCACAGAAACAAGGCTAGGTATAATTTGGGTTCAAGGCATAGTTGAACTAACGTAGTAAAACATCTTTGTGTCAGGATGATTTCCCTGTGTAGGGTTTTCAATGATCACTCCATTATAATTTACTTGTACAACGAGTGCTTTCCTTCAGGGCACCTCCACCTGCTCCAGTGTGGGCTACTCTCTGAGCTCTGTGCCCTTCAGATGCCTGGAGGACCTTCTGGTCTTTCCCTCCTTCTCTGACCTTGGTGGTTGCAGGGCTTTTTCTTACACCTATTTTCTTGCTGCCTGGCAAGGTTTTACACTTTCTCTGGAGCTCTGCAGTGCCCAGCTGTGGGGCTGCTGTGGAGCCAGATGGAATCAGCCCCAGGCTCCACTCACAGTGCCATCCCCACAGTGATCCAGGGTGTGTGACAGGACTCCCTGGAGCACAGGGACCTGCCCAGCCCACAGCTGGGGTCAGGGTCCTGTGGGAGCCCTGCTGCAGCTTCTGGCTGGGAATGTTGGCAGCTCCTTGGGGCTTAGTGAGCTAGGCTATGTTGCCCTGTGAAAGTCAGTGAAGTTCCAACTTTTGAGCAATAAAAATAAAGTCCTAAATGATCAGAAGCTGGGTCCTTCATGAAGAAAGGCTCATGATGCTGGGGTCCAGCATGGTCTTGGTTTTTTTAATTTGTTTTCCCCAATTGCCATGGGTGAGAGTGTCAGTCATGGCCCTTGTTATTCTGGGAGACTCTGATCATCTGATCATCATTAGTCTCAATTGCTTGCAGCTGACTTCAATCACAGAAACAAATTGGGTGGGTATATAACAGCTGCAGGATGGTTTGGGCTTGAGAGGTGTTAATTGCTGGAGAGGTGGGGAGTTTGTAAGATGTTGAGAGAGCTTTGAGGACACTTGCTGTGAGTATGGAGCTGGTTTTAGTGACTTCTGGAGTTGTGGCTATGGTATCTGATTTTTAGTGCTTTATGAAGTTGTCTGATGTAACAGTAATGTTTCATGAAAGCATTTATGGAGTATTATTTCTTGAGTATTTTTATGAAACCACAATTGGTTTCATTACAAATTAAGATTGTATTTTTGTGTTTGGTATGTGAGATACTTTGTATGATGTCTTCTTTATGAAAAGCTTGTATGTGTGCTTATTAGAATTTTGCCTTCAACTTTTTATGCTCCATTTATATTGTAATAAAAATTACTAAAGTTGAAAAGATAATGGGACTGCAGTATGGTGAGTTCTTAATGGACATTTTTCTTGAAACTAATGAAATTTTAAGTAAAACAAACTTATTTGTTTAGTAAAGCGAATTTTAATGTTTATTTGAGTATTTTTCTTAAGTGCTTCTACAGAATATTGGAACTAGTTTATGAAGTGTCAAGAATAATGCTTTGAAATTTCTAAATATTATTTAGTATGCTTACATGGATTTTTTTTTTTTGTGTTTGATAACTTCAGCTGGTTTTGGTAGGGCTGGCTGTTGAATCTGTTGAATACTTGAATCTATGCAAGTACACTAAAGTTTTTAGCATTTGTTCTTTAGTTTTATTGAATGGAATTACTACAATTTTTGTGGTTGTTTTGGGGCACACACCCAAACGTTTGAGTCAAGTTCAAGTTAAAATGCTGGAAGTTGGAAATAAGTGGTGGGGGAGTTCACAATTAGGTAGTCAGTACAGGAATATGCCAGTGCTTGGAAAAAATAAGGTGCAGAAAAAGGTTTCTGCTCTGCAAGCTGCTTTCAGCTTGGCCTGCTGCAGGGATGTGGGACAGCTGTGGCAGGGCACCAGAGCATGGCTGGAGGCACTGGAGGGCTCTGGGCAGTGCCAGGGGCTGGTGGGGGCGGGAACTGGCTGGGGCCAGCTGCTCCCAGCACTGAGGGGCTGCAGCAAGCTGCTCCTGGAGAAGCATAGTCCCTGCCTGCAGCATGGTCTCAAGCCAAGTGCTCTTTTTGCTCTGAGCTCCTCCTTGCTGTTATTTTCCACCGAGCCCTGGCTCAGAGGCAGGCACTCTGCAGTGAGCTGTTGAGCACTCAGGCTGCTGGCTCTGTGACTCTGCTGGGTCCTGCTGTGTCCCTTCACTGCATTCCTGGCAGCTCAGAGCTCCCTTGCTGAGCTGTCTGGACCTCAGACATCGGGGCCATCTTCAGTCTCGTTATTCCTTTTCTCTCAGCTTCCCCTGCAGATCCTTGCACAGTTTTTGAAGCACTGAAAAGCAAAACACTGCATCATTCAATACAGTGTCCACAAGAGAACTGAAAGTAGCAGATGGTTGTTATTCTTTCCAACTTCCAGCACAGATTAAGAAAAAAATCTTTTGAGTTACCACCCCTTTGGACTTTTTCCAGTATTGAAACTAAAGATTCTGCTTTTTAATACCTCTTCTCTTACAGCCTGTATTTGAAAGAAAATTTACCCCCTGTGTCTTTATATGGTGTGCATTTAATATGCCTGTGTGTGCCTGTTCAGGAGAGCTTGGCTCTGGGAAGGGCGTCGGGGCTGGGGGGAGCTTGCTGAGTGTGAGAGGAAGGTGTAGGAAGGGCTCAGTTTGCATTAATGAGTTTGGCAACAGTGTAGGAATCTATTTTGAAGAACTCATTATTTTTTTTCTCTGTATACTAAGGAAATCAGAGGGTTGGCTGTTTAGAAGTAAAAAAGAGCACAAAAAGATACAGAACAAAATACTTTACCAGACTAGTTCCCCTGAGGTACAGAAAAAGCACAGTGGTCTAGTCTAGAGCAAGTGACAGGGCAGCTTTGCTTTGCAATGCCATCACCATTATATAACACTACTTCTTAAAATTCCATTTTATGTCTTGAGGAACTATGGTAGAATACAGTTCTACAAAAAATGGTTTGAACAGAAGAGACTAAGTGTCAGCCTCTTGTTCCTACCACACAAATACCTCTTTTTTTTTTCTCATGAATTCTCATGTGAATGCAAATCACTGTTATATCATGCTCTCCCAAAATAGTCTCTTCTGTCTATTAATGCATTGTACAACATGAAATACCCTGTTAGAATGCTGTGCAACACTCTTATTTAGGTGCTGTGATATGCCTTTCATATTGTTGAAAGGTGCAGTGCTGTGAAATGCTCCTCCCCAGCCCCAGTGTGCAGTGGAACCCATCCCAGGATGCGCAAAATTCCTAGGTTTTAGGCTGCCTCTGGCTCTTGTGTTCATCTGAGAACCAGAGTAGCAGTTGGAAGTTTTCCTCCCCACCCCATCAGTTTGAGTTCCTATCCTCGTTGACCTGTGTTTTGTGGCTCTCGCCTGAGAGAGGGCTCTCTCTGTGCCCTCTATTATTGACCAGCAGCTTCATTGTTGCCAGAAGTCTACCTATGTTGCTTTGATTTGTTCTTGGCTGTCTTAGAGGTACCATTCTGCTCTTTGATCTGGAGGACCTTTTTGTGACCCTTTCAGCCACCCACTTAGCAGCAGCTTGCTACGGGCTCCTGTTGTGTTATTTTTCTGAAAGGATGCTTTTTTTCAACCCCACAGGATAAAGAAGACTATTTCAGGCTGACTCCAGCTGAACCTGGGAGTGCTGGGACTGTGGCTACAAGCAATTGCAAATGGATTTTCCCTGCCTGGGTCGCTGTGGCTGTGGAGCAGCAGCCAGCCTAGAGGTACCTGCACTCAGAGTCACTTGCAGTGGGATGTGGAGTACTACATGGTGGGAGCAGATGTGGGTCTAAACCACCACAGCTGATAGGTCATGGTAATTTTATAAGCAGGGAATTTAGTGCACTCCAAGAGGAGCTTGAGAGGCCATGTTGTGGCAGGTAATCTGCCTCAAGAGCTGTGTTCACACACAACTCAGTGGAATTACATTGAGATTTATGCCAGCCCTTTCCCCCCTTTGACCCCTTTCCCCTGAGTTCTTTGAATCATACTTAAGTCAGCTGTGACATTAGAAAGTGCCCCTTTGTTTTTCTGTATTTCTGCAATTGGGCACAGTGTACAGAGTGTGCTGCATGATTTAAAGAGATGTATTCTGGCTTTTGATGCTGCTTCAATGTAACCTGATGCTATTGGAGTAGTCCTGGGGGATTGTTTTGGTGCTTGCATAATTTGCAGAGGAGGAAAAGCATGCAGATTTCTCCTGCCTTTCTCACAGAGGATATTGTGCTTCTTTGGGTTGTTCACATAAGGTAAAGTAAGCATTTTGTATGGAAATATTATTTGTGAAGTGATTAAAAAAAAAAATCTGTGGAACTTCTATATAGAGACTGATTTCTGTGAAGAAACAAAGTCCCCCATATAGGGAGTTCTTGTTGTCTAAAGCCAAGACACAAAACCAGCAGTGCCTTCAGTAAGTTCAGGGAAAACCAATAAGAGCAATTTAAGGATTTGCTCACAGCTGAGTGAGGGGGTGGCTGCTCTCACTGGTGCGTTGGCTCTTTCCAAGGCCATACTAATTTTCTAAACCTGAGGATTTTTGTTGCTTTGGCTATGTGACTATTGACTTAGTTTTTCATTCTCAACAGCAGGAGTTTTTTGTCATTGAAATAATTTTGTGGGGGAAGAGGAAAGCTCCAAGCAACTTTATTTCTAATATCCATTACATGCTCTTCAAAATGTTCCTGGCATTTCATGTAACCTGCAAACACCTTTGTTGGGTAGATTGTTTCTGTGATCTCACCTCAAGGACAAACTTTTCTTGTGCTATGAAGTCATAAGTTTTAATTAAAGGGATACAAATATCTGAATAATATAGCATTCTACTCTGTGTAATCCTAAATCACTGGACAATTTCAAAACTATTATTATAAAGTTTTAGGGTGTTTTCCCAAATACTAAACAGGTCAAAAAGAAATGGAAAGCTGAAGAGAATGGCTGTGTTCTTAGTTACTGGTGTCCAGAGGTGTCTCAGTGTTTGGTTCACTAATGGCCTTTCTCTATATGTGGAAGAGTATGTCATTTATTCAGCACATATTTATTATGGCTGCCTATTGAGAACAGGACTGAAATACCATATCTCATGTTGTTGTGAATGAGAGGAAGAAAGCCTTCCAACACAAGGTTTGTTATTTATTAGAGAACAGAGCTGTACAAGTTATTTTATGAATTCTGATTAGGAAGGCATTTTTAGTTAATGTACTGCTTTCCAGCCAGTCCCAGATTCTGAAACCCTCTTGTAACACAGTGGTCACCAATGAATAAGTTTTTTAACAGGTAATTAGAGATAGTTGTGTGAAATAACTCAGAGTGCCTGGCTAAGTTTGTTTTCATTATGAATGGTCAGATAACTAGGGTAGGATTGGACTTCTAAATGCAGTTGTTAGTTTTCAGTGCCTTGGTACTTGAAGGTTTGGCTTCATGCAGTGTTGTCCTATCCTCTTCCACCCCAAACCCCTGTGTCACCTAGGTTGCTCTGATAGGTGAGTATCGTCATTTTGATGAACTATATTAAAGATATATTGTTTAGGAACCCCTCTCAAAATTCATGTTGCAGTGCCATCATTAGAAGCTATGGCTGGATATATGTGGCATCATTTCCTTCATGGAATGTGAGGAAGAAATGGTATTCCTAAAAACATCTTCATTTCATGTCATATCTCAGACTTTGTTCACTGTGTGCCAGAAATATTTGGGCACACCTGAAAGCTCTTTAAGAATTCAAGGGGTGTTCTGATTTTCACAGGCCTCATGATACAGCCTGTGTCTGTCACACTTTACTGTAGCAAATGGAAATTAAGAATACACTTATATTTTAAGAGATCTGGCTATTAGCTTTCTGCTAGTTTTCATTGAAAGCTGCACTGTTTTGTGACTTTTGAGAAGGGCTGTTTTGAGGTTGGGAAGGTGGTATTTAAACATGGTTATTCCTGTAGCAGTTTGATACCTGAGCAAATAAATAATGTGGAGCCTATGAACAGTAAATTTAAAAAACTTGACTGTCTCTGATTTCTTTTTTAAATATCTCAGATGCACTTAGGATGCATTTACATGAGAAAATCTGCTACCTCTGTAAATCCGGTTTTTTAATGTGTCACCATTTCTATAAGGAAAAGTACTTTGCTCTTAAAATTGAATTGGTGGGGGTTTTTTTCCCCCCCAGTAAATGATATCACTCATTACCTGTCTGGTGTTAGCTAATCAGCAGGCTTTGTCAATCACTGCTCCCTTCCTTCAGCTGTGGAAGTGTGTGTACATTGTCCATACAGCTGTTTCCAGCTGCCCTGGGGAAGGTGCAAGGCCACTGGCAGTGACTGTGTCCTTAGCTCAGGATGTGTAATTGTCATTGCTCCAGGGTCATCTGATAAACCAGAACTCTGAGAGGACAAGAGCAGGTCCAAAGGATTGAAGGTCAAGGTTTTCAAAGGCTTAGATGGGGTCTCTGCAGTGGTGACCTTGCTTGCAGGGGAGGCTGCAGAAAAGCTGACTGGCTTTAATGTTGGACCTGTCCAGGCCCCAGTGGGCAGCTGCTTCCTACAGCAGCTGGATGTGGGAAGCAGCTTGAGGATCCCTGACTCCTAAAGCATGTTGGCTTGTAAAAGCAAATCATTGCATGTTCTGGGTACCACAGGCAGGAACACCATTAAAGAAGTGCTCTGAAATGGTTTGAATACAGCAATCACTTGTTCAAGTACTTTATATTTAGGTCTTAATGAGAAAATGACTGCATGTTAAATCACATAAATCCACTAAGTGCGAAAATGATAATTGTAGGATTATCTTTGGAATGGATGTCTATTTTGTCAATTGCAGAGATGGTACCTGAAGTTAAATGTGCTTTGGCAGGTGGTCATTCTTTAACTGTGGTATTTAAACTAGTTGAGTTGCTGTGTCTTGATTATGGCAGCTGGCAGATATTACATTCTCATTAACAGCTGTAAGTTATGGATATACCCATGAAAATACCCATGTATTTCTCACTCAATAAGAATTTAACATATTTCTACTTGCCTCATGGGGTTGCTAAAGCCTTTTTGTGAAGAAGGACTGAGTTAAGCTTCTACAGCACTTTATATGGGAATGGATCTGTGTTCTGGAAGAAATTAATGGTGTTATCTCTGGAACCAAAGCATTTATTTTCTTGATTTAGATTCTCTTTTTATGTGAAGTCTGGCCTCTACTTTTCCATGTCAGTATGTGTCTTTAAACTGTTAATTACACTGACTTTTTGCTGGACAGATGGCTAAATAGATTGCAGCAGTTGTGAACGCTCCTGTACTGCCATGCAGTGTTCTCATTATGTTCATAAAGCCATCAGGTTATAGGGTGCTTTTTTTCAACCTAATCCACATTGAGTCATTTCAGATGAACAATGTCACCATTGATGTGAAACAATTCCTGATCTTGCTGGAAATGCCTGCCTGTGGCATTTATTCTTTGTAGCATCCCTACAGGTGCTTTTGCCAATAAGTGATTGCTTCCATGTGACGGGAGAATGGCTGTCCTTGTAGTTAAGGGTAGTGACTACCAGCCCTTCTCTATAAACTCAAGATCATGAATCAGTGGCTCATGTTTCTATTTTATTTCCTTCTAATGTAATATTGCTACTGAAAGCTTCAGCATTTCAAAGGATTGTCCACCTTACACCTGCTGTACAAGTTTATTCTATGTACTAGCCTACTGATTACTTTCCTGCCTCACAATTTTATTTCATTGAGGGTGTGAGTTTAAAGTATTTTTGAGTTTTAGAATGCTTCACCAAGGGTTTGCTACAAATCCTGCTAAGAGGCATGTCTGATAGCCTACATCTTATGAAAGAGTTCAGAAATCTAGGCCTCCAACTAATGGCTGTGATGTACAGAATACAGTGAAACAGCTCAAACCTTTCCTTTTTGCCATGAAGTTATTTGTTTTGTAATGGATTTCTTAAAATCAATTGGGAGACAAAGTTTCATTCATGTAAAAGATACTCTAAATTTCATTTTGGAGTTTGAATAAAATGAAAACCTCAGGATATTTGAAAGGAGAAGTTTTATGGAATTGTTTGTTTGGAATAATAAAGATGTATGACGAGGTTATAGGTACCAGATGCTAAGTTCAATTTGCTTTCTGTTGTAGCAGACCAGGGCTTTGATTTCAGATGTGCTCAACCTTGAGCATCATTGCTATCCAAAGGAGAGAAGCTTTCTGGAATTGTGGCAGAATGCCAACAGGGCTCAGACATGCAGAAGGTGCAGAATTCTGTAGGCCGTGCTCCTGTGACTGCTGAAAGCTCTGCTGAGGTGTCTTGGGGCTAGAAGGGGAAGAGGCAGCTGGGGAGCACAGCAGGGCTGTGTCAGGCATTCAGCAGCACTGGGGGGAGGCAGCCCCACCTGGGCCAGGGCTGCTCCAGGACTGGGCTGGCAGTGGCCACCAACTCCTTGTGCCACCAGAACCCCTGCAGAGTGATGGCTTTGGCCAAGTTCACAAAATAATGGGTCAGAGGGCTTGGAGGCTCCATACCTTATATAGGATCTCTATATTTAAAGATACTTGAATTTTACTACAGTTTATATTAAAGTTAGCTGGATGCAATTGTTGGATCAGGTTATATCAGCCTTGCCCAACACTGGCTGAAAATGATGGGACTTAAACAGTGATAGAATAAGTGTCAGGGTTTGTAAGCTCAGTTTGGAATGATATGAAAAAGATTAAAATGTGTTTAACAATATACTGGTACTTCCCCCCCCCCCCCCCCCCCTCCCCCCCGAAAATGTTACCCTTATTGGCTATCAAATTAAACTGTAGTTGAAGAGAAGCCATTAGGTTTGTGTTCCCATCTTCAAATCTAGTTTATTTTAATAAAGAGGAAATCAATGGAACATATGCTAATGATATTTTTAGGAATTATTTGCAATGAGCATATGTAGTTGTTTGGGAATTGAAAGGAAAAAACTCCCAAAAAGTCACAATAGCTCTTATTGTTTTCTTAGAGGAAAAAAGGAAAGGGGGGAAAAAATGAAGCTCCTGTGGAGATAATTGAAGCTGAAACATTTCTTGTGCTCTTGAGATGAGCTGCAGAAAGCAAATTATGTGAAAAAAACAAAGGGGGAAATGTCATGTGTCAGCTCTCCTCATTTTCTTTTTGGCTGCATGCCCAGTCTCTAAAGTATTAAGCTTTGCCATGGCAACAATATCTGTGAGGTGTTTTCCATCCAGACTGTACTTCTGGCTGCAGGTTTAGGGAGTAGAGATTTGAAAACTGTTTGTCTGTAATCTTATACTTCACTAAACACAAGACTTTGGAAGAAATGTGTATTTTGTGTGACCAGAAAGGTTAAAAAAGAAAAAAAAGGCTTTCAAAAAAGCAAATGGAACGAACTCTGCATTACAATTGCTTTACACTTTTTCCTATGGAAAATACTACAGACATGCCATGCTTGGAAGGGCATGGGAACACGACCAAGCTGTGGGTTCACTGGTAGTCCCTACTGAAGAGAAGCACAGCAAAGCATTGTTTAGAGCAACAGACTAAGGGTAAAAAGGGTGACAGAAATTCAGGTAGAGAATGGCTGGTACTAAAGAATTTAAAGCTATTTAGGCACATGAGTTTTCTATGGATAGGACATTGCATGATCTTAACCTGGATTCTTGCTTTGGATCACTCCATAAAACCTGGGAAGACAAACTTTGGAGAGGCAAGGATACAGAACCTGCCTGCCAATGAATTCATGCTGAAGCTGTAATAATATAGATATATTCCTTTTTGCTGTTGTGTCAATTCACTGAGAAACAGCTTTAGAAAGGAATTATTTCAGTATCAATTATTCTGAAATTTTGTAGAAACAAATACGAGATTCCTTAGTTTTCAATCTGTACAACAGTGTTTTGATGACAAATCCAAAACACAGCACTACACCAGCTACTCTGTGGAAAATCAAGTGTACCCCTGACAAAACCAGTGCAGTCCTCTGCTCTCATTTCCCCCCCTCTCAGCAGTTGTGTAATGGCAATTATTCAAGGAAATATCTAGTGAGCTGAGTTAGGCAATGAAAGGATGAGAAAAAAGAAGTGTTCTCTTACCAAGAGAACCATCTCCTCATGTGGGTTGCAATACATTCTCACAAACAGTTTTATCTCTCTAAGTAAGGCAGAACTGGCTCATCAAGGTGCTGCTCATCAAGGCCAAGCCCAGCAAGAGTTTCTCAGATCACAGAGCAGCATGGAAGGGGGAAGGGATGCATCACCTCAAAAAGATAGAATTTTTTTGAGGAAGAAAATGTATTCAGTGTTTGCAGTGGAGTATGATTGCATATTTTGTTCAAGAAATGCATGTTGGGTTGAAATAGCAATTATTTGTTAATTCTGATGCACATTTCCTTGGCAAAAAGGAAGTTATTTTCTATCTGAACTCAGAATACTGTACTTCAGTGTAACTGAGTGTTTCTACTTCTGCTTTAGCAGCTTTTTAATATAGACTATAGAAGCAAATATTCCTGTTAGTGCTGCTATTTATCTGAAGGACAGGTCTGTTTTAAGAGCTCTGGATATGGACATGAAAAATCTATGGAAAACGTGTCTCATTCTGAGCTGTCATGTGCCTAAAATGTACCCAAAAGTAATAATGCATTATGCCTCTTTGAGAACCTGTATTCTCAAGGGCAAAACAAACAATAAAGACTTGTTAATCACTTTGTGATTCACTGGAAAACGATGCTGTTTAGAAGGTAGGTATGCTGGTATGACTCATTAAATTAACAATTTATTCAAGCACAAAGCTATGTCATATGCTTTCTTTCTAAGAATCCATGAAAAAATGACATTATTTTGAGTAAAAATCATTATCTTTTGACATTATAAAAACTTCCTTAAAATATTCTTTATCTTGATTGGCATAGGTACTATTCTCATTTCTTGACTGAAATCTGCCAGCTGGGGGAGATTTTGACTTATTCATAGCCAAGCATTGGAATGGCTGACTTTTTGGAGGCAGATGTACTCTCCTATGCCCTGCTCTGTCTTGTTTCTGATATCCCCTTCTGAATCCTGTCAGACCATGTCACATTTCCTAGCCAAGACTCCTCTCCTTTGGAAAAGAACCTAAGCATTTGAGCCAAAAGTTGATGGGAAATGACAGATGTACCTCAAACTTTACTGGTTTCTGACATAGAGACAGCTTATCACTTGAGACCATGTAAATGCATTTTATTACCCTTGTAGAATCTCAAACATCTGTGTCACCCTATAAGCTGTTAGTGCTGAAGCAGCTTGTAGATGTGTTGGTGGGGATTAGTGCTTCAATATGATTAAGAAATACAACTTCAAAGATGGTGTATATAGTCTGTAGTTCAGACTGACCTTTCCAGGCAGCAGCTTCAAATCTAAGCTCAAGATCCTTCAGAATTGTAGCAGCATTAAAAAACTCACCCCTCCAAACCCACCATTTTTCTTACCTGTGTGTGCTTGTGTGCACTTAAAAAGTATAGTTCTACACAAAGTAATAAGAACAATGCTGCATGCTGAAAACTGTCTTCTTTCTTACATTTAGAGTTTTATTTTACTGATTCCTTTGCAAGTCTGAGCTAGTTCTCCCCTAAAGAATCAAAGGCATCTCTTCACAGCAATAAAGCGGAATGTAATTGGTGTGGCCACAGCAGAACAAGACAATATCAGAGCCAGGAAGCCTGAATTGATGGCAGAGCTCAGCCTGGGTGCAGTAGTGTGATATAAGGCTTTATGATGCTTCACTGCACCATATCTATGTCCTACTAGTGCTTCTGCTAGTTTACATATCTTCACATTGCCCTTCATTTTGTGATAGAGGCGTGCCTGGAAAAATATGATAGTCTGAGGTATTTTTTTGATTGCATATATTTCAGTCCATGATACAGATAGTTCTAGCAATGAGCACTGTAAAATTTTGTGTTTTGGTGTTGCTTCTCTTGGAGGGGAAAAAAACTTTTTTGTCATTTTAATATATGAGCTTTTACTGATATTATAGCATTAGATGGGAGGGGAAAAGACTTTTTTAAAATAGTTACTCTGGAACTGAATGAAGGACGTGGAGAAGGCCAAATGTGAGTGGAAGCAATATTTTCTTTGAACGTGAGATCATTCTACTTCAGACACTTCTTTTTTTTTAACTTATGCAGTCAGAAGTTAGCCAATCAGGTCCATGCCAAAGTATGTAATTAAACAGTTTATTTTTCATAACTACTGAGGCAAATAAGAGCAGATGGTTCTCAGCACTTCAGAAGTTTAGGCTGTTTCCTTCAAGTCCTCAGTGCAAATGGAGATGACTGGCTTTATAGCCTCCACTTGAAAATACTGATCTTGCCTATTAAATACTGTTTTTAATCTATTTGCAGAATATGGCCCACAAAAGATCTGAATTGCCTTTCTGCAGGAGGGGTCTCAGTGTCAGTACCCTTTCATAGCTCTGTGCTGTTTCTCTGGCATTGTTTCCATTGAGGGTGGGGATGTTCCTCAGCCAGCACTCACCAATCACAGGCAGCTGTTGAGCAAGCCCTCAGCAGGGAGAGCTCTCTCGAGTGCTCTGGGGGTGTCCCTTGTGTGGCACTCATCAGTTGGTGACACTGAACTAGAGCAGGGTATCAGTAACATGAGGCTGGCACCTCTGGGAGAACAGCAAGAGGATGTGGGAAAGATTGGGCAAGGCAGGTTTCAGGGTGCTGGGGTGACTGATGAGGGAAACAAGGAGTTGGGGTAGTAGCTGCAATTTCTTTGATATCTATCAGTACCTTGACACTTATAGATGTTGTCCAACATTTGTACCACACGTAAGGGATCACAAATATGATATTCCTGTATCCATTGCTGTATCAAGTGAGACAGAACAAGTTTGTTTTTTCTTGTGCAGCTATTTGAATATTTTTCTTTGTTTTTCCTGCAACAAATGAGAGATTGTAACAAAACCCTCCTAATATCTCGCATTTGCAATCAGCTCAACAATTCTTTTAAAAGACCTATTGAATCTTACAGCAAAGTGCTAGGAAGACATAGTAAGGCCCAGGACTGTCCGTAGAGGCAGCTCACCTCATAAATGCTTAGCACCATATACAATGTGTTTTATTAAGATGTCTGGTTTGCACAAAGTAGCCCAACAATAGTGACTTGCAGTTGTTCACTGCTTGTTAGTAAAGGAGGCCCCTGACCTCTAGTCATTCCTTTTTATATCCCTGAAGATTGCATTCCTCTCTTTATAACCATTTTATGCCTCTTGAATAATAAAAGGGCTGCACTTGGCTGTGATTGTCTGGAGAAGTGCTTTGGTCTGTTTTGGAAAAGGACAAGGGTCACTGTCTTAGTGTGAAAAATTGCCTCAGAAGTTCTTTATTTATGTTATTTTTTTTTAATGACTTGCATTTTCAGGTAAGTGTATCAATTTCCTCCTTGTCTGTTTACTCTTTTCACCTCAAGAAAGAAGACAAAATTCAGGTTTGAGCCTGGATTGCTTCCGAATTGTTGTCTCAAGCTTGTGCTGTTAACTAACATGTGCTGGTTAGGATGGATCTCCAGTAAGATTGTGACTGGCACACATTATCTGGCCCATGATGGGGATTTTGCTTCAGTTCTGGCTTCTGCTCAGTAGTTGCATTCTATCATTTTCTACATGCTGCATATTCCTTCAAGCTAATAAAGGAATTTGCTATGCATGACCTGCTCTGTGGTGTGACTGACTGATAACTGCAGCATTTGAAACCTGGCACTACATTATTCGACCTGCTGCCAGGTCCTGGTTATTTGTCAGAAGTATTTCTTGCCACTGGAACTTCAGCAAGATGGAAAGTAATTTTATAGGATCACTGCAAACCTGTGGGATGTAAAGTGCTGGGATCCATCACAGCCAAGGCATTACGTACCAGACTTATGGATGTGGAGATATGCGTTCCTAAGAAACCCCCCCACAAAAAAATGCATTCCCCATGGTACTGTGTCATTCAGTCTATCAAATATGAAATCACTTCAGCTTTACTCTTTGCTATAAAGACATTTATCTAGCTGGTGAGAGACTTTTCTCCAAATATAGATATACCTTAATGTGAGGCAGGTGAGCTGTAGTTTGGGGAATATGGGATGGCTGTATTCCTGTCTTTGATGGAAGGGTATTATTGCTTCTCATGGGAGCCAGGCCCATTTTGTGCTTTAAGGAATAAATATCTTCAAAGGCATCCTTATACAGCTTTAAGACAAAGAATGGACTTGGTAAATCTGATTCAGTAGTGCCTGTTAGAAGATCTAAACAAGGTTAGAAAAAGCATTTTTCCCATACCAGTGTGCCTTAAGCCCAAAAGAAGCCCACTGAAGAAAACACCTCTTTCCTCTGACCTCATTCTACCTCAGCTGAGATCTCCAGAGCCTGGGTTCCCTGAAATATGAAAGCAAGGAAGTGTCTGGCAATGTGTTCTGTACAAGGAAGTCCATCTATCTTTTCCAGTCTGAAGTAGGTTCCAACAAATTTGTTACCAGAGTATCAAAGTGTTTCCTGCACATGCCAAAGGCAAAGACCTTTAGGGTGTATGGGATGTAATGTACTCATAAGCAGTACTCACATCATTCTACTGGGGACTGCCTGGAACATCTAATACCAAAGTAAAAATACAAAGTGGAACAGAAATCTGTGAATATGAAGGACTGTTGCAGAGGCAGGCATAATTTGCCTGAGATTTCTGTGCTCCAAGCCAAATATCAGATTTGCCTTGCTGTTCTGGATGGTGTGTTCTTGAACAGAATGGATGGAGAATAACACACTGACAATAAAATAATTCAGTATTATTTTCCCTGTAAGTGTAGGTAATTTTCTAAGATGTTAGTGTCAAAGACTGAGATTCAAAAGCATGGATAATTTGACTTTTGACTGTCGATTATCACACATATGAAATTGATTTTATTTTCTGGGGTGCCAAGTGCAGAGATAAATATTTTTATTTTTGTAATTTGCAATGTATGATGGATTTTGAAACCCCAGGCAATATTCATCTCATTTTGCTGCAAGAACCATTTTCATGTTAAAATGGTACTCCAGTTCATGCTATTTTTCATTATAAGCTCTTTGAATCCTAAAAGTTGCAGTGCAAAATAATTATAGTAATTTGAGGAGTCTTAGTATGTGAAACAATGGCTTTCTGAATTGCCTCATGGTGGCTGGGAAAATGAAATGAATAATGTATCAACTTGAAAAACATTTTATAGAATATGTCTGACCATGAAAGGGAAAGTAGGGAATAAGCCTCGCTTCTCTTTGGACAATAATGTCTATTTTTTTCTCTTCAGTGAGGAGTAATCAGTTTGTAGTCAGCTGCTAGGTGGCAGATGTTGTAAAAACACAGAACAAAGGCAGGATCCCTGTCCCAGAGACTTTATAATCTGTGTTCAAACAGGCAGCAGATGTGTGACACCAGCACAATGAGAAGAGAAGGGTCAGCACTGGCAGGATCAGAGCTGACTCTGGATTGTTCAGGTTTAGATGCCATTCTGGTGAATTGCTGTTTGGGAAGATTTGGAAGAATATAAGGGGTTGTTCTGAAGAATCCTAATTTACTGGTTACTTATGCTGCAAAAACCTTATTAGCAATTCAAAGCAGAATTCAAGCACAGGTTTGGTTTGATCTCTTCAGTGATTTGAGGCTGAGCTTTATGGAATGACCTAGAAGATTAACCATCAGTGTCTCAATGCTAGCAATAATTTAGATAAGACTGACTAATAATGACATAATTTGCAATTCTTACCTGCAGCTGTTTATGGTTTGTATTTCTGAACTCTGTGGTCACATCTTATTGTGTGTCATGCAAAGTTTGTGTTTCTGAGTTAATATATACAAAATCTAGTCAATACATAATGGGGTTAAAGAATATTACATCATGTTCAGTTATTCTGTTATTGTGGCCAAAATATATGGTTAATTACTTATTATTACATACTGTTTGTGCTGAAATTCTTTGACTCATTTTCTGAAGATCCCCTTTTCTGTCCTGTCACACTTCCTCCTTTCTCTTGCCATTAGACCTCTTTTCCATCCCTTGCTGAAAGAATTCAGTTTCCCTGTAAGCTGTGGCCATGCCTTACATTTTTACTCAGTTATTAGAGTAGCCACAACATTTATTGTCCCTTATAGCTAGAAAGTTGTCTATTCCATCTAGTCAGTATTTGTGACACACCTTTAATAGCACATAAACATATGCTTTCTGAAACAGGTGCACAATTTGCTGATAATGCCTTTCAGTACTAATAGGACCTTTTAGCTTTGGATTTTCCTACTAACAGATGAAAAATCTGTAAAAAGCAAGCTGTAAGAGGAAATACAGAGCTGGTAAACCTTTTTAAGCCCACATTTACACACACTTTTAGCCTGTGTGGGAGAGGCTTTTGTATTCTCTCTTTGCTTACCTCTGTATATTTATGTTGGCACTCGGAAAACTAAGTTCCCACTCAATTCAGTGCCAGGGCTTTAAATGTGTTTGCAGTTTTGCACACAATTGGATGTATTTGTATCTGACATGAAATTAAATTACTTTTAGTGAGAGTAACAGCTGAAGCAGATTGCTACCATGTTGTAATTACTGAGAAGTTCTTAGTTTTTGTTTTTAATAGTCAAAACTTATGGAGCATGCCTGGATTGTACCAGCCCCTTGTCCATAAACTAAGACAGAAATCACATTATTGCTTTAGGGATTTTCTTCTATGTATCCTCATCACTTTTATTCTGTGTGGATGCATTTTATAATGCATTTTCAGTGGTATATGATATTTGTATTCCAGGCAGTACTTGTACTGCACTTAGATGTTGTGCTGCTGCTGGGGATACTGCAGAGGAGTTGCTGGGGCACCGGGCTGTTGGAAAGCCTGGCTGGGGACATGACAGGAGAAAAAGCTGCAGTCAAGGGAGTTTTGGTTCTGAGGTATTGTTGGAGAGAGCAGCGAACAGGGTCTTAGGAGAGCTGGGCTTCTGATGTGCAAAATAAATAAGGAAAGCAACTGGGAAAATGAAATTGAGAATCTCAGCTGAGAGACATGTCTTACTTCAGTTTTCCCAGCTCCCTCTCCCAGCAGCAGTGCTGCCTAAAGAAGTGGGATGTAGTTCTGAGGGTGGGAGGAGAAGAGTGTGATGTGAAGACAGAGGCAGCTTACTAATGTGGAAGAAGCTGTCAAGCTTCATAAATTTAAATATCTGCTCCTAGTTCTGGTTAACCTTCTACACATACATGGTGTCTGCAAACAGTGACTTTGGGAATCTCATGTGCTGGAAATACATAAACATAATATCTTCTAGAAGAGTTCTTTTCTCACAGAAACCGTCACTCATTGCCTCTTTATGCTTGATGTTATTCAAATTGAATGCAGTGCTACAGTTTCTTTGGAAGTTTCTATTCAGGAGAAGAGATCCTGGGAATGCTGGGTTACATTCGTGTGACCGGCAGACGGCCTGATTTGTATTCCAAAATGGAAGAAATTATAAACTGTACTTATTTGGGGGGAACACTCCATCCCCTCAAATCCTCTTTTGAAAGTAGTGATATTAATTCTTCCAGGGAACAAAAAAAATCAGCATTCAACAACTTTATTCAGCAAGACTTGATTTACCAACTTTGCCTTCTATAGTTTGAAATCCCACCAGTAAAATTGTTCGGTACGTGTTTGTGGCCCACTGGTTTAATAGGGCACCAAGAATTCCTGCTTTCCTTGAAAGATCTTTAACAGGTATTGGGAAAATGTTGCTAACCTTGGCATAGGATGGTCTGCATTTCTGTGTGTAGAGCTGTAGTGTGATGATAGGTGGTTATTTTGAATGCTTTCAAAATGGGAGTTATTATGAGAACTGTACCCCTTGTCATTCTTAAGCAGCCAAGAATGAGGCTTTACTTTGCAGTGCTGTCAACTTCATCATTAGTGTGCTGTGTAGGGTTTGTAGTTATGTTTTGATTGGCCTATTTTAAGTTTTTGTTTTCATTATTTTGAACTGATGTTTTTGAATTTGAATATAGGAGCTTCTGTAGGACTGATTTCTATCAGTGGCACTTCTGCACCCAAATACCTTTTAAAAGCTGTGATCCAGGTACTTTTATGTTTCTTTGTTTTTGAATGCCTTTACAAATCAGGTTTTAGATGCCTACTTAGCTCTGTTCCGCTCCCATCCTGAAGTGCGGAAGCACAGGAAACTCCTGGAGTGTGTTCTCAGGGAGATTGTTGTGGCTGTCTCATCAGAGATGCCCTCGAACCCTCTTAAAATCTACTGAAGTCGATGGAAAGAATCTCCTTAACCTTGTAAGTTTTTTATTTAGCCCATGAGCTTGTCAGACCTGTAGCTGTCACTTTATTTTTTATTTGTACAGTTTTGGGCACTGTCACAGCAATATGCAGTTACCTTAAGCATATTTTAAGTGTTTAATTCATTATTTATCATCTCCCATTACAGTTGTGGTACTTACTTGGCTAATACTTGAGTGCTAACAATTTAGAGAGAGATGGGCAGTGGGGAAGTTCAGGTTTCTGTTTCCACTCTGGTGAGCCCTAGGTTCTAGAATGCCTTCTTGAGGTCTTGAGGTTGCAGTTTTGGAAATCCATGAAACCACAGTATTTTTTTTACTGTGGGCTAGAATTAAAGCAGACTGTGTAACATGTCATTTAAGTAGCAGTGGAATGGCCATTGGTTCTAAGAAAGGGATGGATGTTGTGGGCATCTCCTGGAAGCAGATGTGGGTGAGGCTCCTGACCTGTGCAGCAGTGTCTGGAGCAGTGGGTGCTTGGCCATGGCTCCTGAGCATTGCTGCACAATCTGAACTGCTCTAGGGAGTATTGTCTGTGCTGGGAACAGTGTGCTGCAGTGGAGGGATTGGGATTGAGGAAGCTGCTGTCATGCTGCTGCCCTATCACAGAAGCAAAATGCTTCACCTTGGCCTTTCTAAGGACAGATGCTCCTTTCCTCACAGACAGCAGGAAGAGTGGGCTTGAGTAAATGATTCACAGAAACTCCTGAATTCCCTCATGTTCTGGTGATTTCTGGCACTGGTGAATGCTGGTAGGGTGTTGGAGGGAATGTAAAAAGAATGTAAAAAACTCCTGTGGGGAAAGCTAAGTTTTGTGCCCATGCCCCTGTAAGTTTTGGCAGCTTGTAGAGAAGATCAGAGTCTGTTATGCTGTGCAGTAGGATAGGGAGAGAAGGCTGAAAATCTAAGAAAAGGAAGCATATAAGGCATGACCTCCAACAGTTGAATATGCATAAATGTACAGACTGCTCTGGAAGCAAGAGGTCAGACTCCAAACGCTTAGTGTGTTCTTGGGCTATGTGCCAAAACAGCTGTGCACCAAGCTGACCTGACATGCCAGGCTGTGGTTGAGGCTTTGTTGTGCTGGCAGGCAGTAAAGGCCCTTTCACTGGCTCAGCTGCCTCCTGGCAGTGGGATCTGGCTGAGAAGTCAATAAAGATTCATCCATTCACAGTCCAAATCTCCCATGGATTCAGGGCTAGGCCTTCCCCATAAGCAGGTAGGACTGTCTGGATGAATTTTTGGCTCTCAGACCTTGTATGTTTCATTTAGGCCATTGTGAGCATCCAGAACATTCAGCATCCACTGTACTGAACCACACGTGTCTAAGCAGGTAATGTAAGATGTTTGTACTGCAATTCTGCAGTACTCAGCATCCATTTGTAACTTGAGTCTGACACAATCCCCTGTTATGCATAATAAGGATGTTTCCATAATAACTTGAAACTATGCTCAAAGTGCTGGGGAAACCTTAACAAATACCTCCAAATAACACTTTATTCAGCAAAGGAAAAGAGAAGCTGAAACAGTTCCTCAAGTCTCCCAAGAAAGCAGTGATACACTTTTAAATATTTGGAATTTCATGACCCTTGGGGTCTCCTATCAGTGTTTTTTGGGGCACCAGAGTTGGCAAGAGGGTTAAAGAACTTAAAGTCCACACTCAGGTAGCTATACTGCTTCTAACATGAGGTCTGCTTTTTTTGGGTCCAATTTACTATCTTACTTGTGTTGTGATGATACCAGGCAAGTAATAGCTCATTTCATGTGCTGATCATTACATTTCTGGATATTTTTCTCGCTGCAGTTTCTGCATTAATGTTTACATTTAACTTCTGTAAATGAGCTTAGACACAGGGACTGAGCTTGAAACATACTGCTCTCTGTTAACTGGGCTGAAACAGACACAGTATTGAAGGGCAGCTATCCTTAGACTGACTAAATAGACAGCTGTATTAAAAGTAGTGTTAGATTTTTCTGCTTATCTCAGAACATAGAAATTGCGTGAAATTAACTTTTGATATTTGCTTCTCCCTTTATATTTATGAACACCTGGTCACAGCTATAGTAGGGGTAAGGTTACCACATTCTGCCTTCTATTATGTTCACCCAGCTTCTGCAGGGGCAAGAGAGTTCAAAGCTTTTACATAAAACTGAATGGTAAAAAAAGTCTGAAAATAGCCCTACTTTTGAAACAGTAGCAAGACAATATTGGTGGATCTGGTAGATAAAAGCGTGCATAAAACCCCACTGCTGTGCCCACAGCTTTTCTCCCAGCTATAAAATTCCCTGAACCCCAGCAGGTGGCAGTGAGCAACAGTCTGAAATTTGAATGCTGCAAAAAGGAAGAATAATTTCCACCACTGAAAATTAAAAGATACTGGGTTCATTTAGGACCTAAATGACACAGATGTGGCAGGTACCTGCAAGCATCTAAACAAATGAAACACATTTTTCACAGACTGGTACCTTCTAAGGCAGTCCTCGAAGGTGACATTTTCCTGCTCCCTGCATTGCCTCTATTTTCTCCCTGGGAGGGTGCTACAGCTTTATGCAGTGATGCAGTGCTGTGGAGGCAAGCATTGTTGGCTTTACTGCATAGAAAACAATTCACTCTGTTAGATTAATAGAAATGCAGAGTGTGTTTTGAATAGCTCATTTTACATCTAGGCCTTTCTTCATGGAAGGCATAATGAATTGGATTGGGATAGGCAATTTAATTTTTTACAGCTGTCAGCCAGTGAGCACTGCTGCACTTGATTTGTTTTGGTGCCTCTTGCAGGTTGCTGCCAGGGTGGTTGTTATTACACTTCATTTTGTCAACTACTCAGGTGGGGCAAACACAGAAAGGAAAAGGTTACTGGGCAGGAGGGGAGCAGAGCTTCATTTTCTATAGCTGTGAGGAAAGCACTAGGAGAAAAAAGTTATGTTCTGGTTAAGCCCTTTTGTGCTGAGGTATACATTGAGCCTTTGTTTAATTAGATGACATTAGTGGTTCAATCAAGACCTAAAAGCATCCTATTGTTCCCTGGTATAGTTTACCTTGCTCTGTAGGGAGGAAATAAATACTTTCTGTAATGAGCAAAACAGAACTGAAAGCCAGATTTAGTGACAGATTTTGTTATTAATTTATTTCCTTACCACTCTAAATATAAAGATTTAGGTCTTGGGTGCTACTGACAATAATTACATTTGTGAGTGTGGAGGTTCATTTTCTGCTTCTGCTCTTCTCCAGCTAGGGTATCTTGTCTTCCACTGAGGGATATTTTTGTGTTTGAGGTGTCCTGAAAGGTCACTGATTTTTAAGGATCCACACAAACTCCATGTGTCATACATTGCAAGAGACTGCAAGGTGAGACAAACTGTCTTACATCTTGCAGATGTAGAGAGCTGTGGCCCCCTTGCCTCATTGCAGTTGGATTAACTTGTCCTCCAGAAAAAGGACTTCCTGAAAGTCAGTGTGGACGTGCTCATTAGCCCCTGCTATAAAAGGAGCCTACACCTTTTCTTGGCTGGAGTTGCAGTGTGCTTCAGCTACACTTGTCCTGGAAGGAGCATGGCTTGGCTTCAGGGGATAAAGGTGAGGTCTAAAAGGTGAAGGAACATTCTTCCTTCCCTTCAGTCAAACTCTGGGGGGAAGTGGTGAATGAGAGGTGCTTGGCTTCTGCTGTATGTTGGGTGGTGAAGGGAACACTGCTGCGCAGTGGTGCTGTTGGGAGTGAAGTGATGTCCAGGAAACCACATCAACAGAAGGTGGCAACCATGGCTGGAGCCCTTTTCGTGGGATGGTGAGGTGTGACTGAACTATATTGGCACAGTGTAAAACACCCTGAAGTGAAGGGCTTCTTAACTTATCTCTCTGGGGATTAGAGGAGATTTTTGTAGCTACATGTGTAGTCCTTCATGTAGAAAAGGAAACTTTTAGATGTGATTTTTCTGGATTAAATAGAAGTAGAAAAAAATCCTGTGGCTGGAAAAAGAGGGGACCTAAAGTAAGCCCTTTCACTTTGGCATGCTCAGAGCATTTTCAATATTCCAGTTTTACTAATTTTCTCATTTATATATGTAAAAATGACAAAAGATGCAAAGGGTAAATCACTCAAAATAAAACAAAAACCTTCTGGATTTGTTTGAATAAAATCTTTCAGATTGAGCAAAAAGAAATGTAGAGAGGTTTAAGTTTGATTTGAGATAGCATGCTTTGGTTCAGTTACTTAGTTATTGTCATGGAAAGAAATAAATATAAAATAAAAGAAATGCCTAATCAAAGAGCTTAGCTTGCTGTGTAGCAGTGCATTTGTTATAATCAGGTTGGTTTGTTATTGAGAAAGGCATCACTCCTGTGTAGTGTGTCAATATGGGCAATGTATTTATTGGCATCCTAAGGAGCTGGTTATGAATGTCAGGGAAGGGCAACCCTGCTGCTTCCAAATGTAAATCCAGCAGTTGGTCCTAAGTGTGTAACCAGAGCTGGACAGATGTGGGAGGACCTATATACCAGAAGTCCTACTCTTAAGACTAAGAAGTAGTCCAGTAGTGCCAGAAGTTCTCAGTTTTTCTATAGGTATACACACCTTTCCTGCCATAACTGAGTGCCAGTGCCCTGGAGAAAAGTAAAAACCTCCCTTTTGAACTCCTCTTAAAATTCTAGTTATACACTGAGAGCAGTGAGAGCCCTTCATTCCCCCTGGAGTGAGCCATGAGAATCCAGGCATTTGAGATGAATTCAGTTTCATATCATGGTATGAGAAATAAAAGTTCCCCAGCTCTAACTCCAGATGCTGCTTTTTCAGTTTCTGGAGAGGTGGCTGCTCAGTGACCTCTCCTGCCATTGCCAGTGCATCCTTCCTGAGTGATGGATTGAAAGGTGCACTTTGCAGCTCCACATGTCAAAACAAATGAAGCAGCTCCAGTCTTTGAATACAGCAGCCAGTCTGAATGAAAAGGGAAAAGTGAATTATAAAAGATGACTTATGCCACTAAGGTCGTCATGGTGAACAGAGCTGAATGTTCTTTTCATAAAATGGAATGCTGTAAGAAGGACAATGAAGAGCCCAGCTCCTGTGCTATACCTGAGTGAAATGAATGTATCACTGTATGTGTGCTAACTCAGTGCAAAACAGAATCTGGACTGAGTTACACTGGGATGAACTGATTTATGGGACCTTCAAATACACCTAGTTGATCTGTGTTTAAAATTTTTATTGGATTCAAACTTTTGGATGTTGTGGAGAGGGCAGGCTTTATCACCAAGTTGCTATGGTTTAAAAAATCCGCTTTGAAACACACACCCTGACATTTTGTTAGGTGTGAGCTCCCATGCATGTGTTCCCACTGCAGTAAGCTGGAATCTTTTCCATGAATTTACTGTCAGTTTCACACAACTGTCTTTTGGGAGCTGGTGAGATTATACAGGTGGTGTTTTGGACTTTTGAAAAAGTGAAAGAGTGCACTCTAACCTAGCTGATCAGCGAAGTGGCATGTGAGGAGACTGTGAGGTGATGAATCCTAAATACAGGGAAAATAATAGACCTGTGCAGGAAGTAGATAGTATTTTTGACATGCTGTATATCTTAAAAGAAAACAACACATTTTAAAAATTTGTAATTAAAAATGTTTTACATGTCTTTCAGATGGATTCAAAGCTTGAATTTTCAGAAATATTAGACAATTATTTCTTTGTAAGTTTAAGAACATGTTTTTTATGCGGCAGATTTTATAAAAGCAGTTTCTAAGTGCTGCCTAACACGGTTGAAAAGGTCAGTTTTAATTTTCTTCTAGAATTAAATTAAGAAAAAAAATTTTAAGAGATACTTTGATGTATTACTAATTCTGTCTTGCTTCTGTTGAATTTTAGCTAGATGCTTGACTCACAGTAGACAATAAATGGACACCTTTCATCTTTCTATGGGGCAGAGGGCTCATAAATTTGGGTCTCCTTTGTTCAGAGAAGTAGCTGTATGGTTTGCTTAATTTCTTTGAAGGAGGTGGGAATTAGTATAGAATTATTAATGTATTTCTAGAGTTAGCTGCAGTAGCTGGAGTCTCCTTGAGGGCCTGCTGGACTTGCTGTTTAATCCTTGGAATTACAAGTATTGTGAAATGAACATCGAAGAGAAATTGATTGAGTAATCTCATGTCCAATGCTTTCTGAATGGTCTGATGGGCTGGTTGGGCTCAGGCTATGTGAAGGCACCTGTAGTACATGGTGAAATCCCTGGTATTTTAGTGATGGGTTTAGATGATGAGCAGATAGGGAGAAGAAGCATTGAGTATCAAGAAGGAAGGTGGGGTGAATCCAACTGGATTTTATTTTCTGTTGCTCACAGTTGTGGCCCATCTGCTGCTCTCATAAAAAGAATAGGTTGGCTGCTGCAGATGCTTGTGTTGCTGTAATTAACAGTGCAGTGTGATCTGAAGAATTCAGTCAAGTGCAGCAGGACGGGTGCCAGTCAGGCTTGGCTTTTTTGGCTTGCTGACATCTTATTGTAAGTGACACTTTCATTAGCTCATTTATTGCACCACTACTCCTATAAGTGATTGTCAACTAGGAGAATATATCAGGCTGTTTACAGCAGCAAGGTGAGTCAGGATTTTTTTAGCCTTCTCCCTTTTTATGAGGAAGAGTGTCAGTCCCAGTCCCAGGCAGTATTAGATTGATGGCTGCATTGAAACCATTTCCTGTCACTTCTAAACTGATGTGGCCCTGGGTGGCTGGGGGATAGACTGGGCACAGGAGAATTGGTAGTGCTAACTCTCTAGTGGGGTTTATTTCTGCATTTGCAGAGAAGCTGCTGCTGACTAGTTTTAGGAGTTATAAAATAACTCATGTTTGAATTACTCAGCTGCTTTTTGCCAGAGGCTTTTTTCTGTAGTTAACTATAGGATTATAATTGCCAATTAAGTGATAAGCCACAAAAGAGTTTGTGTTCCTGAACTCCTGGTGCATGCATTCAGAGTATTGTGCAGCACAAGTAGCATAGGAAGTGACATAGGATGCTTATGGCTGTTTGTACAAGACCTGTTTTTTCTATAAAATATTAAGTATTTTAAAAAGACGATGTGGAAAGGAGGTAGGATTTCTTTGTGGACAGTGCAACTACAAATAACAGGATAACAGATAACAGAAACTGGAGGAGGAAAAGAATGATTTTTACTTTATTCACCCTCCCAATTCTCCTTTCCTCCCCTGCTCTGTATCAGTCCTTCCTTGTGGTTTAATTTCAGTTTGGGCCACCTGGGGTGCAGTTCTGTGCAAAATACTCTGTTAAAGTGGATATGCTATATCATTCTTAGGTTGAATTACAGTGGTAAGAAATGAAAGTAGTAGAGGCATTTTCTTTAAGTCATTCTTTGTGTTCTTTAAAGATCTGTTGCTACAGCTCCAGCTGAGATGCTCCAGAACAAATGAAAATTGACCGTTGTCTAGCACCAAAAATAGTGTGATTTAGCTGAAATGCTTATGCTGAATTTGTTTCTTCTCCAAGGCAGCAGAGCAATTTAACTGCAGTATTGCATTGGAGCAATATGGCATTTCTTGATTGTTTTCATAGCACAAGGTGGGAAAATAGCTTTCCTGTCCTCTAAATGTTTTAAACTTGAAAATGTGTTAATTTGATTGTCGATCACAAGGAGATGCTTCATCTTGTCAGAAGATGTTAAGGGAAAAATTTGTTGTGAGAAACTTGATACAAATGAGTTGCATTTTGTGTGTGTGTACAATAACGAGAGGTGGAGCGAGGAGAAGATTTGTCTTTCAGAAAAGAAGAAATTTTCTTTTCTGCAGAAAAGTAAAATAAGCATGCAACTTTTACTGAGGTGGAATGCTTCAGTTGTTTCACTTCATTATGAGCAAAATCAATACTAACAAAGTTAAGTTGTAGTAGTGTGACAGTAAAGTCACCTCCTGATTTAACAGCCAGCCTTCAAAGGCAGGATGCCAGGTGAAATGCCCTCTCTGTGCAGAGTGAAGAAGAGTACTTGATGCAAGAATTTATTCTCAAGTATGGTGCTGATCACCTGGTCAAAGGATTACTACAAGTCCAGTCACAGTGCTAGCAATGTCCATATTAGCTTGTTATTACAGCTTACTTGTGATGATAATATAAATAGATATGTGCAAAATTTATCATCTCCATTTTTGGCATTGCCCTTTGTTCCTATGCTACTTTAGCCCCTAGGTTGCATGAGTTAATTTTCCTAGAAAGGAAGAGAAGGGGGTTTTACAATGAATTGTAAACACAATGAGCTCTTTGCTGAGGCAACGGTGATGGTTTCTTCCCCATGATTTTGCACCTTCTTCAGCTCCTTTTTGTGTGATTGCTGAAGCAGTCTGCTCACTTGCTTTTCCTGCAGTGAATGTAAGTGATGTTGTATTGAAGATCTGTTATTTGTGTACATGATGGCTGTTTGTTCTTTGGTCATCCAAAGCAGGTTTTACCCAGCTTCTAAACTTGCATGCATATAGTGACTGTAAATCAATCTTCTGTGATTTGTTTTTGTAGTTCTGTGGTCTCTGTTGTCGTTCTGTGGTTGCTGTTTCAAAGCCTCTGTTGTAATTTTCCCCCTCTATTTTTGGGCTGGTACCACATCTGTTTTTCTTAGACGTCACTCAGGCTGAGGTTAACTGATGTTCTGAGAGCACAAGCAAATCTTGTGTTTCTCTTCTTGGGTCACTGAGAGTTCACTCTAAAAATAAGAGATCCACTAGAAGACACATAAATAGAGACACAAACTGCTGTGGTTGCTCCTCGCTACAAATGATCTTCTAGTTATGCCAATATCATTGCTATGTTATAGAAACTGCAGCAATAAATGATCATACAAAATTGTAGTGGCTAGGCAGGAAGAATTATTATTTGAATATATTAGTGTGATGTATGCTTGGGAAGTAGGATATAAAAGATGAAAAGTCATGACTGAGGATGTACATCTGTGGAGTTTATTGAAGGGCATGTGGATGATTTTGCTATGTCAGCCATCTTTATTATGACTTATTAAAAGTAAGCTATAAGAACCAAATTGATTTTAGCAATAAATTTTAACTGTCCTTCTGGACTTCATTTCCAGTGTTCTGTATTTTTTTATTGTGACTGGTCAGAAACAAGACTTGCAGAAGGAACTCTAACATCATCGGTGCTTTGGCATGACCTGAGATTTTAAGACAGTAAAATTGACAGTTTGAAAATAATAAGGTTTTTCATCTCCTACAGTTCTTGGCAATTACTGCACCCATCTCTTGACAGGAGAATGCTTTTCTGTGGATTTTTCACCAACATTAATATGTTATTATAAAAAAATCCTTTACTTTCCATTAAACAATGTTTTCTAGGCAAATGTTTTACTGTGGAATTCCTGGCCTTGAGTATATGGACTCAATTGAATTCCTGTTGAAGGGGATGCAAAGGTATCCAGTAGCTTTAGAGAATAATTGAATAAGCATTTGAATAAATCAGGAAGGTGGACTTTGAAGGTCATAAACACATACCTTTTTGAAGTGGTCACAAAACTTTATAGGCTCTTGGGCCTCTTCTGAACAGCTCCATTTCACAAATAAATGCTCTCTGCATTAGAACAGTTAAATCTGAGCATGGAAAGCTGAGCACAGTTTCCATATTGTGGAATAATGAAGTGGTATAATTCCAATTAGATAAGAGTTCCTTATCACTAGGTTTTGAAGCCTAGATTTTAAATCAATATACTGCGGGAACTGAAAACAGTGCCAGTCAGTGCATTTTAAATGAGGAACTGTTTTTGGAAGACAGTATTGATACCACTACCAAAAAAAGTTTAACATAAACACAATTCTACAAAGAGAATGAAAAAGAAATCATAAGTTCTAAGAAGTCTTAAAACCACAAAATTTGTCTACTTTTCTCTTGTTTCACAGGTGTGGTTTTTCTTTTTTTGTCTTATCAATCATGTTTTCACTATTCATTCAGACCACATGCATCCTGTTCAGGTGCTGGGCAGTTTGGCCTAAGATTGTTTTCAGGCCAAGAGATTTAGGACTGGGATCTTACCCCATGTGTTTGCATATTTACATGAATCCCAGGTGAGTTTGAAAGAATTAAAAAACTTGATCCATCACGTCAGGGAGTCATTCCTCCACCCACACAGCTGGACATTGGCACAAAAAGGGATATTGCTGGAGAACAGCTTCCATCCATGAGTAAGGTGTAATGTTGACGTTCTGACTAATAAATGGAATGTTAGAGCCATGAGATAATAGGAAAGTTACTAGAACTTAGAGCATTCCAATAGGGAAACATAAAAAATGTAAATGCTAGAGGCAAGTGAAATTTAATACATGCTCTTTTCTAGTGATCTCATCTTATTTCAGTCACTTTGCATGGGACAGCCCAAATACCTGAAGATGTATCTGGTATTGCAGTCAATGTAAACTTTATCTCCTTTTATTTGTGTTTTTCTCAGAAGAGAACTTTAATTTTGCTATTGACTTTGGTTTACATTTATGTGCTCTGCTTATGAGTATTTGCTGTCTAGGGTGACCTGACCAGCAGCACTTGGAGTGTCATAGTCCTGTTCCAGTTCTGCAGAGCCACGATTCCAGCTGCAGATTTGGCACATACCATCAGGATAATGAGCAATAAGGGCTTGTGGTTTTTGATTTCTTGCTGCAGGATACCACAACACTGTGTGAATAATAGTTTTAAAAGCCAGTAGGAAAGCCTGTGATTGTCTATTCCACATTGCATGGCAGAGGCTATGGTGTTTAAAAACTGATAAATCACATAATGACAAAAAACACCCAAGATCTGTCAAACCTGGGGCTTGTCTTGGTCACTTGATGCATTAGGTCACTGGCAGTGAGTTCGTGGCCCTTACTGAATTCCTTTAGCATTGTTCCTGATGCTTCATTATTCCTTTATTGAGCCAATGGCTCTGTGCCATCTTCAGGTGAAGGGTAATAATATTTTATATTTTTAGTGTCTGTGGGATGAAATAAATAAATGCTGAGTTAGTTTGTCATTTTCAGCTTTCCTGTTTCAAGTCTTGTTTTGCTTGTAATTTGATTCTGGGCTTTTTTTATTCTGGCAATTAACTAATGACAGAAAAGCATAGTGTGTTGGCATTGGCTGTTGGAATTCACACAAATTTGGGAAAGGAAAACGTTGGTGGCAAACAGTGATTTGTTACAAAACTCAACCCTTTGCTGACTAGTGCCAATGTGGAATACTTAAAGGATGTTATGGGAAAAATACTTTTTCAAGGTTGTACCTCATTCAACTCTCCCCTGTCCCCATGTTTCAAAACCAAACATTAACCCCAGCAATCTCACCAAAACCAGAAAAAGTCCCACAAACTCCACGTTTGAAAGTTATATATTTTAATATTTATATAACCAGATAGAGTGGCTCATCAGATTTCATAGAGGAAATGAATTTAGCAGGTAAGCAATCAGACAGTTACTGCAAACCAGCATCACTGGCACTAGAAGAGGATAGCTGCTTTACTCCCTCTTCATATGATATGGCAGGTATTTGCCTTGGTACAAACAGCAGAGAGAAAGATGTGTTTGTCTGGGATCCAGCTTATCTATAAGCTCTGAGGAGTTATTCACTGATGTCCTGTTTCTGATGTGAGCATCATGCCAGTTATTATGCCATTGTACCAAAAACTTGCACAGAACTGTGGTGGTGGTGGGCACTTTCATGGGCAGAGGACCCTGTTTTGGTGGAGCTTGCTGTAACAGTGGGGCCCACACTTTCCCTCAGTTCCATCTGTCTCAACGAGAATTTTGTCACAGACTTAAAATGAGCCACGATCACGTCTTGGAATCAGGGACAAACGAGTTGATTAAAGGGAGCCACAGTTTGTAAATAGTGTTCAGTGTTGTCAAACAGGCAGCATTTATTAGCCAGACACTTTCTTTTCTGAGCAAACTGGAGAGGAAATCTCGTGTGCTGCCTGACAAGTGTGAGAGGGACGGAGTGCTCAGGGAAGCAGATGGCTGGAGCTCCAGTGGGATGGATGGGACAGAGCTGGGAGACTCCTGGCTGCCTTGGAGTGACAACCAATTGGAGCTGCAGCATGTGCAGCTCCTGAATTAAACTGCTCACATTTCATGAAGAAGAATGGCTTTTGTAGGAAATTTGTGCTCTAAAGCATAGGAAAGTAAAGGAACTGAGACATCCACAGCTGCTGCAAAAGAGTAAAAAGCATTATGCTATTGGCATGAATTGTGAGTAAATTTATTGTGCATTCACAGAATAGTGAGAATTATTTGGCTGAAAAGATTTCATTACCCAAAAGGAAACTGCACAAAAAGGTGCTATGTTAGTGAGAATAAGTTTTTTTAGCAGCAATTTAATTTCTTTAGGTAAGTTTTCAAATAAAACATTCTTCTGTGATAATAATTTAATGATTTCTTCCTACTCATCAACAAGACTTTTAAATTAAATACATACATCTTTTTTCCTAATATAAAAAAATATTTTTAATCTTCAAATGAGAATTATTTTACATGTCAAATTCTTAGAAGAATGGGGAAATTTACTGTTTCTCATTCTTTGTTATATCTGAAACCTAGAATAATGCAATTACTTGATAAATGTGTTAATTTAGCAATAAATATAATTATGTGAAAAGTCATGACCTACCTTTGTCTAAAAAAATTAACCTTGTGGCTGAATTATTATACAAGGGCTTAAACCTCTAATTTGGAGAACAATCATTCTCTGAATAACAAGTAGAGGGGCTTTGACACAGCAGTTGCTGGTAGATAAAGATTGCAGATGTCTGAAAATTCTATACAGATCCTGAGAACAAACTTGGATGGCAATTTTTGAAAATGGAAGAGTATTTTATTGTAGATCTGAGTTAAATTGACAGCTAAATTGTGAGCTGTAAAACAGGTGTCTCATATTCAGTATAACAGCAAAGAGTTTTTCATCAATCTGACCAGAGTTAAACATTTTTTTTTGGCTTTTGTCATCAGCTGAAGGCTCAGAATGACAGTGCTGTATTTTTATGACTTTTGAGGCTCAAGATAAAGAGAAAAATGAGATGCTAGATATTATGAATGAGGCTTGGATTAGTCTCCTGCTAATACGCTTTATTCAAGTTGTTGTTGTTATTAGTCCTGCTAAGGTTTAGTCATTTATTCTGAGTCACAGAATATTGTAGTTTATTTCCATTAATCAGTGTTACACCTATATATATATGGGGTCTGAACAATGCAAAGGTTTAATGAGGCATCATGTTTACATTTTGCAGGAATACTCATCTCTGAAAGAAATGAACTGAAACTTCTTTTGGGGGGTACTTACTAATGCATTTCACTGAATATGCTTTTTAGTTTCACTTCCCATAGGAGAAAGCCTTTTTCCTGCGGTCAATTGAGTATGGCACAAGGGTAATAACAAGTCTAATGGATGCTGTAAACCACCACTTTTTAATGCATAATGTAATTGAATCAGAATATAGTGTCTAGACTGATGGAGTCCCTGGTGCTTCAACAACTGAAATTATGATTAGAAAGATCCAGATAATGCTGACTTCTCATTTATTAAGCCTCTATTATACAATTTCTTTTCTACAGCACATTCACTTTTACTTTTGAATTATGTCGTGCCATCTTAAACAGTCTAATATTACACTGGAATAAAATTCAGAGCTTCAAGAAAGCTTTATCATTTCTGTGGAAATACATATAGAATAAATTTGTAGTCATATTGTATGACTAATATTTCCTCCAAACAGCTCTCACATCAAATTCTGCATTTAAAATTGTGTTCTTTGGCAGAAAGCTTATTGTGAAACCAGTTCTCCTCTGTTGGCCATTATTGAACAGAATGAAGAGCAGAAAGTGCCTCTGCATTGTGTGCTGAGAGTGGGTTATAGGGTTTTCTGCAGGCTCTGGGATAGCAGAGTTCTTTTCCTTTTATTGAAAGGACAAAATCTGAAGACTTTTCAGAACGGAAGTAAATGGGAGATTGTGCTCTTGAGGCTCCACAGATCATCTAACCAATGAGCTGCACATGAAATATGTTGTGCTTTTACTTTGAGAGAAAATTTCTATACTATTAGCTGACAAGATTCTTCATATATATGGTAAAACCAAAAATTTCTAAGTTTTTTTAGCTTTCCTTGAGGTGATTGAAATAACTAATTTTCAAAATGGCTGTAATGCAAGCAATTATTTCTACTGTCAAAGAAAAATTATGTTCAGATGAAGTTGTTAATGGAGTTCTGGATAAATGCAGGGCCATGCAGTGCTGGAATTGCTAATGCTGAATGGGAGCTGCCTCCAGGCTCCTGTTACTACAATTATCTGGCAGAGCTGCCCCTGCAGCCAGCCCAGCCCTGGCCAGAATGTACACGTGACACAGCGCTCAAACCTCCTCCATGTACAGCAGCCCTTGGGTTAGGGTCGCTGCAAGAAGACACATCTCAAAAGACATCAGCTAGAATAGCACAAGCTGTGTGCATAAACTCTTTTCACTTTCATATACTTGAAATAAGTGTATGCCAAAGGAGGGAATATTATATCTTGAAGTGCTTGCTGAAAACTGGGTAACCATCATCCCTCTCAGTTCTAAGCTTTCAAACAGCAACTAGTGTGGGATTGAACTCCTTTCTGTTGTCTTAGGCTAGAAGATATTCTGCCTCAGTCTTTGTGTAGTTGGTGGAGCTGTAGTGTGATGAAAATGACTCTTGGCCCATGCTGGCTGCCTTTCAAATCAGCAAACTGACTTTGCTGTGGGTTGAGAGAGGTGGAAGAATTTGGATTTACCTGGTAAGAACTGCTCTACTTTGAAGGGGATCAGACTGCAGTCAGTGGACATTGCTTAATCCTTTAGAGATGGAGCAAAACTGTGGGGGTCTCCACGTGCCAGAGCACAAAAATTTACAGTGAATTGACAATGAAGTCCAGTATGAATAATCTATTAGCCCTGAGAGCATGGACTTAAACTAGTACCTCTTGGTGTTATGTATTCTTGGAGAATTTGGCATAATGGGCAGAGGCTGAAACTCGCTTTTTAAATCTTAAACCTTCAGGATTTTAGTCTAACATTTATTCAAGAAGTTACTTTCATAATCTCAGTGGTTATAAGACCCAAGCTGCAGTGAATCAAGCACCTATGTTCAAATGAAAGCCACCAAAAATTGCAAGAACATTTCAGATGGCTGCAAGTGTACAAGAAATTGGTAATGGAAAATGCTGTGAAGTGCAGCTGAGAGATTCATAGTTCATGTCCTAGCATTATCACTTTGCTTCATATCTGATAAGCATGTTCTGTTGATGAAATCTGTATTTGTATACTTAAGGATGCTTTCATCAGCACTGTGGGCCAAGTAAGATTTTTCTGGAGATCCTAAAATTCCTAAGGAACGCTGTACTGATAACAAAAGCAGAAAGTTTTGCTGAGTGAGGATTTGATGCAAATTGAAGCTGACAGAAACTGTCCTTTATCTGATGGAACTGTCTGAGAATGTGGAGGTCACCTAATTTTCAGTCTCAGATTCAAAACAGCTTCTTTTCTAACAGAATGATAGAGATTCTGGGTAAATGCATGTTCTGTGTCTATTATTAATGCTGCTGAGATTAGCAGGCCACATCTTTCAGAATTGAATGGAAAGGATAAGTATCAGATATGCTCTGGGAATATTTGTGCTGCATCACTCTATTCATAGAGTCTGGAAGTTTGTGATCTAAGGCTCTAATTCCAGTTATTCTAGATGTCACAGAAATAGCAGAGAAATACAGTGAAATGAAAAATAAAGCAGAACACTCCTTTGCTTCAATAGAGCAATGTTTTGTGAATGAGAGTCTTCATTTTAACTGATGTGAATGACTCAGGCTGCAGCAGCCCTGTGCCAAAAACAATCAGCCACATAGCTTGGCAAGTGTTCTGATAAATTGCTTTTGCTGGCAGTAGTTTTGTAACTTCAAATGAGTATTAACCAAATGACAGTCTTAATTTTTCAAGTGCTAGCTGGAAATAAAGGTTTTTAGCTCTGTTGCATGTTCAGTACACAAAACACTAGGACTTCAGTATGGTGTGTGTGTACACAAATAGATTCACAAAATCACTTCTTAGTACATTAGGGGCTGTAAATCCCTCTCCATGGGCTCCAACGCCAGCATCACCATAGCACAGATGTTGCTGTCTGTTTTCTTTTCTACAGAATTGTAATACATTATGGAATATCTTGGGAGTTTTTTGCTATTCACGGTGTTCATCCCAAGTTGTTCCTGCTGTAAAATCTTGTTTGTTGCTGCTTTTCAGCAGCGTTTTTCCCTCCCTTGTAGTAACAAAGTTCCCTGAAGTCAGCTACCACAGGGGAAAGTTTTATCTACAAGGAAACACATATGCCCTTGGTGAGATTGCTTGTGGCTTTCTAGGCCTCTTGAGTCTTAAATTTTTAATTAAACATAGGTGGGAAAAATGAGACAAGTATTCCTCCACATTCATGACAAACCAACAACCTCATGCTTGTGCTGCAATCCCTATTGACCCAATTAGCACCCTACAGTCCAGCACCTTTGTTTTTCCCTAATGGCTCTTACCTGAGATGGGCTTTGGCAATGGAACATGTTAGGCTTTTCCACAGGAGAGTCTGAGTATTAATCCTGAGGGTCTGGCAAGTTCCCATCTGAGGTGGTGTGTGGGAGAAGATGGGAAGCATCTCTAAGGCTCGACTGTTTCCCTCCTTTTTCCTGAAAGAGAGGAGACAAATTTGTGTAGGGCTAATCCACTGCCTCTTTTCTGGTTCAGTGGGCTGGGTTTTTTTCTCCTCTACAAACATTCTAGTAAAAATCCCCAAGTGTCTTTTCAGGTGTTAACCCAAGCATGGGTTATCTGTTTTTCATCTTGTGGGATGAGACATATGAGCTAGAATAGTGGAAGGAAAAAACCCTGTATTTAAAAAGCATGTGCTAAATTATCCTGCATCATATTTGTTTGGAATTGTACCAGTGCATATGGATATGCACATTACCTGTGTTGATTGACCTTTTAAAACATTGTCAGTGACATTTAGCTGACAGGAAATGAGGGGAGCCAAACCAGGGTATTTTATTAGAGTCTTTAAGTGTTTCCTGCTGTGTTGATTTTTCTGGTCCCCAGAGACTTCACAGCTATCCCTGACTTCATCCTCAAGAGAGGAATACATTTTTGTACATTCTTCCCTGACTTCACTAATCCTGTGAATTATTCTCAATCATAAGGGGGAAAATGGAAGAAAAGAGTGAGGAAAAAAAACACAGTACCACTAGGCCTGATCTTCACTCTGTCTCTGAGAGTTGTGGGGGCACTTGTATAAATGCTGAGTTTATTTTGCTTTAAGACACAATGGGAACAAGGTTACAATCTCCAGCAAGCTGAGAAGCAAATTTCCTTAAAAGTTCTACTGAGCAACACTGGAGTTTTCTTTATGTCCACTGCACTGCTCAGGCAGCGAACTTATGTTTATAAGTTAACAAAAAAGTGCAGAAAAATGTGTCTTTTTGATACTAATCTAAGAAGTTCAATGCTAATTCTTTCAGCATATCAGTTATGCTTAAAGTAGTATAAAGGAATGTCTGTAATATTCCTATTAACAATGCTGAGATTTCAACCCATTGCTGATGACATGCCTGATGATAGCCTTGCTTAGACAGTATAGTAAAAATAACAAAGAATGAAGTCTGAGAGGTGGAAAAATAATCAACCATGTCATAAGTCATCTCAGGAGATGGTAAGTAAATAAGGTGGATTATGAATGCTATTAGGTGATCTTAAAAAGTTATATTCTTATGATCTCTAAATTGTACTAATAAGAAAATGATATAACATCATATTCTTCAAGACCTGCTTTGGATTAAGCCTAAGAAGCCCCTTTGAAGCTGACAGCCTTACTCATATATGTGGTGTTATGAAACTGTTTAAATATTCTGGTGGACTGTAGCTACAGATTTTAAACTCAAGATCTTGAAGTGATTCTTGTGCCTGCAGAAATAGTAAATTGCAGGTATCATTGTTTACATGGGTCTTTTCTCCCTTTATTTGAATAGCAAAGTCTCCCATAACTCATTCAGTAGACTTTCTAATAGATGATGTTTCTAGCAATGACTAATAAGAGAAATTCTTAATATTTTGGAGTATTTTCACAGAAAAACCTGTTTGGTTTTGTGTGTATGAATTTAGTTTAATCTTAGGGTTGTGAAAATCAATCCCTGATTGTATGAGAACTGGAGAAGAACAGCAAATTTTTAGCTATAAAATAAAATTATTTATTCAGCTTGAGTTATTAATGTTAAATTGCATTTTTTTGGTGTGAATATGTGGCACAAGGCCTTTTTTGTAATGTAAATTTGATTTGACTGAAGCTTCTGTAAAATCCAGAAGCATTTGGCAGTGATCTCAGGCATCTTGAAATGAAACCACAGAGATGACACAAAAAGCAAACTGCTATGCTTGTCTGTGCTTGGAAAATACTTCCAAGCTAGATATACTTAGAAGACTTTTAGGGTTCCTTCCAACCTAAACCTTTCTATGTTCCAATTCTTTACTGTATTCATTTGTGGAGTATTAAGAAGGATATCACATCCTTTCTTCAATATTTTAATTAAGATTGTAATTTCTTTGAAAGTTCTGTGTTGTCTGACTTCAGCACCCAAGTTTTTTCATGTAAAACTATGCCAGTATTAATTAGTGACTGAGATGGGAAAAACTCAATATGACACCTTTCCCTTTTTCTTGTCTATATTTGTGGGTTTTTAGTAATTTATAACTGAAAGTATATGGTTTACCACAGAAATTGATTAAAAAGAGTAAAAAAATTGGAAATAATCGAATAAGAATAAATTGTAAAGAGAATGAAATAGCTGACTTCATTCTTGGGCTCTGCTAGGTCATCAGCCTAAGTTGGAGCACTCCTCATGCTGATGATGTGTGATTGGCACTTAACCAGCAAGTGACTTTGAGGAGGAGAATGATGTACCTGTAAAAATTTACTACTCTGCCTGAAAAATAGTGTTTGCAGTAGCAGTGGTGTTGGTGGCAGCCTCTTAAGATTATACCAATGTAATGCAGACCCATATTCAATCACTGGCAGTGTGGGAAACTTTAAAAGAATGAGGAGCTTTACTACGTGATACCGTGATCTTCTCGGGAAAACCAATTCATCTTTGGATGAATCTGCTACAGCTCAGCCATAGGCTATCAGGGCAGGCAAATGCTGAGAAGAAGCAGTATCTCTGTATTTGGCAGCTGGCTTTAACACTGACTTCAAACTTCCTCTTGGGGAACAGCAGTTTCTCCTTTTCCCACCAGTAACAAATTTAAGAGTGTGGAGGGAAATGCTGTGATTTTGTTCTGCAGATAATTGGGACTAAAGCATAGAAATGAGAAGCTCTTAGTCTGATACTTCACTTAGCCAAGGGTCCTGGAGTCCCAGGGGAGTTTTTATGTGCAATTATCAGAGAACACATAGAAACAGCATGCAACAGTCTCCACTTCTTACTTGCAATATATCATCCAAGCAGTTTACAAAGAAAGCAGATCTTCTATTTTCTCTCAACAGGTGAAGCCTAAAGCAAGGAATAATTTGTAACACAAACATTGCTTTAGTTGGTCACTAGAGGATTAATTGTAACAAACAATTATGTTTAACACCTGGAAAGATGAAAAAAAACTCAAAAAACCTGACCCAGAATAAAAGTATAAGAAACACTTTGGAAAAGAAGGAGGCAGGCAAGACAAGCATTAAGCAGTTCTGAGGTGAAAGAAAAAATACTAAAACAGAAAAAAGGGAAGTTGCCATGTATGAATGCTTATCCTCAGGAAAGAGCAAGATAGTAGATGTTATAGTCTGAGCATGAGGTTTCCAGAGTCATTTGTAGACCAAAGGACCAGATCCTGCGCTGGATCTCTTCCCAGATTTTCCCCTGCAACTTAGTGCGAGTCCTGGTTGTTTCTTGCTCCCTCCCCCTTCACCCACTGGCTTTCCTTTCACAGCAAGTGAAAGATTTCTCCTCTTTGTTTGTTGTGTTTCTAGAGTAATTTTCCTTTTTTCCCAGGCATAGCTCTTTTGATAAATTCTGCTTTGTAACAATGTCCAGATCAAGCTCCCAAGCATCATAATATTTGCTTTTAGGAAGTGTGATTTGTGTGGAGTTTTTTTTTACTTTTACTGCAGTAGGTACCTACAAATACAGTGGAAGAAAATGAGATGTCAGTTTTTTTTATAAAGCTATTTGTCAGGTGAAAGATTTATTTCTCACAAAGATGGATAGCTGAATACACTTGTAAAAGGAAAACTGAATTCTGTGGGGACACTAAAGGCTGTCTGTGGCTCTCAGAAAATGGAATCTGAGAATAAAGTTTTTTGAAGGCCTGCACTCATATTTTGGCTTCTACTGGAAGCTATACCTAATTGTGATATATCTGTTAAAATACATTTTCATGGGACTGCTGAAGTGTGAGGAGTTTTTAAAAGAGAATTGTGAAGAAAAGAACATCTAGCTTTTAGTTGTATAATATGAACACATTGTGGTGTTAGATAATGTGATGGCTGTGCTTGGGTCATCTCCCTTGGGATGGTGCAGAGGCAAACTGAGGTCCTCTTCCCTTTTATGTGAGAATGAACAAACTAGATGAGTAAAAAATGAGGATGAGGAAAAAAATAAGTCTCATATTGAATAAGAAAAGCGAGTGGAAATAAATTCTCAAATGTCTTAAAAATTAGAGCAAGATAAGCAAGACAGCCTTTCCAGCTCCTTGCTTTGTGGTGCTGCAGTTGCCTGCCATACCCTTTAGGCACCACGTGCAGCCCTGCTCTGTCCTCAGCTGCCTCTGTAAGGCTCTGCAGCCTGTTCACCTGCGAGAGCAGAAAAGATGGGCTACCTGGAGCTGGCCTCTTTAAATAAAGTGCTCTGTCCTGTATATGCAGTTTAGGGATTTTGCTAGTAAAGCATGCTAATAATTCATTGCACCTAAAGAAAAAGATTCTGAAACAAATGAGGAAAAACCCCAAGACTTGAAAGCAGCAGTATGAAAAGATCTAAGTTAACTTACAGCAGAATAGATGACATCTAAGGAGACAGATCACTTTTTGCATTAGAACCAAACTAGGTTTAAGTTGGCATTACTGGTTTAATTATTTTTAATAGGATTTGCATTTATTGTTGATTTGTATTCCTACTATTAGAAATAGTTGATCTTCTCAGAATAGTTAGATATGAATTCAGTTTAAATATTTCTGTCTAGAAATGGCTATTGATTTCTAGGGATCTATTTGTAATTTAGAGGTACTTGCCAGACAGCTCAGCCAATACATTTGCATGATTAGGTTGTTTGGGAGCTGCTCATTTTGAATTTTCATGGTGTGTGACTAGTGACCTAACTCATGCATTATTGCTTCTATTCCATTTTTCATCAGCAAGCTTTTAAAAAGCAGGAGAATAAACAGCAGAAAGTTTATAATATGTACACAGAACTTGTTTTCATGTGAACCTTGGGTGCCATCTTTGAAAAATTTTGGGCTCAATGTTTCTGTGAATAAACCCAGGCTTGAGAACAACTAACTGTAGAGCAAATGAATAAAGTTTCTTACATGTGAAAAACTTGAAAAGGTACCTGAGGAATTGCTTTCCCCAGATGTATGATGAGAGATGGGGCATGTGAAATGCTTAATGTTAGTATCAGTCTTGTGTTTCAGTATCCCCTATATAATTGTTACAGAAGTTGTGGTGCTCTTAATGACTGAAACTGAGTGTACTGAGTGTAGATTAGTGAATGTTAGATTTTTCTTGTTTAATTCTGTCTAAAATTAAAGCACATTAAAATATTTTTCAGAGAAATAGAATTAAATAATCTCTAAAATTGCATGTTTACCTTCAAAAATCCTCAGACTGTTTAAAGACTTTTTCTTTAAATAGCATCTGAAAAAGATGTGTTTATTACCTTTTGTTTTTCAAGTCTGTTTGTTATCTCAGGCAGGCCAAATTCTTATATCTCTGTGTAGCAGTCTGAGGAAGAAATATTAGAATGGAACAAAATCTTTCCAACTGGTTAATGAGTTACTTCAGAGTCATCCCTGTATTTGCTGGTGGATGCTGGCAGAGTGAAGTTGCAGTAGGAGTATTGTTTATCTGTTTGTTTGTTCTAATAATTAATTATATGTACATTTAGAAAAATACAGTTTCTGTTTACTTTTAGCTAATATTTTTAAAATAATCCCCTAATGTTAATACAAGTGATCAGTAATGGACTTGTTTATAGGAATTAATTGCTGCTAAGAGATTTATTTCATGCGATATTCTGTTTATTGGCTTAAGCTGAAGAAGTTTCTGAAGAAAAAGTCCAACGACTCAGTGTTAGTCTGGGGTTCTGATGGGTAACAGGCTTTAATGCCAGCTTTGTCCCGTCTGCTTGTGCTAGTGTTATTACTGAGGTCAATGGATTAAGAAATAAAAATGTAGAAACTGTGAACTGTATCGACTTTTGTCTCAATGGATTGCTTTTTGCAGATGTATGAGGCCGTATTTATTCTTTAGTCATGTTTATGGAACTTACTGAGTATCATGGGGATAGTGCTGGCTATACTTCAAGTAGGAATTAAAACCATGTATTTTCATTGTCTGAAAAGGAAGACTCCCTTCCTTTCTCTAGTGTATTCTGTAAAGAAGTATTAGACAAAGAAAATAATATCCATGCTGCATAGGTCTCACTTTGCTCCCATTTGAGTCAATAGTAAATCTGTTACTGAATTTAATGAGGGTCACCTGGGACAAAACAATGCCTGAAAAAAAAAAGTTTTTTAGGCAATTTAATAAGAAACTGTAATAACATGTTGAAACAAAGCAATTATTTTGTTGGCCACAAATGGAAGTTACTTCTAATATGTGCAAGTTTTTGAATGGATTTATCCCACTTTGCAAAATTAGGCATCTAATCAAGGGTAGTCGTCTGGACCTTCCTTCTGATGCCATAATAAAGCTGAATAGCCTGAGTGGGTCAAGGATAATTCTCCTTTCTTCACCCCAAGAAAATTCCCTTACAAAAGTATTGATGCTTTTTTGTTTAGCTGAAATCCTAATTTGTAAGTATGAAGAACTTATCTATAGTCAATGCAGTTGTAAAGTTACAAAGGTCTGCAAGGCTGTTTAGACTGAAACTGATGTTTTAAGGCAATTACTACTGTAGAGTGAGGGGAAATGTTTTACAAATACTGTTGATATTAACTATTTTCTTTTGTAAACCCATTAATTTCTTTGCAAATAAATATTTCCATTATTCAGTGACTAGCCTATACAAAAATGAGGTGTATCTGAAGGAATAACAATGAGCAGTAGAAGGCAGTGTTTGTCCTTACACTGCCCAGTGAGGGTTTGGACCAGTGTGATGAGCACAGTAGGTTATGCTGAAGGGGAAAATGGATACTTTTACCCAAAGGTTAGGAATAAACCCTGATGCATATTGTGATTAACTCCAGTAGATTGCAGTAAGAACAGTAATTTGAAACGTGTGATACATGAAGCCAGACACTGACGCAAAGCAGAAGTAGGAGAGCATGATTTGCTTTTTCAGAAAAGTGGAGTCAATTGGCATCAAATGCCCTTAAGCACTGGAGGTGCAATCTGTCTGATAGTAACCTATAAGAAATAATTGTTAGATTAAAATGGCAGCACAAACCTTGGAAAATAAAATGATTATGTACAGTCAGACACAGGATGAAGTGGCTCATAGGATGCTATAGTGGATAATATTTATAGTGGTCTTAACTCTCCTTCCCAATCCTGTTTCCTTCTGTGTTCATGTAAAAGTCCCATTCTTTTTATTGCCATTTATTACAGGATCCTGCAAAAAATAAAAAGTATAGTAAGGAAAATCCATTGTCTTGTTTTTAATAATATCCTTATTTCTTCAACAGTTTTGTATGGCTTTTTTTACTGGTTACTTTTTCTCTGAATATACAGGGTCCTGTAATAAATGTCTGACGAAAAAAATACAGACACTATTGAAAATGTCAATTTTTTTGTTCTTTAGAACTTCTTTTTCTTCTTGTTTAAAAGATCCTGTGATCAAACTCTGCTCAGATAAACAACACAACACTGAACGCAGCATATGAGTTGTGCAGCCAACCTGTATTGATCTGTATCCATCCATCCATCACTTGTACTGTGTGTGATTGTGTAGCTCCAGGAACTGCAGGGGTGGTGCATTGTGAAGAGAGGGAAAAGCAGCCCCTTTTGTTTGTAGAGAATACAACATTCAAGAGCAATGAAATGGCATGTTCAGCCTGTTCTGGAAACAGAAGGAACGTCTGATTCATTGCAGTTTCTTGCACACCTATTTGAATGTACGCTGATTATTTCAGTTAGAACTCTCAGTGTGTGGTGGTGATTTTTCTGGTATAAAAGTAGGTTTTTGTTATGGTTTTTCATCACAATAAAGAGGTTTCTTCTTTTTTTTTCTTCCCCGTGGCTGGGTTATTCTCTACAATCTGTACAATGTTCATGTTTATTTCCTTCTGCATCTTCTCCATATTTATATTGCTCACTTGTGTGACAGTTTTTAAAATTTCTGTTCTTTAACTCATATGTCAACAGATTTTTAATTATGCAAATATCTTACCTTAGCTTTGATCAATTACAGAAGAGATAGAATTTTTTTCTTCCTTGCCATTATATCCCACTGATGTCTTTCCATTGTGGTTGTTTCATGTTGCCCTAGCAGATCCTTTTAATTTTGAGCTCTGGTACACAGGAATTTTTTTAATGATCAGAAGTGCCCTTGTGTTGATCTTTTATTGGTCTCCAATAAGATATTAGTTTAAAATTATTTGGATTCTCTAAATTTGGGACATGGATTTCATTTGGAAAGTGAGTGTCAGCAGAAGTTCCACTAAACTGGTGCAACTGGTTATTTCCAAGCAACACTAATTACTGTCTGCGATCTCTTTGTAGAATACCTCATCAATGTACTGCCTGAATGCAATAATGTATTTGGATTGGAAATATTCCCAGAATTCAGTTCCAGATGTTCCTTTTCCAGCCTTGCAAAAACAGTAATATTCTCCAGCTGCAATGGGCTACAGTACAGACAGCATTTCCTCAGAATTGGTGTCTGACAGAAGGCAGTAGGGAGGTTTCAATAATATTTGGTTCAAAGTTTTGCATTCTGTGCTGGTTCAAGCAGAATCATCTGAAAATGCAGTTTTACTAAACTCAAACTAAATATAGGATTATGTAAAAAAGTCAAAATATATTCTGAAAGTGGTTTAATTTTGATGCCACTGAAATATTTAATTTTTTTTTGTCCGTCTTGATCCCTTTTTTGCTTTGTTTTCTATTCCAGAACTTTCATTAATATACTACTCATTACACCTTCCACAGGTTTGATATTGTAGATATATCCAATATATGAAATTCAGTAGTTTTTTTCAGTGTTATTGAGGTGTAATGCCTCAATGTCAGACGAAACTGATTTATATTAAAGTGTGTGTTTTAAAAACTTCCAGCCCTAATTCAAAGCAAAATGAAATTACAGCATGTAAATAGTTCTGGAAAATGTAAATGGTTGTTTATGAGATTCATAATGGAATGTTACAGTATAAGGCCAGGAATGTGTTTCTGATTTAAGTGTTTATTCTGCTAGTTTGACATTGTGCCTGGTTTTAGGGAGCTTGTGAATGAGGCTTCCAAATGGCTTTATGTAATATTAGAGAGAACCCCCTATATTTAAGAAGATCAAGCAAAATGTTGAGTTCATAGGGAATTGCTGCTCAGCAAAACTTCAGAGAAATGTGACCATGTGTTAATGCACAGGTTGGTGTGAAGTCTTGGGTAAGCTTGAAATGTTTGTCCTGGATTTTACTTTAATTTTGCATCTATTCCTCATTTGGAAAAAATGCCTATTAGTACAGCTGTCATGGAATTGGAGAAACAGTCACCATAAATGCTATTTCCATGTAGAATTAGACTTACAGTTAAGAATGCCTTTAAAACACAGCTTTGAGACAATTTGTAGAGAAAGTGGACAGACATAAAAAAAGCAAATTACTCTCAAGTAAGGCAGTGATTCAGTGATTAATTCTATCAGTGTTCCACTCTTATACCTATGCCTTCAATATTTGCTTGATTTTTTTTTTATGGTGCTTCATTATTTGCTATTCAGCGTGCATAGTTTGTTTTTCTCTTGTTTAAACCATTTTAGTCATTCAATAAGAGCACTAGAAACATTGTTTTTTAATTAAGTTGGCCAAACATTCCAGACATATAAAAGAGTAGTATGGCACTGAGGCAAAGATTTTACAAACATCCCAAGGACTCAAAATTGTTGACATAAAATATTCAGCAAATGCTTGCAGGTAATGAGTGTTTGAATAAAATGATGGTCATTTCCTAGAGAATTTGTGATAAGAGATGGGACTAAAGTCACAAGAATGTGATTTGCAATGAATAATTCAATTGAAGCAGAACAAACATTTGCAAGTTGGGTTTCCTTCATGTTTCATAAATTTCACATCCTATCATTTATTTGCCAAAAGTTATTCTCTTCTAATTAGTTTTCTAGAAATCTGAAGTCTTATGCATTTCACAAACTTAAAAGAATAAGTTCCTTTACATAGTCCTTGTTTTTCTTTGAAGTTGGTTCTGTGTTTTCATAAGTATGAAAACAAAATTTAATTTGTCCTAATGAGGAGAAAAGCTATTTACACATCTGCAGAAGGAATTGCTGAATACATTAAACAGTAAACTCTAGAAATTCTGGTACCTAGGTGTCTTATTAAACTTGTTTTTCTGTCTTTTGATATTTTCTCTTTTGTTGAATAGCAATACTTTGTCTTAACTTTTTTTTTGCAGGAAGAAGAGGTTACACTTGGATTGATATTAAAATGATAATTTCCTTTTTATTTTTATTGCTGGTCATGAATTATTTGACTACAACTAGAGACAGTTGTGTTTCATGGGGGAAACAATGTATTCTGTTTATTTTTCCTCTTGTAAGCTTACAAATTACCCATAAAGACATTAATTCATTTATATTTTTAATTGTTTTCAAAGAAGTTTTTGACCTGCAGACAAGGATGCAGTGTTCTTAGACTTCCTAAAAATGTTTGATACCAGCAACATCTGTGGAATGGGAGTTTACCTCATAAAAGGCCAGATTCTGGTGCAAATTCTTTCAGGGCATGTTCAAAATTAACTTTCAAAAATATGCTGCCATAGTTTAATTCATTGTCATTGTTGCTTCTGCCCCTTTTCCATTTACTCACAGAGAGAACATGAATGTAGCTGGTGAGAACCCCAGGCTGCCTGGGAAGTTATTTGATGTAAACTTCAAATTAGGCTGCTGGCATCAGAATAGCTTTAGATTAAAAGATATGAGTTTGGTTTAAGTATGATACCAGCTTATCAGCAGAAAGAGATAGAACTTCTTTCTGTCAGAGATTTTTAACAAGATTGCAATGACAAAATGGAGAAGACAATGAGATTATTGTATCATGAAGCATAGAAGCTTGAGGCAGTTTTAAAAAACTTGTTGCTGTAATTAGTTTAACCATAAATGTCATAAAACCCTGCTCTGTGTGTGCTGTATGACAGACTGTACAAATCAAATTGTAAAGATAGTGGCTTAACAACTATTCCCTTCAGCTTCTTCCCCATAGTATCTGATTTCCATTAGCATGAGGTAAGCAGCTCATGCCCTGACTTGCAGAATTATATTATTTCTGTGGTTTCTTTTCTATAGACGCAAAATTGCTTAAATTATCCCCTCCAAGCTGACAACTGCAGCAGTGGCAAGAAAGGTGCTCAGGCTGTGCCTCTGTAGCATTTGTCAGGTGCCTCTTCAGGAAAAACCAAGGTGCCAGAAAGGCATCAGTCCTGAGGAGCCAACAGCAGTAAAGGCAGATTAATTACCTGTAATCACCTGTTAGAGAACAAGAGAATGGTGTAGCATTTTTTAGTTAACAAAAATATCAGACTTGCTTCCTGCCTCCAAACTTCTCAAAGCTTGAAAATATAAATTTCTACTGTTCTTCCCCACTGTGATTTTCAGTTGAATTTTGTGGGATTTTTGAAACAGAACACTTGGGCTGATGGGGAGATGGATCAGCTGAATGTTAGGAATACCCAAATTTTCATAGCAATAGCTTTCCCTAATGTGCTTCACGTAGTATCAGGTTTATTTCTCTTGTATAATCATACAGAAATAAGAAATTTATATAAGAAATTTATATATTTCATCATACAGAAATAAGAAGTTGAGCAGCTTCATATTTGATGTTTAGAGGATAGGCTCCAGCTAGAGCTGGCCCTCATCCTCTAATTAGTCCAGTTATGAAGAGTCACTGTTACTCAGATAAATCAATATAAAGAATATTGTTTTACAGGGCTAAGAAACAATTATTTTCTTCAGAATGTGTCCTCTGTAATTGCTACAGATTTCTCTGCTTTTCAGGACTGTGTGTTGTGAGTTCTGATGTTTTCTGATTGCATATCAAGAAAGTTTGTCACTTTAACCAAAGGTCTATAATAACATCTTGTAGAACCAATTCTGGTTGAACTCACTGAACATTAAAATCTACTCAGCTGTTCATGAAAGGAGTTCGAGTTTTTCCACAAGAAAGAGTCTGATTGGAAAAGTCAATGATGGTATCAGGAAGGTTTCTAATTATTGCAGCAGATTTTGGATTAGGCATTCTGCATGCAGGCATTTTAATGAAGAATATTTTCCCTGTCCCTTGCCAGTGGGTAGGGGATGCTTGAGCTGCACCACATATTTAGAAGTCCTTGATACATGCCTGATAACACAAATTAAAATTTCACCAGATACAGAGCATGAAATCTTTAAACCACTTCCTATTTATAAAGCTTTTCTTTTGGAGACAATAGAGACTACTGGGTATACCGGAATGGTTTGTGAATATTGAAGTAAAAACTTGTGATGTCTGTATTGCCTGAGGGCTTAGGAAAAAACAGATAAGGATATCTTGGATCAACAAACTCAGATAAGGTGAAGTAAATTCCTTGATCTTCAGGGAAGATAATTAGCCAATCTCTAATCCCACGAAGGAAGTCTCCTTATTAATAAAGCTAGATCACATACCAATTTGTCCCTTATCTAATGTGCCTGACTGATTACTAAAATCCTCCATTTTTCTCTGGCTGTTGCCTTCCTGAGTAAACAAATCACCAGGTTCGATTGGCTCCCATTTGCACTTCATTGCCCCCTGACTGCAAACATGCTGTAAAAACAAGCTGCCTCAGGTTCTTTTCAATCTCCAAAGGGAGAAGGAGCAAATCCATACCTAATTATTTTAATTTTTTAGTTTTGTTTTCCACGAGACATAGTGTTTAATTTTGAGTGCAAAACCATTTTTTCAGTAAGATAATGTCAAGGTTACAATAATACACTTTTTGCACTCAGGAAGGCATAGAGAAATCCATCAGTGTTTCAAATCCATTCCTGTTACTGTCCAAATTATCTTCCAAAAGTGCAAGGTAATTAAAAGACTAAAACGAGGCTAAGAAGTAAATGGCTTTACTTGCATGCACTATTTCATTTGGATGAAAGTTAGTTCAGAGCAAGTTAAACAGTGAACAAACTCTGCTGAAATGTATTTGGTTTCTTCCCTTCATTTTAGGGGGCACATATGCATCAAGAAAGTGAGTAATATACCAGTCTGGGTGTATTCTCTTTGAAGAGATCCTTTTGGCACCTGTCTGTACTTATTTTCTTTTTGATATTTGATCTCTACATTAGGACTAAATTAACAAAAAACTCAAACCCCAATTATATGGTATGATGTTTTAAACTCAGCACCTTTTCTATGTTTAAAATATCTTTTTTTGGAACTGGTTTGATATGTGTGAGCTAGCTGGAAATCAAGCAAAATATATTCAGATCTAGCTATTGTCCTTGACTTTCCTTCTGAACACAGCAGAAACATTTGTGTCAAGGGCACAAAAGAGAAAAAAAGGGTTATCCCAAAATAAATGCTACCTGAGGGGTGGGGACCTGCCAAGGGCCAGCCCCCCTGTGAGCTGCCTGGATTCCTGTGGGGAAAGCACTCGTCCTCTGGTCCCTAACACAGGTATCCTGATGGGGGTGCAAGGGGTTTCTGGCTCCCTATCCCTGACACTAACCCTGCTCTTCTGACTAGGCACTCTGGCCAAAACCAGGCAAATCCTTGCTTTGATGTTATTTATAAATAAGATACAAAATGCTATTTTTTAGCAAATTGCCAAATGGTGGAGAGGAACGCCTCAGTGACTCAACCAGGTCAAATTTATGTGTCAACTGAGTTGTAAAAACACTATCAAGTACAGAAATGTAGGAGGCAATTCTGAGTATTGGTAGGTGAGAAATACTGTTCTTTACCATTTTTGATTTCATTAACTCACAGAATGGAAGACAGGGGTTCTCTGGGTTAATTATGCAAGAGGTAGAATGGAAATTAAAAACAATCTCTTTGGGGCCTATTAAAGAAAGAGGGCAGGGAATACCAGAGGCTAATGAGATTGCTGTAGTGTTGGGAAAGGAGTAGAGGATAGCTCTGATAGGAACTGGCAATATGAGAGCAGAAACAGTTCTTGAATATTTCAAGGCTGCAGTGTTCACTCTGGGGAAAATACTAAAGAAGCTAATGGAAACAGTAATTCATTAATATTTTATTTGAGATATTTATGCAAGTCATGTGTTTTTAAGTATTTCCAGGCTACTTCTATGAGATGGGAATATAATGAGGCAGAAGAATTGAGGAGCAAAAGTATCTGAAGCAAGTTTGCTAATTGAGTTTGATCCAGACTGGCCACTTGAAGCAATATCAAGTGAATGGGTTCTTGCAGTAGGTTGCTGCTTGTTGCAGCATGGCAAATCCCTGCAGGTCATACCCAAATGATCCCACTGCTCAGAGGAGGGAAGAGCTGAGAAATTCTTGTCACACAAGATGCTTCTGAGGTGTATTTGATTGAAGTTAATAATTCAGGGGCCTTTGAAGAAGATTGCTCTTAATTGTCAGTAATGAAAATGGGCAAACCCAGCTACAGCCAACTGAGTTTGTGAAGTGCTCTGTGCTTTGCAGTTGCCTGCATGTGAGACCCCAGTAAGGTTAACATTAAGGAATGAATGAACAGGAGACGTGAGGTAGAAAGAGAAGCTGTGCAGTTTCCCCCTGTTCTGCTTGTCTCTTCTGCTTTAGAGCAAACTGTCATAATAATGGCATGGTACATGCACAGCCTTATGTTAACAGCTTTCTGGAGATGATATTCTATTCCCTTTGGGCAGCCTGCATGCCAGCATTTGACATATGCACAACGAAAGGAATTGAGAAAGGGAGAGTGGGTAGTTCTGTGATCAGCAAGTAGCTGGGAAACTACAAGACAGCAGACTATTTCATACAGCTTACTTGATATTTTTTCACTCTTTTCATTGAAAAGATCACTATTAAATAAAAGGAATTGACCAAAAAGCCCTCAAACTCCAACCAACCAGACAAAACCCCCAAAATCTCACCTTAAACCAAACCAGTAACAACAACAAAAAAGCAAACCCCCAACCCCTCTCTCCCCTTTTCCCCCCTGAAAAACTAAGCCTACCTGTGACTATATCCTACCTGCTTGTTTTAGGGAGTGTTTGACCTCGCTGGAGGTTAGCTGAGGTTTGGAAAAGCCTTTGAGAGGTGTGAGGGATGCCCTGGGACTGTGCTGAGTGCCCAGTGCAGGGGTGAGGCTCTCAGAGCTGCAGGGCACTGAGAACAGTGCTGGGCACAGAGCAGGCTGCAGCACCTGAGTTACCCAGAGCTCTGAGCAGCCTGCCTGAGAGCTCTGCACACACTGAGCTCAGGTACACAGCACCCTCGTAGATAATTCATTGCAATTATTTTTCCTTATAGATATCAATAAACCCAGATTTTCAGAGACTTTCAGATTTGTGATGTGTTCTGTTCCAGTGGGAGCTGTGTTACCTGCACATGCCTTGAAAGCTCATGTTATAGGAGTGTGCTTTGTTTCTTAACTCAGTAAGCCAAAATAAATTCTGGCATAACAGCTATGCTTAAATGCTATTTATCAGAATGTTAGGTGGCTCCTAATATATTTTCTTAATTTTCTCATATTTGTGTGTTTTTATGCTCCGGTTGAAGAAGATCTCAGCAGCTGCAACTGCTCTTTGTCCTGAACTGAACTATTGGCTCAATTTTACATTGTTTAACCAAACTGAAAGGAAAATGGTTGAATTGTGTGAAGACTTATTTCACTCATTCTTAATTCAAAGGGAAATATACTCTTTCAGAATAAATTTAAGGAAGAAGAAAAGATAATTCCAACATATTTTGCTGAGGTTTCTGTCATTACCTGTAATGCAGAGGGCAGAGGTTTTTGAGAACTTAAAGTCAAATATTTTTATTTATTTAGTGTTTGGTTTATCATGTTATTAAGAATTTCCTTTACCAACAGAAGTATACTGTTTTCCTTGTGTAGATTGATTCTGAGAAATTTAATGTTTCCAAAATAGGAACTCTTGAAATAATAGGAATTAACAAAACAATCAAGGGAGGCTTGGGGTGACATCATGGGGTAACAACAGCTTACTGTCATAAAAAAATATACATGACAAGCTTTATGTGCTGCTCTGGGTTGTGTATTTCAGTGATATTTGAAGTGCTGTGGTTTTGCTGTTTCAGTCTGGATTTGTGCTGATATTCCTGACTTTCCAGTTCAAATGTAACTCAGAGTGCAAAAATAACTCTAAGAGTTTGGAGTTTAGTGGCACCTGTAGATTAGAGTTACAAATGCAGTAAAAGTGTCCTGGTAGTGTTCCAGCAGTCAGACTCTGCTCTGGCAGCTCATAAGAAAAGGCAATAATGCATAAGTGAGGCTGTGTAATTGCAGTTACCATGGGAACAAGCCTTGGGTTTGCAAGTTCCCTGAGTTCTGTGGATTGAAATTTCTGTATCAGCAGTGTATCAATATACTGTTTTGAATAACATCTCTTTAAATTATGTCCCTGTAGATGTTAGAATTGTCACGGACATTATTCAACATAAAATAATGTCCTCTGCTATAATTCTTATTAGCACACAGTTGTATGCATTATCAGTTGATCTATCTGGAAGCAAAAAATTCCACTGACATTTTAATATGAATTTTTTGTTCATTGTTTTAAATTTCTTCTTTTTGGAAAATTTATTTTTAATTTATTTTTATAAGGAGTGTTAAATTCGAAGAATTGACTGACTTGGTACTTGTTGCAGAGCAGCTTAAGCTGTTATTTTAAAGACTTCAGGGAAAATGAACCATTTTTTCAGTGTAAAGCTACTAAGAAATATGTTTTAAAAACAATTTAGAGGAAATTTTTTCAAGTGATTGTTCTTGAAAGTAAAGATATGTATTTTCAATTTTTAGTTTCTGAGCTTTTCATTAAGGATTGAAGGTCAGCTTGTTAAAGTAACGCCTCTTTCCTAAATTCTGTTTACCCACATCTTCGGCCAAATTTTCTAGATTATATCTGGATACTTCTTAATGGTTATCATATGAAAAATGAAATGCCATCATGTGGGAATTTCCATCAGAACTTTTAGAGATAATTTTTAAAATTAAGCCTTTTTGAAGAGACACTTGTGATTTTTGTTCTCTGTGCCAAATCTCTTCCCTAGAGGCCTGAGTTGATCCTTGATGAGGTATCAGTTGGTGCTGTTGGCAGAAACACATTGTGCATTGAAATATAAGAGCTTGCTGGGTGAGCCCTTCACCCAGGAACTGCACATTTCATTAGCTGTGGTTCCACTCTGCATTAATGGGGGTGACAGCTTGTCCTGTGTCACTGCATAAACAAGGTGACCTTCACAAAACCTTTCCTAATTGATTAGAGACAGAAATAATGTAAATATAATCCATTAGAAGTAATTATGTGTGTGCTTTCTCCATTGCTTTGCATCATGGGGAGCTGTACATAACATGAGGTAAGAGCACAATGCAAATAAAAATGAGGAAGTTATGGGGTGCTTGAGCATCTTGCTCTCTCTGATTGCCATGCTGTCTTCCTCAAGGCAACTACATTATTTCTTCATTGCTATTGCAAAAAGAAGCTAGAAATACCAGGGGATAATCACCAGGAGAAATAAAAGTCACACAACATGTAAGAGATAATGCAGTCCTGCACAGTGGGGGGAAGGGAGGATGTGATGGCAACAGCAGATGACGTTTCTTGATATGTGCAGCAGACCACTGAGCTGAGCTCCTGCCATCATTCTGAAGGCAAAGAGTCACTGGGCTTTCCCTCTTCCTTCCTAAGGAAAACCTTGGCTGAAGGTGGACAGCAGTCTGTGTTTTGCCACTGACTGTAGTTTGAAAATCACCGTCCGGGGTTTGGGACATCTAATGCTTAGAGATTCAGCAAACTGCCAAAAACAATAACGTTGAAGGCTTTAATTTGCCAAAAGGAAATACATCTGGACAGCCTTCCCACAGCAGTTAGGCTTCTTATCAAAGTCTGCTGTCAGAACACAACAATATGATAAACTGTGTTTTTTAATGGCAAAAAGCCCAGCCAAAATTATCTTCATAATTTCTTAGCAGCAGCATATGGCCACGGTGAAGTAATAGGTACATGGGGATATAAACTGTACAAATACATCAATTTCAGTACAGTAATATGAGGAGTGAGATACTGCTCAGCACGTGTAAGATCATCAGAACCTGGTCCAGAATGAATATTCACAAGCCTTTAGGTTGAGTTTTCTGATTTCTGGGGTAGATTAGTCTCAGGATTCAGCCTGCTGCTTTGTGCTTGGTATTTTTTATTTTCATTTAGAATTAGGCACCTGAGATGTGGCAGGCAACACTTGGGCATATTTTACAAAAAGTGCTGTTTGGACACTTCAAAAATTGCATTTTGAAAAGAAAACTAATTTTCTGTAGAAGTACTCAAGCTTGGCATGTTTTTATGAACTCCAGCTTTTTTTCTATTGACCATGGTTAAAAATACTGCAATTCTCTGGTAGGCATGATGAAGGGAACTGGACTGGGTGTGGAAAAGGATATTTCCCACCTGAGTTAAGAAAGAACAATAGGTCTAATAGGGCTCACATTTCATCTCTCTTGGACGCTCACCCCCGTGAGCTTCCTTCAGGCTATACTGGGCTGTGTGACAAAGATGAAGCTCCCAGATCCTTCTTCATAGTTTTGAAATCAAATCCCTGCTGTGGGAATTCAGCCCAGCAGAGGCTGTGCTCTATTAATTATTCAGTTACTACTTCTGTACTGGTAGACCAGAGGTAACCTAGCATAGGCTGTTGTCTTCAGAAAATATTATCCAATCCTCTACAAAGGATTACCAAGAGAAGCCCTAATTTCTGGAGTTGCTATAGAATACCAGAAATGGTGGAAGTGATCCAAACCTGTATAACCAAATAGTGGTAATCTCTGTGCAGGTGCTTTTCTACCTGGGAATGTTTTTGAAACATTTCTTCTGGCTTATTGCAGTGTCTCTTGAAGAATCAGAAACAAACTGTGGGCCATTGCACATAATCACAAATCCCAGTCGGAGATTTCATACCGAAATTGCAGCAGCTGGGTCTGGGCTGAAGTGGTGCCTTTTCACTGTGATCTGCCATTTTTAAACAAATGTGTTCTATAGGTCAGTGTAAGAAAGCACTCACCATATAGCCCTTTATCATGCTGGTTTTCAAAGCCAAATCTGCAGGACTGCTAAATTATACCCATTTGGTGTGTTAAAAATGAGAATCTAGCAGCTGATCTAATTGGACAGGTAAGGTTACTTATTGGTAAAATAAATCCCTATGCATAACAAAGGTATGTTAACTGTCTGCACTGTTCTTCCATCTTGGAGTATACTGGATTGCAGCAGCCTTTGGCAGGCATAATTTCCCTGGCTCTTGCAGAAAAAGTGGAATTTAGAATAGCTTTGAAGCTATTCTAATTTACATCAGAGAATTAGTATGTTCAGTATGTCCCTGCAAGGCTTTTTGTTAGGTCAAAAAAATCCTCTTTTCCCAAACTCTGGGAAAAACCTTTTTAAAAATACAATAATTTGAGTCTTTTGGCTTGATAATGATGAATCTATTCCAGAAAATCTAAAATTCCTTGTCAAAGAAAAAAAGAGTTACCCTCAAACATTGTTCTTTTACTTCCTTTTTTCCAACTCAAATACTTCAAGGTCTCTGCATGTATGGGGTATGTTGAAGAGTTGGAAAATTGATTTATTACCATGGTCACCCTTACTGTAAGAGACAGATGGGACCAACCCAGTTTTTGTGTTTGCAGTTCAGGTTCTGTGCTTGTACCTTCAAACACCTCAGAGAGGTGATGAAACTCTGACCTCCATTCTGCAGATTGTGTGCACACTTGCAAGCATCACAGGGAATGAGACTGTCCCCAAAATTGTTTTCCTTTGCTGTGCAAATGGAAGTTCATTTTTGCTTTTTGATGGTGTCTATAACATCAAGGAAAGACTTTGGTTTTCAATATCCAGTGGGTTTTTGGAATGTCTTTAAATGAACTCAGCATATCAGAATTTATTTTATTTTGGACATCCATATTGGAGTAGATGGGGTTGCTAAGGATTTTCTAACCTATAAATCATCTTATACCTTAGATGTATTTGTGGTAAAGCACGGCTTTAGTTGTGCCTGTGACTTCAGCAGTAGAGATACTTGGATAAGATTTAGTAACCGAGGAGAGCTGGCTGAGTCATGGTTATAGCCCCATTAATTTTGAACAGATGATACCATAAAATACATGGACTGCTGGATTTTGTGTTTCAGCAAAGAAAAGTAGTGAAAGGATAAAAAGCCAATGGACAACATATCTGATCATATCTGCTATCCCTATTTTAATCTGTTTGTGAAACATTGTAGCTGAAAACACCTACAGAATTTTAATGGCAAGTGGTTTATCTTTTCCCCAGCATCATATTTTTAGCACATTTAAAAATTTTGTAATCTTTGTATCATTCTGAAGAACGTCCAACACCACATTAGAAACCCATTATTTACATGTTTTTACTGATGTTGTGTGAAAGTGTTTTTCAACTACTTTAATTTGCTTGTAAACAAGTATTTTTATCAACATTAGGCTGCTGTTAGTCATGTCGAGTTGCCCCTGCCTTTCCATCCATTTCTGTGCCTGCAGTATCCATGGAAAATTAACTATTGAACAGGCAATTAGTCTTGGGTGTCTTCATTCCCTCCACTTGTGCAGGGTATCCAGAGAAAGAAAAAGCTGCAGAGCTTGGTGGAAGTTGAGTGTTGAAGAGATGAGATATACTCTCATCTGCCTCTGTCTAGAATGGGACTTGGGCTGGCCAGTCTCTCTCAGGCAGCTTTTTATAATGGAAACAATAATGGTAGAATGGAAACAATATACACAGTATGTTATGCTGAGGAACCGAATCAACTTTTCTTTGACATATGCTATAACATGGTATAATGTACCATCTACTTTTATAATATTTTATAAATAATAATATAATATAATTTATAAATAATATTATAATATTTTCACCATTTAATAAGTAAACTCATTAATATTATTTGACCAGCTGTACAAGTTGTGTTATAAAGGACCATTAATTAAGAAATCTGGGGGTGTATTGTAGAGCATTTAAAATCATACTTTAGTGCCATTTTGCAACATTTGATTGGGAATTATTATTAACAGCCAAATGTTGCTGAAGTCAAAGGCAGCTGCAGCAGCCAGGGTCTGGAGAACACAGAACCTGGCTCTTACACCTGCTCACATCTCTAGCTGCTGTGCTGGGAAGAACCTAAAAGGCCCTAAAAAGAGCCCCTATCCCTTGTGTGGGTCTGAAACTTCTTTTAGCAAATGTGTAGATATGGTGTTGTCCACATGAATAAGTGCAGAATTAGGAGTTTCTCATCCTTCTTATTCTCAGTTTCTTGTCGGAGATCTGCCTTTGTAAAAATCCCATAGCAAGCTACTCCTTTCCTTTCATGCTTGTGCAGTGAGGGTGAACTGAAATAAACTCTGTAGACTGCAGTGGAAGTTTTGTGTTTTCTTCATTCTTTGCTCCTTTCAGCTTGTCCAAAATTACAACAGAGAGGAGCCAGACAGCAGCATTGTGCCCTCTCACTGGTTATCTGCCAATTCTCACCCTGCCTGCAAGGGGATATAGAAATGCAGCCCAGATGGCTCTAAGGCTTCTCATCCTGCCCAGCCACAGCTGCTGTGCTCACAGGTCTGGTACAGCTTCGTGCTCTCCTCTCGGGCCACTTCATTGCAGAGGGAGGCATTGCTACCTGAGCAGCAGATACCCTTTCTCTGCTAAGGAGGCCTCTTTGACCCTGGAGATAAGTGTGCAGAATATTGGGTCAGTATAATGCTAACTCAGAAAATATATTTCTAAGATGACAAACACAGCTCTAATGTCTTGGACTTTGTGTTGCTTCTGCAGTTCAGAAGTTCTTACAACAACCTCCAATTTTTGGACTCAGAATCGTTTGGGTGTGTAATACAACCTGACTGGTACTTCAGTTTATTTGTGGTATAATTTGATTTGTCATTTATTTAAATGTTATTTTAAGGTTCTAGGGTTGGGATTGCAAGTTAGAGAAGTCTTTTCATGGTCTGAAATGATTGCTTCCTAAACATTTCAGGAGAAGAGCAAGGATATTTCCTGGCTCATCAATTCTATGCTTACATTATATTCAGTACTATTTTCCACAGGTAAGATATCAAATATATTTTGATTAAACACCTCATTAGGAATAAATGAATTGTGTACTTGCTACTAGAACTGATTCTTAGTCTGGATTCAGTTGAACAATAAAGCTGTCATCATGTAGAGAGATACCCAAAAACAGTGAAAACAAATCCATTGGTGTCAAGTATGTGTGTGTTGCTGTAATATCATTGCAGCACTAATTATTTCTAACACACAGTAATATAGTTGCATCTCAGTAAAGAAATAGTCTGCATACTATATATATAAACCGGATAAATAGTATATAGCTATAGAAATTCCAACATCCTTTTTTTCAGAAGGATATCTCTTCTAAATAAAAAACTTTGGCCCTGTCTTTGCCAGAATATATAAACAAGTATAATCAGTGTACAGCATACTATATTGAAATTAATGAGAGGTGATGTTTCCTGAAGAAATGTTGGAGATGCAGTGTTTACATTCTCAAAATTAAGAAGCCTGTCCAGTAAAACTCTGTAAACTCAGATAATTTCAGACAGACAGAGTCTAAGCTTTACAAAAGCATGGAAGTGCTAATGAACATTGTCTTTTTTGCAGACAAAGAGTGGTGGCAGAGGGAGCAAAATCCCCACAAGAATTTAAATATCTGAATTTCAATTATAACCACTTGTTATCTGGGAGGCTTTGTCATACAGAAGCAGACAGAAGCATATGTTAATCTGAAATCTGATTAAGCCTAGTTCTCAGCAGTAATTGTCAAGATATCCAGAAGACCTAAATGTGAACCTAAGATGTGTTTGGTATGCTTTTAGAACATCTGCAAGCATCATTCTCTTGTGCTTTTTTAGCATTCCAATGTGCTCGTTGTAATCCCTGTACATAACCCAGAACCAGCACTCACCAGTTCAGTACCAGTACAGAGCGGCACAACCTGAAGGTGGTGTAAGAACATCATAACTGGGGTGCAGGGGCAAGCTTAAAACTGCAACCCCAGTGCTGCAGAGGCTTGCAGGGGTGCCTGAACTCTGGAATCTGCACTTGCTCTGAATGCAGACCCAGGGGCACCCCTGGATGTTGTCTCCACTCACCCCATTCAGAACTGGCCACTGCCTCAGCAGCTGCCACAGCACTGTGGCTTAGGAAGGAAGAAAGGATGGGTCAGAATCCAACTCTGCCTTGATTGTACCCATATGTCTGCTTTATGAATAGCAGCAGTGGATTAAACACAGAAATACAATCAGTTCAATCTATTTCAATTCAACCCAATTGTAATAAAATAGATGTAAATGGAAAGCATTGCTTCACTTATTGGTTTACATTACACAGTCACAATGTTTCAGCATATTGCTGATCTCTTTGAGTGCTTTATCAAATATTTAGCTGTGGCATATTCTTTGATAAATTGTTAATGTTGATATTTAGCTGTCATTTTTTACTGGCTTTTTGGAACCTCCCATCTTAGTGTTAGTCAATTTATTATCCAAAAATTCTTATATATTCAAAATAAAATACGTATCTATAAAAAAAAAATTAAATCAAAGTACTGTTGGTACTGCACATTTAAATCTGCTCCCAAGATGGAGGAGCTTTTCTCCTTATAAATTCAGAAAGATAAGTAATTGAAAACTTTTTGTAACAAAAATCCCATCACTTTAGAGCTGATAGCCCAGGTACAAACCTTCAGCCTGATTTGATTTGAAGCTGTCTGATAGCAAATGTATAAAACTGGGGGCAAAATTGTTATAAGCTTACAGAGCATTGTTTGAGCTCTTGTCCAAGTAATGGTGAAAAATAAAGGTGTTTTTTCCCCCGTTTTTTGCATTTATCTGTGAAATATTGCTTTTGGAGTAACTGCAAAGTGAAGACAATTATTCTGTAATGCCCTGTATTTTCTAGATGAATGCAGGGCTAGGATTCATAGCTGTTTCACTCAATTACTGCTTTCAACAATGTTTTTACCAGGATATTGCTTTTTGGGCACTTAAGAAAACTGAATAAAATTGGATTTTATGTAAGATGAACCATAAAAGGAAAAACCATTCCACTAGCACAGGGTTATCAGCCTTCAAAACCATAAATTTTCAGCTTAACACTTGCTGTCTCATGTCTCTGCTATTTTAAATTTTTTTAGTATGAGGAAAAGGAGGTGTATGAAAAGGTAGCATAACCCATGAGAAACCTATTAAACAGTATAGTAATTGCCTTTTATATGTTTCAGAACACACATGTGGTTCTAATTTTAGAAAAAAAAAGAATGTTTGTTCCAAGCACAACAGAATCACTTTGATGTACTATTGCCAAAAAAAAAAAAAAGAAATATATATGTTCTGCAATTTTTTGCTGCTGTCTTTAGTGAACTATGTACCTTTTTCATGCCTAATATTTTTTTTAATTAACTCATTCACTTCAAAACATGTAAGAGTTGAACGCATATTTAGTTTATTCAAATCACGTGAGGATGGATAAGGATTGGGAGTTAAAGAAACTGATCTACTTAGTTGAGAATATTTTCTATAACCTGACTCTCCTATTGCAGTTTAAGGTTGTTACTTGTCCTTCCCACAATGAACATGGAGCAGAGTTTACTTCTATCTTCTTCACTGCAGTCTCATAATCACCTATCACCCTTTGACTCCACAAGTTTTTATTCTCCCACAGAGCAAAGAAACCAAACTCTTTCAAGAAGAGGCCAGATTTTCCAGATTTCAGATGATGTGATGATCTGGATTTTGTCCTGTTATTTCTCATCTTCCTTGAACAGGATGCTGCAAATTAGGTTCAGCATTAGAGCCCATGTGCTGGGTTCCCAGAGCTTGTAAGATTTGGTTCACGTATTTGTCTAACACCTCTACTTCTATGTGACTTGTATCGACATGCACGTTAGTGCAGTTGATTACTTTTTTCTCACAGCAGGGGAGTTTTTATATTTTTTTCAGCTGTAGAAAATCACTGTAAACTTTCTTCTTTCAGAACTGCCATCACTATGCTGTATTTTCCTAGTAGTCTGCAAATACTTAATTCTCACATTTATTGCACTACATTGCTTATATTACATACTTGTCTTCCCTCCACAGAAGAATAGAAGAAGCATTTTATAATGCAAATAAGGTTACAGCTGAGGCATCTAAACAGCCTTGTCTTCATTAGGGAGGTTTTGTTCATTGGGCACAATAGGCATGGACACTGTGTGCCAAAACTATTTCTGGGCTTGGGTGAAAGGAAAACAGAGTAAGTGTAAAACAGTTTGGTGGCTCTTAATAAGTGATAGTTCAGGCAAATTTTGAACTGTGCCAGTATGTTTCTTTTCCTTTCATTCCCTGATAATTGTATTCCTTTAACGAGTAGCAAAATACGTAATGTCCTAAGTGTGAATGGGTCTCATTTTCACAGTTTCTTGATGTTTTCAGTAGTTCCACAATGCCTTTCAAGGGTTCTGTCCCCAAAACACAGCCACAAGCAGACACCTTGACAAACACGTGTGCCCTGAGCCTTGTACTGGTGCAGAGGGGGGTCAGTTAAGCTCAGCTATCCCTAGGCAGGGAACTGCAGCACCAAAGTTAAGGTTAGATCTCCCTGAAGCTGTTATCCTGAGGGATTAGAGGAGTTCCTACAGCTGCAGAGTTAAGGGCTGTTGCATCTCTAGGTTAATAATTTTGGTTGGGTACTTGAAGAGGTGGGATGCTGGCTCTAGGCAGAGCTGACTAAAAGTGTCTCACTTTAATGAGGTGCTATCCAGCTGCGTTCAGATTTGGCAGTGCTTGACCTCTTTGCATCAACCTGTATCATGGAGTCCAGGGCAGGAGTACTTTTTACATTACTTGTTCTGCTTGTCCTGAAGGGACAAATTCTGGCAGAGGTGCCTAATATATGTAGTAAGGCTTTCTAGCAATGACTGCTATAAATGAGAAGTGCTATTCCAAAGGCTGCTTTCAGCACAGTGCCTCCCAGCCAGTGCTAACAACAACGTGTCCAATTTGCTTCAGACAGAGCTCAATTGTCTTAGTAGAAAAGTTGGCTGATATTACTAGTTTTAATTATTTTAAATTTGTCTACAAGGAAATGTCAATGGAAACTGGCTTCAGTAGATACATGAAAACATTGTTAAAAAATTTTGCTTTTAAGTCATTCTCATTGACTCTCTGAAATGTCAGTAGTTGGACAGATTTTGATTAAGTGTCACACATGATCACTATCGTGAACATATCAAAATTTAGAGTTTCTGTTTCCTCTAGACACATCCTTTTTTAATATGTGTCACTACTCTAAGAAACAATATATGCTGCAAGATGGATTTGATTTGATCTTGGATATATTGTTCTAATTATTTTCTTACTCATTGTCAGCCTGTGATTTTACACACTTGGAAAACTGAATGGAATATTAGAGAAGCACATTTGTGCTTCTCCTACACCCTGAGGGAGCCTATGCTCATATACTTGTGGTATAATCAGTGGAAATGTCCTTACAAGCTCAGAATCAGTTTGGTCTCTTTAAAGCTCAGTACCTGTGTGATGAACAGAGAACAGGAACAGGGAAGTACAGGTGCCTCTGTATGTGGTAAATGAGCAGATCTGAGCAGCAGAAGTTTTCTGGTCAATTCACTGGAGATGAGATGTCTCTGAAATGCCTTGTTAAAGATTCTCCTTTACTTTGTACTTACAGCAAGATTTTTGTCTGGAGGTTTGGAGCAGTTCTTATGCTTAGAACTAACATTTCATTCAACCATGCAAATGGAGAGGAAATGAATAAACATTGATTAAGGATGAGAATGGGTATTTTGTGTTATATCAGGCACACAGGAGAGACTGCATGTTGCTGGAATAATTACTGTTGGCATATATGCATAACTGAGGCACAAATGGGAAAAACTGAGAAAGCCCTAAATAGAGGTTGCAGCTGTTTGTTAACAGTGTGATGGCAGATATCCCTCACCCTTAACTGTTCTTTACATTCCTAGTGCTAATAGATTTTTTTCCCTATGGAAAAGCTAAGGAACTAATTAAGTTAATGAACTATTAGGCTGTTTTGTTTCTTCAGATAGCTATGTTATTGTAATAAAACACATTGGCACTTTCCTTAGACCTTTTATTTACTCTGTTGAATTATTATTTGAGAGATATTCTTGAAGGATTGTTAGCTTTTGAGCTACTTGTTAAAATGGTACTTGGTGTTATTTAAAAGTCTGTATGCATGGCATTTTTTCTTCTACAAAAATGCTTATGTTTATTGTAGGAATATTAAGGTTATTGCTTCACATGATTTTAATTTGAACAATGAGAAGAATAGGGTGAGTATGTGCAGGTGTGTGCAGCAGTAGAGGAGCTTTTCCAGAGATATCAAAGCAATGGGTTTTTTTATACCTGTTTTTCATGGCTCTGATGTCTTTGCAGGGTAACCACCCCACGATTCTGTACATATCTGAAAATTCTTTTATAAGGTCATAATTAACTGTGGCTTTTAATAGACAGCATTTGATTTTCAGAAATAAGGTTTGCCAATGGTAAAAAACCCTCTGATTCTCAAGTGAGGGGTTTAAGAGATTTGACGTGAAATACCTCTCTTCAGGGATCTCTTCTCTTGCAGGAGTGGGCCAGCTTTTGACCAGGGGCTCTGTTAGTGATGCTTAAAGGCTTGAGCAGACATACCTGAGGATGAAGTTTATGGTCTGATTAGAGCATGCCTTGGTCACCTGCAGATGCATGGCAGAAGGCTTGTTTCCCTTGGAGCTGTGCTTGAACTGATGTGCAGGTATTGCAGTGCACACCTGCAGTGCTGCCTGAAAGGGCAAAGCAGGAGTTCTCAGGGGGCTGCTGTGGTGCAGGCCTGTTATCAAATACCCAGCCTCAACCTGCCAACAGCCTTGCAGATGTTAATGGCTTTGAATTTTCAAAACATTTCGAATGCCTGGGGAAGGAGACAGTGGCTATCAGCCAAGAATATCCAAAGAGTATTTTGAACACTCCCTTTTTTCCTGAATGCTGATAGGGATAGGGTGGAATTTAATTTTTTGTTAATTTGGCATGGACTGCTATTCTGTTGTCTTTCAGACACAGACTGCATGAATATTAAGCTTTTGTAATGCCTAATTACTTTTTAAGAAAACCTAGATATTAATTTCAGTCTATGCCTCAATAAGCTAATGCCTACATATTTGAAATGTGCATTTGAGATGCTGTGAGTTTGAAATGTTAGTCTATGAAATGTAGCAGGTAAATTGAGAGTAAGAATGAAATCTAGTCTCCTTTCTCAATAAGATAATCAGGAAATCATGTGTTTGGTTTTTTTATTTTATTAGAAAAATAACAGTGCAATTTTCTTGCCACTCTCTGCTCAAGGGCAGCACTTTCATTGACTTATGTGATGTAACTTTAATAATTTCTATCTATTCCAAGAAAACTTATGTTAGTGATATACAATTACAATAAGCTGTGACTATTTCCACAGATCTGTTTCTGTGGACAAAAGATAATCTGTACAATATATCCCAAAAGTTACTAAGGACATTCATCCTCTACAGCCACAGCTATGAAATGAAAATATAGTTAAAATCCCTGGAAAACAGGTAGGCGTTTCTCAGTTTTGCCACTTGTTTATTTTTAATCTATGCTTAATAATGTGCTGTGTTTCAGAGACTGCCAACAACTCCACAGTGTTTGATGAGGCATAACTAAATCTTTCACTACCTATAAAAAGTGCTCTTATCATGTAGAACCAGAGACGTGCGCCGAGGCTGACAGGACTTCTCTAGTGACTGTAAACTGATGTTTGGCTGCAGGGAAGTAGGGAACAAAGAGTCTTTTAGTGGCTTTATTGATCTCCTGAAACAAGTGGAGAGATAGTGAGACAAAGCTGGGTGTGGCTTGCTGTGCTCACGGGACAGGAGGAGTGAGAGGCAGTGTCACTGGGAGGAGGGATGGTGGGACACGTGTATGTGGTGTCTGGTTTTCATCCATTTAGCTCATCTGGTTTGCCTTTTGTACCCCTCAGCTTCTGTGTATAAATGGGAACTGAAGGCAGCAATTATTTTCTCTTTTTTCATCCCCTTATCCCTTTTTTCTCTGCAGTGGCCTGGGAATTGCAGGGTGCAGTGCTCACCACACTGTGCTCTGCTGCTCAGGGTGGGTAAGGAGTCCTGTCCTGGAGAGGTTAACCACGGCTATAGGGAAAACAGCAGCACCTGGAGGGGCCTGGGGGTCACGAGGGGAGAAAGGACAGAGGGTGACTTGCCCTTGCTGTGTGAGGACATGATGGCAAAGCACTCCTTGTTCCACAGCTCAAATATGTACTCATTCTTCTCTTTGCTGTTTTCCAGAAGTGAATTTTAAACTGCCTGAGACTCTATTGCCACTCTGTATTGAAGTACAGAAATGCAGGGAAGACCCTCTTTTGTTTGACAGACAACACTAACTATTGGACAAATAAAAAGGAATTAATAGAAATGCTGCTAAATATTTCTCCTTGAAATTTGAACAATAGATGTTGTCTTTTGCCACGTTATGTAGCAAAATAACACATTTTTTAATCATATTTAGTATATCTTGGAGGAAAAAAGAATAAAGAGTAGTTTGTGTCTCTGTCCACTTAGATAGATACTGTAAATTTCCCCTTTGTTTTTCGGAAGACAAAAAAAGAATTGTGGCGCTTTGATTTTCAAAATATTTTCCGTGCCATCTTTTAAAGAAAGACAGATATTTAAGTGCATTCAGCTACAGGCTCTTCTAGTTCAAAGAAGGGAAAAGAATAGATACAGTACTTGGCAGTCCAGTCTTTTTTGACTTAACACATTGTTTTTTTCTTCCTGCTGTGGCAGTTTAAATTTATGTATGGTTGTACTGCCAGTGCAGTGTCTATCCATCATACATGCCAGATAAAGGTCAGAATAGAAAAATGCCACAGCTTTAGGAGAGGAGGATTAAAAACATTTGTCTGAGCTAAAGCACTGGAAAATTAAATCTAGATTCAGTCAACTACAGTTTAAATATATATTTTGATAAAGTTATTTCATTTAACCAGACACCTTGTAGGGTAAATGAGCTCTATTAAAGTAATCAGAACTGATGAATTTGCAATGCACTGAAGTGAATGAATGGGCTTCAGTGTTAGTTAACCTTTTCATTTTGTGAATATAATATACATTAGAGTGAACATTTAATCTACTTGTCTTATTTGTCCTCATGATCAGTGATGGCCAAGGTATGGAACTCTGAAATAGTCTGTAGACTCCACACTTTACTGTATTTTGTCACTCAATCATCTTGTCAGCTGCTGCACTTCTGGTTTTTAGTAGCATCAATTTGGAAACTGCTGAAGGAATTGTCTTAAATCCAGGTGCCTCTAGAACATTACAAGACAAACACAAGAGGATGAGGCTGCTCCTGAAGTCACACACACAAACACATCTCTTTCATTTCTCATTTAGTGTTTTAGAACCAAAACCTCCCTTTCCTTCAGCGTGTTATCTCTAATGACACATTGACTTGTTATCTGGGCTAAACAAATAACTTCAATTCAGGTTTGATGCTTTTATGCTGCTTAAATGATCTGATTTATTATTTTACATGGTGTTCCTTTGTGGTATGTATGTATATGATGTACTCTCTCATATTATAATTTTCAGTCATGTGTCACATGAATTCCACAAAAGCAAAAATATCTACCATTTCTGTCTTATCAATGCAGCCATAAAGCCCCCTAAATGTCCCCCAAACATTAATTGAAATACTTGCTGCTGGCCAGTGTGAAGAAACTGGGACAGTTTGTCTGAATCTAAGTATGGCCATACACAAAGAGTATTTGCTATAGAATTTACTATAGAACTTATTATTAGCTACCAAATGAAGCTCCAAAGGTACATTAAAAATGTAAAATATAAAACTTACTCATGGGAAAATCAGCATAGAAAATGCCATAAAGAAGTTCCTCAGAAAGCTGAAGACTTACACTAGACTGGTTAAATGTGCATCCACAGTGTTTTTCTTAACCTGCAGTCTCCTGAATCAGGAAATACATTTGGCTCCATGTGCTTTTCTTTACTTATGAAGCAAAGGTAGGCTGCTTGTCAACCCACCACCAGGGCATTATTCCAAAAAAAAAGCTATTTCAGTGTTGGTAATGAATGGAACACTTTCTAAGGACACTGAAGTAACCTTAGAGAAAAGAAAGAATAGCACCAAACCCAATCTTTTCTTTCTAGAACAAGTTATTGGAATATTTTATGGCTAGCATCTTCTTTCTTTACCTGTCAAAAGTGTTCCAAAAGAAATTTCTCTCCCTGTTGGATAAGTTCACACTGTATTAAACAAACATAAAAGTTTTTTTTCATACATCAGTCTCTACATTTAATGACATCTTTCATTTTCAGAGTATTTGGGGCAAATCTGGTATAATCCCCTATTCTGTATCCCTGGCCATTATGCAAGTTACAGCAAGAAAAGTGTTCATCTCCAGGAGTTGTTCTCATGGTTTGATCTTTCTAAGGTTCTTAAAAGTACTTAAGTGATTTAAAATGGTATTATCACTAACTTCTTGATTTAGGGAAATTAAAACTAATTTTTTTAGGAATCATCATTATTCTGTTGCTAAGGAACAAGCCGAGAATGCTGGCTAATATTCTTTCACAAACATAATCCCTTATAACATTCTTTCTATGTATTTATGCACAGAGCTGCTGATGACTGAATGGAAATAGGATTTAGTGGGATTTCATTATATTCTCAGTAGAAAAGCTTAACTTAATATGCAAGTTCTAGTGGGAATTTTCTTTCCCAAAGATATTTTATAAGCATTTAGATACTTTAAAGTATACAAAATAGTGATCCAGCTCTCAAGAAGAAAAAGTAACTCTCATAAAAATATTACTGTATTAAAATGTAGATCTTTGTAGAAGCTGATACTAAGCTCACGAGCATAAATCATGGGATTATTTATTTTAAGGCTTTGAATTGCCTGTTCTCATTCTTGTTATCAACTACATTCAGTACAGTCTTTTAATGTATGCTCAGTATTATCCAAAATTGGATAAAAAGAATTATCCCAGAATTGGATAAGAAGAAATTTCCCACAGCTGGTCAATGATAAAGAGGGATGAAGTAACCAGCAGCAGCTGGGCACTCTCCCCCATACAGTCTGAGCCCCCTCTGTGAGATGTGGAGTTGTAATCCTGAGCATGTCCTCCACTCTCCAGGAGTGACAGGTTTGACACAGCTGCTTCACCCTGGTGTGACAGCACAGATAGAAATTTAGCTGGAAAACTGACTATTTGTGCAGGTTTTTGCTTCCACAAGGTAGCTGTGAAGCTGGTAGAACATTTTTTCCCCCAAAAAGGCCTTGGCCTTGATGGTTGTGAGCATCATGACTGATATGGTCTGGCAACTTCAGCTTCTGTAATGAATTATTAACAGGAGAAAAGCTATTTAGTACCTCTGGAAATTGTAGCTGAATGCTAGTATAGAGTCTCAGTATTGTTGTAAGGGATGCTAATGAATGGGCTCTGTAAAATTGAAATAATGGAAAAATCTTTAGAATATTAATGGGGTAAAATCTGCCTGTCATGAGTCAGTGACACAGCAACAATTGGTTACTTAGTACAGGTTTGGAGATCTTGAAGATGGTTTACTGAGCCAGAAAATTGTCTAATAAAGTGACTTTCATATAGATGTTTTGTATAAATTTGTGGTTATTTGCTAAATTACAGTCCATGTAATTTTGTAATATAGTGTGGAAGGTATTTATTTCAGCCTTTTTTGCTCAAATTAGATGGATTGGCCTGGATCATTTATTCAAGAAAATGCTTCCTGAAGAAGTGATAGCTATTTTAGAAAGAAGGAAACTCAGATATCACCAAAAAATCAGAAAGGCGAAGCTAGTGTCTTCATACATTCTCTTAGAAATATTTCTATCCACAGCATTTTAATGTAGTGACTTGGAAGCTGAGTAGACAAAGGCAATATCCTCATTGGACTATTGCATCTTCAAGGATGGAAACAAACAAAAAAACAAATTAAAATAATTGGGTTTCTGTCTTTGATAATAAAATTAAATGGAAATATGGAGGTCTCTAACTCACTCCTGTGTATTTGCAAAATAAAAGGTGATGGTTAAGAAAGATGGATTTTATTAGCAAGTATCATCCAGACACAAACCATAGTGATTAAAAAGCCAGACATAAATGTGTAGAAGTAAGGGTCAGGTTATCTGGGGTCTAATACCTGCCCAGATTATCTGGCTTGTGGTTATTTCAGTCTGTTTGGGTTTCTGTGAGCCATGCTGGGACGGGGTGAGTTCCCTGCCTGAGATTTGTTTTTTCTGTTGGACAGACACTGAGGCAGAGCAGAGCCACTGAGCAGAATCACTTCTGTGGGGGTTGGTGGGGTTCAGACAGCCCCTGTAATGCTTCTCTCCTGACCCAAAGAGGTTTAAGGGTTTACTCATCCTAATCCATCAGTAGCTCACCATCACCCATGGTCTCTTCCTACATAGCTATTGTAACATCATTTTGTTTTGTTTTATTTTTAAGGCAATTTTCTTAAATTTCTCTGAAAAAAGAGAAAGTCCATTTGTTGCATCCCACTGTTGGGGCTCTTGCTTTAACATTTATGTTCCACATGCTACGTTGACTTTACTACAGTCAAGATAGAGGTCTGGAGGAACCTATAATTGAAGGCTGTAATCATGTCCCAAAATCTTTCTTTTCTTTTAACCTAATCTATAAGCCAAATCAATGAGTGCCACATTTATAGGGCATGAGACATTTATGGCTGTTTTTGTGTTTATGTGGCAATATCTATCTAGTTGTCTATGTTCTCTGTTTATTCCCCCCTGCCATTTTTTTTTTCTATTTAATTCTAGATTATTCTATTTGTCAATTACACAGCACCCCACACAGTTGTATCAGCTCAAATAGGCTCTGAGTAGTACCAGGGAGCTGGAAACAGGAGGTGAAAAGAGGGAAGCTCTTTAACTGGATTTACTTCTACTGAAATGAAGTGTAGAACTATACTCTTTAAAAGCTTGTGATTAGTCTTGATTCCTGGCAGGTCTGTAACAGTCATTGAAAAGACCAAAAATCATTCTACATTTACATATAAACATATATCCAATAAATATATTGGATAAATCACTTATCCAATATACAGTCTAATTTTTATGTTAATGATAATTGTTAAAATTGATTAAATGCCGGTTATCTCATTTATATTGCCAAAGACAATAAAGGCAGCCCGAAGTTACCATTGTTTAGCATTATCTGATTTTTTGGAGCAAAAACTCACAAAGGGTTACTCATAACCACTTTCATGGGACTTTCTAGATCAGTAATGTCCATGAGGGCAGGAAAGTCCCAATCGATGAGGCAATTTTTAAATGTTGACCTTTTTGTGTTTCTTGAAGCATTGCTGTGTTTTTATTCAGTTTTAACAAATATGAATGGAAGAATGCACCCAAAAGTGCTGATAAACATTTTAGATTCTAAATCTCTCAGAGATTCATACTGTCAGAGTGTAAATCTATACTGAATAATGCATTACCTGATCTGACCTTTCCTATTTCGCAGACCATTACACTTCTCCAAAATTGACTCCAGTATTGGTTCCTTGTTGAGTCCGATAGTTTGGGATTGACTGAAGCAAAACAGAGGTGAAACTTCCCACTGTTCACACATCACATCCTCAGCATCTCTGGGTGCAGCAATCATTCAGTCAGTTCTTTTACAGCTCTTATTGGTATAAAAATATTTTCAGATAGGGTTCCTAATGCCTCTTTAAAAGTCAATAGAGACAGAATTGTTGATGTAGAAGGGAAACAGAAGAGTGTTTGTTGAAGACATTTCTAATTAATTACTTGAAATGGCGAAGGTCCTTTTCCATAGCTTAGTGAAGCACCTTGTAAAAGGGCTCTGAAATTTTGCAGGACAGGGCCCAGTAGTGTCAGTGAAAGATAATTTAGCTGTTAATATTGATAGGTGCATTCACACAGACAAGACATCCAGGCATGACAGTGGGGCCAATTTCTATTTCAATATATATGTGTAGGCTGTTTAAAATGGAATATTTGCAGGCCAAAGGAATACCTATTTAGTAGCTGATGACTGACGCATTCCAAAAAGAATACAAATCAGAAAAAAATTTGTAAAAAAACCTAATTAGGGTTTCTAGACTTGCTGTAGGTATCTGCTTATTCATCAGAATTTCTAATGAATCATCCTAGTTCCTGAGGCTGTGCCACTGAGTGGCCTAGCTAGACAGTGGCACAAAGCTTTGCAAACCCCTTACAAGCTGCTTACACGAAGATTGTTTTCTTACAGAGCCTGTCACACTGTACAGTCTGCTTGACTTACAGAGCTTCCTGTGATTATTTGGATGACCATTATGTGGAACGCTAGGGATCCTCAGGATTATCTGCTGAGAGCTTCACAGTTTCCCCAGGATGAACATATTGCTGTTAGCATGAACATATTGCTGTTAGCACTGCATGGTGTGGCAGCTGCCTGATCACTGGGGGCTGTGGCTGTCCCAGTCTGTCTGTCTGGCTGCAGCCTCTGCAAGGCATGGCTCATTTTGTTCCAGGTAGAAGAAATATATCCATTTTGGGAAGTCTGGCTAACAGGGGAGTAGTTTTCTTATGCTGCATGTTGGATTGTTTTCTGGCTGTTATTGCTTCAGTCAGTGTCTAAACTCTTGCCCACACGTGCTATATTCTCTCCAGGCATGGTTGTAAATATAATGTACAACCCAGGTACAGTCATGTGTCTCTATTTACATCTGCATCTGTCCGTATTATCTGCAAAATTGATTTTGTGCTTTTTCTAAGTACAGTTTGGAAAGAAAAATACAAAACTGAAATTTATGTAGCTCTTTCATCCATATATATTTGATACACTATATACACTGATTTCTAGTTTTCATCTTCAATAGAAATATCATCCTACTCTGTGGCATAAAACATTTCTATTGAAATGTGTTTTCTTCTTCTAATTTAATATGGCAAATAAGCAGTGTTCCATGCTCATAATTATAGGATTTTAAAATTTTTTGTCTGTTGAATGACATAAGTATTAATTTTTAGATGGTACATAAATATTCAATTCCATAATTACCTACTTATGTGATGCATATTACTATTCAGTAATACCAATAAAATCAACTGAGCTGGTATTTGGTATATTCTGTTGAAAAGCTATGAGTGTTATTAAGCTAGAGCATATATTGGGAAGCACTAATTGGGATAATTTTTTAAATATGTTATATTTTATAGTGTTATTGTCTTTCAGATTAGGAGCACTGCTGTGTGTCATTTTTCTGCTCTCTATCATGATATTGCATTGCTATTAGGATAACAGCATTTTAGTATTTGCCATAAGAGTGCAGTTTAGTATTTTAGAGTGTAATTCATTCCTGGGCACGGGGCCAGAATGAGGCCTGTGAATCTCCCAAATAAGTGTCAAAGCATATAAAATTTGTCATGTTTTCCTCCCTCATTTGGCCTGCTGAGCAGAACTGCTTTTGTAAATACTTTGATGAGATTTGTGCTGTGAGGAGAGCTAGTCCAGAGATGTAAGAGCCTAAAATGTGTTTGGGTAGGGACCCTCTGCTCCTCCTCAGCATGGCTGGGCTGTGTCTGATGCCCAGGGATGGGCAGAGCTCTGTGCCCAAGGTAGTGCCCATCCCTGATGCTGCCCGGTGTGGGAGCAGCCTTTGGGCTCCTCCTCCATGAAGGGACCAAAGTGACTCCATGTAAAATGCCATCTTTTTCCTCAGAAATTACTGGAAGGCGTCATCCATGGCAGGCGTAGCATGACTGTGAACTGACCAGCCACTTTACCAGTGGACACAGGCCTTCTAACTAGGCTGAAAACAAAACAGGCAAAGCATTAAAAATCAGTCTGAGAGTATGGGAACTGAACTTTTGGACACACATATCTGTCTCAGCACAAGTGAGATAATGAGTGATACACTGACTGGAGAACTGAAAATCTAACATCAGCTGCTGGTGAGCCAATGAAGCCCTGCTGGGCTTAAGCTGAGCACTTGTGTCCAAGGCGCTCAGCCTCAACACTGAGACTTGTACAAATGTCCTTTCTTCCCTGACAGAGTGGGAAATGGTCTAAATGAGTGTCTGTAAATAACCTGCAGTCCTGAGGAGGTGGCTGCTGCAGGAATGGCAGGTGCTGTGTGCTCTCCCCAGGAATGAGTCACTGCCAGTGCTGTGATGATGAGGAACCTCCCCAGGGCACCTGTCTGTCCCCTGCTGCACTGACAGGGACAGCCTCAGCCACCATCCATCTGGGGTGTCCTTCAAGGTGACAGCAAGCCAAATTTACTGACATGAGGGAAGCCTGAATAAATGGCCTGTTTGCATGGTGTGACACAGACCTGGAGCTTAACTCGAGAGGTGTAAGGACCTTTGACAGTGTGCACACTCAGTTACTGTGAGACCTGATCTCCTGCAGTTGGAAGTGCTGCTGACCACCTTGAGGCTGTCATCCAGAAGGGAGAAATAGATGTCTAAACCTGCTGGGGACAATGATGAATTTAATTTGAATGAATTTCTTGCCATGGCAGATATGAAACAAAATATTTCCTTTAAAATAAATAAAAGGGAAGAAAGTTATCTTGAATCTGATTTAAATTGTTTCTGTAGAGCATTCCATGATATACAATCAGTATTGCTTGTAAGCAGTTTTATGAGCATGCTAGAGCTAAACTGGAAAAAAAAATTATACCTTCTCCAGATGAAACTTGCTGTACTATAAATCTTCTATGCACTTTGAGTTCTATCTGAACAGCCATTCATTAAACATACTACAAGATGAGAGGGGTTGAGGCAGCTTTAAGTGAGGATCAAGATGATTAGAGCCAACAAAAGAAGAGAAAATATAAAGAAAAATAAGCTGGAGTGGTTTGTGTATGTGGCTGATAATATGTGGGGGAAAAATGTGTAGTTCTGGCCCAGTGGGTTCTTCCTGTTTATGTTTAATATAAGAACTGTGTAAATAGGAATTCAAACTTCTGTACAAAAGGCACAGACACATCTCAGTGTTTTGAGATGGCAGATCTGAGCTGTTAGCTGTCATTTTCATGTGTCTTCATATACTTTGCTGTGCTGCCCTGGTCTATCAGTCACACAGTTTCTAGGGAAAAAGGTACTTCTGGACAGTGGATGTCGAGGTGGAGCCAGAATGCAGCTGATCTAAATATTGTATTCATCTATAGTGAGCTCTGTTTAAAACTCTGCTGTTTTTTGAAACACAATCCTGAGGAAGCTTAAATCAATAAAAAATGATTTGTATTTTAAGAGTGAGGATTCCCTCCAGAGGTGGTATTGGAAGAAAGAGAGTTTTGATATCAATCAAAATCAATATCTATATTTATGAATAATCCCTCCTGAGTAATGAGAGCTGCAGAAAAGGTGTGTCCCTTGTGTTCATGACCCTCATGGCCTGACACAATGTGTGCTACCTGTGTGAGAGGCTTCTGAGCAAAAGAGAGAGAGGTAGCACTGTAGAAGTTACCTTGAAATGCTTACTAAATACACAGATTGACCACAAGTAGAAGTCTACAGGAGCCCACAGATTATAAGGATGATAATTAATCATAATACCAGAATATTCAGGAGGGTGATGTGCTTGCAGTTTTGAGAAAACTGCACACCTCAGTTTAGTGACTCTGTGGTCATAACTACTGCATCAATATAGACTCTCTGTTTTATAGGGCCAAACAAAAGCCATACTATACAAACCAGTCATTTTTGTGTACTTTCCACAGCTTGGTGCTGGGTAGCTCTCTTTCCTCATTTTCCCATTAAGTGAGTGCAGAAACCCTCATAAAAACGATCTTCACATAACCTAAATGGTCTTTCCTATGGAAAAATAACATTATTCTATAATTCTAGGATTATTTTATAGTTAATTTATTTGCTTGCATGTTGATGTCCATGCATATGATCACGTGTTTGGAGAATTACTGAGGAGAGTTCAACTTAGAAAACAGGCTTTGCTTTCAGTTCTGGAAGTAAGGTGGTCTCTTCTTGGAGGGGAAGTGAGTTTCAGGATTTGGTTTTTGATTTGTGGAAGGTAGTTTGCATGCTTGAGTCATTTTGAGTGTGTGCTTCTGGTGGGATGCAGTTGTGACACTGTTGCAGCAGTTTCTCTCCTGGGAATTAGTGGTGTGGGGAGCTTGTCAGCACAGCAGCTGTGATGCAGCTCTGCCCAAAGATCTGCAGCTGCAGCCCTCATTTGCCTTTTGTGGAAAAGATGCCCAAATGCTCAGCATTGCCTTCTGCATGTCAAGGGTATGAGATTCACAGCAGGGAATGCTTGGGTGATTTATAGGAAGAGGTGCTTATTCAAATGAGTTCAAAAAACATTTTCACTGGCACAGACATCAGTATGTATCAAGACTGTTCCCTGGCAATTCTTGAACGGGAACAGGATACAATTTATTGGATGAGTAATTTGCTGTGAATGGTTTGTTCATCTCTACTCTGGCATTTTCTAAGCAATTGATTATGACAAATTAGCAGGTAACAGGTTTGTTCAGACTGTGCTTTGAAACAAACAGCCCTTGCTGTGGATCCAGCTGCTGGGCTGAGTGACAGCCAGAGCCCCTGGGCTTGTCTGAAAAGGAGGATTCTTAGATATTAGAAATCTGTGATTAAAACCTTGTACCAATCCATCACTCAGCCATTTTATTTTAATTTTTCAAATGGAATCCCATATTTTGCTAGCAGTGATTGCAGTGCTGGGGAGGTTGCACACCACCCTTCCAGGGGTCTGCCTGGCATGCTGTGACACACAGGGCAGGCTGCTCAGCCTTCCAGCAGAGCAACAGACTTGGGAGCTACTGGCTGGCACAAACTGCCAGAAGGGACCACAGAAGGTTATTACTGTGCAGGAAGCTTTCTCTGGGAAGGTTTGTTCTGCCTATTTTGTCCTGGGCAGTAGTCAGTCCTTACCAGGGAGAGTGCTATGGCCTTTGTGGTGTGCATCATTCACCTTCCTTAGGCTCTTTCAGGCCAGGATGCCTGGAGGATTGGCAGACTTGTGCTCCTGGGGTAGATGTGGGAATTGTCTGCACCCCTCTCTGCTGCCAGCACAGCTTGGTGAAATTAGGTATCCTGTTTTGGGTGGAGGAGTGACATGGTCCTTTTACATGTTTATCCCTTGAAACAGGAGGTCATTAAGATACTGAGAGACTTTACAATTAAATTCCTCATGTTTAGGGAGATGTTTTTTTTTTCCCCTACCTACTACTGGTATCCCATTATCATAATAAAAAGCACATGCTTCAACTATAAAACTTGTAGGTGCTTCTGCATTATGAAGATTTTTCTACCTGTGCTGCCCAATTATGAAGGCAAAGCTTGTAACAGAAATCTGCTTACATTGAGTCTTGGTGGTTTCAGCCTTATGGGAATATTACTTTGGAATTTTCAGTTTTGAAAAGACAGGTGATCAACACATTCACAGAAAAACAAGTGCTCCTTAGCAGAAAGCTGTGTTACTTGATAATATCTCACCATGTTTCATATTGATTGTATGGAAGCTGTTATTTCATGTTTAAATATTGGAATCCAACCTGTTGTTACTGATTTAGAAGGGCAGGATTTATCTTGGTTCGACAAACCACCTTACAAAGGTGCTTTTCCTAACCCTCTTCTCCATCCACCTCTGTCACCCTGTAGTAGTGTTTTTCTTTTCTTTGCCTAACCAGGTGTATTACCCTGTAAATGGTATTGAAATCAGGTGAGAGTAATCTTACTGTAAGAACTGTTATCAACCTATCCTAGTGTATGTATGCTAATTACACAGTGTGAAATTCTTATAAAGAAATATGGTAGTAATCATTGTTTTCAGATAAAGTGATTGTGGCTATTCTTCAAGTTTATGATGATAGAGTAGAAAGAAGTTTAATTTCTCAATCTAATGACTAATGTTGTTACAAATACTCTACTGGTTGAAAAAACTTGTGTTTTGTTGAAATTACTCTGTACAGAGGAAAGGTTGAGGGGTTTTTTATGGCTTTTGATAAAAATCTGAACATACTCCATTTTCATAAAACATCCCTGTATAACACAAAATACTTTTTTTAATGAATAGTCATATACATTTTCACATGTCACAGAGAAGGTTTCATTGTCAATACAGGTAAGTTGGTTACAGGAGGGAAGTGATTAATTTGTCTATTTAGCTGAACTGAGTCTGTCCAAATTCTGTGTAACTGATTGTATGGGACAATAACTACCATTTGATCTAGAGAGGAGAGAGGAGATGGGAGCAAGGAAGTAACTTTTCTCTGGTCATGTTGCAATGTAATTAGTTGTTTGTTTTGCAGGGGTTTTTGCCTCCTTTATCAGTTTTTGAAAACTTATTAGCATTTTTTTGTTTTGCAACTGGTATGAAAAATAAGGCAATTTGTTCAGCTTCACATGGGCTTGTATTATAAAGCATACTTGTAAACATATATAGACACATATATTTATAAAAATGAAAACATTAATTAGACTTTAGGTTATCTCAGCTGGTACATTAGAAGAACCAGCAAATAAAATATCTGGCTTTTCAATTGCAAAGGATATAAAAAATAGAAGCTGAGATAGTTTGAGGAACACAGCTTTAACAGAATTTTTCAGATACTTGTCTTTTACCAATATGTTAGAGCCCAGCTATTAAAAAAGTCTGATTACTAGTGTTTAATGGTAATTTCTTTCTATTTTTGCCAAAACAGATAGATAGCACCTCATTCCTTTTTTCTCAATTATGCACACCTCTGCCTGCCCCCCAGTTTCTAATGAGATAGTACAGCAATTCCTAGAGTTTTCAGAAATATTTGTTTCTTGAAGGCATCAATTTGGGAGTAGCAATTCTACTGCCAGCAAGCCCCAAACCTCTTTGCAAGAGCTTGGCCTTGATGGTGCTCTCTAACAAGAATTTTGGTGAATACCAGTGGCCACACTGATCCTCTGGGCTTGGCACCTTCCCTGCTGTATTTTCTGTGACTACTGTCGTCCCAGAGAAGAGTTTTGTCAAGAGATAAATGTTCTCCTGTTATGAATAAGAAGACAGGCAGATGGAGAGCAGCTTTGTGCTCCTCAGTGCCCCAGAGCAGCACAAACACAGGATGCACTCCCACTCTCAGCTGGTGGGCACCAGCTCCTTCCAGCTTCTGGCTTGTAAAGTCACAGCAGGGATAAGCATAAACAGGGGCAGTCAAATGGTGGAAGGGAAGAAAGTAGGAGAAAAATACTGAGAGAGAGAGAGAGAAGCCAGCAGCAGGAGATTAAAAACTGGGCAGAGCAAACAATTGTGAAGCTGGAACTGGCAGGAAGCTTCAAAGTTGCAAATGTGCCAGTAAGCAGCACTGGTGAAGAGGGGATCTGGGAAGCAAAGCTGAGAATATAAATCATGCATCTGAGAAGCTACTGGTCTTTCTCAGAAATAACAACCTTTTATCAGATTTTTACCACTCATAGCCAGAACTGCAATTAAGCTTCAATATATTTTATAAAAAATAGTACTTAGTTTACTTTCACATAAGTGAAGAGATACAATTGCACAATGGTGGTTACAATGGTAGAAATACATACTGTTGATAAAATGTTTGCAAGAGATTTAAAAACATACTGTACAGCACCACATCTGAAATTGGATGATGACAAAATGAACCATACGCCTTGTCTAAGAAAATTAAATTCCTACTAAATCTGTTTTTTGGAATAAATAAAAAAATACAATGTGCAATATGTGTCTGACACTACTGAAATATTTCCTGAAGTTAAGCAATATATTAAAACAAAAAATGAGGTAAAAAAAGACATTCATGCATTTAAGCCACCATTAGTCTCTGACTCTAAAATAAGGCAGATATGATCTTTTAAAAACTGTCTTTAGCCATTTAAATCCTCTTTAGTGCTTTTCAAGACAAGGTCTTGACAGACCTTGCAAAGTCATGAGTTAAGATGCTTTTTATCTCTGACAGGTCATTTTTGACAGGTTCAGCCATATTTGAGATGCATTACATAGTAGAAAATGTTGCTTTTGTTTAATGAAGAAAGAAATGTAAATTAAAAGGAACTGAGAGAGATAGATGCTTTTAGAGTTAATCACAAATGAGACTGCTTTGAGGGAGGGAGGGGTAAGGGAAATAAAATTATGTGTCATCCTCAGTTTTAATGATGTGGAAAAGGGTGACATTAAACAGGACTTGATGTCCATTATTCCAGGCATAGAGAGCTCTATCTCTTGCGTTGTAGTCAAGCATGGATATATGAAAATACTGATTATGGAAAGGAATGTCTGTGTACTCATAAGTGGAGGTTTTTGTGGAGTAGGAGTAGTAGACCTTGGCTCCTGTTAAGTGCGAGTTAGTGACATACAAGGTGCCACAGATCATGAAGGATTCTCCAGCACTTCTCTTTGGGTAGCCCGTGCTCCAGCTCTTCAGCACCTCCAGCGTATCCTGGTTCAGCTGGCTGATGACAATGTTGCCTGCGTTCTGGTTGGTGGCATAGACAGCCCACAGCCCAATTTCATCTGCCATCAGGTCGATATCAGAGAAGCCACCCCAGGTGTAGGGGTAGACGTTGTGGAAGCCAGCGTACTCCAGGCTACGCTGCGCCAGCACCCGCCCCGTGTCGAAGCTGTACTTGATGATGATGTTGCTCTGGTACTTGTTGAAATAGAGGGAGCCATTGTAGACAACGTGGTTGGTTCCTGCCCATTTGAATGGAAGGTTGTATGTCCTTGATTCGGCCCCACTGACGAAGTCTGCGATGGATTTGTATTCACGGACGATTTTATTGTTGGTGTAACTATCCATGTACCAGACCTGAAAAGGAAACAAAGATTGGGAGTGACCATCTTAAACACAGCATGTGGTAGGTGATCATGATATGGCATGAGGGAGTATCATGGTTTGGTGTCAATGTATTCTTCTCTTGTGGAGAAGTCTCCATAACATTAACAAGAGGGACTTCTCTCCCTAAGTGAACCGAAGAAAGACTATTTTAGAGGTGGTAAACTGACTGGGAATTTTAGGTTTTGTTTCTTTACATTGTCAGTGGGAAAGAAAAGGTTGTGGAGTAAGGAGAAGTGTTCTGAAGGGTTTGCTTTGATTCCTACTACTTTTTTTTTTCCTTTTAGTTACTGTTGGTAACATTTTCTTTATACCTTTTTAAAGTTTTGAGCCTGCTTTGCCTTTTTCCTAATCCTATCTCACAGTAGGAAGTGAGTGCATGAGTGATTGGCCAGCACCAAAACCTGCCACACTCTTTGGTGCATTGGCCAGGAAATCTTAATTGGCAAACCAAAGCCACTACACAAAGACCTTGCAGAAAAAGAGGGAAAACAAGTTTTAGCTGTGCAGAAGGCTATGAAAGTGCAATATTGCCCATGTTCCTGTTACAAAAGCAGGAGGAATTCTTGAATTTCTGCGTCAAACTTACCTGTACAGGTGAATTCTCAACACGTCTGTTACTAACTACAGTGTCTGCATTTTCAGAGAAATTTAATTCTGGGTTATTCAGTGTTTGCGCTTCTGCTCTATCATGCTTGCTTAAAGGTATTTAATAATCTAAGAGAGAGAGGTGGGAAATGGTATATGAGATAAACTTGAATTTATACTTAAGAATAAATGTGGTTAAATTTTTTTCAGCTGATTCTCTATTCAAGGAAAGTCTTTATTAGCAAAGAAAACAGAACCAATAGCAATGAAACCAGTAAAGTTTCAAAGCCCTTTTTCCCCCCTTAAAACAGAATTGTTACTTCTTTTTAATGTTCTTTAGGCAGCTTCCATTCCCCCATTTTTTCCTTCATGCAGTTTGCTTTTTCTCCTTTTAGTTTCTCTGAGTTTGATGCTCTCCTAAAGGTAATTGAGATTTCTGCAGTCAGTAGCAAATATGTACGGACACAGTGGGCAGGGGAGAGCTGCACACAAATCTTTATCTATTGTCATTTTTCTGTTGCCTTTTCTGTTGCCTGTAGTTTTTTTCTGTATTCAAAAAATTAATGTTGTGGGTTTCATACAAATGTAGCCTAGTGTTTTGACTCCCAAAACTCTTTGATGGAGAGAGCATCTTCTCAAAACTGTAGCCGATTTGAGATCTTATTGGAGATCCAAATAACAAAACATGGGTATGATAGAACAAATGATCTGACCAGAGCATATATGGGGCTGAATCCTGCAAATTTTAACTGTATTGCATTATGGGTCCTGTTCTTGGGTAAAAATGTTGATGTTTTAGATTACTCTGGTTCTTAAAAGACCTAAGCACAATTAAATATGTTAGGAAATAAAAAAAAAATTAAGTTCTGATAGATGATTATCAACCCTGAAAAAGTTGAAGTAAATGGCACAAAAGTGCTTAGATAACTTTTGTAGTTGGATATTTTCCCAAAAATACTGTTGCTTTTTCTCTGGATATGTTTGAGTGTGAAAATGACTGAAATAGAAAAACATGCTTAGGAACATAATGTCCTAGGGGAAAATATCTTTTATAAGATTAAAATAAAGCAAGTAAGACTCCAGGACACAAAGATAGTGCCTCAACATACTCGGTTATTCTTCTCTGATGCCAGTGGATCCGTCATCCAGGCTCCAAATCGGGTTCCAGATATCTTCACTGTAATGGGGCCTGTAATTTTCATCAATTTGCCACATGCTGAAATCAAAAAAACAAATGCAATAATGCACAACTCTCCTTGACATCAGTTAGAGCACAAGACCAAAAGCTCCAAGCGACACAGTGGCTCCAGGGGATTCAGGCTTATGTTGAAGATTTATTGTCACCTTCACAGGAGGAACTTTTCCATATTGAAGAGTAATATAAATATGCAAAAATATGCACATAAAATTTTATTAGTATGCATTTTTGTATTTACATCTTTGTAATTTACATTTTGTATTTACATCTTGCATCAAAGCACAGTTATGGTCTTTGGGCATAAGCTAAGATACAACCGATAAAATATCTTCTGAGCTGAAGAGCATTTAATAATAATTGAAAAATCAAAACATAATCCCTCTCTGGCCTTTTGCCCTCAGAAAGTTCAGCACAAAGCTGGGATTGATGGATGTTTCAGTTTTCCATTGGCCAGGGTAACAAGGTGGTGAAGGGCAGACACACAAATGAGCTTGTACACACAACATAGCTGTGCTCTAAGCTTGTGCCCGCCTGCCCCCTGCTTACACACACACACGGCTCTTTCTTTACTGGAGGCTGCCTGGAGAAAGTGAGTGTGAGAATTATTTAGCAAGCTTGGCTGTATTGGTTGGCTTCTAATCTATTTGGCTGCCTGGGAGGAAATAATGAAAGTCAATACCACCTCAGATGCTGACCTTCCTAACAACTCAGAAATCTATATTTTAGGGGACATTAATAAGATACCTCTTAGTAACAAGCTCCTGGTGGAATTCATGTGTTTACCAAGATGTAATATCACAGAGTGGTGTGCATGCAATTAGGTTGAATAACATGTTTTTTAAAAAAAGAAGGTAAAAAGAAGTGAAACAAATTTTTTAAATTTAAAAGTAAGTGCTTCTCTGTGCTACATCGTTGTGCTATACTGATAACCATATCTATGTAGGAAATGTAGAAAACAAATGGTATCTGGTGTTGAGAGGGAATTTATTCAGCTCAAAAGAGAGGGTCACATCAAGCCTGAATTTTATACTCTGTAACTAGAAAGGAATGTATCATGCCAGCCTATTTGGGTCACTTAGAATGGGGTTAATGCTGTGGTGAAAACTCAGAGGCTGCTTGGGTAGCTTTTGTTCACAGCCGGGGAAGTTGGACATAACAGAAATGAAAATAACTGAGCGCATGCTGAGACCTCAATGAGCAGGGTAGGCTGTGGCTATTTTCTGGGTCAATTAAGAGACATTAAGAGACATATCTCAATCTATTTACGTTGTAGTATTTTGAAGATATTTTTTGGAATTTCCCATTTTAAAGAATCTTATAGGTTTTTAAATACTTGGTTATGATAGGACATAACTTTTTATTCTGGATTTTTTTGTCGGTAGGCTGCTAGCATTGTGTGCTGAGTGCTCTTTTTCTACAGCATGAATTGCTATTAGCTTGAAAGGTAGAAGACTATAACCTATCAAGGTGAAGGCTTTTATTTTTAGGCAGTCTGTTGGTAAATAGTCTCAGAAATGGGCATAAGATAATGCTTCTGAAGGTTTGAGTTTGAATTTGGAATACTTAATTTGGAATGAGTTATCAGAAAACTAATAAATAGAAAGAAATCAGAATAACAATTACTCCTGAACTTGTAGTTTCTAGGATAATTAAAACACAGTGAATGCATCAGTTATAAGGTATGCTAATACTATTTGGTGCCTTTACAACACAGTATTGCAATTAGTGGGAAAGAATAAAAGGAATTTGGAATCTGAAGCACTGTTTCTTCTATAAAAAAGAAATCCAGGAAACTAAAAGTGGACTCATAATGAGTTATGAAGTTTTGCTTCTGAATGGGCAAACCTATGGAAGAGCCGCTGGCAGAGATGTGAGGGCTCCCTGAGGCACTTTTGTGTCAGGGGCCCGGGCAGGGCAGGTGCAGGTGCAGGAGCACTCCAGCTGGGCTCAGCAGTGCCCGGCCATGGTGGGAGCAGCATGGGCACACAGCAGGCTCCAGGCTGCAGCAGGACAGGGCTAAAAGCAGGGGATGTTTCGGTGTTTGCAGTTCGCAGGGGGGTGCACACAGCTCTGGGGCTGTTTGGGTGCTGCTCTGTGTGTGAGGAGGTTAGAGAGCAATTCAGAGATTTGTATGCCTAAGTACAGTGGTTCCCCTGTTTTATTGTATTTAGCCTAAATGTATAGCTTGCTGATTAAGAGTTAGTTACACATTGTTAATAATTAATGAACCTCTTCAGCCTTCATTTAGTTTAAACTATATGAATAGAGCTGTGTACCCCTGTCACAGGAGTTAGATGCTTTTAGAGAATAATCTTTCAAAATGTATTGAGATGCTGTTCAATGTGAAGAGATGAAGTACTTCAGCAGTTAAATGATCAGTAGTTTGAGTCAGGGTGAATTTCTGATCAAATCTTTATTCCCAGACAGCATGCAGTGATCAAGAAAGGAAGACTTCTAGGAGAGCTGCTGTATAGCTGGGGGGCAGCTGACTGAAAAAGTGACAAAGCTTCCCTTTTTGGCATAACAGAACAGAGCACTTTGTAAGAAGCATGAAGACTTTTTTTCCCTCCTGCCCTATAGTAGGTCCCATTTTTCTTTTCCTTCCTCACTAAGCGGAAACCTTTTTTTTTCCCCCTGGCAGAAGGGAACATACCAAAAGTTTTGGTTTATAGCAATTTGATTCCCTGAAAGAAGGACCAGATGCTAGTAAAAAGTTAGGTCAAATATATCTCCATACTAGCACCTGTGAAGAAGCTCAGTAACTCTAAGAAAAGTGTGATACTTCTAGGCTTTCTTTTTCTTCTTTCCCTAAGAGGTTCAACTGGGGATAGACACAGAAAAGCAGTGGGATTTTTAGAAGCCCTCAGTCTCTTTTCCTTGGCTTTGAAAGAAGCAGCTGCCCTACATTAGCAAGTTCCAGCCATAACTGATTGCAGTAGTTGGAAAATCCCAATCATAGAGTCTTTTTAGATCCTAAACTAAGCTGTACAGGAAATATCATATGCAGAATCCAGGTGTTTCTGGCTTGATTCCTCTCCTGAAACAATTCTGTGCAGTGGACTCTTGTAAGTCTGTTCATGATTTCCACTATTTATATTTAGGAAGAAGTTGAGCATGAAGTGACCAGTAGAAGAGAAAATAGATGTACTTCTATACAGCCTATGAGCTGTGAAAGTACATGGGGCAGAATGTGTCTGGAAAGCTCCAGAGTGATCAAGTACCACGGAGGAGGCTGTGACAGTGCAGCTGGAGAGAAGCTGCCCTGGATTAGCTATAAATGTGTGGATAGTCCCATCCTCTGTGATTAGACTGAATATTGGTAGCTGCCGTATAGAGCAACTGAATGTATCATTTGTAGAAGGACTGGCAAAGGAACTAAAACCACAACATTCTCTTGAAGGGTTCATAAGCATCATTATTATGGGTTTTTTTGGTAGGTAATAAATAAAGGAGAATGAAGTGAGGGTTTTTTGGCACTTGCACAAATGCATTCCAAATGTTTTACTGCTTGCACTTTTCTGCTTATGATTAAATTTATTATAACATACTAAAATGAGTGAATGAAGAATTAGTTCTTAATGAATGTATGTCTATTTTCCTGCATAATATGAATCCAGGAAGCACTATGATATCATTTTTAGAGATATATATATATAGAGATATATATACTTGCTGAGAGGAAGTCCTGGATTTTTCTGCATAAATGCCATGACTTGCTTTGGAAAATCCATTTATACTTTTGGGCTGCTTGTTCCTTGATCTACAAAATAGGGATAAGAATCTATATCTCTATTGTCCAGTTTTATACTAAATGATATTTGTAAAGTTCTTCAAATTCCAAAGGGAAGGATGCTGTGGAAGTAGAAGTACCACTGCAATCAATAGTCTCATGGCTGCACTAACAGCTCCTCTGCCACTGATGTAACAGAACTTCTTTGGACACATAGAATATTTTACCTTGCAATTTTTAACAAAAAAAATTACTGTAAAATATTTTACAGTCTCTACATTATAATCAGATGCAGTTAGACCTTAATCTGATACATATCTACTCTAATTATATGTCAGAGTATTAGCTTCTATGAATGTTACCCATGTAAGTTTTATTCTAATTTCATAAACATGTCATGACAAGAATAGGAAGGTTCCAAGCATCCTGTCCAACCTGCATTCTCTTATAAATACCCATGACTCACAGGACTATCAGCAAAGGACCCATACATGCATAATTACTTGTGAATTTGGTGTGTGTTTAATCACATGCACTCTATTCCTCCGTGGTTAGCTGCACGCACCCTTTAAAAGTTTTGTTAACTAATTTCCCAGCAGCTTCATCTTGAATTTTCTCTTATTCCAAAGAGAAGGAGCAAAATTCAGTCGTCAACAACTGCTGTGGTAACCATTAAACCTCAGTGAGAGTGAGATAACTGCTTAGTGTACTGCAATGAGTGCTGAAAGTGTTGCCAGTGCAGATGGAAGAACCCTTTTAAGTGGCCAGGACAATATAAATAATGCATTATACTGCTGAAAAACACCTGCTGGGGAGAAGAATAGAGAGTAGCTATTGCATACACTGATTAGAAAATTGTATTATGAAATGCAGCAAAATCTGTGAAGATTCAAGCCAGATCCTGTGGCACACTGGGGCCATTGGCTTCTGGCTGTCAGCTGGCATGGACAGGCACGGCTGGGTCACCTCCAGCATGGCCACTGTGGCCACAAAGCAGGTGCTGGCATGAAAGCTGCTTTTTCCTCATGCTCTCTGATCTGAGCACGCAGCCCCAGCTCTCAGCAGTTACAGGAAGCCAAACTGAGGCTGCTTGTGCTTCAAAAGGCACACAGGGACAGGGCAGAAAACCAGCCAGCCCATCAGTTGGGGACCATAAAAGTCATTAAAGCATCTAAGGCCAGGGAATAATGCCAATAATGATGAATGATTCTGTGTTACATTTTGAGAAGGTCCACTCCCTTTTGTTAATGGCTATGCTTAATAATTTATTTTATACAAAAACTTTCTACTGCTAATGTACATAATTTTAATACTTTTTTTCATTAGGTACATCAAGAGATTAGAATGTGTTGCAGGAATTCAGGATAGATAGGATGTCAATACACCTAGTGATTCCATTTACAAAATATATCTTGCACTCATTGCTTCACTAACTGTTCTTACAAGATGCTGTAAAAGCAAAGCCAAACAAGATACTTGCTAAACTGATGATTTTTGGTATCTAATAACTTACTGGAACACTCACTATCAGAAAATACTGTTTATTCACAGGAATTTTCTTGCTTGCTGCAGTATTGCAACACAGCTGTTTTCTCCTGACTGCCTTCTGTCAATGCAGTAATGTGCTATTTTGTGTGTGTACTGAGGGGAAAATAGGATCATAAGAAATTTCTGTTTGAAGAAGTCTTTCATGTATTTTAGCACATCACCACTCTGCTATTTCCAGAATAAAATAAAGAAATAAATTATTTAAGAAGCTAACTTAACCTAGATTTTTCTCATTCTACTGCATCACCAAAATAAGGAGGCTCTGCTTATCCAGTTAAGAAGATATTTAATGTCCTGGGTAGCATTTAAAACATCCCACACTTGATAACTGAGACACTGATCACAGTGTCTCAGGCATAAACCTTGGATTTTCAAGTTTATTCACGTTTAATGTTAAGTAAATTGTTTAGTGTTAACTAAAGTGTGGAGTGTTTATTTTTCATTAAGGGGCTGAATTGTTTGTTGTAGTTATCCAATCACTATTGTTTGCAATAGTGATCCATTCAGAGATCTCCAAATGCATGGAAAGACTGGGAAGACTGCATTGTGTTTGTAAAGCAGGTTACCTATCCCTGATGGAAGTTGAGGCTGACACTTGATATTGATCCTTCAGGCCTTAGTTTTATAGCTGATACTGAGCTAGTGCTGATTTTCAGAAATGCTCAACATTTGACTTGTAAAGGCAGCACGGGAGCAGCCAAGGTGGAGGTGGCCTGAGGTAAACCTGGTGTAGCAGTAGCAATGGATTGCTGCTGTGCATCCTGCAGAAATCATGCTTTGGTCTCTTTAAATTAGATGTGAAGTTTGGTTAGATTATAATGCTAATTGGAGAATGGGAGATCTCCTTAATACTAATATTGCAGGCTAAGGACAGTACAGTGAGAGTGGCCTCTCAGGTGACACAGCAAGGTGCCAGGGTTATGATGTGGACATCTCAAAACTGATTCCATTCTACTTTTCACTGTTTTTTTTACACTGACAGCCCAAAGATGTCTCTAGTAGTAGTGTCTGTCTGAGCTTTTATGAAAGAATATTTGTAACTCTCCAAGTAGTTTTTAAACCTCAGATTTTGAATTTGCCATCTGTTATGATTTTTCATTTAATTCCTTTTGTATACAGTAAGGCATTACATTATGTCATGCACTTAGAATGATATAACTGACCTTAGGTTGTTACTCTTGTCTTTTTTTAGGGTAGCACAGATCAGAATATAATGCAGTCTTTCATCAAAGAAACAAACAAATCCTCCCTCCCTCCAAACTTTAATCTTTCTAAAGAGAGACAACTAAAAACGCAGAGCCAAGACAAATTTGCCATGAACTTGTTAACTTACTGAGCTTTTTCATGCAGTCACGAAGCCTGGTTTCTAAACTGATTACACGCTGGTGCAGTTCCTCATAGTCATAAGCACCAATTTCTTCCTGAATCCCAGTGAGCACAGTAGACAGATTCCTAATTTCCTCCTTGAACTGTGTGATCAGCTTGGCATCAGTTTTGTATTGTTCCAGAACTGGGATCAGTGGCAGAAGCTCATCCATCTTTTCTTTCAACTCCTGTTAAAGGCAATCATATGTGCATTACAGTTGTTTAAAGAAAAAAATCCCCTAATTTCCTTTAATGTAATATTTAAGCCTGATTATTAAAACAACTTGAAAATGATTATTTTAGTTACAAATCTATTATTAGTCAACTGTGAAATTCTCAGGCACTTCAGACTTAATGGTAGTAAGCAGGAGATTCAATGCATGAGAGAATAGTCTTTCTATTGAACATAAAGAGCTATCTTCAAATGATCTGAGCCAAACCCACTGACTTTTCATCTAGGGGGTATAAACTACCCCTAAGTGTGTCTTTCATCACAAGATGAAGGGGCCTGACCTCACAGAAGTGTTCAAGGTCATACCTGGTTTACAGAGAAGTCATATGTAGTTGTTGAGCTGGTAATCTCTATTTCATTCCCTAAAAGTACTAAATCCTTTGTTTTTCTCAATGTCTGTTGAAAATTGTTTATTTCTGTTCCAGCCACAATGATAGATAACTTTTTCTTCTGAAGTAAAAATCCATGGTTCTGATTTGTACTTGTCAACTGGCTGCATCACTAAATGCTTTTGAACTTGCTCAGTTGACATCTCTTCTGGAATATCACCAATGATTTTTTGCCATGTGCAGTTGTTGCATTGCAAATGCTATTCTTAAACATTGACTGAAGGAAATAAGACTCCATCTTAAAATCTCAGACTGCCCTTTCCTCAGAAGTTTTTGAGACTCATACTTTGAGAATTTATCCTAATCTGTAGCATATATTGGTTGGCCATCTTTCATTTCTTAATTATTCTTTTAAAAGCACTAATAATAGGGGCTTTGCTAAATTTAAACCAATTGTTTGAAATTGTTTTTTGTTCCTATTCTGTAGAAAATGTCAAAGAATCCTTGTAGTCAAAAGATTTTGCTTTACTGAAATGTAGCAGATATATCATTTAATAAGGATTTCAGAGTATTACTTCTGTTGATTCTGTTCTCAGTTCAATGACATTATGGCAGCAGTTACCAAAATGGGCACAAAGAAATGAAGTCCTTTTGTTTACAGTTAAAACCATTTTTATATTGCTGTTTTTAATAAAATCTTAACCTAAATCTACTTTATGCCTGTTGAAATGAATAGTAATTTTTTCCTTGATGACAAGGGAAGTAGGCTTTGTGACAGAGAAAGAATATCTCCAGAAACCATAGTTTTTGTTACTTCATTCTGAAATTATGAACTTAGGCTTCAGTTCTGTAGGACAGTGAATGGCCAACTCAGGAAGATAAAATCTTTTTGAATTAGTGAAGGGTATATATTCCTGGTAGCATTTATACCAGATGATGTATCACATTTGAGCAAACTTGCTGTGTAACTTTTTGTGGCAGTCAGATACCTCCTGCCTGGCACAAAGTAAAGTATATACTGAGTATATGCTCAAGCGTGATCTGAACCAAATTTGTACTCCTTGGCTCTGGTCAGCATGAAAACGCAGATTTAGAATATCTCACTTCAGTAAATCATGTAGAGTTGATTCTCGCATTTTCATGATAAATAAATTTAAAAAATGGCTTCTACTGACACTGCAGACCTTGTTGCTGTGATAAGTGGCACAAGAACTAATTTCTATTGCAGTACAGATAGTTGGTAGATGTGTTCTGGTACTTTGTGGCAGTTGATATGAAAGGTTATGTTATATCCAACACGATTTCTTTATCTCAGGAAAGATAAAGCACTGGAATTTGAGTAGACTAAATTTCAGAACAACATATTGTATTATTTTGACTTTTAAAATGATTTTGTAACTGGATTGGCTGGAACTCTGTTTTATACTCCTGGCAAAGTGTCAAATGAAGCTAAATGACTGGCCAATAGAAATATTGAATATTTAAAAGGTTAGAGCACTGGAGTGCTCTGACCTCTGCTACTGTGTATCAGACATTCAAATTTTGGTATTTTATTCCCAAGGAAAACTAAAATAAGAACAAAGAATATATAATGGAATTATGCAAATGTGTTATTGTAGCAATAAGGGATAAAAGGGAAAAAAAGGTGCAGATATTTTCTATTAACTAAAAACCTGTGAGAATGTGCTCAAACAGCTCTAAACTAAGAACAATGATATAATTTATAAAGCTTGGTAGTTAGATCATTAGTGTACTTAATTCCTGATATTATTAAGATCCACTTGATATTCAGTGGCCCTGAAGAAAGTCTTGAAAGATTAATTTATCAGACTGTATTTAAAGAATTTAAATATGCTATTGAAATATTTTTCTCCTGAAGAGTACTTCAGGTAGCTTTTTCAGAATACACAATATTACTTGTAATATATGCAAGCCTTCTTCCTCACAAAAGGATTGGCTTGTGGTTTTTGTTGTCATTAAAATTCAGGGGAAGTCTTTTTTTTTAATCACACAAATGTGCCTGGGAGTGATTGCCCTCCTCCCCATCCCAAATTCAAAAGAGCAGACCTTCAGACACGAAATTAGATCTTAATTGTACTGGATAAAACTTACAATAAACTGATTTATTATACCCTTTCTTCCTTTCAACTGCAGTAAATGTCATGGAACAGTATGAGCACAGAACTCTATTTGTTTGCTATTAATTCCACTGGATCTCCCCCTTTAGCAGTGCAGCTTGAAAGAATATAAATTTCGGTATGACATGCACATTGATACAGAAAGAACAGGAATCTGTTTATAGTGACATTTCTCTAATGACTTAATAATTATAATTCCTCCCTATTACAATTAAATTGAACAGAGCAAAAGATTATCATCATAAAGGAAGATTTGTTATGCTTTTCTTTTAAATGGCACCCTTGTAGGAGCATTTCCAGCTGAGACCTTAGCAGTCCATGCATTGTCACTCAGCACATTGTTTCCAGCAGGTTTGGGAGTTACTGTAAAAACTGGAGCTACCTGGAAGTGCTTTGTCATCAACGTCTTCCGATCGTCTTCAATCTGCCGGAACTTGGCCTTCAGCCCCTTCATTTGAGTCTCCATTTTTAAAACGTACTGGAAATCCCTCTGAGTCCGTAGATTTAGAACTTCAATAGACTGGGACATGTTCTGAACCTGTTAAAGAAGAACACTGTCTAAATGCACCTTTGTTGCTTTGGTTTTTTCCCTGGTTAAATGTCAGGCAATGAAATGCACTTCTGTCAATTAGTTGTGAGTCATTCTACCACACATTCTGTAACTACATGATGGTATAAATATTGGGGAACAGGGCAAGGCCTTGAAGCCAAAAATTGTTTGGACTACTTAGAGGTAAAGAGAGACAGAGAGATCCCTCAAGCATCATCTTCATTGTTCTCAGGAAAGGCTGTCAGGCAACAGAGTCTACTTTGAGACCTGTAGTAGATGTGGCTGTGGTTCAGAAGGTGCTCATATAGCATATATTTCTGCCCAGGCACTTTGGGAGGGACAGGACTGAAATTTGGAGATTTTGGTCAGTATGAGGAGCATGACTTTACTTGTTAGTAGGCATTTATAGAATCATTCAATATAAGGCATTCAGAAGACTACCCAGAGATAAGCGGGGCTGTGTCAATCACCACAGAGGTGTTTCCTCATAATTTCGTAAGTAAATGTAAAACTAGAAATTTTATCCATTTGTCTCAGTGGTAGAAAAACTACTATTTATTTATTTGTTTTTCAGAAGAAAAGTAGTGAGTGTTTAGGTTACTTTGGTAGAACAAGTGACTTTGTAGCTATAGTGAGGACTTTTACCACAGTGATGCAACAGTAACTGTCATCCAGAGTGAATTACACATACTTTTAAAAGTTTCTGTTATGAAAGCAATGCTTTTGCCAGCCATAAAAACACATTTTCCAAGTGCAGTTATTCTGTTTTAGCAAGTGTTTTGTTTTTCTAAAACATGATGAAACTAGACTGCTGTAAATGTATTAGGCACCTTATTGAAGTTTTGGCTCAAACAAAACATTTTGTACCTTCTTAAGGAAAGACAAATCCAGCAGTACTCCTGTGGTTAGCAAGAATATGCAGTATTTCAAGGAATATTCATGTTTGGAGCTAACTTATGATCTACAGAAAGTGTGGATTTAGAAACTACTCTTAAAAATAGTATACATTACTTATTGTACAGTTGCCACTAATAGTTCTGAGAAAGGATTTGTAATGTAAGATGCAGAGGCTTTTTTTTTTTTGCTATCTAATTGTTGAAAGCAGGCAAATAAAGTCCTTTGGGTGCTGGAAGAATTTTGAGAATTTCCATTTGGCAGAAGACACTTCACACAGAGGTTCTAATTAAAGGACTGTATGGACTCAGGAAATAGTAATACAACATTACCTATCCATGACTGCCACAGTCCTAATCACAAGAAAACAGCTTTGAGAGGCTGATGATTTAGGTTCATTTCTGTGGCAGCTCAAAAATTATGTTGTGATCTTATCACACCCCTCCAGCCCCCACCTCAAAATAAAGTTTTTTTTAGTAATATTTGAGTATTTGGGGAATATGCTGGAGCAAAGACTGGAGAATGTTCCTTTCTTCAGTAAACAGACACCATGAGGGGAGGCAGCTCCTTTTCTCTGCTGGTCCATCAATGTCCTCTCCATGTATCTCATGTTATGGGCTCTGTCAGCTTGAAACTTTCTCCCTTCTGAAGTTCATGGAAGCACAGAGAGCAAAAATCTATGGGGATCTGGCACTATATTAACACTGGAATGATTTTTCTATAGCTAGAAAAATACTAAAAATGGTGTGCTAAAAATGTATTTTCAAGTCAACATTTTATGTTGGTTTTTGCTGCTGTTAAAACTCCCTTGGGCCTCAGGTTCTGTACCACTGGCTGTGATACAGTAACTATAACCTTGCTTACTTATGCAGGGAATGTAGAATGTTTGTGTTTTCATATTTGCAGCATTTTTCTGTTGATGTAAAGCAAGACTTCATTGGTTTCACCATATGTGCAATAGTGGATAATACTGGAATTAAGAATTGGGCTGTTGGGGAAAATTTGCACTGTCAGGAAATGAATAAATAAACTTGAGAAAAAGAAACAACAAAAAAATTAGAACTGTTTATGCTCTGCAGTTTGCCTTCAAGATGCTGTGGTGTCTCTCTCATTATTTTTTGATAAGAGATGAGAAATGGCCTTCAGCAGTCTCACGTGATCGTAGCAGAAGCTGTAGTTTAAATCCCTGAGCTAGCCTGAAGTGGGATTTGTAACTGATTTTACACAGAAAAATCTGTCCTATTGTATGTAAAAAAGAATTTGGGAGGAGTGACTAAGAGAGGAGATGACACTTGGGATGGGAAAGGTGTGATGTAAGGAAAATAGATAACAGAGATGAGAACACAGATAGGGGATATACCCTGAATAACAATTTTTATCAGGTAACTCTTCATTAGTTCATGATGGATTAACTGAGAAGGAAAGCAGTAGATTTCCATGGGAAGTTTAATGACCAAGAGGAGGAATATTTTGGAAAGACTTACCTTCTCTAGTAGTTGTCTGAGCTGCCTGCTTTTGGCATCTCTCGAACATAGGTTTTGTTCAGGTGCAACAACAGTGCAAATGCAACGGCCATCAGGATCCTGGGCTGAACTATAAACTTGCCACCCTTCCTTGGGGCTAATCTGAGTCTGTAACAACAAAATAATAACAATCAAAGGAACTGAACTGACTTTTTATTGCTTGAAAAAAACACTGCAGCAGAATATTTTTATTTTTGCAGTACATGTCTGCAATGAGGTTCCAACTTGCCAACAATTATTACTCTTCACTAATTAGTTTGGTAGTTTCCCAGTTTTGCCATATCTCAGACCTTTGCAATAGTTCTCTAGAGGAGTTTAGCACACACAGTTTCCAGGGTGGATGAGAATGGCACTCTGCCTGTGATTCAGCACAAACCAGGTGATTTAATTCTCTGCAGAGGGACATTTAGAGTTTTTCATCAGCAGAGAACAAACATGTCCTTTCAGCCTGGATGACTTTTACTTTAGACTAATGGAAACAACAAAGACAGGAAAGAACAAACATCTGAGCCTGGGGAGAGCACAGTGTGTGACTCACAGGTGGGAACTGGCTCAGCAGCACTTTGGGGGTGGGGGACAGGTTTGCTCTGTTAGCTGCACCTCACAGGAACTGCTCCCCAGGCTCCCACTGCACTTAGCCAAGGGAACAGGGGCTTGCTCAGGGTGGGATGGAAAAGTGTCTGGTTGGGCCAGGGGAATGGGGCTCCTGGCAAGCAAGCCACTGGGCAATTAAGACACTGCATGTCCTTCACTGGGACAGCAGAAAACTGGGAATTCATAATCTGTTCTTTTTTACAGCAACCATGACTGAGAAAAAAAGGCTAAAAAAAAATTTACATTTGTTTGCAGAGCAGGGTAACACTGAACTGCATTTAATGTTTGTGTGGGATTCAGTATCTCTTTAATGGGATGTACAGAAATAGTGTAGGAATGACAGAAAACAATATAATGAGATGATTGAAAGCATTCAGGTGATGGAACTTAATAGATATAAGAAACAGTTTTTGAACTTTCTTTTTAAACTGTAAATTACAGTTAATATTGTGCTTTATTCTTTCCTAATATTGTACTGAGTGATGAATTTCATGGTGCAGATGCTAATGGATATCATTGAAGTAATTTTGGTCTGGACACAGTTGGAATCAGTTGCTATTTATATTACACAATTGTACTCAGTGCCAGCAGAGAAAGTGATTATTTAAACTGGGAAGCTTTGATACTGACGCTTTCCTGGCAGCTTAGTGCAGGAGTTGCAGAGTTCCTTGTCTCTGAAGAGGTGCCAGTATCTCTGTGGACTGACTCGTCTGAAGAAGTAATTGAAGAGGCAGTACCTTCTACAATTTTGGCTACAGTCCTATGACTTTTTCTGTTATTCCCTCTATTTGGATATTTAGGCTTCCTTCATTAATTAGGATGGGTAATATGAGTGATGATAGAGAAAAACATGCATGTGTGCAAAGGGGCACTTTGCTTTATTTTTCTTTTATTGTTTTAGTTTGACATTTAATCCCTACTTCAAACAAAAACTGCTGTGCAGAAAAAGAGCTCAAATCATCAAAACCTTACAGAAGCTACTGCATCAACTTTTCAAACACAGGCCTTAGTAAACACTGCTGACAGGCCTTAGTAAACAAGAAAGAAAAGAAATGACAAGTGGAAAACAACAATAGTAACTTCTAGTAGTTCTTGAAAATCTGGGGAAAACAGACAAGTCCCTGTAAAGTCCAATATTAGCCACTGTTGTGGCAGGCTGCTATAATAAAGACTTAGTTCACTTCTAAAAGATTTATTTTTTCACTTGCACTTTCATATTTTCTAATAAAACTATTACAGCTACCTCTGTTGTTACTATGGTGACAGGTCAAAGGACAGTACCTTACTTAGGATGCTTGCTTAAACATAAACAGTATTTTCTGGTTTGTCTTGCAATTTCAAGCCTGGTACTGTGACAGGGCTCAAAAGAGGAGGCCCTTTTCCTGACCCCACATCCTTGCACAATTCTTCCAGCTGAAGGCAGGAAATTGGGAGGTTTTGTCCTTTTTGTACATTGTACAATATACACAATTTATGAGCTGTGTATGTGCTGGGAGAGAAATTCTGGAGAAGTGCTCAGGCTGCAGAGTTCACTGGAGAAGCTGCAAGTGGGGAACTCTGGATGGCAGCCAAAAATCAGTCAGTGATGACCCTGGTATTACTGAGCACTTGGGACATAAAGTCTTTCAACCAACATCTACTGTTCTAAGAAAGGCACCAGATTTGTGGTGCTTGGTTTAGTGAAAAAAGAACCCTACATGATTGTAATTCATGTTTTTTTTTTTTTTATTTGGCAGATGTTGCCAAGCTCAGATAATCAAGTTTTTATGATCACTCTCCCAGCTCTACTGGCACTCTTGCTGCCCTTATCAAAGCAAAAAATATTCTTATAGCTCAACTCAAGGAGTGAAAAGATCATTCTTGAAGGAATTCTTAATATTTAGAAGGCATTTCTATCAGCAGTGCCCTGTTGTAGCCAAGGGGAGCATGACAGTTTTGTGCTACTTGGAATCTGAACATATCAGTACAAACACATATATTTGTGTGTGTGTATAAATATATACATATATCAATATATATCTCATAATAACTAATGTGCATCTCGTGGTTACACAGTGGCAACTTTAAACTTGGATGTAAATGTGATAGGGAACTTCTACTTATAATATACAGCCACAAGAACTAGCAATACATACTGTGACTCAGTGAAATGAAATTACATTTAAGGAAAATAGAGCTTTTCTTTGTACTCTCAGATGCTGCTTTAAAAGATAACAGAATTTTTCTTACAACATATTTAATTTTGAAGTATTAATATTTATAGACTAAATACAGTGATTTTCTGCAGTAGTATTTTTCCTGCATGCCTATATTCAATTATTCCATTTTGGTTAGTAAATGCATAATTGTTAGTTACAAAATTCTGAGTTTTGAGAATTGTGAACTGCTATACAAATATTTACATTTATATTTTACATAACCTACTATTATATAAACATCTGATTGCAATTACACAAAAAGATACATAGACAAGAGTGTTTTACTAAACATTTAGGGAAATTATGTTCTAATTTAATTTATGAATACCAGAATAGTGTTCCCTCTAAAGTAAAAAGTTACTTGACTTTTTAGGCTTCTCATGATTTCATAGGTATTCACAGCTTTCCTGGAGGTTTTTATTAACTGAGGCTGCTGTATATGAGCATCAATGATACAAAGTGATATTTCTGTCATTTGTATTATTCCCATTAGCAGCCTTTCAAAAATTCTGGTAACTAACCTCCTAGTACCAATTTTATTTTGTTTCTAACAGCTATTTATTTGTTTAACTGTATTCCAATAAAGAAAAATAGGAAGGAATCTGACCCTTTGCATATTATAGTGAATAGTTACTAGGTAACATTATCCAATTCTCAAAAAGAAAGCTACTGCCAGATGTAATATTCTAAACAACACAATGCATTTTTCTGGAGCAGTAAAGATAGGAAGAACAGTCTAGATAAATGAAAAGACATTGCTGTACTCTTTTTAGAATTTCATGCTCAAGGTGAAGGCATTTGTTGTTACATATTTAAGGATACTATTTTGAAACCTTCCCTTTCATTGTAAGACCACAACATGCTCAAAAATTTGCAGTTTTATGATGCCCAAAAATAAGCATGCATTAAGAGATGAAAGGAAGATTAGTAACTAAAAAAGAGATTTACAAAGAGGCAACAAACTAACACTTTTGCTGGCACTTAAATACTAATTCAGCATTAAGATAGTTTGCAACATATAACAGCTACTTACTAGAGAGTCTGAAGTGGTTATTCTGGTGGTATTTAGTCCCACCAGAGAAGGGAGAGTTTGGGACATCCAGTTAGAGATCATTGCCATGGTACTAAGAACAGCACCCAGCTTCAGCAGTGGAGGGTTCATTGCTGTGGAGCTAATGAGTTTTCATAGTGAGTGATTATCATCCCAGTGCAGGCTGGCAGTGAGAGGCGTGACTGCAGCACACAACATCCACAGCATGAGAGGAGATCAAGCTACCCAGATTTAATCATCCATTAAAAACATCCATGTCCTCATCTGCCCTCTCTCTGCTCTTACTAACAAATACTTATGTGTGTCTTATGCTGACCCCTAAATAAACAATCCTTTCTATGCTAATAGTCATTGCAGTTTCCAGTGGGAGATGGCGTGGGTGAATTATCTCTTTATAGGTGCTAGACAGTCAATTAGCCCTTAATTAGTTGAGTCCAGGCAGGGCAGTGTGTTCCTGTCTGAAATGCAAAACCTGAGCACAAATAACCCCCCTACTCCCCATCAGTGCTTTGGCAGAAATATGCTCAAACCTGTTTGTAAATACTGTCCATGGGGAAGGGGCAGAACTGCCAGCCTGCTCATCAAAGCACCAGAAACCTTTCTGGACCTCCTATGATTTGCTGATCTCTCATAAATCACAAACATCAGAGACTTTATTATTTGCACAGCTTGTTATTAAGATCTTTATTGTTCATAAAAGACCATTGAGGCTGTGAAGAGTCACATTTCTCAGTGTTCTTGTTAGTTTACAAGTTTTTGTACCAAGAGTTATTGCATTACTCCCAGGGTTGGCAGACTCACTATGTCTTCATTTGGGCTGGGATGGGAACAGAAGATAAATTGGGGATCACACATTTTGAGACTTCTTTTGGCTTTGCTGTTAAATCTACTGCTCTCTAGTGCTGTAGAAGGAGCTGCAGGTTCTGTAGCAATTTATCTTGTTTATATATTGAGTGTGGGGGAGGAAAGAAAAGCAGAAAAAACAGTCTAGAAATCATTGTGCCACAGGGGCAGTTTTACTTTTTAAGAATTATTTGTAAAAGAAGTGCTGAGCGAGGACTTTTAATGGCACTTATTTGAGAGAAAACTTGCATAAAGTTTGCTGAGAGACAGACTACTGCATTTTCCTCAGGGCAGTTATGGACTTAGTTTCTGAATTTGCTTCAGAAAAGCAAATTACTTTTTCTTAAGGATTTCTGGCAGTGCTATGAAGGAACCCTGCGTGCACTGAAACTGAAGGGATGTATATTTATGGGTGTGTGTCAACATGGATGTATTTATTAAAACCACTGTAACTCTGCAAAAGTTTTTCAGATTCTCAGAGTTTATGCATCAATTCAGGCTAGACGTTTCTCTTTCAGTATCCATTCAGAATGATTTCCATAAATCTCTGCAGTTTAAGGAAGACACATGTAAACTCATTTTTTTTAAAAAGACAATGAAAACCCATTGAGAGCTATTATATAAACTTAAGGAGTTGCCCTGCAACAGAATATAGAAAATCTCTGTATCCAGGTATTAAGTACCTTGTGGTAGTTACACAGTAATGTGAGCTGTGAAATATTTCATATACTCAAAAAATTAATTCACTGAAGAGATCTGAATACAGTGAAACACACTGAAATATATTGATGCTAGAAGTTGTGCACAGATGGCAAATTTGAGAAAGGCTATGTGATCACAGCTGTTTTGCTCAGAGTGTTTTCTGTATTTCAGGAGATAAAGTTGATATAAGTTTGGGTTGCCTGATAGTGGTCATTCTGTACATTTCTCTGTAGAGTCCCTGTAGTCCATTCTTGATATGGAGATCTTGAGACTGAGAGCTGAGTCAGGCCTTTATCTGAGCCTGATGAAGGGCTTAGTGGCAGGAGGCATTTGAGCCTTTCCCTGAGTCTGTGTTTCTGTGGAGAGGGGCTCAAAGCTGTCCCCTGAACACATGTGCAAACTGAACTGTCCAGATTGACATCAAATTGAGGCTTTTTGCTGAACTGTCACATTGCATTGGCAATTTGTCCATTTCCCAAGGACCTCCACTGATTACTTCCACTATGGATTAGGTAACATTTGACAATGTTGGATAATTTTCTAGTTTTACTAGATTCTTCTGAAGTGTCTCAGCATCCTATCTAGACCTAATACAAAAAAGATTCTAATTAATCAGTTTTATCAGCTTTTTCTATTCCCATCCTCTCTCAGAAGTTTAATAAGCACAGTGATTCCCTCAGTTCCAGGACATTTCCTGAATGTAATGATAGAATTTTGTTTTACCACACTGAATTGCAGCTTTTGACATCTTTGGTTTTCTTCTCTCCAACATTTGCTGTTTCACCGAAGAATGTAATTGGTCTCCTCCTGAATTTTAACATTGGACAAAATACATTCAAAAGGCAATAAAAGACTTTTCTGATGCCCAGATTAAAAATTTTTGTTGATTATCCTCTATCCAGGGTAATGTCAGCTTCTGGAAAGAATGCTGCTTGTTGAGTTATTATGATTATTCCTAACAGATGACAAGCTTCTTGGTTCTTGTGACAGAATATTCATTAATGCAGTTTAGCACTTTATTTTCTTCCAGCTGGTTTAAGTGCAGAAGAGAAAGCTTGCTGCTATGTGATTCCCAGTACTGCTGCTGGATACATCTTTTCAGAACTCAGCAGGAGGTGATCCTCCACTCTTCTTGGCTGGTTATACAATTCAGCATTCCCAGAGCTCTGGCATCCCCGTGCTGCCCAAGTCAGACCTGCTGTAGCTGCACAGGCTTTAAAGCCCCTTTGTGCTGCAGTGCAGGGATCAGGGCAGCTTGTGCAGCTGTCTGGGAGCCCGGGGGCTGCAGCGGTGAGGCTCACCTGGGGAGATGAAATCCCTTCCTTCCAGGGCAGCTGCAAATGGAATGGCAGCCCCGGGTGTGCCTGCACACACAGGGACAGCACGTGCTCTGGGGGATTGTCAATATTCCACATAGCTGATATTTCCCATTTTGTGCACCCACTTGTCAAGAATTGCTTCAGAGCAATCCTTGCTTCTATTTCTAGAGAAGATGTGCAAGGGAACACAGTCTTAAAAATGTTTCCTTCCTGAACAGTGAAAATATTCAATTGAAATATAGTGAAACTATATTTTGTATTTTTACCAGAACTGTGTAAGTGTTCAAACCCCCTTTTTGTTAAGGAAATTAAGTGTTAAAATAACTGTAGCTCTATTTTACTATAAATAATTGGGTAAATTAAAAAATGGCAAGCAAAGAGTGGAAAATTTTTCTACCACCTCTGAGGTGACATATACAAAGGAAGCCACAGAATAGCTGAAGATTTGTTCTCATATTGTTAGAAAGTAGAAACAAAACTTTATGATCTGTGTTTAATTTCAGCTCTGTATTTTCTGTTTTGTTGGTTCTTTTTTTAAAGCTTCAATTTCACATTTCTAGTTTATGGTTAACTGCTCTGAACAAAAGCTAGAATACAACAGCAATTCTAAAATCTGAACAATTCTTTATTACCCTAGATTTCTGCTGGTATGATAACTTTCTCTTTTAGTTAACTTCTTCTAAAGCCAGTAAAAGCTGAAGCATCCCTACAGAATGACTTCAGATGACATATTTTGATCTTACATAAAAATCTGTCAACCTGTAGCAATTTCAATGCTGTTAATGTTATTGTATGCTAGTCCTGTAATATTCAATTACTGTATTACAAATTACTAGGGTCATTAAAGGTATTATTTAAAAGCCTTATTTAATAAATAGTCTGAAGGCTCTTCTAGTCTCTGATATTACTTTTGCTTTGAGATCCTGTTACATTTTGATAGGAATTAAGTCTACTGAAAATGAGAATACATCCCAACATTCTCTTATTACAACTGAGGTAGTAGGATCTCTGTACTGTAAAAAGCAATTAACATCAGTATTAGGAACAGCAACAGAACAAATGTCCTGAGTCAGCAACATGTGAAAATATACCCAGCCACCCAGCCCAAAAACTAATTACCTCCTGGCCAGAGGAAAGCATTGATTGTAAGAAAGAGGAAATTGTGAAGTTCAGCCACAGCCACTTAACCCTGATGTCAGCGTATTTAATATATGTGAAAAACAATGCTACCTTCAAAAATTCTTACAATTCGAAATTGTGTTCATGGGTAAATGCTATAATGTAAACACCTGAAACCTTGCATTTTATGATGAAGTGATTGCATACTCATGGCTCAGCTGGCTTAACTACATTCCTTGGAAGCAGAGCAAAATCAGTAATCTTAAATCTCTGTAAATTTCTATTTTGACAGATTAGGTTTAGAAAGTAAGCTCAAGAAGAAAAGCCAAAGCTTCCCTCATTGCACTGCTGTTCTACAGTGCATTTAGTTCTTTATTTTCTGTGATCCATTGTGCTCAGTAGTACATTGGTTTAAAAATGGCAGTTCATTAGTCATGTTCCTGAGCATGATTATTTATTCACATTAGGTTAATGCATGCACAAAGCAAAGTTCTCAGAACTGGAATGGCAATTACCATTCCTAGAGCTGCAGATTGACTGAGAAAGCACAGACTTGTGCTATCAGTTCAACTGCAGTTCTCTGAATTTAGAGAATTGTGCCTTCTTCATCTTACTCTGGTTTTGTTCAACAAAACCCTGTGGCTTTGCAGTGCTACCTGTGAGTAGCAATATCCAGTTTTTTTAAGGGCAGTTTGAGAGGTATGTGCCCTTTCTAGAAAATTTCTTTTCACAGCTCATCACTGCATACACAGTGACATTCTGCAGTCAGGTGTCTCCACTGAGAGAAGTACTGAGCAAGGGAATTTTAGTCTGTGTCCATTACATGCTTCTGTACCACTGCTCTTGAGGTGACCTTTCTGAAGTGGTCTTAGCTATCTGCTTGTTAATTTTTCAGGCTTCAGGGAGCTTCTTTTGAATGAAGACATTAAAGAACATTTTCATGTTTTTTTCACACCTATTCTCTTGTGTTCTGCTGTTAGCAAATCCCAAATGTACAGAATAACAAAGTAGTGTCTCTACAGAAGAATTAGTTCATTATGAGAATTGACTGAAACAGGAAACACAGTGGGCAGTCTGCTTTAGCAAAGTCTGCAGTTAATTGAAACAGCTGGGAAAATAAATGGGTGGTGAAGGACTAAGTGAAATAAAAAGAAATGCTTCTTCTGTTGATTTTCTGCCATTTTAATTTCCAGTAACATTTATATCAGATACTCAATAAAACCTCATAAGTTTTTCCCTCAAATGTGTGATACGATGATGGATCTAATGGGAGAAAGAGCATGTTTTCTAAAATGAATGGAGACATCTGTTAAGTAGATAATGACTAAAGATTGTGCAGACAGTCCTCCTTTTAACAGAGGCTGGAAATCTGTATGTTTTTAGAGGATTCTGGGATCCCTTATCTTGCTCTGAGCAATGAGGATGCAATGTTGGATGGTTCTGGGGCTGGAATTTGTTGCAGTTTTGCTTTCCTTGAAAACTGTATGGATTTGATATGAGAATTTATACAGAATTCCTCCTGGAGTAATTCTCATGCTTTATGTACAATTTTGGTTTTCCATCTTGAAAATACATATTATTCTATAGAGGCTGGATGAGGTAGGTGAGCTGGCTTTCATTGAAAGTAAATTTTAAGAAATTAATGGAGCTGAAACTGAAATTCCCCATGAAGTTAGTTCATATATAATCCTGGAAAGAGCTTGAGCCATGAAAATCAGTAAATTCTGTAGTAATTTAATAAAATAAGTGGTTTCAGCTAACTCTGACTGCAACTTGATGTTCAAAACCAGAGACCTAAGGTACTTAGGGCCAAAGTGCATTTAGACTGTGAGAATGGTCAGTAGAACTATCCCTTCCCCTGGTTAATGCAAACTTACAGCTTTGCAGTCAGCACTTAACTGAACCTTGCCTGTCACATTTAATAGATACAGGTAAATTTGTTCAGTGCCTTTTTAAAATCTCCTTGAATCTCTGCAAGTGAGAAGACAGAAATGAAAAAGTAGAAAAGGTTTGCAAAACAAAATTCCTTGTCAAAGGAGAATTTTGTCTTAGGGAAAAGACTTAGTGGGGTATGTCTCCACTTACAAATACAAAAGGGTTGGGGTATGGGGTTGAATGTTGGCCCACAGCAAACCAGAGTGTTTGTTGGTGCCACACACCCTAATTACCTTTTCCTTTTATGCCTGGGCATGATTCAGTTCGATGGTTTGGGCATGGATGCAGCATTTCAACAGGGAAAGAGTAATTTTGCTGTGTGGAAAGGAGCTGTCCCTCAGAGCCCAGAAATCAGCTCCTCTCCTTTTTATTTAGCAGCTGTATGGCTGTATTTGCATTTGGCCAAGTGCTGTCTTTGGAACTGAGAGCAGAGGAACCATGTACTGAGAGCAGTACATGAGAACTGAGAGCAGAGGAACCATGTACTGTTTGATTTCTGCTGCATTCTGACAAGCAAGTCTTTGTCTGTTCTTTGTAAATTTACAGCTTTGCATTAGAGAAACACTTGGCTGTATTCTCCCATGTTTCCCAATGCAGATAATTGTCAAGACTGACTAATGAAAGTTAAGATGGGGAGGGTTATCCTGCTGACTTGCCCTTCATCCCACCATGTTTTCATACAGTCTTTTGGCAAGTCTCTTAAACTGTCACATCGTGCTGATACCCTTTTCTAACATATCTCTATAGAGATGAAATAGGGAAAAATTCTTCAGAAGTTTAAAGCTGAGTTTACTCCCAGTGGTCTGGCAACCCACAGGCTACAGTACTAACCAAGAGTTTACAGGTTTAAGCAGCATGGCACTGATAATGGCATTTAAAGGCTGTAGCATCTTCCTGTTTGGATTTTCTAACAGTGGTGGCATTAACAACATTTCCTTCCTGAGATATAAAGATCTTTTTCCGTAGGCAGAAATTCCAAGAAAGAAAATTACATCTCTGTTCAGAAAGCACCACACATTTCCTGCAACATCTTAAAATAATAAGATTTTGTGAATGTGTCTCAGTGCAAGCAAATCCATTCTTAATGTATTCTGCTTCTTGACACCATCCTGGAAGGCCTGGTTTACTTTTAAATAGGGATGAAAGCTTACAAGTAGTGTAAGTGAATAATGAGAAAATCCTATGGGCAATCTTGCCTGCAGGACAGAGGTGTTAATCCAAATGCTGTGGCCAAACTCCAGTAGTTAGCTGTGTTCTGTTGAGCAAAATGCTTCTTGCAGATTCAGTTGGATACTTAACCTGTTCTAAATGCTGTGGAGTGCTTTGAACACAATGATCCAGGCGCTGTTTCAGCTCAGTAAAACATGTTGCTTTTCAGTAGTGGGTGAAACAATGTATGGATATGCCACAAAGCATGATCCCAGATGCTGTAAAATACTTCCATGTTCAAATAAGGGTATAGAAAGTAAGTGCTTGCTGTTTTCTAAGGCTGTTTCTGAAACTGAATAATTCTGAGAACTGAAGCCATTTATTTGGGAATCAAAATTGTATTACTCAAAAAAAAAAAAATAGAGGATATACCACAAACCTTACTGAAGTTATGACACGTTTTTCTTGCTGCTTTTTAAATTTCCTATTTATGTTTTACAGAACAGAAATAAAAGTTTTAAATACTATTTCACTTTAAGGGATTTAATTGCTGATTTCTATTAATCTTCCCTTGCTGGAAGGAAGAGATGGGGAAAAAATAGCTCTCAAAAAGCTGACATATTTAGTGGTGAGCTATTAGGGATTACTGCCTCTTTGCTCCCACCTTGGCACTTGAATATACCAAAAGAAAGATACCTAAAAGACGATTCAAAGTACGTTGTAAACTAAATTTAGTATTTATGCATGGACACAGTGGCAGTCATGGTAGTGTGCCCATCCTCAGCCTGGTCATTCTGTCACCTCCTAGGCATACTGCCTGCTGTGTGAAGGTTGAGATTCTTCCTTGAGACTTTACAAAATCCTGAACAGGTTAATATTCTTAGCTGCCTCTTCTTAGAGACAAAGGCTCCATCAGTCATACAGCTCATGATATTCCAGGATCTCTGGCTCAGCAAATGTGTTGGAAAACCAGAGATCTCTACATTTCTTTGAAAGAAGTGATTTGAATTCTGACTTCCCTTCCTCCATTTCTACTAGGAATTTGACTCAGGTGTGATTGCCACACCATTCTGTAAACTTTTACTATCAGCACAATGCTCAGAAAAATCCATATGGGCAGCAGTTAGCATCTATTAGGAGAGGCCACATTCTTTTGATTACAAGGAAGTGGTGTACATTGAAAGTTCTCAAAAACTAGCACAGAAAATTGTGAGCTAAAGTAAACACTGACATAAATGTAGGTATTTTTTCAAACTTGTGGAAAATTAAAACTGGAGACATAATCTAAACAACTGTGTTCACAATACAAGTATGTAGCTTGCATGGTGGCACTCAAAGGTTAATAATGTCAACACCTGTGATTCTTCACCCTGTTATGTGTTATCCTTTACCCCCTCCTTGTGTCTCTGAAAGAGGCATTGAATCCTATTCTCTGAGTTAGGAAGTTGTGGTCTTGGACTAATACTGGGTGGTTTTTCAGTTGCTAGAGACCAGGCCTGCAGCAGTTGAGGAGCTGGTGGAAATGGCTGGGCTTGGTGCCTTTGCAGTCACACAGAGCACAGTCTGATACTCCAGACTGGGACACTGCAAGGGAACAAAGCTGTTACACCTCAGTAGGCAGGTCTGACACCACACCAATCTATGACTTATTCCACACAAAAATTTCATTTTTCATCTTCCAAATGAAGATGGAAATGTATTCTAAAAAAACCTTAACAACGCACATCAATCACATTGCAGTCATTCTTTAACAGTTGCAGTTTATGGCCAAAGCAAACAAGGTCATTCCCAATTTAGGACATGGCTGGAATTTTGCAATTTTGTGGGATTTAATGAGCTGACAACAGTGGAGTATAAATAATGAAGACTCAGGTGATACCCCATCAGAAGCCTTCTGACACTCTTCATAACCTGTATTTTTAAATGTCTCTTCAGCATTTGAGGCTATTATCATCTCCAGCACTTAATCCCCACATGCAGTCATAATCCTCTAGTTACAATATCAAAATTAAAGCACCACTATTATCTCACAGGAGAAAAACATGAAATAAGTGAGGAGTGAGCACCAGTGAACAGCTCAGAAGCAAAGATTTCATTTACAGAGAAGAAGGTTTCTGTCCACAAGAAGTTAATGCAGGCATTCTTTCTAGCTTTAATGAAGGCAAATTCACCAACTGAGCATCACAGTCAGTGAGTCCTTAAAGGATGGTTTAGCAATGTGCCTATGAGAATAAAATTCATGGGCAATGCTGGTGAAGTTTTCCATAAGCTTTTAGATCTAATTAATAAAAAAGGGCCAAGATTTTGATTAATGAAGGCATTTACATAACCTTAAAGATTTGATATTAATTTTACAGGGAGATTTAACTAACTTATTAGCAAATGGCAGAGAAATTTAATAAAAAACTTGTCATCAGTTTCTGCAGCTTGGCTAGCAGTGCTACAGAAAGTAGAGGTATTTGTACAAGGACAAAAAATAACTCTGGACACAAAACTTGTGCTGGAGCTCTGTAAAGTGTTTTCAATCCAAAAATACAATTTTAAAAACATGCACAAACTCATATCAAGGGCCACAAAACAAGAACAGGAAATTTCAATCAAAGCCACTATATAGTTCAGACTATAAAGTTCTTATCTGTATTTTATAGCCCTCTCTCCTGACCAAGCAAAAATTCTGTTCTGAGTTTTTGTCTTGCATCAGTTTATTCCTAGCCAAGATTCCCATCTCCTCCTTCTAAAAAAGCACCAAAACATTAAGCAGTAACAGTAAAAACTACTAACATGAAACTGGAAAAAAAAACCCTTAGCCAATTTGTCAAAGTGCTTGTGGTGTTAAGGCAATTAAATAGCAATAAAAAAGCATGATGGCTCATAATGGTTAGCTTTGAAAACCCATTTTAGATTTATAATTAGAATAAAATGATTTAAAATCTATATAAAAGGAGATGGTTGGACAGAAATGGGAAGATGCTGAAGATAATATTGTGGAACTCAAAAGTGGGAAGAAACTGTATTTCACACATTTTTTATTGACTTTTTGGTTTTTGATGGAAAAAATTATTGCTTATTTGTTTTCTTATGAATACAACAGAGTCAATCTGTCACAAATAAGGAGAAAAGTGATTCCAGATGGAATCTACTTCAGCCAGAGCTTTGGGAAAATATTTATCTTTGGGGCCAGATGGAATGCCATAGGGCTATTTAAAAGAATTTGGGTTTTTTTTTAATGTAGCATATAACGGAGAAAAAAGATGGTGAAAATACATTCTCTAGTATGAAAATATGGCTGCTACAAGGAAACTCCTCTCTGTGTTCCTACTTCTCTCTTGTGGTCAAGGGGAAGGTGGGCAGGCCCATTAATGAGGGATTTCAGCAGGAGGCCATCAGGAATAACAGGAAATCTTCACAATGAACAGGCAGTAACAATTTAAAAGACACTGGCTTTTTTAGAAGAAACCAAGAATTAGTTTATTGCACCTTCTCATCTGCTTTAGACTGTTTAGGAAACAGACTTCTGCAGGCCTTACATCTGATGCGAGGTATCACAACTTTAGCCTGAAGACTGTGTATAATATCCTAAATTATCCCTTTTTGTTTTACTGCCACACACACGTTTTACAGACAATACAAGTCATTTCCTGAAGGGCACTTCAACAAAACCCAACATGATTTTATACCACATATTCCTGGAGGGATTTAAGGGGACTTTTAAAATAAAGGACTAAGTTTCAGCTCTGTAGTAACTTAATTACATGGCAGTCACTCTGCAGACAGGTTGTGCTCATTATAGTCAAAACCAGTTTTTAAAGGCAGAGAGTGACTTGCGTAGTTTACACCAGAGCTCTCTCACAACCCTCCTGGTTTGGATAGATCACACAGCACATTGTAACTTTGCTCACTTTGTTAAGCTCCGGAATGTGAGATTTTTTGATACATTGTTCAGTGAACTCAGGATAGGGAGAAGTTCGTGAATTAAAGGGAAACTCAGTAAAGTTTGTGACATGGCCGTTTTTTCATCCATAGTACTAATTAAAAGTATTCTGATGAATTTAAAATAATAAATTTATCATTGGGGATTTTATTAAATGACTGGTATAAAACAAAATATTTCCTTTTAATAAATTATTAATAGGTGAAAGACAATTCCTTAGGTTGTAAATGACTTTTTGATCCTTAGAAACTTGTCAATCAAGTAATTTCACATAAATTCAATGGCTTATTAGTAAGAAGAATTTTTGGCTAAGCAACAAATTCTTTTTTAAAGCATTTCGAATAAATATCAGTTTAGGCAGTTTATTTCTTTTGAAAAATTGATACAGACCTGAAATACATTTATTTTGTTGCTTTTGTTGCTTACACCCACAGTCTATGGGAATGCTCCAGTGCTTGGAAAGCAGGCTACAAAAACGCACCTAAATGGAGACATTCAAGCAATCTTGTTTTATTCTGATTTCTACCCTCATGTTTTGCTGCTGGCAGTCTTTCATGTTTGTTTATTGTTAAGTTACACGTCTTAGCTATACAGAAGCTGTTTGCAGCTTTTGTGTATTTCTGATTCTTCACAACTCATGGTTATGGTTTCTCAAGCCATATAAATTCCTGATTTTTCCCTTAGCAAACCCTTTTCTCTACCCGTTGGTTCAATAAATGACACAACTTCCTAAAAACTTTACCTGGCTTATATACATACATGAACCTGGAACCCTCCCTTATTGTTTATTAGTTTTCTACAGTTTGCTTTCTGGGGTTAGAACAGTAGAGTTCAGCTGAGATTCATAGATATGGATCTCTTTGCAGAAGAACTCTGGCTGCAGATTTTCCATCCTCCCTTGCAGGGTCAAAGACTCTCCCAGGAGCTGGAGCTTGAGGGTACCTGCATTAAGTAACTGAGGTATCAGAGTGCAGACTTAGCCTTGCTAAATCCTTCTAGTGTGATAAGCCTTCCTAGTTTGGACTTTCCTTGTTGTTCCTTGAGGGTATAATGAATTACCTAGAAATAAATTTTGGTCTGTGCCCTACATGCAGACCAGCCAGGAAAACACAAATTAGTATCTCAATCAGTGTTCCTTGAAGGCTTTAATTTCTGCTATGAATTCCATGTACAGGAAATGTCACTGCTATAAATCCCTTGAGCTGATCAGCAGTCTCAGAGACAGAATATATTGGATTTGGAAATATTTCTTTCAAAATGTAACAAGATCAGGTAACACATCAGAGCAAGTAGGCAGAGGGGAGGAGATAAAACCCCTGGTTTACAAGGCAGATGAGACTTCTGCTTTTACCTCAGCAGCACTGTGCTCTACAGATAAAGCTGGAAAGCCAAGGTTGTATAATGTATAATGCAAATTCTATCTAGATACAAATGTAATTTATTGTTTTTACTCTTTCTCTTTGCACTTTGAGTCTTGGAGGAATTAGTGTTTAATTCAGAAGATATTGTTCCTGCATTGCTGCAAGTTTATGTTGTCCTGGACTTGGCAAGAATACTAGAATCTAATTAAACCAGTGTAAGAATGAAGGCTAGGAGTCAGCAGGTGCAAGAGAGTCACAGATAAAAAGGGTAAAATCTCTTGCTTTGACTCAAAAGTGAGGTATCAGAAGTCAGATACATTAAGCAGGGAGCAAATGAAGTCTCCAGTGCAGCTTGCTTGGCAGTCAAAAGAATGTTATTATAATGGCTTTTCAGTGGAGTGGAAATATCCAATTTCCCCAAAGACCAATCTGGCTTAGCAGTGCAGACTTTCTGACTTCATATTCTAATGCTTACTTCACAAGATGCCTCATTTCTCCTTATGTAATGAATTGGAAATAACATTGTTTCAGAGCACAAAGTGCAAGTGCTGCTCCATTAGATAAAATAATTCTCAAGGAACTTTACAAATAATAAAAAAGAGAAAACTGACTCTACATGTGAAAAATTTCAAATTTTAAATATTAGATGCCTCTAGAGTTGATAATTAAATATTCTTTATCTCTAAGACAATCTGAGGAAAATAGTGTGGCTGATATAACAACAGAGTTCCTTTAAAATGCAATGGAAACTGAAAGGGCTGACAGTTGGGAATATCAGTCTCTTGGAAAAGAAAAGCACCCCTAAACAAGAAGGTGCTTTATCTTATGTTGAGGGACTGATTATATTTCCAAATTACTTAACACTGTTACTTATGCCAAAGGCATAAGAACTGCAACGTAGCTGTACCATAGTACGCTGTTTTATGCATTCTGAATGTAAGCAGCAGGATAAAAGCCTTTCAGCATTCTGTACAGACAGCTTTGCTGCACGAAGTCAGTCTTGGGTAATTGGGAGGAATCTAAGGCAATTCACAGTCTGTATTCATATTGTAATTTAAGCCTTCTGGGTTGGCAAACAGTTGTCTGCAATCTATTGTAAGAGAGGAAAAAAGAAAAGAAATACTTCACATGTTAATATAAGATTAAAGAAGAAAGAGAAGAAGAATATAAATAAAAATAATAGATTAAACTGAACAAGATAATATTCTTTACTCCTTACCCTAAGTGACTCTTTCTTAAGACTTTTCCTCAGTCTAGTATGATGCTCCTGCCAAAGAAAACTACTGCAGCTGAAAGCTGAGCTCTTTCAGAGAGGCCAGGATGGAAGTGTAAGAGTGAAGGCTAACAGAAATCAAGAAACAGGAGCTTTCTGATTTGTGTGAGGATGCTTTGGGACTCTCTAGCTGTCCTGCAGTGGCCGAGCAGGGATGTCTGAGCATGAAAACTCCCTGGATTACAGGATTCTCTCTTCCTCACTGCCTTCCTGGAGGCATTAGTTGGCATCACAGGCTGCACTCAGCTCCGGGTTATGCTGCAATGAGCAGGGACTCCTGGCAGCACCAAGGCTGCAGTAGAAAGTGATTTATGAGCATGTCAGTCCTTCTCTGGTGTTTTTACTGGATACATGTCAGAGGGTGCTGAAAGGCAAGCCTGTAATCTTTAGGAAAATGCAGCAGAAATGCCAGCCTCTGGTACTGAGATACAAATTTAAGGGAAAAGGACTGGTGTGTTACTGTCTCTCATGAGTTCCTTATCAATAGTAAAGAAGTGTGGACATATCACCAAAAATCTTGTGTACAGTAGTGCTTTTTGATGGCTTTTATTCATGCATGGAAGAAAGGTATGCAAATATGAATAAAAATTTTTGTATCTCAGTGAAAAAACTATTGTTCTAATCAGCAACTGGAGAGAATTTTCTGTATGAATTGATTATTTAATCCCTGGAATGAGGAGAGAAAACCTCATATTCCACCTTATGGAACCTTACTGATTTAAGCACTTTTTTTTGCCTACTTATTACACAGATTCATAGGTATCCTATAACTAAAGGAATACATGCAAAACTCTGAACATAGTTCTGCCTCTGAAGTAATCTGCAAATTACTGGTTACTCTTTCAAAAGAACACTTAGATTTGAGGAACATGTACTGCAGCTTTTTAAAGAGTTTTATAAAATATAATATGAACTGTGTCATACTTTCAATCAATTAGTACATTTCTCCTTGCAGTGTTACATGACCAAGTACCATTGACTTCACAGATATCTGTGTTTTAGTGGGTTTCTGAAATAGGAGACTGAGGTAAACCTTTCCAGGCAAGTCCATCCTGTGCTGCACTGAAGAGAAGAGCCCATCCAGAGGACAGCAGCATTCCCACTTTCTGAACCCAGACCTTGCAAAGTGCTGAAGGAGGGAGGCTCAGGTTGTTCTAGTACAAGCAGCATCCTGTTGGTTGAAATAGAAGGGCTCTAAGAAACTTTCCTGGGAAACCAGGATCAATCCCCTTCTTTGGAACACGTTTTTAAAAGTCACAATGTAAGTTACCATCTTTTGCAACTGAGACAACATCAACAAAGGAGTTAACGAACTGGAAGTGATATGAAGCCTAAAGGGGAACATAAGGAATGCCAGATATCTTTAGAATAACATTCTTGAACTACAGGCTGCATATAATTTGTGACATCTGATCAAGCACTAACTTGATCAACTGTTTTCCTTTCTTTGCCATAGCACAGTATTAAGATCTCCTCAGTCACACCTGCACATTCCATCAGCTCCATGCATAGGAGGAGTGAAAACTCTGTAATGCCCAGACAATTAATTCACTGATTTTGAAGACTCCAGAGCAAATGGCCTGAAGTCTTAGTTTGAGACAAATGTGTTCATTTTACTTTTGAGAAAATGTTCTTATGACATCATCTGTCAGCAAAAAGCACTCTAATTTTGGCTGTATTTCTAGGGCAGGGCTCAGAGTTTATGATGCAAGTATGCTAAATTATTCTGTTTTGGAGGAATGGATTAAAGGCATTCTGAAGCTTCTGTTTCTAGTTTATCTTCTGCGATCCTGGGAGTATTCTGATGAAAGTATGGAGCACGAGATATGTTTCTGGTTGGAGGGAGTGAACTGGGAAGGAGAAAAATTTTTGAAGTACCTAAGAGACTTTTTTGCTTTTCATTTGAGATTAAAGTGGGGGGATAGGATCCCCAAAAATACCATTAAAATGAGCAATGCTTTTAGAGGGCAGCAGAGTGACAGAAAAGGAGCTCTTGTGAGCTGACAAGAAATGAAGGCCAATGTCAGTAACTATTGATTGGGCTCGGCTCCACTAAAAGCAGTCAAGCAGAACAATGGTGGGATCTATGCATAGATAAGGTAGCTGTGCCTCCTTAAATCCGTAGTTTAAGTTTGGAACATTTTTAATGACACTGTTTCATTTAAATATTTTCTTTGTGTTTGTATGTGAGCTCAGACTATGCAGTGAGGAGAAGGCATAATGAAGGTTAATGGAGCTCTAAGGTTCAAGCAACTCACACGAATTAGAAATAATTTACTGAGAGGAGGCTTACCAAAATCAAATCTAAAAATACTTCATGCAAAGTTCATAACAGACTAAATATCACTTCCAGACAGCTGCAATGTAATTTTGCCGAATGAGATAAAATAAATGCCAAGTGTCAGAGTGAACAAAAGAAGGGTCCCTCCTGTGTCCCTTTACAAATACTTTTTCTTCCACATTATTGCTTTTGTAAATGGAGAAGGAATAAGAATGGAAAGAACAAGGAACATTAAAAACCAAAAGGAGCTCTAGACCAGTCCTTCCTTCCTTCCTATCATTGCTACAGGAGGATATACTCCTGAAATCTCATAATCTGAAGTCAAACACAACAAACATCATTCTCTCTTATTTTGGTAAACACTTGGAAGCATTATGAACTCAGCATCATATTATGAGCTCAGCTGTGTGACTGCTGAGGAAGAACAAGTCCTGTTCTTTTGTTCTTCCCACAGGGAGCTATAGAGAATTTCAGAATAGGGAGGAATACAAAAACAATTCTCTTCCCAAGATAATATGCCATTGCAATGAGGCAGTGTGACAAGAATAGTAAATAGTTTCTTTTATTAATAGCAATAGTTAACATATTTGGGATTAAAGGGGGAAAGAAATCTTTCTCTGTGTTGTTCATATAATAGTAAACCAATCTAATGATCATTGAGAATTGTATCCCAGGGCATAATTTGGAAGTAGATGACCTATATGGTTTCCAAAGGATTTCTTTACAATTTTATAAACACAGAAAGAATGTCTCACTTCATCTGGAAATGAGTTGTCCCTATACATGCTAGAAAAGCTTGAAGGTTTTGGAACACAATTTTCATTAAGGACAAGGGATCAACTTGTGTCACTTGGCACTTCCATCTTTTCAGGTTCAGTCAGTAAAGAGCAGACTAACAGTACAGCGAGGGTTTCCTGATAGGAACGCTGTGGGAACTCCATGGAGGGGGAGCTGTCCCAGCAGTGCAGTTAATCAGCCATCCCCTAAGGGCCACGGGAGCTTCTCAGAGGGACACCACAAAACTGCTTCAAAGGGTTAATCTTAGCTTATCCAAGCTTGGGTTCTTTGGTAAACCAAACTTGAATTCACAGAAAGTATTTAAGTCTGGAACAAGTCTGACTGAATTATTTTCTATTTCATTGTGTTTCAAACTTTAATATTTAATTTCAATACTTTAATGTGCTCAGTCCAGCCTAGCAACAAAGAGGAATTTTAAAATCCTGTTACTTTCCATGTGCTATGAAAAATGTGTGTTCTTGTCATGAATATGAACCCACAGTTAAATTGCTAAAGCCCTGGAGTGGCAGCAAGGGAGGTAGAACTGGAAGTGACCTCTATTGATTGTAATTGAATACACTGGTGGTGAAATCTAGCCCGTGAGGTGCAGATTTGGTATAATTAAAATATAACTTGTGTACAAGGAAGTAACACAGTTGTATGCTATTTCACAGTGTATGGAGAAAATAAATGTATGTGAGACAACACCACATAAATGCACTTTGTTTCTAGATTGAGTACAATGAATACCAAACACTAGGCAACAACATATTCTCTCATCATTACACAGGGTAAAGGTAACCATACAATAATAATGTGAAGCAACTGTTACACAGAGCTAAATCCCTAAATTCTTACTCAGTTAGACAGGATAAGGATTAAGAATTTTGTTCCATACTGCCTGTTTACAAACCTAATTACTTGGTTACAGGTGTGCATGGTAAAAAACATTGTCTGTCACTGTGCCCAGAAAGAATGGAACCATTCTCTTTTTCACACTCCACTATTGCACTGTTCTCAAATTAGTCCCTGGAAATTGAGCTAAAAAAACCCCAGAAGTGTGAGTTCAAACTACCATATCTGTGTTTTGTAGATATCCAGTCCTGGTGTTAGCAAAAAATGAAACAGTGTCTGCATGATAACTAATAGAAAAATGATGAGCGAAGTCCTTACTGAATATAAATGATGTTCAGTTCAATAAATATTTCTGTGCATGAAATGCAATTCTGAGTGTTCTTTAAGGTGGTTGCTAGTGATGGCTCTAAGCATCAAATGTCACTGTATTATGCAAGTGTATCTGTCTTCTCAAAAATTATAGAGGCACATTGTCTTCTGATATCTAGGACTAACCCTGAATTGACTGCAGTGTGGTACCTAGTTCACACCACTAAGGATGTCACCATTTTTTTTCTCTGGAAATTGCTTTTGCTCATTGATTCACTAGAGACAAATGGAATGAAGACACTCTGTACTAACTTCTCTTTCCAAATATAAAACACAAATAAATATTGTTTAGGGCAGAAACAAATCTTTATATGTGCCTGATCAACTCAGAGTAATCTGCAGTAATTGATGTGTTTGCTGGAGTATGTTGGTTTATTTGAATATTTAGGTTTTACCAGAATGAAATATTTATGGAGTTTTATTTAGTTAATGATGAACAGGGAGTAAATAGCAGCATGACTTTCTTTGTTAAAAAGGTTTCAAGGAGAGGAGAAAAGGCAATTAAGAATTCCCATACACAGAAAACAGACTTTTTTCCAGCGCTACAATGGGTCCTCAGCCAGACTTCTCAGAGAACCTTTGGTGACAAAAATGATGCAAAAAATGTCTCTTGTTATTTCAGGTTAGGATTCCTTTAGTGAGGAGGAGGGGAGGAAGAAAATGGGGACAAGGATATTAAATAATGGTAGACAGATTTTGTCTTACCTAACTTTTTAGTGCTGTGCTGATGTCAGGCCCAGGCACAGCCAGTAATTACTGGCTTGGGGATGGCAGCACCACTCTAGGCTCAGTAACACCACAAAATTACAACTGGGAATTTAGTTAGGGTCAGATCTTCCACTGGTATAACTTGTTTGACTTGTGACAGTGCTCAGGGGCTGCAGCATCTCTCAATTAGACACGGATACCAGAGATAAGGCCATAAGTCAATCCTCAGCCTTTGCCACTGTTTCCCTGCTGCAGTGCAGACAGTGTTTGTTAGTACACTGGTTCTTGTGCAGAAACACTGGCCTAGGGCTCCTAACACATTTTAATTGTACCTGAGACTCCAACACATTCTCTTTCTAGCTATAGAATAAGAAAATCTATTTTCTTGAGATTGTACAGTACAAATCCCTTGTGAATCCCATAAAAACAGTTATGTTGTTTGCTCTGCCTACTCTTTCTCTTACGGAAGATTTCTTTTATTTCTTCTGCAGTAATGTATGATATCCTTAAAAGACAGAAGTCTGGACAGAAACAGAACAGGATGGCTTAACAGTTCCCAGAAACACAGTACAAGATAGTACAGTTCAAAGCAAATTCATACACTGAATCCATTCATAATTGCATATTCACAGCAGGCCTCCAGAACAGCAGCAGTGGAATGTGTTAGGCTCTATCTCGCTCTTCTCAGAAGTGCTGAGAGCCCCACTGTGTAGTTAAAAATAGACTGCACTGTATTCTCAATAATAAGGCTAAGCAGATAATTTGATCTAAACAATTTAACAAAATTAGCTTTCTCTTTTACTAGACTCAGTCTAAAAAGAGTGCTATTTTCAGCAACATTTCTATAAATAATTCCTACTGCACAGCTATTTTATGAATAATTCACAAATCTGAATGCTAAAATTTGAACAACTTTGGATTGATAAGCCATAAATATTGGTATTTCTTAAGTGAGTACACAAAATTTGTTATCTTACACAAATGCAAGTACAAATTATAAATGTGTATTCAAAATTATAATATTCATCTAACATTCTGCTTCGTCATTGATTTTGCTTGATAGGAAAGTAGTACAAACAATTTTTAACCTACACTTGTTTAAAAATCAGAATAGCTATTTGTGGAAGATTTCACTTCTGTTTTCCTTCTCATCTACTGAGGGCAGTGTGTTAGGAAATACAAATATTGAACAATTTGCTTTTTCATCCTGACTTTCTTCAGAGGTGTCCTGCACTGATGTGTTGTTCACAATAATCTCCTGTCCACATGAGCTGTGATGGGCACAGGCCTGCAGACACAGCCAAAGGTATGGGAACACTCTAACTCACAGCTGATGGGTACAGCAGGAGATACAGCCACAGGCACTCAGCAGTGTATTTTTAAATGAAATATATCCCTGTCCCAGTCTATTTTGGTACTGTTACGCTTATTTTTATTAACAGGTCAGTGCCTTTATGAAAGACAAAATAGTCTTCAGGTATTAGCTAGTTTTTTCAGATATTCCCATTTTTAATGTTTCCAGACTGTTCCCAGTAGAATTATTTATTTTAATATCACATTGTATCATTTGGATTTCTTATCTTCCCTTTCTAAGCCTATTCTTTCCATTTTTCAGAGTACCTAGTACATTTTTCTCAATGTGTCCACTAGGTAGCTTATTACTTTCATCCTTCTTTTCATCACAAACTCTCAGTTTCACAGCCTGTTCATTTGAGATAGATTTTACATTTTATCCTGTAAGGCTCATATCTTGTGCATTTTTAAAATGTATGCATGTTCCAAATGACACAATTCAAACCAAACATTTTTGGTGCCTTGTGACAACAGAAGTTGTTTTCTCAAGGGACAACACAGTGCAGGTGGTCCTGCATATAGCTTTGAGCTGGATTTAGAGCTCTTTTTTCAGTCAGCAGTGGCATAGTCCTCATCCACAGTCAGGCATTTCAGGGTTTGTTCTGAACTCCCCATTACCTCCAGTGCTATCTTTGGTCATTCAGCCAGCTACTCTTCAAGGAAGTTGATTTCCAAGTACAGATTTGTAATGAACAGACACCATGGCACTCAGTTATACTGAGTTTCTGAGGCAGGGGCCCAGAGGGACTGGAAAGTGAAAAGGTAACATTGGTCATTCTTAAGTATTAGAGGCTACTAAACCAGAAAATCACAAAATACAAATAGCATATAGCTAAGACTGCTAATGAGAATGGAGTGAGTGCTGGATGATATCTAATTGCATGTGGTTTGGGAAAATTCTGAAGGAGAAAAGATCCAGCCTTGTGTCTATTTAACAGAACTGGGCAGTTGGGGCTTATCAGGCATATTTTTCAGTAATCAGCATCATTCTTACCATCCATTTAGAAAGTGACTTGGGGAACCACATGCGAAAACATGAATGTTGTCAGGGTCTGAACAAGGGTCATGTCCCTTGTATAGACATGGACCCACTGGCTTACTCAGTCTTAACCTTCTTTAATTTCTGTGCTATTTTAAATGAGATAGAACTATTAGCAACAGCAATTAGTTTTATTCCTGAAAACACTGGTGAACATAATAAGAATGCTAATAGCATCTGGGGAAATTTTTCCTCTGTATAAACAACAGTGGCGACTTTAACCATTAGTGTAGCTTGCACACTTGACGAATCTAGAGTCGGACAAATTGGAATACTTCAACTACTGCCAGTATTGCAGTATCTGTGAACATCCCTTTTCCTTCATTTTCTCAAAAATCAAAATTCTAGGCTTTCCATGTTGCCTGGTGGCTTCTTGTGCAGTAGCCTTGTCAGAGACTTCAAGGAAGCCTGATGTCATTCTGTCTTTTGGTTTTGAAATGTCCAAAGAAAGAATGTTTCTTCCCTTCTCATGCAGGCTGGAAGAAACTTAAACCGAACCAACACAGTCCTTCTCCTTGTGCATCACATCCACCAGGATAATTTCATTGTCTAGTCTGACAAGTAGAGGAGCAGATCTGCCTGTACACCCCTGCACACACAGGTGATGTTGAAGGAGTTGGAAGAACAGATGAGTTGCATTTGTGGTCCTCATGTGCTGCTGTCTGAAGCACAGAGCAGGAGGAGGAAGAGGGGGAAAGCTAGCACTGACTGAAGTATAAATAAAGGTGTTTTGAGGACAAGAAACTATTTCTCTGCTTGCCCTAAAATTCCACAATCTAGTCCCTGGTGGTGCTCACAAAATCAAGTTATTGCTTCATGAAACACTTTTAATGATGACTGAGTGCTTTAGCCAATACACATTTTCTCCTAAGTGCTCGAGATGAGAAAGACCACCTTAGAGAGGGAGAACTTTGTCTCTAAAAAAGATAAAACACCATGGTCTGCATACAATGGGCATTCTGAGAACACTGATTCAGTAAATGTTTTGCTTCACAGTTTTGTTCAGGTGCATGCTCTTTTTCACTGACAGGTAAGAGGGGATATATATATATATATATATACACACACACACACATATATATATATATATACATATATATGTGTATATATATATATATACATATATGTGTGTGTGTCTGTAGACTAAAGTTGTATTCTGCTGTTTTAATGAAAGAGCAGAACATTGCTGGTGTTTTGAGATCTCACAGAATGGTAACAGCAACATCCACTCCAGATAAGGATAACAGCAAACATTTAAAGCAGGGCACCATATGTACATGCAAGGCCAGTACCCAGAACTTTGGATACACTTATTTTACTCAATCACCACAGCAAGGGTATTCACAGCAGATGTATGTGGCTTTATGAGAAAGAAAGTCCGAAGGGCAAAAATCAGCTAAAAAAAACAACTACAGCACAGAAATCTGAGCTTCTTGAATTGTGCTGGACAGACCGCTGATCGCAGCAAGATGTATGGAAAGGAAACAAAGTAGAAATATATATCTCTATCATCTGCAAATATGGAAGTATTTATTTTAGCAGTGTCTGCAGAACTCGTATAGCAGAAGGTCATTAAAAATTATTTTTATAAACTTTCTCTTGAAAAGGATTAGAATGCAAATCAGCTATTTAACCTTGCATGAGCCACAGCTGACAGATTTTTTGATGTCATAAGTGAACCTGTTACATCAAAAAACATAGAATTATGTAGTGCATATGTAACTTCAAGGGTTTTAAATAAAATTTCATTAGAAGGGTAAAGACATAGCCACTCCTACTATTTACATGTGCTCCTACCTTAGAGGAACTTGTCTTATTCTTTGCATACACTGGTTTCAGCATATTTTTCAGGGCTAGGAGACTTCTGTAAGACTGAAAACTCTAAGTTTTGTACGACATAGTATGGAATATAGCTTCTGGTTTACTCATTTGCCTTTCCAGCTACATTTCTGCATGTCTAGTTTAATTGCACATGTTACTATACATACATACTATTGAGCTTGTTGAACAGTAAAGTCCATGTTATTTTAATATCACCATATTAATAATAAAGAAAAGTAAGAGCCCTTGCAAAATTTTTGTTGGAGACTGAGGAGATATCCAGGAGTCAGTAAATTCCTGCATGTTATGTGGCAGGCAGAGGTGGCAGTAGGTTCTTTAGCCTCTAGGTTAAAGAATCAGAAGTGAACTTGAGGCTTTAAAAAGTCAGAAATGCAGATCATCCTCTTTGCTTGTGGCTAAAGCTGATTCTCAGGGGAGATTGTTAATGTGTATGTTTTTAGTGTTTTGATAATTGTGTATGTATTCAGGGACAGGATGGAAAACAGATCAGTGGCAATCTTTGTATTTAGGCTACTCTACCTGACATGCATCTCTATATTCTTTATGCAGGTGCCCAGAAACACCTGTGATGACAGCAAGCAATATTGATCTGAGATCTCATTATAAATGCAAACCTGTCACATGGTTTCAGGACTGGATCTACAATCTTTGTACCATCATCTAGTCTGTGTACTGATGGTTATTCAGTGCAATAGTTTGTTTCAACTACACTGCCTTCTATGAATTTTCTTGGGAAAAACATATATATTGAAAATAAAGTCTTATTATAAGAAGGTTGAATAGTTTGAATAGTATGTAGGAGGTTATACAAAAAGAATACAAAAAAACTAATTGTAGTAGGGAGGCTGAGACTTTAATATGAGTAAGGAAGGGCGTGATAGGTTTGTGTTTATGAGATCTCAGATCAATAATTTTTGCTGTCAGTACAAGTATTAATGTAATCTAAATGCTTCTAAATTAAGCCCATATTTATGTAAATCTGATTTTAAATCTGAAGTCCAAACTCAAATAGCATTTACAATTTCATACATGAAAAACTACTAATGTGTTTAGTTGTCTCCTTGAGAAGGCCACACAAACACATTTTGAAGTATATTCCTCTAGCTGTGGTTCTAAGAAAGGAAATCCATGAAAATCTCTAAAAACTGTCTTTTAATAATGTGCCCCAATAATTTAAGAACAATATTCACCATATTATGAATGGCACTTAATAAGAGTTCATTCAGTTCTCACTCAGACTGGAGTTAGTTTTTTCCAGTTGTTCTGGTTACCCCCTTATGGGTTACCCTGAAGCTTAAGGAGGGTGCCAAAACTATCTCCCAAAACCACAGCAGTGAAGAGGGCTACTTGCTCTCAGAATTTGCTTAGGCTGTTGCTATGCTGACTGATATATGCCTTTCAGTGAAATAAGTAAACAGAATCATTAAATAACAGTCACAAGGATTTGTTTGGTTAGAAGGCAGTGCAGCAGACAGATGACTGTTCTTCAGGGGAATGCAGGATGAAAAACATTGAATTTGTGTTATCTAGGGCTGCTTTAGGTTAGTTACTTAAGTGATTTAAAAGTCTGGAAAAGGCTCAGAAGAGGTCAGAATATTAAAGTTTCTTTAATTCCTCCCGAGAAAAAAAATGTTTTAAATAAAGAGGACTGCATATTTTATGAGTAATTACATAAAATGTTTTTCCTTCATGTGAAAAGACATAGCTGCAGAAGCAGCTTGGTAGGAGTTCACAAAATGCTAATCCATAGGCCTGGTATTCAATCTACTTTTGGCTATAACTCAAATTGCAATTTAAGGTTGTTTACTGAATTATGAAAAATATACCTGAGTGCTTCTTTAGCTTTTCTGATGTGCAAAGCTCTGTCGTGAAGCTGAAGGCAGCATAGCATAGTATGAAAGGAAAGTATTCCACCATGAACATTTCACTATGTAAATTCTCCAAGTAGTTCTGAAATTCTCAAAGTAAGGTTACTTTTTCACTGTTTCCGAATTCTCACTCATGAAGAGTTCTGTACTCAAACCTAGGCACACAAAGTCCTTGCTTTCTCTAGGTTTGGTTCTAAACAAGAAATCTACTGCCTTGTGGAGTGAAGCAGTAGGATAGATGGCTGTTCTTGTTGAAGATGGTTCTTGAGAGGACTTGTCCCACACTTCTGCTGCAAAGATTTACAGAACCCTTTTGAATTTCTCCAGCTTTCAGTCAAGATTCACTAAGAATGCCTAAGTGATGCCCTGAACAATTTCTGTTATACTGCAGTTTTGAAAAAGGGGATTTCAGTGCCCCAAACAGACTGGGGCCGCTCTGAAGACTCCCTGTTCATTTCTTAATAGGTCCCTTATTAATTTCACATGTTTGAACTTGCAATTTTAACACAACTGTGTTAAATCTGCAGCCAACTAGAAACACCATTTTTAGAGCTGATGTTGTTTTAATAGCTTCAATACTGCATTTCTTGTTTCTGATGGTTGTCTTGTCTGCTCCAGCTTTTTCTTCTTTGCAGACTTAGTGAATTGATTCTGTTTCACTGGCTCATGACTTGGCCAAACATAGAAGAAAGGTGGAAGACTGGTTATCTGAAGGCAATATGCCTCTACTGGAAAAATAATTGTTTCCTGTAAGGATATGTCTGTCTGTGTATATGGATACATATGCAAGTATATTTGAGATTTTGTATAACATATATAATTGGTTTTGAGTGCATTCAAATGAGTAAAAGACATAATAGCCATGAGCAACAGAGGAATTGGTTTTTCACCAGAGGGAAAAAAAAAAAAAAGACCTCTTCCCATCAACAGTTTTAAAAAGCCCTTAAAGACCATGTGGTGTCTGATAGCAACAGGGGAGTTAGCACTCATGCAGATGTCACTCTCATGTGCTTTTGCTTAAAATATGTTACTTAAAATGATGTAATGATTAGCTGTCACTCTCATGTGCCTTTGCTTAAAATATGTTACTTAAAACGATGTAGTGAATACCTGTCTGACACCTGGGAGAGAGCCCAGGGCATACTGATGGCAATAGGGTGTTCTTCAATGGCTGTCGAGTCACATTCCTCAGAAATGGGAGAGCAGACACCAAGTGAGACTTGACCACAGTCAGCAATTACTGATTTAGAGCACTCTTAAACCTTGGAGGTTAAATAAATATGAATGATTTTCATACTGACTAACTACTAATACTATAGGAAACGAAGGAAATTAATTTCCAAGTAGGTAACAAGATTTAATTTAGCAGTGTATTGTACTCCTGTAAGTCACATTTTCACTAAAATAGTTCATTGTGGTAACCCTTTGCTGTACATGGTGTTCTTGTAAATTCTTGCAGTGGGGATAAATTAATTTGTATTGCTAATTAGCACTAAAGTGGTGCACTCTTCCTACTGATAAGTTCTTGAAATCCAGGAAAAATAAAGATTTTAATGGCTATGTTTATAGTCTGATTATGTGTGAAAATCATAGGTTTTTAAAATCTAGAAACACAGCCATTCCAAGGATGCAAAGTTTAAGCATTCAAAAACAGATGCCTGACTTCAAACCAGCTTTTGCTTTTTAATGTTAATATTCCAAACCATCCTATTATCCATGCAATGAATATAAATCACAGTTCCTTTCTGTAACTGTCCTTTATAATACTGTACTTAGTTTCTGTCTGGGATTATATTTGGCAGTCATTTTCTGAAATATTATTTTGCAAAATTCAAACAATGGAAAATAAATAGATGTAGGATATAAAGCCATTAAAGGCCTAAAGGTCATTAACTGCACTGAAACATGAACATATTTATCAGATCTATTTAGATTAATAAAATTAAACTTACAAAATGCCATCTAGACTTCAAAAAATGCTGAGCTTGATTTTTATGTAGAGCAGCTTTATCACACTACAAAGTGCTTACTTGGTCATACCACTGTGATTATCAAATGATGGTGAGCAAAGGCAACCCTTTTAAAGAAGTCCACTTTACATACTATGAAGGTCATTACAGAAAACTCCAGGTGGAGAAAAGCAGCACAGAGATGCCATCTAGCAGTAACTCTTAGAAATTTCCAAGTATCCTATGGATACTTCCTTCTTGCAAGATACTGCACTTATGAGTAGGAGAAGGAAGGAAGATTTTTCTATCCAAATCCTTTCAGTGTAGCTGACTTTCTGCTGAATGTCTAGCCACCCTGTTGGAAGTAAATCTTTGATGAAATATATTACCATTGATAATTTAAAAAAAATTCTTATGTTAATACAGAGAAAAAATAAAGTCAACAAACATAACGTTTAATAAGTATCTTAAATTGAAATTCAGTAATTAGCACTGTGTTAAAATTTATCACTAGTGAGCTGCTTTCCAGTTTTTAAAGAAGAATTTCTAAAGGTGATTAATATTTTATATCAAGTTTAAAAGAAAGAATTCAAGAGCATGGACAATAAATTACTATGGTTGAAATAAAATCTTGATGTTTCAGAGACTGGGAAATAAAAAATCTATAAATTTTTGTTACATATTTTACCATAAGATGGCGATACTTAAACACTTTACTATCAGTAAATAACTGAGTAAGTTCAGCACAACATCTCTGTCATAACAAGAGTGCCTGGAGACAGCAGTCTTGACTCAGCGATAGCCTGGTACTAAATTAAAGATTTTTTTTACTCCCCAAGGCATTATTTCAAAATAGTTGATCAATAAAACCTGAAAATTATGTAGGACATGACTAGAAATGTATTGTGTATACCAGAAATATCTGTTGTGATTCATCTCCATTATAAGATAAGCAGTTTGCGAGTGTCAAGGGCATGTAGAAAGTTGTCTTTCTAGGCATGAGTATACTGCACAATTCCTTCTGGAAAAGAAAGAGTTTACCATTCCCTTGTTTCTTACAAATCATAGATTTGCTTCCCAAACGGCAGAGCAGAAAATTGATATTTTACTTCAATTTAGCATAAAGCAAGAGAAATAATTGAGCGCCAATTCCATTTCTGAAGTGTGTTCAGTCAGAACTTTTACTTTTCTGCCAGAAAAATGTTGTTAAAATTTGACATACATAATTTTCCACAGAAGTATGAAATATATTGTTCATAGTCAGCAAAAAATACTGTTTGCTATGTGACACCTTCTTATGTTTAATGTGGTGTAGGATCCACTTGATCTCACTTTTTTAATTTATGAAAACCCAATTAGCTCTGATAAAAACCAGACTTTCAATTTTAATGTAATCTTAAGGACTTTGGAGCTTTTTTAGTCCTGACCCTTGACAAAGTCAAAAGAGCCTGGAAAGAACATCTGAATATCTCTGAAAATGTCACACAGAGTGATGAATAAAAGGCCATTTTCATGCCCTTTGCACAGCATGGCACAGCAAAAAGGGCTGGAAGCACAGCTTCCAAAGTTCATTTGTGCCATTTCATTTCAGTGCCTCATCCTGTTTTCCAGTGCTGGATGGTGACAGAGACAGAAAATGGAACATTTTTCCCAGTGTTATTTTGGAGTCTGAACTAAAAAGAATTGCTCTGCCAGATCTGTTTGCTTCATTAGTGGTTTTACTCTTCTGTGGACATAGAAGGATATAAATTTGCTTTTCTTGCTTTTATGCAGTCTCTTTAGTAGATCTTGCTAAATAAGACAGAAAAATAAAGAAAATGAGTGTATGGAAACCTGTAGTTATGATGAGACCATGTGCTGCTGTTCACACAGATGTGAAACTCCCGTGTGTGCACTGTTTGATGAGTCTCCTTACAGGTACAGCAATACCTGACTTCCAAATAGCTTTATTTAATGGAGCTGATAGAACTAATTTCTTAGTTAATGTTATTAATCCTCTATCACCTCCTGCTTTTTAAAGTTGTCACTACATCTTATTGATTGAAAAGCAGTCAGAATACTGCAGCTGTAAATCAGATTTCCACTGAATTGCTTTTTAGGTTCTGTTTTTGTTTTTAAAGAGGAGCATCCCTTCCATATTGTTGGACATTCAGTACATATTTGTATACGTACAGATTGATATCTTTATTTCAAATGGAAAACCTGCCAGAGGAGCTGAGCATTGCCTCACACCATTGTCAGGTACCTGACTGGTACCATTAATATGACATTCACCACCATGCAATGTAAATCGTGGCAACATAGCACAGAGTGCTGCTGGTAATGGACTGCAATACTATAGCAATGTTTTCTATTGTCACATTTTCTCTTTCTCACGTTTTTACAATATCACAGTTACAAGACACTATGCCACAAAAAAACCCGACAAATGAGACAAGTTCTCCATCTATAAAATACAGCACTACAGACATCTGCAGACCTGGGGGCTTTGAGTCATTACTGCTTCTAAGCGGCAGAGTGCAATTCTGGATTTCTAAACGACTTAATCTGAAATCTCCTTCACCAGCCAGGCTGCACGACTAAAATCTATTGTTTACTTTTATCATTATTTCAATTTCAGCCGCGATCTCTTGGTGACTTGAACACGTTTGTAAATAACAGAACTGCAGCAGCCCGAAGCGTGGCTGTAGTACTAAATTCAGAGTCTTCACGTGACGCCTCCAGTTTCACTCTAAACAAATTTATTTCCAGTCGGAGGCTGCCCATCCCCTCTTCCAGCGCCTCGCTGCTTCCCCAGAGCTGGTGCAGTCACCCGGCGCTATGAACGCCTCCCTGCCTGGAGCGGGATGGATCGCGCTGGACAGCGACCGGCCTTGGACAGCGACCGGACACGGCAGCGCCGTCCGTGCCCCTGCGGCGGGCACAGCCCGGCTCCGGCGGGCACAGCTCAGCCCCTGCGGGCACAGCCCAGCTCCGGCGGGCACAGCTCAGCCCCTGCGGGCACAGCTCAGCTCCTGCGAGCACAGCCCAGATCCTGCGGGAAAGCGAGCTCCTGCCGGGGGCTGCGGCTGCGGGGGTGCCCTGCCCTGCGCGCCCGGGCCGGGAACTGGGGCCAGGGCTCTCCTCTCCGTCCTGGCCGCTCGGACAGCCAAGGACACCCCCCACCTCTCCCCGGAGCCACCCGAAGCATCGCCCGCTACCGCGGACGCCGTGCGCGGGCAGGCTCCGCCGCTGCGAACTTGCCGCCCGGCCGGCTCCTACCTTGGAGGGATCGAGGCCGGCCAGCAAGGACAGCAGCAGGAGGTTGAGGATGCCGGCGGGCGCCCGCATCCTGATCCCGGAGTTGCCTCTCCGCGCCGCTCCTCTCGGTCATTCACTCCGCTCCCGCCGCAGCGACCGCGCCGGCAGCCGCGCTCTCTGCCCGCCCGCCGGAGCCCGAGTGGAGGCGGCAGCGGCAGCCGCCCCGGGGACGCTCATTCCGTGGGCAGCCTCGGCGCGGGGAGGGCGGGCGAGGACGGCGCTGCCCGAGCTGGCGGAGCGGCTCCGCGGCCCCGTCCCACCCCGCCCCTCCCCTCCCCCCGGCCAGCCCACCGCAAAACTTTGGGCCCGGGAGACGGCGGAGCCGGCGCGGCTGGACGGGCGGGCGCGGGCGGCGGATGTGACATCAGCGCCGGCGGGAGGGCGCGCGGGCGGGGGGCGCGGGCGGTGCGGGGACTCCGGGCAGCGGCCGCGCGTGAGGGGAGGCGTGGCCGGACCGCTGGGGGGCGCGGTGCCCCCGTGAGGGCGGCCCGGTGCTCCCAGTTGGGCGGCCCCGCCGAGCCCGCGCCCGGCTGCGGGGCCCCGCGGAGCCCACCCCCGGTTATCCCCCCGGTAGTGGCTGACGGAGGCCCGGGTCTCTATGGAGGGCAGCTGTAGGCGGGGAGGAGCCGCTGTCCCGAAAGGAGCGCCTGGCACCATGGCAAGGGTGGGTTGATGAGGGGAACTGCGGGAAGAGGCTTTTCCTCAGGGGAATCCCATTCTCATCTCCGTCTAGAAAGTTAAATCAGGGCTTGACTGAGCTCTGGTGAGGGTAAAGCCAGCCATGCTTTCCAGCTGGCCTATGTATGGGACTATCGTGTCTCCTTGGTTTGCCCTGTGAGCTGAAGCCTGTGCGGGTGCAGGCAGGTGGGAGTCATTTGCTGAGGGGAACCCTTGAAAGCCTGCCCGAGGGCAAGCAGGAGTTTCCTTTTCCCTGCATCAGCCAGCATCTTTGTAGTCAAGACAGCGCTGTTTTGCCAGCCAGGGCTCTGCCTTGGCTGCTGTCCCTGTGCAGGTCAGTTTCACAGGACGCTTCCACAGGTCGGTTTCCCAGGACGGTTTCACAGGACACTTCCACAGAACGGTTTCACAGGGCGCTTTCAAAGGTCATTTTCACTGGTCAGGTTCACAGGCCACTTCCACAGGTCAGTTTCCCAGGACGGTTTCACAGGTCAATTTCACAGTACAGGGATTGGCTTCCTCAGGCGTCTGCTTTCAGCACAGCTGAGCATGGCCCAGCACTATCCTATTAACATGGGTGAAGCATCCTAATGGTTCAATTATTTTCCCTTAGAAGACTCATACTCAAGACCTATGGTCTGGCTAATCTTATTTATGACACTGTTAAGGTTATTATAAATGTGTGGTAAACATCTATTTTAGCTTGGAAATTTTTTGGTCTTAACTAGATTCTCTGGGGGTTTCACTGTGTGCTTTTTAAGCATCCTGTACAGAAAGGCCAACACTGTTGTGCCTTTTTTTTTTTTTTTAGGTGCTGTATAATCTTAACTAAGGGAAAAGTGGGTTAAAAATATCCTTAAAGAAGCAAAACTTGAGTGTTAAAATACCAAACTCCAGACAAAACAAAACCCCAAGTTTGGGAGGGTTTAGGATAAGTGTGAACAGAACATGATTTTCTAACTGTCTCCAAGTCCACAAGATTGGTGCCATTTGCCTTGAGCAGCTAAGACCACTGCTAAAAGACAAATGGAGCTTTGTGCTTACAGGCTGTCTGAAAAGATTGCACATCCTTGGCATAATGTTTCCAGATCAAAAATGCTTACTTTTCCTGTAATTTCCAGTGTTTTATTACATTTTTTGAATTGCTTCTAGGATTAAAATAACTAGATTTTGTTTTTTGAGTGAATTAAAATGTATATTTTATGCTAAGATGTCTTAGATACCCCCTTTTCATCAGCAGTATCTTTTACAGAGATACAGTCTTTCATTTCCTTGGAAGGTAGGTCTGCAAAATATGTTTCCTTATGGCTTGGAAAGGAAATTATGAATGAGCTTTCATTGCCATTCCAGGGTCAACAATGGAAAGAGATTCCCCTCTGATGCAGCTGCCTTTGAATTATCTTCTAAAAGGAAAATATAAAAGAGACAGAAAGGAGATTAGATTTTTTTTTTAACCCTCCTGTAGAAAGCATGTAAAACCCCTATTTTCTATTAAGTGGCGCTAAAAAAATATAAAAGAGGACATCCATGTATATTCATATGAATTCAATATAAAGTAATGGTACCAATGCACTGAAAACCTCAGGTTGTCCAAAGGACAAAGTGAATGGTGCTTTCAGCAGAAACAATTTCATACAAAACAAGGCCATAGATTCAAAGCCACAAAGGCAAGATTGAAGGTATTTAAATCTTTTCTAGAGCACCTCAGTGACTAGTTCCCTAATTTTCCCTAGCTTTACTTTCCCCATGCTTTTCTCCCCTTCTTTTTTTCTCAGTTTATCATAGATAAAGCTGGTGAAGCATATGAACTATTAAATTAATCATAGAATGCAAGTTTTTAAGGAGCTTCAGTGATACAGTATGTTTTTCCACTTCCTGATGCTGCTTGGAGTATCTGTCTTTGAAATCAGTAAAATTGAAGAGTTAAAAAAAACCCCCAGTATTTCCCCTAAAAACACAAACCTTCAGAACTCTGAACTTCTCAGATACTTTTATGTGTTACAAACTAGTAATTTATTTGATATATGAAAAAGTACCAAAACATGTTTCAAAAGGATAACATAAAATGACCCAATTATTTTCTTCTTGATTTTTATAATATATGTAGAAGAAAATGAAAATATATAATACACATGTTCTTCTACCATCTGGCAATCTGACAAGTAATTTCTCTTTGACAGAAAAGACTGTCTGAAGACTGGTGAGAATCATTAGGAATTAGTACCTGAAATAATTTGGTTTGTTAAAGTTTATCTGAAAATTAAACAAAATTCAAGTTCTCATGAGAAGTTTTTATTTCTGCCATACGCCCTGAAGCAGCAAGAGAATACCTGATTGTGAAGATCTCTCTCTAGCAAAGCTTTTAATCATCTTTAAAAATCTATGAAATTCTCTGTGAATGACATTTCTTCTGGAGGTCTTTGTTTGGAGACTGACTGCTGCAGTCAGTGTGAAATACATGATTGTGAGAGAGAAGAAAAGAGACACCAAAAGCTTTCCTGCAGGCATCAAGGGCCAGAGTGTTAGCAGAGTGGAGGCACGCTGTGAGTGCAGCTTGTCTGGATGGGGAGGGATGTTCTCAGTGTGTGCCTGCAGTTACAGCAGCTTTCCCTCACAGCACATTGTGAGATCTATTGCTGGCAGCTGGGTAAGGCACAGGCTTGTTCACTCGGGTGCGTGGGAAACAAAGTTGATAAATTGGCTGTAGGTACCAAATTACACATAAATAAGTTTGAAGTTCTTCAGTCTGAGTTTGGCAGCTGGAAAGCAGTGATTGGTGTCACGGTCATGTTTTCTGGAAAAATCCCTTTGCCAGGATTTCTTCTCCTGGGAAGCTGAGAAGCCTCAGAGAAAAATGAAAACCATAATTATGTGATTGCTTCTCCTGTGTTTTGCTGCTTTGGAATGTGGTTGGAGATTGTTTATCCAACAGGTGGTGGTTTGATTGGTTTCATGTGAATTGTTTTTACTTAATGACCAGTCACCATCCGGCTGTGTCGGGACTCTGGAGAGTCACAGGTTTTTAATTAGTATCTTGTTAAGCCTTCTGTAAATATCCTTTCTCTATTCTTTAGTATAGCATTCTTTAATATAATATAAGTACATAAAATAATAAATTAGCCTTCTAAGAACATGGAGTCACATTGATTCCTTCCTGCCATGGGGGGCCCCAGAAAATACCACAATAGGAGTTATGAAAAAGGATACCTCACATGTGTATCTGTGGAAAGGCAATATTTGTTTGTAGCAGGTAATATCTGAAAACTTTTGAATTGCAGTGCTAACAAATATTTTTTCCAAACAGGAAACTTAATTAAATTGGTCTTATACCTAATACTTCATGGGTGTTGAATTTTCTACTAGGTTAAGAAGGTGGTCTGGATTTTGAATTTTAGGCATTCTCCTGATTGTGAGAATGAAAAATTTAGGAATTGGAAAGAAGGGTTGAATACTGGCCCTTGTTGATGTTAGCTGCTCTGAAATGTCCTTGAAGAGGATAAATTTGTTCTTCACTGCAGAAAAGATTTTGATATCTCAAGGAAGCTAAAGAGAGAGAAAAAGGTACAAACAAAACTAAGGTATCATTGGTGCAGAAGCTAAGCTTTTTGACACAGTGTATTTGTTTACATTTGGAAGGAACATGACAGAAACAGAACACATGAAGTTTTTAAAAATCAGATGGTTATAAAAATTAGTAAAAAATTAATTTAATTTAGCCAGTGAAGAGTATATAGATGTTAAATAAAATATAAAATTGTTGCACATGTGGGACAAAATTCATGGTGGGACTACTTTATATTATTAAATTTGCTAATATTTTGATAGTTTTTAGCATCAGATTGAAGTACAATTGATAATTGTCCATCTTATTAGCAGAGTAATTTTTGGAATCTGTCAATACTATGAGCTTGCTTTCTAATCCACATCTGTATTAGTTAAAATATCAAAATGAGGCTTTAAAAGCATGTTTTGTCAGTCTAACTGTCCTAGTGATGACTATTTTTCTAAACAGAAAATTTTTTTTGAAGTCCTACTCTTCCCTGAAAAATGTATTTTGATTTTTTGTATGTTATCAGAATTAAAAGGTGGCTAAATAATTGTTGAAAATAAATTTAGGAGTGGATGTTTTTCCTACTCCTTCCATTTTAGAAGTGAGTCTTTCAAAAGAATTTTTGTTACTCGGAGTTGTTTTAGGAACTTTTCTGTGAACATTAACTTTCTTTGCATATCTCTCTAAGAGTGCACTGAAAGTAGTTAAAATCCAAGTTTCTGCAGAAAAGCAGTGCTGTTATTTCCTGGTGAACTTGTGCTGATGCCAGTGGTGAGATGTGCTGTGATGTGAGGAGCTGTGAGTCCATCAATGTTGCTGCCTCCCTCAACAAACATGAAATACCTGATGGATGGCAGAAACATTTAGGTACTGGGTGATGTGGACAGGTTTAACAGAGAACCAGTGACTCAGGCACCTCTTTAACTCTTTGTTTAAAGCTAATCTTTATCTAGAATTTACTTTTGCCAAAGTTTACGTTTGACCTTAATTTTCATTGGAGAAGAAATGGTCTTAGTAAAGTATTCCCACATATTTACAGTTCCTATGAAATACAAGAAAGACTTAACTCTGTGGAAGTTTAAATTGTATATACAGCTAAGATTAATATTTTTAAACATTTCTGTGATTTCGCTGGCTTTGTTTTTCTTTCAGATACCATGCTTATTTATTTACTTTTTAATACAGGACTTCATTCATGCATCAAAAACAAATCTATAAAGTGAATCTTCTTTCTGGTCTTTTAGGAGTTAACATAATCTTTAGAGTAAAACATAGCTATAGGATATTCAGCTTTATAGTTCAGTTATATTTGAATCACTATGAATAGAAATGAGGAAATGTAATTAAAGATTTAATCAGTGGGAAATGTAGGAAGGGCATTCTTTGTAAAAGTGACAGTATCTATAAAGAATGTACCTCTACCAATAATGCTTTTCCTAGAAGGTTATGGAACTCTGCTCACATGTGTTCTGGCATTTTCCCCTTCCAGTATGGACAACTACTTTACAGCAAATCCCATCAGAATAACTTTTAAATGTATTGCTGGTTATGCATGACTTCTATCATTTTTAATATTGTAAAATTTAAGGATTAAGATTTGCTTCTACAAGATCACAAAAAAAGTATGATCCTGGAGAATAAGTGAAACTTGGAGAATTAAGATAAAAATACTTTTTCTTTTAGAATACAGCACAGATAGAAAAATCTAGAAGTTGTTTGGTAGAATTTGGTTTGTCTGACTTAATATGAGTAGGAATAATATGATTTTTAAATGCTATAATACTCACTTGGCAATATTTAAAATTTACTATTATCATCTCTAAAAATACCTAAATTTTAGCCTGTCAAGTCACAATTAAAGTTGGGTTAAGTGGCTAATTAAGTCTCTCTCTTGGTCTCAGGAATCTGTAGAACGTTTAATATTAGATACCTCTTCTACTTTATGTATTTTTAATGTAATCTGCAAATACAACTGCAGAAGTGACAAAGAGCAGTGTTCTGTATGATGACATGTGTATGAATTTATTTTGGTATGTTCTCTAAATATGCAGGCAAAACTAGTTTGTGTCTCATAGCATTTATGTGAATATTTATTGACCAAAGAGTTGTACTAAAGAGGCTGCTTGCAATATTCTGGGGTAGCAGCATGAAGTTTGTGGGAATTGAAAGGCCAGAGTATGCTCAACTATTGATCGTTGTATAATTCCTGAGACTCCTTGCCTTGCCAGATTGGATCTCAAAGTAATAAAATAATAACAAGGAATTGCTACTAAAAGTTCAGTTGCAGCACCAGTCTTTGTCATAATCACTTAAGGATGCATTACATATTAAGGGAAAGATTAGGTCATGATTGCAAATGATGGTGCAAACATTCTGATGGGCTTTGTGTTCTGTTTTATATTAAGGTTTTGAATTAAGCATCATACCTGATATTTTTCCCCAAATGAAGAATCAGTCTATGTAGAATCTTTCTGGGATGCAGAAATTTCTGCTGGAATGGAGAAAGAAAACTGAGAACTTCTCGCAAAGACAAATGGGCTTAAGAGGTGGGTGTTTTCTGTAATCCAGTAGTTCATTGCTTTGATTTTTTTAATAAGTTTAATTTTTTAAAAGAACCTACCAGTGTGGTGCTATTTGTGGTACTATTACAATATTCATGATTCTGTTCCATATAGCCAAGGGCTTGTTATAACTGATGGCATAAACTCAGGCACTGTTAGGGTACTTTTTATAAGTTGACACATATTTGATATTTAATTCCAGATAGATGTTAGAATATAATTAACTTGGAAAAAAAAGTAATTTCTCAAGATGATGCTGACTGGAATCCCCTGGGTGCCTCTTTAGGATTAGATTTTGAATACTGATGTGGGTGCAGTGGAAGGAGCCTGTCAGTGTGCTCTCTGAGATCAGTTTGAGTAGGTAGGCAGCTTTTCAGGAGGTAAATGTTGGGAAGAGAAATACTTTAGAAAGGTGGCTCCATCCAGGTCTCCAAGCAATGCAGTGGGCTAATGAAGAGTTGTGCTGAACAGCTCAGCTACTTCTGAGCTGGTTTGCATTCCTGCATTCCACATCATTCAGTGTCATTTTTTTTCAATTTTCTCATTACAGTATCAGATTTAGGAGTCTATCACTTGCATGTGGGACATATTATCCCTTTTTTTTATGCTATTCCATTTTCCCAGTGTTACCCCAAATTCTTGAGAGTTGGCTCTTATGTAGTTTTGATTTTCCTCCTATCCTGTTGCTCAGCAGCCACAGAAGGACAGATACAATGATTCCATTCATTCCAGTTACACTCATAGCTCTGACTATGATACTTGGTCAAAGCAAACATAGGATCTCTTCTTTAGAGAAGAAAGTTTATAAAGATTTGATTCAATTTTCTGTAAGATATCAACCCATTTTTAAATTTTAGAGGGAATAACTGTATTAAATAATCCATAAAAATAATTGTAATAAAGCTGTGTTTTGGAGCAAAATGTGGTGTTTCTCCTTCACTCTGTGGTTTCCATTCCAGTGATTTTATCTTTTATAAAACAACCCATAATTTATAACCAGTGTGTCCAAAAAGTAAATAATACCTACAATATTTAATATTCAGAAAACATAAAAACTATGAATACCTCATATTTTAAGGCATAAGGAAACTCTTTATCACTATTCATCTAGACAGTGGAACTGGTTGCCCAGCAGGGCTGTACCATCTGCATCTGTGGAGGTTTCCTAGACCAGATTGAATAAAACTTTGAGTAACTTTGAAGTCTGACTTCACAGCTGACCCTGCCTTGGGTAGCAGTGTGAGCTGGAGACCTCCTGAGGTCTCCTCCAGCCTGGATTATCCTGGAACAGTGTGAATGGTGGTGATCTGCACAACTGCCTTGTCCCTTCTGCTGTGAGCAGGACTTGGGGCCAGCCACCTATCTTATTCCTCAGCATATCTGAGAGAGTATAGGTGCTGAATTTCACATCACTATGGATTTTTTGACCAGTATGATGTATATTATGCAGTTTTATATGTATACATATATTTATATATTGCTATGTAGATCAGTTTGATATTAATTTTAATTACAGGAACGGTACTGTACAAGTTGAAAGTGTGCATATTTTTGGAACAGCTCTGCTTTTTTTCAGAAGCTAGCTGTAGTCTTTGTGTGAATGGTGTCAAACTCTCTCATAATTAACTATTTAAAAAAGTTGCTTCTCTGTGCTGGTCCCTGACCATTGTTTTACAGGAACTTCAGCTTACACGTTAATACAATTTTTTTTTGTCCCAAGCCAGAGGACAGCATTTTAAATCAGAGTAGTACTGAGGGTGGACAATGAGGTACATAAATTGTGAAATTCCTTTCTCACATCTGCACTGCTTGAGGGTTCATTTAAATCTAATGATATTTTGAATATAACCTAGCTTCAGCTGTTAAGCAGTGGACTCAATCCCAAAGTTTGAATGAATTTGCTGAGATAGGCTCCTTTTTAGTTTTAAACTCAGAGGTGAGAAAACCTATGAGACACTACCAGTTCTTTTACAGAACATGAATAGTCATTATTTGACTTGGGCATGAGGAGTTTGATAGCATATTTCTTGGAAAGCAGCACAGCTTTTCTTTCAGAGAGAGTAGTACAAATCCCTTGTCAAATTCAGCAGATGGCAGCATGCATGTTAACTGGCTGGGTATGTGCTCAAATCTTTTAGCTGCCATGCCATATTGATGAGCAAAGTAATTAATTTGTGAGTGTCTTTAAGGTCAATCGCAGTGGAAGTTTTCAGTGTGTTAATATAAAATATCATATTTACCCTGAGGGTGCACTGTCACAGCAGGTAGAAATTAATTGTGGAAATATATAATTTTCTTCCTAGGATACAACCATGTTGAAAAAAAGAAAATGTATAAAACCAGTAGAGTACAATTCAGAAGCCCAGTGCTTCAAACCTTAAAACACAAATGTGACATTTCCACGAATGCATTTCTGGGTGGCACCAGGATTGGAGCCTGGCATTAGGCCATGAAAGGTCATGCAAAAGGGAAGGAAAAAAAAAAGAAAAGAAAAAAGGGCATGACCAAGCAAATGTTTGTCTGTGATTATTTAATGGAAATACTCATGTCATTTGTATTTGACTGGTTCTGTTTTATAATAGCAGATCAGGTGTGGAGTAAACGACATTTTATCAAACTCTGAAAATAAATAATGGAGGCATATGATAATTATGTAAAACAAATTGCCGTATTAGGTAGAAAAATACCCTTGGTTTTTCCAATCTACAGGGTATTTTTCATTGCAATCTTGTCAGATTTGCAGAAACAGGAATAATGGGATACTTAAGACAAAAATCTAAAATGCTGTCTGAATTTTTCAGCAATGCTGAATTTTGCCCAAGGCTCTCAAGGTGAACTTTTCTGTGTAAAAAATGCTACAGACTTTGACTATTGGTGAATGTTTTAAATATTCCTTTCTAGCTGTTAAGAAACATTTCTTCTGTTTGTGTGTTTGTCTAAAGCGAAGTTAGGCCTGCTGATGGTATCAGTGTAGATATGATGAGAAATCAGTATCTCACTATCTTCCATTTACTTAAGAAAGGTTAGTGAAATATTGGAGTCATCTAGCATAAAAAGATCATTGTATTGTGACCTAAAAAAATCAATCACACAGACTACCATTAATTTTTGAGGGCTAATTGCTGGTTTGTACCAAGTCCTGCTTATCTCACAAGAAACCTTACAACTAAAATTTGTTCAGAAAACTGTGAAAATTTCCCAATGAGTAGATATTTTTTATCTACTAAGTTACAGATAATTACCAATAAAGGAACATGCTCTTTTTGCTCACTGATTTAATGAAAAAATAATTCATTACAATTTAAGTTCTCTCTGAAGCAGTGTAAGCTCCTGATCTGAAGAGATTTATATGCACAGTTATAATCACAGATAAAGTTGGTAGGAACATCAGTCAGTGAAGTTAATAAGAATGTTGCCTCTCTGTATTTCCATCACTGTGAAGTGGTTGCATTTATTACAATTCAGATGAAATGTGTTTTATATGGAGATAAAGGGATGTGCATAACCTTCAGAAGGGTTTCCAGTCAAATCATAAAGAAACCACATTGTGTTTCCATCCTGTGTTTCATGTTGTGGAGGCTCCCCTACTACACCCATCCTTAAAAAATTAATTCCTGTAATATAGGACATAATGGATTCATTTCCCAACTAATTGTTTTTTGCAGTTAATATGGAATGTGAGTCAGGTGGATCTTCTGTAAAAGTCAAGAACAAACTGTTATAATCTATTTGACAGGATTTAGGGAGCACAATGCATAAAACAGTGTTCCTGTCTTTGTTCAAGTGTATTAATTTCTCAACTGATTAAAGAGGGCTGGAGAGAGAGAAAAGCTTTATTCACATAATAACATCTATGTTTCTTTGGTTTGCATATAAAGGCCAATATTTGCTTTCTCATCTTTGATCTTGTTACAAAATAAATGTTCATATAAAACCACAGCTCAGAATATTAATGTACCATTGAAAGAACGAGATGAAGAAAGAAAAATAATTACCTCTAGTCTAGGAAGTCTTTAAAGTTTTTTTACAGACAGGCTGTGAACATTAGTTTTGATAATTCATTCAGCCATAAAGCCAACAGTTTGGACCTCTGTATAAGCTTTCAGTTTGATTCCTTTATAACTGTCACTCTGCTGTGCTGAGATGCCTACAATCAAGTTAGAAGTTGTTGGCACTGTCTAGGCCCCTACTGGATAGTTTACATGTACATCCATTGCAATGGAAATTCTGTTTTCTTTGTAGAAATGGTCAAAACTGTCCAAATTACTGTAGTCAGTTTTTGTGTGTAGACTTTCATATTTTAATGCAGTTAAGCATAGTGTGAAAAAGAAGGAAAATTTCTGAGTGGGCAGATCTGCAAGGTGAACCAGGAAGAGAATGATAACAGCTTATAAATTTTTAATGACTTCTAAATTCTCTATGTGAATTAGCTATTTGGAAAGTTACTGAAGCCCTTACTACCTTAATAAAATATTTTCTGTGGGCATCTGTCAGTTTAATTTAATAACTGGATACTAGAAATCACAGAGAAGGCACACAGTGGCTCCAGACAAACTTCTTACAGAGACTGAGACCTCTTAATCAAATCCCTGCATCATTTAGTTGAGAGGATGCTTTTTCCTTCTTGCCAAGATGTTGGATTTCTTTGCTAAGGTATGAGGCTTAAGTTCAAAAGAACATTAAATACTTGAAAATAATTGTCTGGAAGAAGAAAAATAATATGATGCTTTTTGGAGGATTGTTTAAACAGTAACAGACTGGCAAGGCGTGAACTGTGTTAGAGAGTGTTTGGGTTTTTTGATCCGGTTTGCTGCAGGAGAAAAAAGCAAACACTTTGCTCTATCCTTCATCTTCCCCTTATTTTTTTGAAATGAAATGTTGGCTAATTTAATCCAAATTTAAGAAAGGGATAGATGTGTCAAGGAAATTATTTTAATATTAGAATTTGGGGGAAAAGTATTAGTGGTGGTACAGAGGAGACACCTATATGAGCACTGCTTGCAGAGGGATTTTACATTTTGCTGTTCTGTTTGCTAGCAAGGTGATCAGCATATCCTTACTTCTGAACCAGTCATGGGCCAAAGGAATCTCTTATGCATTTGATATTGAGAAGTCCTTGAACAAGGCCGAGCACATTTTGAATGACAAGTATTCCTAATATTTTGTTATGAATCTTCAGTTGGAGTCAATGATATAGGTTTGGTAATTTCTTGTTAAATAATCCAGTTTCTCTGTACAAATTCTCAGAAAAAAATATCTGGATTGTATCAGTTTTTAGATTGATCAATACATGTCTGTAAACTATATGGGTGTGTGATAAAATATATTAGAATAGTACTGAATGGTATTATCTTACAGACCTGTAACTGCCACTTGTATTCAAACATTTTTGAGTTATGTGTTAGATAGAGGAGTACAATTACCTTTGAAACAGCAGGCTCTCTCAGCTGGCATGAGGCTATTGTTACTGACTTTGCCATACTTTTTAGATTCTATAGGAATGTAGTTAGCTATGTTCTAAAATGTAATTTCCCAATTAGTTGCCTTCATCTAAATGAAATTAAAGGCATTCTGCATATTTTGATTGTTCAACGACAGAACTAGAGGATCTTGATTTTATTATTGATTTTAAATTGAAAAAAATGTATTGCCTAACTAGATTTAGCATATTAATTCTATTAATTATATTGATATTGATAATCTAAGAATTAAAAACTAACTTTTTCAATCAAAGCTCTATAGAAATCTTGCTAAAAGATTTTTAATAGTCTCACTTTTCCCTATGTATTAAATGATGGCTTTTAGAAACATGGTAAGGATTTTAATGCAACTTTGGTTTCCCATTCTGTGAGACTGACTGAAACAAGATCAAAGGCATTCATAAAAAACAAAACCAGATACAAACAGTAGGTGCTTTCTCAAGAAGCTTTGCATAACACAACAAAGATTTGTAAAGATGGCACAGCTTTCCAGGCTAGTAGAGGAAGATGTTAGAAGTACTTGCATAAAATTCTACTATTTGTATTTCAGAATTTCAGCTGTAGTCTTTAGGTGGGTTGGTTGAAAAGTTGCATATGAAACTGTTAACATTAATTTATTATTATATGTATAGATCTTATGTACACAGAGGGAAGACTAACTGAAATAGTAATCCTGGATTTTGCAAACAGTTTTCATTATTTTTGAGGAAAAATGGTGGATTTTGGTAACTGAGAGGGTACAAAGTAGAAGGAAATATTTTTGATTAGTCTTGATATTTTCCAGCCTCATCAGTTACAGATTTTTGACAAAAGCTTGGAGTCATATCCTAGACAGTGTTTACGCAGTGCAGATATGTTTTATGCGCACAGCAGTAGAAGGGAAATGAAGGTAACAAAGGGGACAGGCTGTGAACAGAGGTAAAAAAGAGGGAAAGGACTGAAACAAAAAATATTGAGTAGCAAAGCAAAACAGAAACTGAAACAAATCCAAAAAAATTATCTAATTTTTTAAAAATTTCTGATTACCTACTTAAGCTAAAAAGCCCCAACCATAAGCACGTGTAAAAATGTGTTTTACTGAATTTGTCTGATTTTGAGTTATGTTATAAAGTTTGAGTTTCAACTAATTAAAACTGAAAATGCAAAAAAAAATCCCATGTAATCATATTTGCAATGTTTATAATCAACTCTCAATCAGCACCGACTTGTGATACAACCCTGTGTCATAGATGTACTTCTTTTTATAGATATGGCATTCCATACTTACAGAGGGTGAGCTAAATTGAAATTGAGGAACCTTTTGAAATTTCCTCATCATTAATTTGCAATATGCCATTCCCAAGAGTCTTGGTTTGCTTGGATGCTGACCTTTAAGTCACTGTCAGTCAGTGTAAATGACATATATAACATGCATACATGGCTAAGAAAGCTGTTTCTGTTGTGTAACACAGAGCTTTAGAAATGTTTAATGTCACTTAACTTCCAGGCAAAAGAAAGCAACCCCTTAGGATATGGTTGTTACAGTGTTGTTACAGGGTTTTTTTTTCCTTGCATAAGGTACAGTGATCTTAAAATGTAGTTTAATTGCTCAGATGATGAAGTGTCCCTTATACTGGAAAATATTTCTGTTGATGTTTTTGTTGTCCCTTTTATATATCAACATCTGAGTCACAGTCAGAATTGAAGGAAGACTGTCTTCTCTTCTTAAAAGCTGTTTGAGAAGAGCTCTTGGAGAATGCACAACTCTTGCCTTGCTATCACCAAGTAGCATCAGGAAATATGTGCGAGCTAAACATCAGTGAGGTGTAGCAAAGAATGAGTACAGCTAGTTGGAAATTACCCATGTCTACTTGGACAATGCAAAGTTTACTCAATTCTTACTTTTTTCCTGTGATGCCAAACTCAGTGATTTTATCTGTTTTTAGTTGTGTTTATAAAAACTAGTGCAGTTTTGTCTTCTGATTTCACTACTAGGCTCAGACCAGGAGCTATCAAGCAAATACTGGAAACGTTGAGACTAAGTCTAACTGTTGTTGCCAGTTAAAAACAGTGGAATGCGCAGATCCTGGGTATCATTTTGTTTCTTCTATAAGTTTCAGAGGCATAATTGTTGGAAGAATGTTGATTTCCTATGAGCCCTGTGATAAGCTACCCACATTGTGCCCAGTCACAATTCACATGTGTGTGAGGTCAGGCACAATTTAGTTGATGTAGCAGATGTGCTCTCTGGAGTATTTTGCTGATTTTATATGTTGGTATTGGTATGGTACTCCTTCATATTATAGTGGTCTAGATCATTGCAAATCAAAATAGAGATTAGATGAAAGCTCCTTGTTTGTATTTGCTCTAAGTGTAGCATATGGTCTTGTACAGACTAGGAGTTAATTCCGTGCCAGATAAATACTTGAAATGTCAACAGCACATGAAAACTAAGCAAAAAGAAAAATCACAAGAAAAAATGGAAAGCGCAAGAGGTATCCATAGGTGTAAGCATATAGCATTAGGGGTTTTGTGTTAACAAACATGTCCAGATCCATACAATTTTTCACTCTCTTGTAGAAATTTAATAGCCCCAGGGCATTGGTTCATGAATCACTTGCAGCTCTGAAGAGGTTCATATTTCTTACCTGTTCCAACTGCTTTGTGTATGAATCACTAAAGGAATGGGTTAGTATGGGATCTGCTGAGGCCTATGAATTACTGTGGGGAAAAATGGGTCAGGAGAAGTGGTGTCAGAATTTCATGCTGTTTGATTGTAGTAGACCCAAGTGTAGACCCTGTCTATCCTTGCCCTGTGCATTCTTCTTGGAGGAAGCCAGGGATCCTTTGGAAGATGACTCCTCTTGCTTGGGAACCAGTCTGAGGGACTCCCATGGTTTCAATCATTTAGCATGTGCCTGCAGGAAGAGGGCTGTAAATGACACTGATGTAAGGAGGAGACAAAGGAAAGTTTTCTCTGAGTGGACATGATTTGGCAGTGTGGGACATCAGAATAACACTGCTGAGTGCAGTAAGTTTCTGCGCACAAGATGGAGTGTGTACAAATCCTATTCACTTTTTGGCTTGAACTCTGTCCCACACTAAGATTACAGCTTCCGCCTTTCCTCCTTTGGATTTAGTATGTGCCTGAGTTTTTTGTCAGCTTCAAGTCTCTTGGGGTGTTAGTCTCTCTTTTCCCCTCAGGTTGGTGTGGGTTGGAAACTTCACACCAAGCAAAGCCCCTGTGTGTGTGTTGTCTATTGAGAAGATGGTTCCGAATGCTGTGATTGTTCATCAGGCAATGGATTGCTGGCACAGTTTGGTCAGAAGGGAGCTGGAACCATAATAAGCCACTAGAGCACAGTGACATTTAAGGAGATGCTGAGGAGGGTTAGAATACTGAGGGAGGAACTGCGTAAAAAGCTTCAAGAGAAGGCTTTGCAATCTCAATAGCAGTAGAGGGACTGATGACAATTCTCTTGTGCTGTGCTGTTTCAGGCAGTGCTGAACTAGTGCTTTTGCTTAGATAAACCATCTCTCTTGCATGATGCCTTTCTTTTCTAATTTCTGGTTAACAACTCCAGATACCTTTCCTATAGTGTTCATTGAAGACTGAAATTATTCAGCTGTGAAAATCATAATGGGATTCATTTTGATAATTGAAGTTTGGAGGAATAAATCTGAAGCTCTGTCAAACATTTCAGACTCAGAAGTACCACAGCCAAGATATATACCAAGAGGTGATAGAAACTGTGGCTTCATAATTTAACAACAGCACAGTATTATCATTATTGTTCCTTATACGTAGGTGTGAATGTATATGAAAACAGGAGTTGAGGAGTACTTGGGAAGCTATTTCCCCTAAACCTCATTGCAAGCAATTATTTAGGACCCTAAGTGGATGTGGTAGTGTGTAAGTTAATCCACAGACCTTCAGTTCTGAAGACACATGGTTCAGTTCACCAGTTAAATGTACTGGATAAACTAGAACTTTATCCACATTCAGTCACTGATCTGACATCCAGGATTTGGCATTGTGTATGACAATATCCTGTCAACCTTCTGATGCTCCACTGTGCTTATTAGCTTTTCAAGACTAGGCAAAAAATTATCATTTAAGTTGTAATTAGTCTTTCTGATTCTTAATTTTCGCCTTTCTCCTAAGTATGTGCAGTACACGAAATCTCAGTCTTACAGCTAAGAAAAGGTGACAATGGTGATTAAAAAACTGAAAGCATAGACATCTGTGAGAAATCTAGTGAGAAATGTTTTATTACATTCAAAAAAATTCTGAAACCCAGTTAAAAATTAAAGCAGAAAAACACTAAAATGGGATGTAAACATGTTTCCTGTCTGAAAACAGCAAAGTGACTGTCAGCTGAAAAATATCAATATATTTGCTCAATAATTTCATTATCAATTGTTTGATTTCATTTGTATGTGTAAAATTTCATAGAAAATTCTTACAAATTGACTCAGAATCAAGACATCATTGAAAATGCTTATGTAGAATTCTCATCAGTTTGATAGTAACCCTTCAGAGGTACAAGCAGACTAAGAATCCTGGTCAGTGTCTAATTACTGTACACTCAAAATGATTGTGAGGGTTTGGGGAGAGTGGGAAAGAAAACAATTTATTGTTGTGTGAAAGCAATAACCTGAAAATGAAATATGCCTGGTTTTGTGTTTATTGATGGCTCATCTGAACAGCTCCATAACCACAAAGGAAATAGCTTTCTTTTAAGGCACTATAGAGAGAGTACTGTCTGAAGAGGGCTTATTGCTTCCTATCCTTCATGAAAAGATGTGGCTTTTAATGAAATATGCATAAAAGTCATTTTAGATATGTGACCTACATAATCACACTCATCCTGAGAGGCTAGGGTAGAAAATTTTTCTATTCAGAATAATTAAACTCCCCCTTTGTATTATTCCTCATTAATTCAATATTCTTCTAAAAAATAAAGCTCCCACAACAGTTTTGGTAATCAGCTTTTCAGATTTATGAGCTATTTTTATGCTAGTATTGTTCTATGAGACAAGGCTCCTTGATCAATTGCCAGGTAACTGTTTCAGTCTCTTCCCAACATCGTGCTAATCCAGCACATTAAATTATTTTTAATTGAGTAACTTCATTAATCAAAAAATCCCCTTTGTCATGATTCTGTAACCATAAACAGGATCTTATACAAGCAATTATCTAAATACAGTCACGTTTCTTCCTTTATCTCCATAGCTCTGTTGTGCAGAAGAAAAAAAATTTCCCAAGCAAAGAAGGAACATACTGGAAAAATTAAAGAAGCTTATTGTCATTGAAATTATTCCCCAAAGTACAAGACCAGTTTTAACCAGAGGTCCAGATATAACACAGCTTTTAGAAAAATTGAGATATACTTTCAGTATACTTTTATGTATAAAAAACAGTTGTTCTGCTTGTCTGCAAGGAAATGTTCTATCTCAGGCCTTCATAAGTACACATACAATGAGGATGTAAAAATTAAGACTAAGCAGAAGTGATTCAGGTAGTGTATTTTCTGGTTGAAATAAGGAAAAGATTACAGGGACAGTTTGCTTTAAAGGAGTATGTTTTATGTTACCCAAAATGATGGAATAATTGAAATTAATGTTCATGCATTCTTTGCTGCATAGTTACAGAGTACCAGCTGCCTCCTTTTCAGCTGAAGAGTGGCTTTTTGCATTCAAGTGCTCTTCCTGAAACACTTTATTATTCCAGCAACATTTTATTATTTTATTATTCCAGTCACAACAATGCCCTCCTAAAAAACACCCAAAAGGAAATGAAAGGTGTGTCTGAAAGGATCAAGAGGGACTGAGGGGGAAGATGGTATAGGCTTTTCTACAGCATCTTCTTTGTTCTCACAATGACTCAGAAATGCTTGACATTCATGTCAGAAGAAGAAATCTTTGTTCTCTGTAGTGAAAACATTATATTTTGATTTCTTGTAAGAATCCTCCACGTAACAGTATTCTTATTTTTACCAAGGGTGAGAAAAAGATATTTACATCATCCAGCATACATATTCAAAGTATATTCCCTTGATCAAAACTTAGGCCTCCAATATATTGCAGTAGATTAAATAGTATAGCTATAGAATCTATCTGAGCTGCCATTACTGTTGATTTTTAGCTCTACATGTCGCTGAGGGTCAATCATTATTAATTCTGTTAATTTTTCACCTAACAGCAGCTCACATAGTAGACCTCATAGCACTGCTTTCTGTTCATGACCCATGCTTAAGGCAATGAAGACAGAAAGGGTTTCTACCCAGGCTTCAAGCAGACCACTTGTAAAATAGCTGATAGATCAAATAAATGTCTCTCTTGATGGAAAGAAAAACCTGTACAGGACTTCAGTGAATTTGGTGTAACATCACTTTAAGGAATCCAGACATCTGCGTGGATGATTTAGAGCCTCTATAGTGAGTAATCAGAAGTTGACGTGTATTAAAGGCAATGAAAAGTATTTTGGAAATCAGCATAAGGAATGACAATCTGTGCTGATGTGATTGTTTTTGTGATTGTTCTTTGTGGACCCTGTTTAGATTGGATAGAAATATACGTGAATTTTGGAGGCTGGACTGGTAAACCTTAAGTGTGCCTTAAGTGTGTAAAATTAGGCATTATCCTAATTTTGCCATTATCCTCCCATCCATTGACCATACACCATTACATGATGAGATATCATGAACTCATGTCTATTTTTGCTAGTAGTGTTAGGTATACTTTTACTTTTCATTGGTGAATTTTCTTAAGAAAATGCATCTGGTTTACAATCCAAGTAATTCCTCATTAGAGGCTTGAGCTGCAGTAAAATATTCAGTTGTTTTGAATTGATCTTCCTAAGGAAATTCAGTTCCCAATAAATGGTTGCTAAACGAATGCAGTAAGGTTTTTTATTAATGAAGAGTGTTGTTTTGTGTAGGTTCTTTTTACCATTTTGTATTCAATTTTTTAGTTTAAAAGTTATTCATAATTTCTGTCTTTCAGCATTGAAGCTTTTACCCTGAAGAGCCATGCTGCCTGGTCTCTAGCTAAGCTCTCTGCCTAATGTCTGCAAGTGCATATTATGATGTTGCAAGTACTTTTTTTGTTTGTTGATTAGAATGACTACAGTTATACCTAAGAGGTCACCTGAAGGCTACTGAGGAGCAAATAGCAGCCTGCACATTGATTTAAGTAGATATGAGCAAGTGCCACAACCCATGTACTCTGCAGATATTAAATCTGAGTGCAGTAGAGTCCTTTAGCTTGGTTGCCATGGGGTAATTCAAGTTGAAACCCACCCATCATGACAGCTGCTGATCTGACTCAAATTAAAACTAACTATTAATACTGTGCTACTGGTACTACTGCTGCTACTAATGTTACTGTAAACTATTCCTCCTGCTATTGACTGCTGATCCTGCAGTCATTTCTAAAATTGTACCTGCTAACAGAACTTACCCTGCTTCCATTTACGCCTGTCGTTGGTGTTCTTTGGCATTTCTGATGCAATGTGTGGTAGAGCCTTTAAGACTTCTTTAATGCTTTGCTAATTTAGTCTTTAATGGAAAAAGTGGATACCATATCAATATATTTATGCCTGTAGAGCTTTTATTCCTTCTCAATTCTGCCTTTGTGCAGGCTTGTACCAATTTCTTTATAAACTGTGTTTGCATGGAGTTGTGTGTAGAGGTTGATGATGGTAGAAAATTTCTCCTTTTGAAATTGTCTTAATATCTTTGTGTGATAAATGTGTAATCGGTTGTTTTTCTTTTTTTTTTTCCAGTTTGCTTTGTTTAAGGTGACTTGTAGTAGAAAAAATACCTAGTCCTTTGCATATTTTTTCTCTACAGGCAGTTGGCTGATGCAAAACAAGTTCTGTCTTTCTAACTGGGTATCTAACCCCACTCATTCATAACAGTTAAAGGCATGAAAAAGAGCAAGGGATTTGATTCATTGCCTGTTATGACCCATTCAGAAAAGTAAATTGAATGAGATTTTTATTCCTACAGTTTAATAGATTAAAAAGAGTCTCAGTCCTCCAGAAATATGGTGTCATCTATGGTAGTGTGCTTGATTTTCTCTTCCAGAAAAGTTTTGTGTTGCTATTCAGTGGTCTGAGTCATCATTTCTGTATCCTTGAATTCAGGCTATTCCTGTTTATACTGCAGTGTGTGAATCCTGTCAATCATCCCTGCATTTCTCAGTTCATGCCCCTGCTGTATCTCCCTGCCTTATGCTTTTTGTCCAGCTATTTCCCAGTTTCTCTCTCTGGCAGTTTCCAGTCACAGTGCCTGTGCTGTCCATGCTTCAGTGTTTTCCTTCTCATTTGACCTCTGATATACCAGACTTCTAGTGTAGAATACACAGTTGTGTCTGAACTGGAAAAAATAATTGGATAAATACTAAGAAAAGAACAAAAAATGTTCTTTTATTAAATCCTGCCTGTCCTGGGGTTTTGATGTTTTAGTTCTATGTTTCTTATGATTTCATTGTGAACCTAATTTTATGTTGGTAATTAGTTTGCATATGCAACATCTGTATTTATACTTACCATTATATATATATATATCTCTACATTGTATCTTAGTTTGTGTATGCATCTATAATTTAAATCTCTATTACTGATCATCATAACTGGGAAAACTTTCTGAGGAGAAAATTGTTTCAAACACCTGCTTTTCTCCCACCATAATTTACAGTTACTAAAATAATTTTTGGATTTTGAAAGGAAGTAATCAAATTATTGGTGTAACATGGGTAAACAACAGAAGATGGATGGGCTAAAACCACACATCACTATTTTTAGTGTATTCAGTCATTTCTTTGTACTTGAAAGGAAGCCAGGACTAGAAATAAGGTTTTTCAAAGGGAGTGTCAATTCCAGTGCTCACTATTTTATACCTAGGCATAGTTTGAGGACCAATTTGTAAAACTCAAAGGACACCTAACACTGTAGTAAATAAACTAGCTGCCTATCAGGTAGATCTCCAATACTGTAGTAAAGATCAAAGGTTGCAACTGTAGTGTGCTACATGAAGAAAATGTGGATACTAAATGAGCCTTGTAGATATCTCAAAATGCAGTAAATTAATTAAAAAAGCTGGGAGAGGTATTGCTGCTTCACTGTGTGTAGGATGATGAGGGAAAGTTACTGATCTGATGTGGAGAGGAAACCCAAATGCCTTTGACTCTGAAGTTGGCAAATTGCATGCAAATGGAGCTCCTGAGGGATATTAACGAAAGCAGGAACGGGGGACCCTGGTTTTGCCTCTCTGGAGAGCTAGAGCCAATACTCTGTGGCTCCTTGTTACAATTTATGCATTTTCTAGAAAATTGGAATGTTGTGGTACTAATATTAATCCAAGCCTTTCAAGTTTTTTGTTTTACTGAAGGACGGTTGGAATTCATAGAAAGATAATATGAATAAGATGAAAGGCTGAGTATTAATTTGATCTTGTATTTCAAAATCCAGGAATGCTTGCTATTAGTTAGTTGTTAGGCTTTTAAATCTTTCTGCTTGATGAAGCAATTTTATTCCTTCCCTTGTGTGCCTTTTTGAAGAGCATAGGGTAAGGTTTTATGTACATCAAGCCTATACTTTGTTTTACAATATTGATTCATTGTTAATTGGACTAGAACCAACTCTAAATACAGATATTTCCACATACTCTCCTGTTACCATTTATAAAATGAGGAGAAATTAGGTTATGGGGAAGGACACTTTTGGATTGGCCTTTTCAGGGACAGAAGCCACAGACCATGTTCTTGTATTCATACTTCTCTCTCAGCCACTTCACTTGGTGCACATAAATCTTCCTGCTCCTTGTAGTAGAGGAGCAAGACTTGCCTAGTCCTATGTGGTTTGCAGGTATTGGAAATGTGTTAGTCCATTTGGCACTGAGCATTATAGTTTATACAGCTAATTTTTATTATCCAGCAGTTCAAAAATTATTTTTTTTATTCTTTCTAAGGATTTTAAAGAAAGTTTTTCAAGTAATATATTTGATTTTTTCCTGTCTTCGAGCATTGTTTGTGATACCTCTTTCACCTTGGAAGTCTACCACACCATTTGGAAGCTGATCACAAGGCTCCAAGTGATGTGTCTGCCTGTATTTAAATTCAACAGCTATCAGCTTAAATTATTGTGTTTAAAAGCTTATTTATTATAACATGAAGGCATTCTTTTCCTTTTTTCTCCCTTGTCTCCTGTCTTCTTTCTGCTTTCATTAACAAAGACTGAAAGACTTGGGTAGTCAAAGGGAGATTTGCATTTCCTCTATTTCCAGTCTAAATACATTCCATTTGCTTATGAAATTAATTTTAGACAAAAGAAAAAATTCCCTTCCAATTATGTTTTATAAATTTGTAGTAGTGTAATAGTGGTTTTCTTAATCCATCACAGAAGCTTTATGAAGCTTTAGTATTGTATTTATCCTCATGTATTTATGGATGAAATAATGTTAATTTCAAGCTGCCTCTTCCATTTGCAAAACATAATTTCTCACTGTAAGCATTTGTTTCTTTTTCTCTGTGCACAGGCTTCAAAGAGCTTATGCAGTGCAGTTTATATATGAAGTTCACTTTCTTGCATTGGAACTGTGGATCTCCTAAATGCAGGTTAAATGCAGCAGGACAAAAGTTGTTTCAACACCAAAGGGGTTAAAGCCACACTAAAAGATCAGGGAAGCTGGTAGAAGACAATTGTTGAGTATTTGAGGGTTTTAGGTTAGGATTCTGTGTCTGCTTTCCCTAGACACTATTAGTTAGTTTGTTGAGTTTTGTTTGCTGGGTCTAGGACCATCACTGATGATGACAACATCAGTGAGGAAGGAGAAAAAGTCTCCAGAACAGAGGTTTCTGGAGTGAAGGCTGAGGAAACCACTAGGCTCAGAGTATGACAATGGCCAGATTATGCCCTCTAGACTCCCCCTTAAATGGCTCTGTAATTCTGAGGACCTTGGCTTCTGGCTTCCTGAAGTTCTTCGCTTGACAGTCTGGCAGTAATGCAATTGTCATGCCATGTAATTTAGCCTAAACCAGCTAAAGATGCTTAAGAATCAAAAACTTTATGCCTTAGAAGAAGGTAATTTACAAACTGATCCTCGATCCATGTCTGTCTGTCTGTCTATCTATCTACTATCTCTGTGAAATAATTTCTACTGCCTTCACGTTCCAGCATGAGCTATAATGGAGTATTGAAGGTAGCTACCTGGTAAGAATTTTAATTAAAAAATGCTCATGTAACTTCACATTTTGCATAACAAAAGATCACAGCAGCTGAGAATAGAAAACTGTGATTATCATAAATACATAAATGCATATGTCATGATGAATATTTAAAATATCTCTTCAATCTAAATGTAAGGGCATTTTGTTGTGTATTTCATTTCTTCTTTCTTTCTCTGATTTTTACCTAAATGGCTGTATATTAAACAGGCACTATAAAGAAATTAGTAATGCCCAAATGTTATCTTGGCTCAGCCTAAAAACAGTGCCAAAAGGTAATAAAATGTTAATGTAGGTCAAAATCATCCCATGAGTCAGCATTGACACAGAGTAATTTTGGGCATTCAAGGTCAGCATCAATTTATTCCTATTAATATGGTTTGTAATATTCAGTAAGGCACAGGTTTGCTCCTTGTATGTGAAGCAAGATTTTTCTTTTGATAATACATGCAGACAGAGAGCATTCTGAGCTAGAGAATTTTTTCAGTTATATAGGTATTTAACCATTTAAAACCTGAGTAAAACCACTTTATAATATAGTGCTCCTTAAATATATAATTTTAAATCATCTTCATAATTTTTATTTTCTCAGAGACAATTTGAGAAATACAAAACAATAAAATGTCTCACAACATAGATAAGCAGTCCAGGAATACATGCATTTATTTGTGTGTTCCTCATAAAATCAGTCACTCTGTATGTGATGATTCCTCATATTGAGCTCACAAAACAATTTTAATACATTGCTGTAAAGGAATTATCTAATTCTAATTTTAAACACAGCTTGAACAAAGTTTATAATTAATAAAACACAAAAGCCAGTTCTGTTAAATTAATTAAAAGACTTGCATTCTTACCTCTGAACTGTTAATTAAACTGGAATATCAAACATAAATGATTGTGAGGAATTACTTTTAGAGTCAATTTCCTGTGATTTCTTTGTGAAGAAATAACCCAGACCATTTGGTGATTTTGGATTCTTGTGGTTGAACATTCTGACTGAATATGAACATGCTATTAAATAGCAGATGTCAAAGTAAACAAATTCCAGAATGCGAAGAGAGATGTTTAAAAGTGGTAAAAATATCATAATCCTATTCTATTTTCTATCAAAATACAGAATGTGGAGCACAGGCACATAAAACCACTTGAAAAGACAGCTTGTCATACTTCTGGAAGTATTTTGGAAAATAACACATTTCATTGAAATGCCATGGAAGATTAACAAATTAATTATGTATAAGCTGACCTCTTATATCCTTGGGCTCTCACTGCTATCTCATTCTCTCTCAATGCCACTCTGATACAAATTTAATTGGAAACACAGTTCCTTGTGCCGGTTTGAATTTGGGTTTTGCTGTCTTGCACAGGGAAGATTACCTCTAAAAGCAGGAAACATGCATTCTCTTCAATAGTTTTTCCTCTGCTTCAAATATGAAACCTAATTCTAAGGAATATGGAATGCAGAAACTGCTGAACTCCATATTGGCTTTAGGATTAAACAGAATTTCTTTGCAGATTCCTCAAAAACAAAACAACAGTGTTCTGTAAACAGCATTGATTAAGTACATTACCTGCAAGAAACGTTTCAGAGAAGAGCAGATACAATAAATACATATCATCTGCTCTACTAGTCCACTACACCTCCAGTATAAAGCTTTCATGTATGTTTTCCTTTAATGTTTTAGGGACCATTTAAAAATGAATTGGATGTTGCAGCAAGAGAAAAGCATCAGTAAGCAAAGCTCTGCATTTTCACCCCTGAAATTCTCTCTTGCCTTTGCTTTTCATTGATTAATTTTATTAATTTATTCTCTTTGCTTCTAATGACTTACTATTCATAACACCATCGTTAAAATATTATTTGCACAGAAGCATAAACAGTGTCAAGAACAGGCTGCACAAGAAACAGCGTGAAAAAATAGCAGAAACTTTTTGAAACCATTATGTCCTTGAACTCTTTACTGCTTATGTGTTTTTCCTTCATGCTGCTGGAGGTGTCCTGAGGCCATGCTTGTCAGAACTCTGTGGGGAGCCACAAGCAGCCACATTGAGTAGCTGCAGACAGGAGCACGAAGTGAGCCTGTTCCTTCTCTTTCTTAACGTTGTACCACACTGGGTGAGTGCTGTAGGAAGGAGCATGTCTGTTGTATAATGAAGGAATGTACCCATGAATTGAATAGAGATGATTGGAAGTCACAGTGGTGAGGGGCAATAATTGCTGTTTTATCCAGAGATTTGCAGCATTACTGGTGGTTTACCACACACTGAGTCTGGGGTCTAACTTCATTCTCCAAGGAAACCCTTCTGTGCTGTCGGTTGCACATACGTTCTCCTTTTCCCTTGTGTTAGATTTTCTGTCAGTTTAGAAATAAAGTTAGCTGGTGTAAGGCAGCAGATACCTTTATCCTGCAGGCTTAACCTGACCTTTAGAGATTAAATTAACACACTTTCATCAGTAATAGCATTTTTTCTCTCTTTAAATTCCTTGGACCTGCCTGGTCCCACAATATTATTGATGCTTTTCTGAAACAATTATGTAAATTGTTATGTAAATTTTTTACTCTATTGTAAGCCATAAGGCAATAACTGTGGGGAATAACAGCACAGATGCTTGAACATTGTGAATCCAGTGCTTTAGACTCTGCATTTTGGAGGGAGATGTGAAGGGAGATAGAGGTGCTGTGGAGCATGCTAGAGAAATGCTGGAGGAAGGAGATAGGGTTGTGTGGTAGGGAGGAGGGGTGGGTGCTGTACAGCACAGCCCCTCTGGGAATGGACCCTGGAGCTTGCACGGTGGCTGCTGCTATGGGGTAGAGTCCTGAAGTAGATGAGACATTCTGCACTTTGTTATAGAGTCTGTTGATGATTATAGTGCCAGCAGAAGATCAAAACTCAGTAAAAAGGTCTCTTACTGACAGGTTGAGACTGCTGATAAAAAAGTTAGTATTTTCCTTCTAAATTCTAGAAATGCAGACTTGTAAACTTTGGTGAGGTGAAAATTAGTTTCCAAACCTTCAGCTTCAGTGTTTTCACAGTTTATTTTGCAGTAATGTTTTTCTTATCTGCTCAGCTGCAAGTGAATGTGCATGTTAGGGAATAAGAGATTGAAAGATTTCAGCAATGCGAGTATTTAGAAACTGATAAATCAGGCCACTTTGAAACTTCAAAGAAAACTGTACTAGAGTGACATTTTGTAACAAGGCATATTGCCAGTGCCTCATTTGTAAAATTTATTAATAACTGCCACCACTTCAGAGCAGTCAAATCTTATTAACAAGCTTATCCTAAATAAATGGGGGTGCCACAGAGCTGTACAGTTAGTGCTGATGGATGTGGTCATAGTCACTGACATTGACATATAAGGCTATAGGGCTCTTTGCTGAGAGGAGTTGGAAGCATAGTGGGTAAAACCAGCATTTTCCCTATTTTTCCTTTCCCTCTGTAGGTGTTTCTATATTCCTTGCCCATTTTTTTATTATGTCTTATACTTCTCTGCATTACAAAACGGTTATACATGATGACAGTGTATGTTTGTGTTAGTTTAGAATGCCTATATTCTAAATTAATTAGAAGAAAATATTAGTTATAGCCTGCTCAATATATTTCTACTTTATGGGTTAAGCAGGCATCTGCTCTTCCTATAGCAGTGTAGCATCTTTTTCTTCATTTATTTTCGTAGCAAATGTAGTCTGTGATTTTCCTGCAATCTAAGCTTTTCTAATGTAAAATTTTTTGGTACTTGCCTTTGAAAAAAATGGTACACACTGAGTTTATGTTAGTGTCTGGGAAGAGCAGAGATTGCCAAAGGATCCTCTCTAACACAGAGGGGAACACGTCATGGTCAGCCTGTGTGAATTCCCTGGGTTCAAGCAGAAAAAGAGCTTTACTCCTGTGGGAAAATAACATTTCCCTCCTTTCTAACTTCAGGAAGAGGCTGTTTAGATGAGCTGACTTTGCAGGGCAAAAGAGCAAACTCAGGCCTTGAGAATCAGTGGGTGCTGCTAGCTTCTCACTTTAGTTTGAATTCTGGACCTTCTTGTTCACTATGTCAAAAGAAAGGAATGGGCTTTTTGCATTTTTTCATATTTCTTAGCTTTCGTGACCTTGTTGAGTGTGAAGTGTTTCATTTTTACACTCTATGGGCTTGTATTACTTAGTGCCTACTTAGTTACTACTGAAGTTTTGGACTGTGAAGGCTCTATCTTGGTGGTATGTGTCTTTCTGAGCATCTAAGACACTGATTTCATTCTGAGCTGGTTTCTTGGCATCTGAATCCTAATTATTTACAGAACAAAGAGCTTCTTTGCACCCTAGATGAATAATAATAGAAACTGCTGTAGTATGGTAAGTAAAAACCCTGTTTGGATCAATACAAAAAAGGCTTCCAATGAAAAATTTTATGGATACTGAGATAAAATTTAGAACCAGGTGCTTCTTTAATCTCTGTGTATTTGTAATACAGATGTCTCAAAAGATCATCTCTGAGTAATTTAATACCCTGAAAAAATATTCTGCTGCTTCCTTACTGCTTGTTTCATTTTATCTTTCTTGCAGTGCTCTTGTTTGATAAGTAAAATACTAAGCCTTTACTAACCTTATGCTCATCACTTGTTTTTTCTTGTGTTGTACGTTGGCAAGATTGTAACTGTTGTGACTCTTCTTGGTTTTTTTCCAATTTCAACATCTCCTTTTTCTCCTTCAACATCTCCATTTACAAACATAAAAATATTTACATAGAAATATATGGTAAAGACACTGAAAAGGCAAAGAAGTAGCAATTTTTTATTTCAGCTTTTTCATACATATCCAACTGAAAGATTGTTTAAAACATGGAGTGTCCTGAACTCTCTCACAATTTAAAATGAGATAATTTCATATTCCTTTTGCTTGACAATTGCTAGATGAGATCTGGAACAAGCACAGCTTTGATTTCACCTTCAGACACAAATTTTGTGTCGAAGCACAGTGGATACATTTTTAGCTCTTCACCTCAGCACTTCCTATGACTAATCCCTGTAGTATTATCTTTTCTTCCCAGTTTTTTGTTTCCTTACCTGCCTTGATAATTATTGGCCATTTTTCTGTTTCTCAGCTGGGCTGTCTCATGCTGTGCTTTTTAACAGTGTGCATTGAATGGCAGCTTTCTCTAATGTCTTGGTGCTTTTTCTAGTCATTGTTTTTAAAATTGTACTTATTTTGGCCAAAAAAATCACAAACCTGAAACCAACCAAAAGCTTAAATAGACAAATCTAGACAAAATTATAACGTGTAGCAAATTGTCTATTGCTTTTTGGGGGGAAAAGTTCTCCTACCAGAACACTTGGTAGCCACTTGCCAGTTAAAACCAGTTAGTTTTCAGTCACCCCCAGTGATAATCATATGGAGGGAGTGCATGCAGATTATGGATTCTTAGACCCATAGAACGGTGTGGGTTGGAAGGGTCCTTAAAGATCTGTGGGCAGAAACACCTGCCACTAGACCAGGCTGCTCCAAGGCCCATCCAGCCTGGCTTTGACCATTTCCAGGAATGGGACATCCACAGCATGTCTGGGCAACCTGTGCCTATGCCTCACCACCCACACAGGGAAGAATTTCTTTCTGATGTCTAATCTAAACCTACTCCCGCTCAGTTTAAAGAAAATCCCCTTTGTCCTAGCACTGCATATCCTTGCAGATGTTTAGAATTTTCTGCTTGTCCAAGTAGCATGACCTCAGATAATCCTGCTGTGAGGCAGTAAGGGAACACATCCCTGTGAGCTCATTGCTCACCTGACAGTGAGCTTTATTGCAGGCAAATCTGGCTGAATAATGCTGTTTCTTTCCCCAGGCTAATATGTCAAGGTGTAGAACTGGCTTATTTTGTTACAAACACAACAGGCATTGTCATTGTGTTCCGATTGTGAATTTTCATTTTTTCATCTGATTATATATTTCTCCATGTTTTTGCAGTCTTCAAGAAAAAAAGAAGTTTAGTAAAAGGTGAACTATGTTAAAACATGAATGATAAATACTTTTTCTTATTTCTCAGGGCTCACTCCTGTTACTAGAGTGGTCTGCTCACTTAAGAACCTTGTACAATCACAGCTTTGTGCTTTTAGAGAAGTGATGGTTAGTGAGGAAGATGAGTTGTTAAATGCCCTAAAAGAGGTAAGTAATTTAGGGTGATAACCAACAGAGTTACAAGGGCAAATGTGTCGGCTTATGCTACAATATTTCTGACAAATGTGTTTCCCACTTGTGTTATAGCTAACCTTGTTTATAGGTGGTTGTGTTGTTTCTCATTTATTTTACAGTATTGCAACAATGGAGTTGATATATTTTAAAATAATTTTTGTAAATGAGCTTCTATAGTTGCAAATATTGAAATTATATAGAATTGAGGAGACCAGTCATAGTAAACAGTGCTACATTTAGTTGCTTTTTATGAAGAATCTTATTTAAGTGAAATGTTTATTTAGACTTCTGGTTCAACTAAAGTTTGAATCTTAGAAAAGCAAAGCTGCTTTTGGTATTCTAACTAGAAATTTGCCTAACAATTGGCAATCCAAGGCAATTGGTTCCTTTGGTAGGATTCCCTCACTCTGGAACAAGCAAGATCAGGTCATCCTCTCACCCCTAAGAATTATCCATATAAGTCCAAGTTGAGAAGTTGTGGCAAGTAAAGAAAATTGTATTCCTTGTTACTTGTGGCAGAAAGTGAGTCTTGGAAGAAATTGGGAGAGGCAGATTAGAATGCTCTTGAATGTGGGAAGATAATAGAAAATCCTTTGGTGATACAGAGAAGAATATGCATAAATCTAAACTTATAGGAGAGTAAGAGTGCTTGAGGTTAGAAGGAGCCTATTAGGGAGAAGGTCCATACCAACATGTATTGCACCAATGTAACTGAGCTGACATAGCACACTGCAGGTCAGATATATTTTGGGGAGTACCATATTTTAGTTAAGCTCCAAATGTCTACTTCTTTGCATTTCTTTTTCATTGCAGGTAGTTTAGATATTTACAGGTGAATATAACCACTGTGTTATATTCTGTCTCATCTTTTTTCTGTACTTCTGTACCATCAATCCAATTGTCTTTTTTATCCTGTCTTTATTTCTATCAGGTGAGCAGATCTTGTCCTGCAATGATTTCCTTTCCTTCATCTCTTAATTTGCTTAGAGAGTTGATAGTTCCTCAGAAAGAGATCTTGTCAGAACCTTAAAATCCTTGTCTGTTTACAGTAAATGAAAAATTCTGTAATAATTGAATTAAAAATATGCATAACATATATGCACATATTGTTAACCTCTATTGAGTCCCCAGCAGGAGTATTCACAAGAAAGGTGAAAATAGAAGCATTTCAATAGCTTTTACTTATGGCCATATCTTTCCAGTAGATATTAGGCTATTTCAAATGTAGTGTTTTCAAAATTCTATGGCACGTTTACCATCAGGCAGTAGAAATAGATTGTTCCCTAGAGAACTGGCAGTGACAACCTCCAAATCATTTGTTCTTGTTCAAACAGTGTGTTATGAAGAAGGGATTGTGGGAGATGATATGAATCATAGTCCATCTCCTCAACATAAAAAGAATTTCAATTACTCTGGGAAAATATTGAGTCAGCTACATGTTGTGAGAGGTGCTCTGGTTTTGCACTCTGCAGCTAGAGCCATTGACTGCAGCAAATCACTGACCAGTTTAAACATCTACAAATCAATGTCAGAGCCTATAATTCATTGCAGTGTCCTAAAAGGGAGCTGGAAATTTGTTCTGAAAGGTGTTTTCTCCTCCAAGGTAGCATGGGGGTAATACTAATGCAGGGAATTACTGGGTCAGACTGACAGTCGTGCCTGCAAGGGTCACCTGGGTTTCTAAGGACTAGATGCCTTGTTCATAAGAAACTCTGAATCATATTTTCATGCCTTTAGGAAATGTAGGTCAAAAGCCTAATCCATGGTACAAGGCCATGGACTTCAGCTGGATTTATACTGAGAATGAGTTTGCTTCCCACAAACTTTCTGGCTATGTAACTATTTTAATGGAATGAATCATGCTTTATACATGTTTAATAATCATTGTAGGAGGGTGTCAACATGTGTACCAACTTTTTTATTAATTTTCAGGGAAATTTGCCAATACTTCATCTTCCTCAGGAGGCAATTTGATTTTTTCCCAATATGTGGTGCTAAACAAGAGGATGTTTCAACCAGAATGCTGCAATGAAAATGTTCCTAACAAAAATGTGATAAATTTAAAAGAAAAGGATGGATTTATGGCAGCAAGTCTAATGATGTTGGCTAAGTTTAGCTCAGGTAGTTGCTATGATTTTAACAAAGGTATCATAAATGAGGAGCTTAAAGTGTAGGGTGAGAACTTGTCATACTATTCTGAGTTATCACTTAGGTAAGTTTTAATGTTGCTAAATGATCTTTAGACACAGAAGATCAAAATTACAGTGTTTTAAAATAACTTTTAGTTCTTTTCTGTGAAGGTGTCAGTTTGCAAATAACATTGTGCTTAGTTTTTTATATTTTAGTTCTCATTAGTAGGTGAGAAAGAAGGTAAGTATTATGATTATGTCACTTTCTGTGTGAGAAAAACTATGGTTTTCTTTATGTGACTCATCAGCAGAATAGAGGCAAAAATACAATTCTGTTAAGTTGCCTCTAGTACACAATCTAACAAACCACTTTTAAATTAAGTTCTTTAGGTTATTAACATGATTCAATTCAATTATGAAATTCTTTTTAATATTCAGTAAGAAACCTGCAGGCTATCCTTCAGAAGCACTGATGAAACAGCTGCTAGAACACATAAAGACCTTTTATATTGCTTGATGTAAAGGTTCAGCACTCTTCATGATCTCCTCTCATATTCCATGCTGTAAGAAATGAAGTCAGCTGCTTTGTGATTTGCAGATGATTCATTTAACTACTTCAACACTATTTTAAGTGTTTCTCTCTTGCTTCATAGAGTCTTCATTTGGATTGGTGGCTGTGGTATAAACTCCAGTGGAAAATTCAGCCATATAAATACAAGCATGGTCTGAGTGTAATTGGATCTGCTTTAAACCGGGTAAAAATTAGACCAGAAAAACTATCTGGTCATAATTTTGATTAATTAACTTTTAGTTTAAATTTACTGGAGGCAGTTTCTGATCTCAGTTGTGCTTATTTTAGGCTACTCTGGCCTTTATTATGTAGCTCACATTTCTCATCAGTGTGAGGAAGGAAACTTGTTCATAGAATGGTGTGGTTTATATTTATCTTCATCCTTATCACTTGCATTTCTTTCTTCAATGAATACAAAGTGTACTTTTCCATTTAATGTGTTGGATTGAAGTCTGATTTTTGTAATTTTTTTTTTTGGTTTGGAAGTCAGCACTACTGTTAACAACCAATGAACCAGAAAGCCTATAAGCTTAGGAAGCAAATAAATGAAAGTGAGTGTAAGTCTCTTGTGATGTTCTTCAATGCCAGTGTATAAGGAAGTCAATGACTGATGCTTTGCCATCTAATCAATAAATCACATTTGCAGAAGTTATAGCAGTTTCAAAAGAAATGTTTTACTGACTTTTCTGAGTGTACAAATAAGGGGTGGAAATAAAACTTACAGACCAATGAGGTCACAATTCCTTTGTGTACAACACAGGGAAAACTGAATGTGGACTAATGCCTTCTGTTTTGGGCAGCAGTGAAGCAGCAACAAGAAGATGAAAATAATTAATGGGAAAGCAAAAGTATGTAAAGTTGCACTATATATATATATATATATATATGTACTTTAAAACTGTGTAAGAGCTATGTATGTGGCTAAGATACTATTTGCTTAAAGATAATAAAGACATTCTAGCTAACATTTTAAGTGAGAAAATGATGTTAGGAAGGGTGCAGGCAGCAGAAGGCATTGGCACAAGTCAGCAGCAGCACTGATGTTACAGGAGGCCATGTATATCCATTAGACATGTGAAACTTTGCCATAAAGCAGGGAGTTAACTGCAGGTTGCTCTGACTGCCTCCTGCTGCAGAAAGTGACAGTGCAATTCAGACTGACCCAAAATAGTTGTCAAGGGAGAATAATGACCATTAATGAATGATACCCAGACTCCTGAGTTTGACTGATGTTCTGAGCAGGACAGAGAAGTTTCTTAGAGCTGGAAGTCTGGATTCTGGTGGCAAGCCATGCTGTGCCTGTGAAAGGCATTGTATCTATTATATAGCTGTGTTCTTCAGGAGCCAATTAACTTGGTCAGAACTGTCAGGGAATGAGAAAAAGAGCTGCCATAAGTTATGGGGAAAATATGAGATTTTCACAGATTAGATAGCATTTATCTGAGGGAAGGAGTTAAAGCCATTGTAAGGCACTTGTGGTGCAGGTGAAGTTGCTTGCATAAATCAAGCTTCAAAAGAATTGCAGAGACATTCAGCTCTCTACTGTCTGGCTGGCCCCAATTCCAGGTGTATGGACAGTTTATTTGCTTGAGAGCATGACTACAAAGTTTTTTGTTTATATATCTTGGCCCAGATATGGGCTGCAACTTGTGCAGTAGGGCTGTACATGAGAGGGGGATAAATGGTGTCCAAGTTAAAAATAAGTCTATACATCTCTACATTATTTGCATACAGTCCAAACTGACACTAAAATCAAATATACTTGTTAAATTTCGAGCATCCCAAATTGACCAAAGCCACTCAGATTTCAAAATCAGTTGAAAAAGGATCAGACAGAATTGTGTGTAGTGTCATTGTTTTTCTTTTAAATGTGTAAGGATAAACTGTTTTTTTTCCTAGATTTAGGAATTATGTGCAATCAGTGTGTTAGCAGATGTAACTAGACTTCACCTTGAGCAATGGAGTCAGTTATGAATGGCTGCATTCCTTCCTTTCGTGTATCCGATCACAGTGCAGTGGCGTAAGAAGTGGAGTCAAGAGCTGTCAGCAACATTTTCACTTGCTCAGTTTACTGCAGTGTGATGCTGAACTAGGAATAATATTTCCTCTGTTTATATACTCTTAAGACTTCCACTTTCTTCAGTCATGGAGCAGTAGCTGTGAAGTCTATGTATAATGTAGAAGTTTTATGCAGAGAAATACAAAAAGGAAAAATTACTTTTTGGTCCTAATACTGATGCTGAACAAATAGGACAATTTTTGAGTGCTTATGATTTTTCTCATGTCACTGGAAGTTGGGAGATAGATTGACTAGATATTAATTGGTTACAGTTGAACCTGGAATAAAATAGTTCTAAGTTCTATGAAAACATGCTTTTAGATACCTTGCTCTGGAATTACTTTGACTAAAGGAACCTCTTAGCCATCAGTGCTAAATTATCTTTGATCTGAGGGTCTAGTGTGGTTAATGATTGCTTACAGAGGCCAGCTAATTACTATGGACCTTTTAGTTCTTTCTAGCAAGTAGACAGTTCTCCTTTTGCTCTCTCTTGTAGCATAGGTTGATTGCTCACACATGGTTCAGTCATCAGATGGAGTTTTATAATGACTTTTAGTTAATATCTGTATAGCAGGACAAGTGTTATGTCTATGGTAAGTATTCCATGAATAGTATCACATCACTGATACCTGCTTTTTAGCTGGGTCAGTCACTACAGCACATAGACAAAAACAGCCACTACAGTTGAATTATTCTGTTTTTCTCTGAGACAGCAGCTGTGGTGCATGTTTGAATTGTCATACCTCACTCACTTGGCTATGGAAGGTGATGGATAGGTGCGCTACAGTTATAAACAGAGGAAGGAAAGACTTGCCAGCTCTAGAGGTTTTTTATAGTGTCCCTGGTAAGAGTCATGGATGTTTACAAGGCTCTAAAGCAACCACTGGCCAGTACTAGCTTCATACACAGGATTCTTTCCAGGGACTTGAAAGTGGCAGGCTCTCTGAATTAAATTGAAAATAAGAATCTGAACTGTAACCCTGTTTTTTTCATCTCTTTCTTTTAAAAAATAAAGAATTTTTTTAAAAAAGGGAATTTCTAAATATTGCTCTTTTTACTGGGCATATTCCTTATGGATATAAAAGTATGGTTTTCTAGCTGACCAAACCATAATATTAATTTTAAAAAACCCTTACTGGAAGGAGAGTAGAGGAGAAAATGCAATGTTCAAAATGGTATACACTCAGGTTAATTGCTTGTAGAAACATTTGTCAAGATTTTATATTCTGGTCTCAAAATTTTATAAGGGATAAATGTAGCAAGTTAGTAGAAAAATACTAGATCCATAAATCATTTACATTTTTATTTTAGTAAATCCATCTGGGAAAAACAGATTCGTGCTAATATATTTAGAAAGCAAGCTGAATTAAAAATACCATCTTCAGAGTACAACTGAAAATACTGTGCTAAATGCAGATCATTATTACAGAACAGACGGTTGCATAAACAGAAATTGTGAGTTTATGTGGTTGAGATATTATGTATTAAACTCCCACTTTTTAAAATATAGTTTTAATCTTATGCCACCTTGCCTTTCCACCAGCAGAGCTGAAGTCAAGCTTGGTGGCTCTGGTGGTGTCAAGTTATGCCAGCAGAAGTTTTGCTTTGACTAGAAAGTTGGGCAATGTTTATATACTGAAGTTACTTTGAGATGATTTACTGTGTGCTTATTAATGTGATGATAAAAGCCAACATGCAAATGTTGTTAATCTATGGGCAGTTATTGAATGATAAAGAAATAAGGCCAGGAATAAGTACTGATTGCTTTTGTTCAAAGTTGTATTTTTCTAATTTTTTTTAATGTAACACTTGTAATTTCTGTTTAGAGGAGATTGTAAGTACACCATATGTGTGTTAGCTTTTCCAGATATTTTTTTTAATAGTATGTAAAAAGTCGCATCTTGAAGAAACATTAAGAATAGTAAATCCAGCAGACAGAGCATTTGATACAGCAAATGCAAACATACATGGCTGGGAGGGGAAAGTAGAACCCTTGATCTGGAAAAAGAGTCCAAATTTGGACTCTTAAGACAGGAAAGGGCCATAAAGTTGTAATTTAGGTGAGAAATTTTAATTCAAGAAACCATTTTTCAGGTAAATGAAAGAGGTATTACAATTTGATATTTTTCTATGTAAATAGTGACTTTAATACAACTGGTGCAAATTTAATTAAATGTGCTTTTGAATAAAATTGTAGACACAGTTTATTAATAAAAATTCATATTATGATAATTTGTATCTGCTAGGTATTGCCTATTTACCATGCATATATTAAGCAACTTGAACAATACTTAATTTCAGTGTTTAAATGATGACAGCCTGTTATGGGAATTAAAGGGTACACCTAGCAATTTTAATCTTGTTCCAGCAAGATGTATGGAAGCATTTGTGGTACTTATATTGTGTTGCTAGTGATTTTCAGAGTTCCTTTGTTCATCTAAACAATACAGTAAATGAAGGGTGATGATGGGTTATGATTCATTGTAATTTAAGAAGTTACTGTTTCTCTGGTCTCTGAATTTCTTTGCTTTGTGGCACTTGTGTTGAGGGTTTTTTCCCCCACTGCTTCTCAGCTCCTGTGGGATGTCAGTGTTATAACTTTAGGAAAGTTCTAGTACTTCCTCACACTTGGCTTCAACAACTCTGGTATGAAACATTTTCGTTGCAGGTTTTCTCTGAATTATTGTCAAAGTAGAAAAAGATACACTGTGTCATTAAGTTGAAATCTGAAAAATATTTGGTTCCTTAAGATTACCTTGACTAGCATAAATTCTACTCTAAGAGCAGAATTTATGCTAGTCAAACAGTTACTTTATAGTAAATGAACCATGATGAATAATTACATTTGCTGTGAATCTCCTGGTGTAAGGTGTATTCAGCAAGGCAAAAAAAAAAAACCCAAACCCAAGAAAACCCTCGCAAAAAACCCAACCCACTCAATAAAATTGAAAGAAGGAATTAAGCAATTTATTATGAGGCTAACAATACTGGTTGGTTGAAACAGTGCTTGCAGGTACTTGAAGTCTTTCAGGATTTTGCTGAACATAGCCAAAATTAAAGAAATGTGTGAACCTAAATAATATCTTAGGCCCAGCTGTGTCGGGAGCATAAGGGAATTGTCAGTTATACTTGAGATTTGTTAGACCCTAGTACAACTGCACTGAAGAGTGAGCTTCAATTGGTTGTATACTAAAAGGCTGGAGTGACAAAGATGCATTCAAAGATGGATTTTTTTAAAAATTGCAGTGTAAATTCTTCCTGAAAAAAAGAAAAACTCTCACCTCAGTATCTAAATCACTTGGAAAATTCTTAAAATTCAAACTTTCCTGTTCTAATACGCTGGACAATTATTGAAAGTTGTGTTTTGTGAGAGTCCTTACATCTCAAGTTGTTTTATTTAATTGGTCGAAAAAGTAATATTGACTGAGCACTCATTCAGTGCCTTAACAATTTCTAAAGCCCTTAGAATTGCTTAAGTTTAGTCAGAAATATAAAGGATTTATAAACTTTTGGTGCACTTCCTGTGGGTTATACATGCAGCAATTTATAAGTGCCATGGGGACTTCAAACTTGCCTGTGCAATTTTAAATTTTTTAAATTATTACTGTTTACTGTTGTCTGGCTGTTTACAATATTTTGGATTCTCATTTATTTATTCCTTCTGCAACAACTTAGTGTAGGTATTAAATGGTGTGTTTTAGTAGGAGTAGATAAAAGCACACCACAGCCTCTACTATAACTTGAAAACTTTAGCATGTCTGCAGCATTCTCACAATGACATCCCATAAGGGGAGAAATAACCTTTCCCATCTAAATTAAGGAGGAATTGAATAGATCCAGTAGTCTCAAGAGTACAGGCTCTGTGTATGTGTATGTATAATCCTTTGATTACAATACATGTATGAAAGCTAAATGCAACTTTAGGTCATTGATTATTTTACCTTTGGGCTGTATTGGCTATTTACTACCTTAGTGGTGGTTCTCATGAGAGATTTTTTTCCTTTTGCTGTCTGAGCAGTGCTTGAAATTTTGAATATACTAAATGAAAAATTAAGATGATGCATTAATATGCTAACAGTAGAGAAGCATCTACACCAGCACAAAACATAGATCACAGCTGGAAAAAGACTTGAGGTTTTGTGGGTATTTTCCATGTTTCTTCATGCTAAAAGAAAAAACTTTTTTAGTTTAAGCTTAGTCCCATATATATGACATGCCCCAGAGTTGTTGCCTGAGACCTTTGTAAGATTAATCACTATAAGATGAAATCTTGAGATGCTTCTGACAACCTGTACTATGACAGAGGCAATTTGAAGACAGCATCTTTACAAATGTACCATAAATCTTAATGGGTCACATGCTGCAGGAAGGAAAAGAAGGGCTTAATATAAGAAGTAATTTTAACAGAATGGTTAACCTTTATTAGGTGCATGTAAGAGTAAAGAATTCAAGTTAGTGAGAGTCGATGGAAAATATTTTCTTATCTCTGTGGATACTAGCTTTAAGATTTGTCTGTGAGAGTTAAACTGATAAATAATGTGAGGGGATAGACTGTAAGAAAATAAAGAGAGTGCAGAAGGTAATCTCACCCCTGAGGAGTTGCAGCTGTACTAATTACCAAAGATTAGGAACAGGCCTGCCCTTAACAGGCCTCAGCTGTGTCCAATGAGGATGAGTGCTGTAAAAGAGTGGATTAGCTGGTTGAGATGAGAGTTGGGGTTTGTTGGCTGTGCTGTGAAAAAGGAGTTAATGCTGTGAGGAGATGCCTATGAGAAATCACCAAGAAGGTATGGACTTTTGCAATAAGATGACAGCAAAATAATGTAAAAATAAATGTAAGTGTATCCTTTTCCTGGTTTTAAGACTGTTTGTAATTGAGCAGTATTCTGTTCAAATCAAAATTGTGAATTGTTCAATTTAGTGTTATTTTATTTTGTGCTTTGCATATCTGTGGCTTGAATTTCACTTGAAATTACTGGCAAATATGGCTCAGTGAAGACATTGAAGATGTCTTTATTATCTACTTCTGGAAAGGTCTGGAGATATTTTGAGACACCAGTAATCCTAAATTCCTGCATTAAGATAATTCTGTTGTCTACACCTTTAAGACCATCAGAAATTACAGTAGTTGAAAGTAGTGTGTAGAACTGGGCTCTTTTAAGAGCTCCAAATGAAGTTAAGGCCTTGATACTTGCTAATTTGGTTTTTTGTGGTGGAAAACATGATAGTTTCTCTACATCGATCTAAAGCATCTGACATTATCAGTGGATGAGTAAATGGTTGTGTGTCAGCTTTTGTCAAAAATTAATGGACAGACACATTCACACAAGAGCTTAAAGATCCTGCTCTCTCTTGTTCCAGATGAACATAGTCCATTACAGATAAAAATCCCATAATTGCTTAGTAGAAATAGATCTGTATATTTCTGGAATTTGACTCAAAACACCATCAGCTGAACTTCTCTTTTTAAATCCTTTCCAGTAGAAATAATTTACAGGTTTTATTTAGAAGGAAATGGGCCATGGCTCTGTTTGTATCTGCAGTCTGCATTACTTTTGTTCCCTTGTAAATGAAGGCTGACAGAGCTTAGCCAAAATGGTAAATGCTGGCCAATACTGTTGAGACTAACAGTATAAATTAGGGCTTGAGAGCTCTCAGCATCCACAAGGCTTGTAATTAACCACTCAGCAGCCTGCTACCACCACTTACTCTCTTTTTACGTACCGCTAGTGACAAAGTTAATTGCCATGGCTCTTATATTGGAGCATGTGCACAGGAGCCCTTCCCAGTGTGGAGCTGCCCAGGGTGTTGCAGGCTCTGTTACTGGGGTAGGTGCTGGTAGCCCCTGATGACCAGCAGAGGGGAGGCACTGCCACACCACGGCGTGAGCAAATGCAGAAGTGGGCAGGGTTTGTCTCAGCTTTCAGCCCACACTGCTGGGACAGACACAATGGGGGTAAGGCATTTTTCCAACAGGCAAAGTGACTGCTGGGAGGAAGGAAATGGTTTGATGACAAAGTAAAAGGAGAATGGAATGAAGTGGTAGAGCAGCAGTGAATTGAATGTACTGCAGAGAAAAGGAGTTCAGAAGAACCACTTACTAAACATGGGGAGACAGACCTAAGGCATAATCCTAGAGACTCTTGGAGTGTCTGCTGCTGTTTGCTCCTTCTGCATCTGTTATTTTCAAAATTTTCAATTTTTTTCAAAATTTTTATCTTTACTTCCCCAGCAGGAAGAACTTCTAATGTCCCTGAAGTGAATGAATGTTTTTTCCTTCCTCTTTTGGCTTTTTGCTATTCAGAATTTTTCATACTCAAACTGAGTTAATGATAAATTACCAGATGAAATTTTACTCTGCATTTTACCAGTATCAATCAGATGTTACTGACTTCAGCTTGTCTTCCTATTTTTTTTTTTTTCCTGTGTGAATGTACCCAGACCAAATTTTCTAAACAAAGTTTAGCCCCGTTCCTAAGAGCAGAGCTTTGAATTTCTTTCTGGGGATACAATAAATTGCTGTGTTTGTGCTACCAGTTACAGTATGGCTAAAACTACAGCAGATGGACCTCCAAATGAGATGTCAAAAAGTGATGTGATGTGATTTTAATAACAGAAAATAGCAGAACATGAAAAACAATGTACGATCTTATTTTAACTGCCACAGTCTGGAATTCAGTGAAACACCACTGAATAATTTCATGGGCACCAGCTACGGTGGTAATTTTATTTTTACTTTCTAATATATAGTGAATCTTTTAAGTACATCACATGGCAATGGAAAATTTTGCAAGAGGACAAAAATAATAGTGTTCAGGTAACAATCAATATATGGCATTATGTGTTGTGATTTTCTATAAATTCATGATCCACTTCTGAGAAAAAGTTGCAGTTCACATGAGGGAACTGTGAAATGGTTCACCAGAGGGATGGGGAATGTACACTGACCCATTGTGAAAGCTCAGTAAAAGTTGTGTGTATAGTTTGACAGGAAAGGGGCAACACATGGACAGAACACTGAGCATTCAGCTGGTGTAGTCTGGCACAAACACAGAGCTACTACTAGACAGGCACTAGACCAAACTAGAGGACAGGCATTTTATCATCTTTATATCATTGTTTACCCACTTTCTTTCCTCTTTCTGAAAGGCAGATAAGTAGCAAAGGAGTGATACACTGTCCTGTGGAGGAGTTAAATGCAGCAGATGCACAGCATAGTGTCAACCATTGTCTAGACGGGCTAGAAAGTCAAGGGAAGTAATTTAATTTTTGTCCTGCATAAACCCAATCTTTGCCTGTTTCATATTAGTCACTGGGTATCTCAAAAGGTAACAGGAATGTCAGATGAGTTAACCTTCATTGCTCAGATGATGTACCAAGTTTCAGGAGCAAAAATTGGCCTCTTTTCTGCTCCATTAGCTCCACTGGTATCACAAGGGCAGAGTAATTATTTACTCAGCTCAGTGGGAAAGATCAGCTGTACTCCATTTAGCCCTTCCTCTACTTCATATCTGTAAGCAATGGGAACCTATCATTAGGGATAATTTAACATTATAAATATACTAGACAGGCATGAGACTGCCCAGAGATTAACAATGTAGTATCTAGTAATTTTTCCTGGATACAGTTTTTTTTTCCAGACTGAGACTGGCTCTTTCATTGTGCTCTTTTCTATTGATTTTCACAGTAGCTTCGTTGCTTGATTTAACTCCTGGCAGTCAGGTGAATTAATATCAAGCTGATAACTTGTGTAACATATGCCATCTATAGAAGCAATGCATAACTGCTTAATTCTTCACAGAAGATGCCTGTGATACTCTTGGATGAAAGAAATTTGAGAGATATGTACACGTGCTGTTTTTTAATGAATGGTATTCAGAAATATAATACAGTTGTAATTTTGCACTGTACTGTTTTTGCATTAAATGAGTTTTTATGAAATTCTGTTATTAAACTAAGCACATTCTTGACAGCACTTCAATACTGCAGTCTAATTAATACTTGCAGAAGGTGCTTTTATAAAGAAGTATTTAAATGCAAATGCAGTTCTTCAGACAAATGTCCTTTCTTGTGTTTGGACAATGAAACAAAGCAGTGCTTGTTACTGATTCAGTGCAAGGCTGTCATTTTGCACAGTTCAGTCTGCACTACAAAAATCTAAAGAACAAAAGCAAATAAGTAATTTTATTATTATGGAAGGGACCAAGCCTAGCACTGTAACCTGCAGTGTCTGTAATGTATAATGGGGTATAGCTGTGTCACATGTAGTATTTAACTCAGTAGAAAACAAGCACTATGATAAGACTCGTGATGTAAATACATTGACCTATTTTCACTTCTGTTGCTGTTCACTGCATATTGATTTTTGCTAACTGATCCTGTTTATATTACTGCGTCTTATATTCATATATTGCCTTCATTCCTTGGATATGCAAGTGATAAAACATAAATTCTTGTATATTTCAGTAAACTGTAATGCAAATTTTGTGGATGTTATACAATGCTTCATTTCTGCTTTTAGAGAGTCACTGATAATTTAGGTTTCATACTTAGCTCTCCATTAAATATAAACTGTTAATGGAACCTTTTAGGGTTTATAAAATGTATCTGGAGCCTATTCATGCATTACTTTTTCAGGGTGGGCATTTGCTTGAGTGGGTTTAGGGAAATCATTTTTGCCATGAGAACAGTTAAGCAATGAAGCGGTTTGCTCAGGGAAGCTCTGTAGTCTCCATGCTTGGAGATTTTCAAGACCAGACAGGATAAAGCCCTGATCAACCTGCTTTGGTCTAATATCTGGTCATATGTCATTTCTAGCATTAATGTGTGGAAATTAAAATTCCAAAGATCTTGCTTAGAAAAAGCCTGGTCTATTAAATATCAAACTGTGCTGTATTGATATCCATTGACTATAATTTCTTGAGACTGGGATAACATTTTAAAATGGTTTGATGCCTATGATTACAAAATTACTTGGGTCATCTGGGTGCACAGAGATGAGCAGTAAGTGGGAAATCAACACGAAGTGATTGCAAAATGCCATTGCTACTTCATCATGTAATACTTGTGTTCCCATAGTAAAGTAACTCATGCCCAATGGTGGTAACTTGACTACAGACTATGACAATGATTTACATGTCTAGACAGGAGAGCCACTGTTCAGCTGAATTACAAGCATATAAATTACATGCATGGATGTCTGTGAGGTGTGATTATGGATAATTTGCTGGAGAAGCACAACGTATGGTTGTATCATGGTACTCATGATCAAGCTGTATAATTTCTGCATGCGCTATCTGGTGTCCCACAGCCAGTGGGCTTCATCTCTGCCAGTGTGTATTCCAGCTGCTGTGACATCCCTCAACCTAGATCTCTGTGTTGTAATTTCTCTTTGCCATAGGCCAGGAGGATCTTCCCCCTTGGCAAGTTTTTGTATCTGTCAAGATATATCATTAGATGCTATTCCAGAAGTAAATCCAAAAAACAAGCATAAGATGACTAGAGCGTGCAACTTTAAATCTGTCATACTCTGCTCTTTTTTATTCTTAAATCCCCAGAATTTTTGTTTTGTGAAAATCTGTCTCATAAGTTGTATGAAGCACAGGTAACAAAGATTAAAAACTGTGAGGCATTGTCATGTTAGTGCTTTTGACTTGGTTCCTTATTTGTCCCAGGGCATTCATGTCTTTCTTTCAGGAAACCAATGCCCATTCTCCTGGCAAACATTGCCTTTGATATGAAAACCACTCTTTGTGCTTTCCCTTGTTCCCTGTAACAATGCTTTTCTCCTGACATAGGGTTTTAAAGAATGTTTTATGTGCATGTTGAAATTCTTTTTTCCCCTTGGTGTATTTACCTGGGCAGAAAACATTTTCCTTCTGAGAATACCCTTAAGTCAAAGTTAACTAGAATATTGTAATGTAGATTGTAATAATATATTTCTATTTCATTTGTATGCAGTCTTATCAGCTGAATTTTTCCTCAGTTAGGAAAGGAAACCTGTTACTAAGTGATTCTATTTATTGTTCTTTGTACCATTACCCATCTTTTATGTTTCCATCTTCCTGAGGAAATGTAATATTACATTCTTAGCATTCTGTGTTTGCTGAGTCCTTTTTTTTAATCATATGCTCTCCAGTTTGTTAATGCTAAAACCCAACCTGTGTCCATGTGTGTTTACCTAATTCCCAATAAAAGGGTATCTTTAAGGTTTGATCAAATGCTTGCCAGAGAACCACAGAGTAACAAACAAATATTTCTTGTCTTGTAATTGACAGACCCCTCTGTCTGTAAGTCTGTCATTTTTAGTTTTCTATTCATGCACCTAAACTCATATTCACTTTATTCAGGTACTTATGTTTGGGAGCAAAAAATGCTGAAAGCTTTCTTGAAATAGAAAATTTTAAGAGAATCAGCAATGTTGAAGAGCATTCATAAGTTTGAGAGGAATGTCCATAGAATTTGTTCTTTGAGCTCACAATCCAAGTAATTTTATTCAGTTCCAGTACTTGTTTTACAAATGTTCTTAAAACCAGTGTTTGAGATTCTCAGGGGAAAGACAAGCTATTTATTTAATTTGTCAGGTCTGGCATAAATCATAACCCTGTTGCACTTGATGTTGTACAAACAGAGTTAATAAATGATCCTTGCCCCAGGTGCTTACGAATTAAGTCTAAGACATAAGATGGTGTGTAGGTATGACAAATAGAAGAGTAAAGAAACCCAATAAATAATGCCAGTTAGGAAGACAGATTACTCCCTGGCATGTCAGCATCAAGGGTTTTGTAGACATTCCACAAAGGCAGGTTTTCTTAAAGGATTTAAAGGGCAGGGAGAGAAGAGTAGCTTTACAGTATTTATAGGAAAATTATTGTGATGATGAGAGGGAATATGGAAGAAAACCTGGAGATGGCTTGTATGGAAGATAAATAGGCAAATTAGCTTGTTACACAATGTTAGGGCATAACATTTCACTTCTGACTGAGGGTGAGATGCAGCTTGCTTTGTTAGCATTTTCCTCTAGGTTTAGGACAAAAAAGTTAGTAGCTGAAGGTGTTAAGTATGATTGGAATTGCTAAGGGAGATTCCAAAGACTGTTACGTCCTTATTTGACTGACAACCCTGAAGGCTCCGTATTAAAACACTCTGGATTTCCCTTCAAATATTTCCGTTCAAATTGCATGAGCCAAGAATGGTCTCTTGTGAGTTTCCTAGTTCTGATATCAACATGAGTTTGGGTAATTACTTTTATGAGTAAACAGATATGTGTGTGTGTATATATATATATATATAATGTGTATGTATATCTATATCTTTAGAGGAACATATATAAAGAGAAGACACTGAGTATCCCATAACAATATAATAAATGACTTCCTCATACCAATAATAAAAAGCAAACTGGCAGAGCATCTGAAAATGCAGAAGTAAAAATAGTTTTAGTACATCATTTAGAGGAAATTATCCATTGAGAAGTCTGGTCGATTGCCAGTGCTTCAGCCTTCATACCCAAATGCATGGGAAGAATAGAGAGGCAATTAATGAAAGGATTTTTTTTTTTTAAGATAAATTTTTAATGGTTCTACAGCAACTGTAATTATTTAAGAACAGCACTTATTCCAGGCAGATATTTGAATATATGGGTAGTTTGTGCGAGCCCTCACCTTTTGTACTGTAGAATGAACAAAAAGAAAAACAAACCACATTTTTTTACCAAGTAACCAAAAGCAGCAAGATCTTTTAGCTCTGAGGAAATAATATTATGAAAGCTATATAAGGCAACAGGATTAAAAGAACTAACTGACTGAAATCATCCTGATTCAGCAAAGCTGGCTGAAGCTTACATGCTTTATGTTAAGCAATCTTTCTATCACAGTGTGATCAGACTGAGCTAAATGTGCATAATCCTTCAGCACTTTGCAGTCACCATAATCTATAAGGAAGAAGGGAAATGCTGAGGAGTGTCTGTGGAAAAGAGAAGAAGCTACAGTGTACTATTGCATCAGTATACAGCAATCTCTGACAGTTCAACAGGTCAGAAAAGGTCGATTATCTCAAGAAAGAGAAAAAAAATTCCTTATTAAAATTGCAACATCGCATGACACTGCTCTGAAGAGGTAGCATGGGTATATCTGAATACTGTTGGTTTCTGTTACTTAACATAGGTCCAGTGTAGCTGCTATTTTCAGTCACAGTAACAGCATCATTCTTTATAAACATGGATGAATACATGATGGAAATTACAGTTTGTCTCATCCTATGGAAGAGGAAAATTTTCTTCTGATAGTTGAGAAGGGCTTCCTTGAAAGTCCATTATGGGTGGGCTTTTTGTGTATGTGGTGGTCTTTCTGGCGTTGTTTCGTTGGTTTTCTCTTTTTAAAAAATTATTTATTTTCTTTCTATTGAAACAAACTGCATAAGCTATAGTAATTATTCGTTCACTACTGTGGTTCTGTGATAACCATACAGTGTAATAATCAGACCAATTTTTTTGTGTAATTGTAAGTGACAGATGTCTGAGGCTCACAATCATTTTAGCCTGACATTTGCAACGATTGCAGTGGTATTGATGGAGGAAGATTAAGGAGCTCTCAGATGCCAAACCTCATTATTTCAACTTTATGTAGAGCTGTCAACTTCTAATAATTCCACAGGGATTTAGCCTTTACAGTGTAAAAAAGGCATGCAAAAGGTTTTCATAACAATCTTAAAACTGTTATGGACCATCGAAATGTAAATAATCATAGTTTAATGAATATCTAATTACTATCTTTTATAACGTAGTAATTTTAAAATTATCTCCTGTCTTCTAAGGGGCATAGTGGTCAGCAGTAATATCCCTTAAATAACTCCTAAAACTGTTTTTTTCATGGCATCTTAGAATTGTGATTCATGAGAGTGCATAGTCTAGTCCAATGAAAATACATCTAATGTGCAATAAAATGGATTGGATAGTTTTTCTTTTCATCTGACATCTTCATGTCAACAATCTGCAGTCTGGTCTTTCAAGTCTTTTCAAAGGGAGATAATTCATAAAGAGCTTCTGTGCTTTATTTTTAAGACACTTTCATGAAAAATGAGTCATACCCAGTAGGTTGCTGAACTCTTTTGTGGTATTGTAGGATACTGTAAAATGAAATGATTCCATGGAGAATTGATTTTAGTCTATACCATCTTTTGGAGAGTTTGAATATCTACCTGTAAAATGCTATTTTTTAAATCTTAATGTGCGTAGGAAGCAGTTAATTCAGGCTTAAAATCTCACATGAAAGAAACATATTCTTTGTATTAGACCTAGCTATTTCTCTTTAATAACTTTTTTTTCCTGACTCCCTCTGCAAAGGCAGATACTGGATTGTGCCTTGAAAATGACCTGTCCTATCTGCTGGCAGACCTCTTAACACAAAGATTTTTTCATACTGAAGATTCTATTCCTTTAGTAGTTTAAAGTTTGACAATAAGTCTACATGAAACTTAGCACTTTGACCAGCACAGTTTTTTCATCTTTGTGGATGAAAGAAGCTGATGTTTTTAGAGATAATGAATGGGCACTGAAAATGTATCCAGAGACAAAGTAGGCTCTTATGGAATACCAGTGTGTTCCACTCAGCTGTATTTATTAGCTAAAACTTAGGTTGACTGTATTCCATTTTTCTAATTGGATTCAGAGGTGTTCCTTTGATTCCACATTTGTAACAACAAATTACAGCATTCTAACAGAGGAAGTGAAAAATAAGGCAGGTTCAGAGTGAGAGGCTGCAGTGTTTCTGTTTGACTGAAATGGACCAAGGTTTAACTGCTGGGATAATGTGTTTGTTCAGGAATAGCAACAATCCAGTAGGATTTGCAGTCTGCTTAGAGCTCTTCTGGAGGAAAAGTGCCCATAAAATGTAAGCAGACTTTTGTTCACTTTCTCAAAGTTGTTTTTGGTTTTCAGCCACAACTGGTAATGATTTCATAGTCTGATAAAGATGCTGAAATATAATTTGCATTTATCCATTGATTTGCTGAAACATACTCCTACTCCTGACAGTCTCCCATAATGTCTTTGGCTGTCTCAGCATGGAAGTATTGCCTTTTCATGACCAGGTTGTCCTTTCCTTGTTGCAATTAGGCATGGACTTGAGACCACTGTAAGAGCCCTTTTGAACTCCACCTTCTGAACTGATCCTTTCCAAGGATTATCCAAACCTTTCAAGGCAGGTGCTGGAATATACCCAGTGAGTTTTAACACTAGTTTACTTTTGAATGAAACTGTTGGACTCAGTGATAAAGTAGATGCCCACTTTGTGAGCAGGAAACCTCCATAGGAAACAATAAAGTAATGGAATATCTTGAGATGGAAGAGATTCCTAAGGATAATTGCATCCAACTCCTTACTACCTCAAAATAAACCATAGGATTTAGAGTATCATTGAGATGCTTTGGTTTCTGACAGGCTTGGGGCTATGACACTTCCCGAGGGAGCTTGTTTCACTGACCCATCACCCTCTTGGGGGTAATTTCTATTAGACTATATAAAAATTATATTATTAAAGAAGATGCTTGTTTTTTCAGTATAGCCAAAAGCCTGAGATTGGTAGATAATAGCACTTCTAACCTATCACTTCTGGATTTTGAGAAAAATGTAGAGGCAGAAATCCAAGCCCATTCAAAACATAGGTCTGTTTCATCTTCAGAATGCCTCAGGATTGTGAGTAAAGCATTATATCAGTAAATGTGAAAGAATCTTTTGTGAGATACAAGACTCAAAAAGAGAAATAAAAATAGCAGAAACAAATAGAAATGGATTTATAAGTAAGGCAAAACTGAAGAAAAACTATAAAGCCCTTTGCCCAAATCCTGAGCCCTGTTCATTTTCTTATTCTCATTTACATTGTGTAATTCCACTGAAAATTTATCTACAAGAGAATAAAAGAATGCAAAGTATATTGAGGTACAGACAGCAAAATGATATGAGGACAATTTTGTGCAATTGAAAATGAAGAATTAATCTCTCTCTCTACCTAGTGGTTTTGAGAAACTGTTCTTTGGCCAGAAGAGTTAGAACTCTGCTTTAGTCAGAAGTGCAGTGGGCATGCTTGAGGGAGGGAGGTACTTAGCATCACTGACGTGGAAGTGCATATGAAGTTTTGATCTGGCAAAGGTGTTAATCAGATCCCAGGCTGCAGTACTTGCTTATTGCATGTTTTTTTGTCTAATTTTTAGTAACTATCAGGTTTTTTATCTGTTAGTGGTTAGGACATGATAGCATTTGGTGTATTCCTCCTTGACAGCTCAAAGACCATCAAGAATTTGGCTGTTGGTTTGACTTCTGTGTTTGCTGTGAATGATTGCTGTGTATCTTATGCTCACTCTTTTTTCCCACTTCAATTTGTAGTTAGCTAGTTTGCCTGGAGCCCAGTAATTTGTTGCTATGACTGTTGGATGCTATCCCATGCTTGTGTCTTTAATGAGCTCAATGGTTTGTTTTGAGCTTCTGCATCTGGTAAAGATAATAAGGATGACATCTCTGTTAGTCACAGCCCTGCCTGCAGTGAAGGGCACACTGAGTTTTGGGCTTAAAATAGATTTTTCTTCTATAGTCTGTGTGCTCAAGCCTACAATAATTACTGAACAAAATGTTCTTAGACATTTGCCTGAATAGCATCAATCAATGGCACTGTTTATGAAAGAGAAAGCTATTTTTGAGACATAAAGAGGCTATGCATATAAGCTGGCATTTGCTTTCCTGTAGTTCCAAAATGTAGACCTGACATTCTGTTTCCATTGTCATTTAATCAATAGCTACGCTTTGATCAGACAGCTCAAAGTCTGTTTGTGCTCCTTACCTACAAAACAACAGATTGGGAGGGCCACTCTCATTTGTTCTGAAACAATACACCATTAGCTCTTCATCACTGCAATAGCCACACTGGGGTGGTTTTAAGGAAAACTCTGTGTTCATCTGTGCAACAGGAAACTGACAGAAAGGGGGATAAAATCCAGGGAGAGTCTTCACATAGTGAGTGATATGAAGAGGTGGGGTTTGTTTATCCAGAGAATAGGGATAGTCTTGGTTTATTAAAATGGGATTTCTCTCTTCTGTGGAAATTCTCCAAGACTAATTTAGCCTCTTGTTCTGTGAGTTGTTTTCTCCAGGAATCCTCCTTGTAGCAGGTACAGCCTTTAACTGCATAGCTTCTATGGAGATTCATGTCTGAGCCTCTTCCTTAGAAAGATGCACATTAAGAATGTATCTTATGGGGCCAGCTGTTGCAGCTACTGGTAGTCACAGTGGGAATTGGCAGAATATTTCTTTGGAAATACTGTAAATTGGTCTAAAATGCTATAGAAGATGTAGTATCTGGTGTCTGGCAGTTCTCCATAGATTAGCACGTCATAAAGTCCCGTGGTCACGTGAACAGGGCAGATGAGTAATTAGAGCACAGTCACACAAATGTTGCTTTGGAGTGACAGGTTGGGGCTGGCAGCTGATCTGAAAGAACTGCCACGGGGCACACTCTCAGTCAGCTGCAAATGCAATTAGCATTAGCTGAGTACTGCGACTTGTCCAGGCGTGTAAGCCATTACTTAACAAAATATTGTTTCTGATGTGCAAGTTATTAAAGAAAGACAAGGGAGTAGCTATATTTTAGCCATAGGGTACAATTAGCTTTTTGGGAAATAGCAGAGTTCGGAGGAAGCAGCAGTGCTACCCCTGAAACATGTTATTCATTGTAATTGTTTCATAAGGAGTCCAGTTCTTTGATAAAACACAATCAGGACAGCATAAAAAGTATTTATAAGTTGGGTAAGAATGAAAAAAGAAGAAACATAACATATCCAGACCTTTCCTACTCACATGATGACCACTGAAGCCCACGTGGGTTTGAAGAAAGGAAGAAAGTTTAATGATTTCTTCTGTCAGGTGAAAGAAGTCACCAAAGCCTCATGGCTGTGTTGAACAAATTACTGCCAGTGGCTTACAAAGGCATCAAAGTTAGTAGATTGCCCTAGACCTTATGCATTTGATTTTTTTCTTTCCCCTTAAAAATCAAAGCAAAAATAATTGTGTAAAGATCAACAAAGGAGAAAATGTGCAATTAGTTTTACAATCTGTAGAACCTGGATCTCCACGTGGATTTACAGTGGATTTTTTTAAAAATTGGTAGAAGGAGCAGTGATCTTTTATATACCAGCGATTTCTGAAGCAACTTGCACCACGGACATGAATTGTGAAAAATTATACAAGTAAGTATTTCAAGAAATCCAGTATTAACATTTAAAATCAAATATGTAAATTTAAAATACTTAGAAGTTGGTCTAATTTTGAAAAAGTGTATTCATAGTTGTTTTGGTTTGGTACTGCTGAGGTAAGATAAGTAGCCTGTAAGCAGTTATTGGAATAGAAAACCAAATCAGTGTCCTACTGACAGGAATTAACAAGGAATAATTTCATTGCCTCATTTTAAAGAATGCAATCTTGTCTAGTAACTTCAAAGGCCAATTATTTGGAAGTGAGTTTTTAACGTGGAAAATGACCTTCATCTTTCAGTATCTTTCTGAATTGGGGTCTAATGACAGTAGAATGGTTTCTCAGCTCAAGGTGCAATTTCAGTGTCAAATACTGTTCACTTCTAAATGTAAAACTGCCTCTATGTGCCATTTTCACTAACATTACTGCTAACACATCTGAGATGTGCACAAGGTCTAGGCCATGTGTATTCACTAGGCTTTTATATCTGGATCACATTCAGAGGGAGAGAGACACATCTGTGAATCTGGCCATTTTTTGCTGCTAAATGCTGTGTAGAAATGTTGGCAGTATTAGACTTCTGAGCTATTGTGGAGAAGGCTAGAAATGAAAATCATGGCATTTCATGGTACAGAGATATGACACAAAGTGAATAAGTTCAATTTCATCCTTTCTAAAGTCAAACATAATTTAAAAAAATATTTCAAGGGAAATAGTGTGAATTCTTCTGTTATGTTTTGGGTGCAAAATCTAAGCTGTTATGAGATGCAGGAATAAAGTAGCTTCTTGCTCTATAGTGCTATTTTTTATTACATTTGATTTGACTTAAAATGTGAAAATTATTAGGATAAGCCCCACTTCTCATTTGACATTTAGTTTGGAATCCTAAAATCCTAAATCCTTATGAGGAGCCTTTAGGATCCAAACCCAGCTTTCACAAATCAAACTTCTTTAGTCCATGTTGAGTGCATCCATCAAAGAGGCAGCTTGAAACTGGCATGACTTGGAAGAAGTAGATCTTTTCAGGATGAAGGGTGTGACTGTGACAAGCATATGATTAACAGGACGTTTTTTTCCCAACGGGCTGCTTTACCTGAAACTTTTTTACCTACGTAGAACTCTGCAGGGTTCTATTTCCTGTAGCAGAAAGAGTTTCACCATATAAAAAATATGATACAAGCACATTTTTGAAGAAGAGGATTGTGGTGAGTAAAGCACTTATGATATTTATTTGAAATAATATAATTTTTTAAAAAAATGATGCTGCTCTTAATATGTGGTGAGTGCCTGTGTTCAGTTGCATCACTTTGATCAGTCTCATCCCATTTCGTGTGTTTGCATGTTGCCTCTCTCTGTTCCTTTGGGAATTCTCAGGTAAGGAACCTTCACTCTAAGAGTGGAAATCAATATGAGATCAGAAGATTAATACCATTAAATTATTGCTACCCATATTAAAGCCACACAGAAACAGTAAATACCTCAAATCTTGCTTCTTGCTCAAAATATTAAATGTATAGTTAAACAGGACCTTTAGATTGTAGATTCTCCTTGGCCTGTTTCATGATTTCTAGCTTTGCTACTTCAGGTGTTAAGATGGGAATATACAGAGATGTGGGATTTAATACCACCAGGAGAGAAAGATTTTTCATGCCAGGCATTTTGTTGGGTAATGGGCTGCTGAATAGGATCCTGCTTTCCAAGAATTTTAAAGATTATGGGCAGTCTTCATGAACACACTGTCCATTGTTCTCTTAACTTCTGCACCACAACTGATACATGTGATTTCAATCTGTGTGTGTAATTACTGCAATAGCAGTCAGGGCTGCATCCAAGAAGAAAAGCATCTGTACAGTTTTCAGATCTGAGCAACTCATGCTTATTTTCCTTTCCTAACCCAAAATCTTGTAGGGCTTGAAGGGGAAGTTAAGTTTGATAAATAAATCTGCAGTTGGAGACGACCTGTTAAGTCTCTGCACAGACTATATTCATTTAATTCTAAAGAGTGATGACCCTCTAGAATGTTGAAATGTCTCAGTCTTTCCTTATTTATTTGGGCAAGAAGACATAGGGAATATATAAGAAATATCTTTTTCTTATCCAATACATTTTTCCTTAGAGCAGTTTCAAGGCTATTTCTCTTAAAAAAGGAGAGGTAAATCTCTACAAATATTTGTGCTCTGAAAGACACATCTTTACAGATGTGTAAAAATACTTTACATTAAACAATATAATTAATGTCAATATATGAAGGTCTTATAATTCTATAAAGAATGTAATATTTCAGAGTGAAACTTGGCAGCTCCTCTAGTGTTTCCATAGAAATCAATGGGATGAAATAGGAAGAAGCAATTGTAGGTTTGCATTGCTATGTATTTCCAAGATGTATAGATATATATTTTTTATATATATATATATATTTTTTTTTAAGTGGGTTTTTAAGTGGGTTTTTTTTTTTAAGTGGGTTTATTAATCAAAGTTCTGACTGAAGTTCTGCTATCAACCATGACTGAATTTACAGCAGGTCTAAGGCTGACATGTCAGGATACCTGGAGAGACAATGCATGGATTTAATATCATTTGCCAGTGGGAATTCCTGGGGCTCCAAGTAATAAAGTCTTCTGCATTAATGTGCAGTGAAGTGAGTGTAGCATTAATCTTCATAGAAAAGTTCAGTTCTCATGAGAATGTGGAAGGATAATATAAACCAGGGTAATAGGAAATAGGAGCCAGGTAACATGGGGTTACTTCTATGTAATTTCAATCTGATTAAAGAAGGTTAGAATTTTCTCTCTGCAATTTGTCAGAAGCATGGCAGGATGGCAGATATGAACCATCTCAATACTGTGAGCATGTGTATGTGACTCATATGTTTTACTTGAGTTTGCAATTTTAAGATCCAATTAATAGAGTTATTTCTGAAGTTACTGTATCATCATCATTTATGCTATTGCACCTGAGAATCTGGATATTATAAATGCCCTGTTTTTCAGATGCTGCATTTCTGCTATGAGAAATGTGCCTTAGTCTGAATCTTAATTCATGATTTACCAGCTGAGAATAAATTATTTTCCGTATTAGCAATATTTACTAATGTAGCCAGAATTTGATTGTGTATGGGGAAAGGCATAGAAAGCTGGGCGACTTCAAATGGGCTGACTTGGTAGTACAGAAATGTACAAATGAAAATGCACCACTGTGCTTTTTTTCCTTTATAAACATAAAAATCTTTGTATTTGCAAAGGTAGTTAATTGTCGCTCCTTTAATGAAAAGAAACATGACTTTGTAACTTTCTCCTTTCTTGCTATTGGTGTGATTAGAATCCCATCAATTGATTTTAAGCATGACTTCAGGATCAGAGGGATGTGGGCTAAGAAGAAGCAGAGCTCGTGAGAGTCATTGAACTTGATGTTGCAGTGGAGGGGATGTGTGGGAGAGAAAGTCTCCTGAAGTGCAGGAGGGGATTTGATAAAGAGGTCAGAGTTAGCAGGAAGATAGACTGGTGATCTTCTAGGAGAGCTGTGCCCTGCATTCTTTATGAAATGTTGTGCAGGAGCAGCAAGGGCTTTTTTTCAGATGTGTCAGAAAAGGATTTCTGTCCCTATGGCTAATCCACGTGACAGCCTCAGCCCGCACTTTCTGTTAAGGTCAGCTCCCCACATACTTGGACAAAGCAATACTCCAGGGATGCAGCAGGAGTAAGATGACAGGGGATGCTAAAGTTCACGTGTATTCACTGAATTGTACCTAAAGCAGCATGCCCTTACCATGCCTCGTGTCTGCCCTGCAGCTCAGCTGCTGTCACTGGCCACATCAGCCATTTCAATCTACTTGCACTGCTGAAACCTAGGCACAAGTTTCCACACCCAAGTTTTCTTATATGTCCTTTGTCCCTTGAGAATTAATTGCTGGATCAAAGCCATTAATTTTTGTATCTGAGGAGACGGGATTAGGGTTGTGATTTTCTTTGTCCAGCAGAAATCTCAATGACATCAAGGGAATAGGCCTACACAATATCTCAGTTTACAAAGGAGAAAGCACTGCATTTCTGATACAATGTAATACTGAGGTTTAATTTATGGACGTTTATGTAAAACTTTGATACATATGTATCACTCTGCAAGAAATACAGTGCAGCCTCCTTGATGGATCTCTTATTGCTCACAGGAGCAACCCAGACTCTTGCCAAAGATCCTAAAATCACTAAAGCCAGTCAGCTGCATGCAGTTTTGGTGGGAGAATATTTTAATTATCCCAGATGGCAGTGAACAAATACAAGTTTTAGATAGGTCCAAGTTATAATAGAGACATACCTATTTTAGTGTTACTAAGTTCCTTTAAGTGACCACCTCTTGGTTTTTTCCCAGGCATGTAAAATTTTATGAATATTTATTTTCCAATCTACCTGATCAGTAGTATCTGCTCCAAAAAATTATTAGCCTTCCTTATTTTCCCCAGCATGGGACACAAATGGCTCTTATACATAATAAGATACATTGAACAGTGTGACAATTAAAGCCTTTGTACCTTTTTGTGCTTGAAGCTTGTAGTCCACAGACACTCACAGATCATGGAGACTTAAACTCAGTGTCATGGTGGGGACAATGTTGCAACCAACTTTACAACCAATAGGTTGTAGGAGCTTATGTCTTCCAGATGCCTTCAGAGAGTGAGAGAGGCTTTGCTTAGCCTTACAGACAGTTTTTTCACATACACAGTTAATGGACATAAAGAAATCTTAGGCTACTGCAATTTTCAAATATCTGCACTGAAGTGAAATGGTCAGCACAAGCTCACTGAGTTCTCTATACAGCCTGTGGCTCTTTCTGCTATCTGAACCCTAAGACAAATGGTACAGTATCCACTGCTGAGTTCCTCTCAGGGCTTTCCTGCTGGTGTGTGCTCACGTAGCGAGGGAGCAAGGGGACAGCTTTGATGTGCTCATGAGAATGATGGCCAGGCTTTTGCTTTATGTGGGGACACAGCTTCTGATATTCAAAGATCTCTATCTTTGAATCACCATCTTTGATCACCATCTTTGCAATGACTCAGGACACAGTCGGGCGGGGTTCCACTGGCAGTGCCAGCAATGGAAAGCATATTCAGGGAAACCTGAGACAGAAGCATCAGTACCTGGGTCGGTTATTGCCTTTCAGAATGCAGAGTCGCCACCTCTTGCTAAAAAATAGTAGTATCTTAAGAAATGCAAGTCATCTGATTGAGCCCATAAGAAAAAAACCTACAAACCCTGCTGCTTCAGTGATATATATATATTCTATATATGTGTAGACATGTATAAGTAGGTCTTAACTAAGAATCACAATAATATCAGAAGTATATTCAAACCTGAAATTTTACTTCTCTGTTCTTTGGAAAATACTGTGTTACACAAATGGACTGCAAGGGTTGATTTTTAAATACCTGCAGTGCAGACTGTGAAAATTTAATAATTACACCTAATTAGTTCTCTGGATAACAAAGGGCCATGGTTCATGCCGTGTTATGCTGTGAGGTTGTGGGTGTTTAAAGTGACAGGAAACAGCTAGACTGACCTGCAAATTAGTTATGAAATGAACTTAAAGAGACCTGTCTTTAGGACATCAGAATTATGTAAGGATGAGTTTTTCATTTAAGTCTGAACCTTTTATAACTTCTGTCTTCAGTTTTCTGGAACTTCATTTTAATGTACAATATTAATTAATAAAAATTACTTTTAAAATTAGTATTTCAAAGACCATCGCGTTAAAATAAATTCTGAAAATACAAGAGTTCCAGAAGGAGTCCATAGGAAATTCAAAAGGGATTTTCCTGTATTACAGATGATGGGCTTCTCATTGTTTAGTTATTTATAGCTGATACAGAAGTGATAAATTGACTTTAAAATTGCAGTGATTAATATGTGATAAGGTATAGAAACCAAGTTAATAGGAAAGTATAATGAAATATGAATTCTGCCTTTCTTAGGTAAGTGCAGAATTCAGACCTGCATCTTCTCTTGGGCCAGGCAAGTAACTGATACCTCACAGAGGAAGAGTGTTCTCTTACAGGATGAGTGCTCTTTGTGGGTTTCTGTGTGCTCTGCACAGCAGTGAGTTTCTAGAGTGCAGTTTGTAAACTACAGTGTGGGGGTTTTTTTACTGATACAATTTTTTCTTAGTAGTGAAGTGCTAAGCCTCCCCCTTTTTTACTGCTTTTATTCAAAGTTACTTCTTTCTCTACTGAAACCTTTTATTTAATTTTTAGATTGATTTTCCCCACAATTTTTCTGGGTCATTACATCTTTCATGTAATATCAAAATTCAATCTTATATTTAGTGAATCAAATAAAAATCATTGCTAGAAGCAAATGATCATGCAGAGATATTAATTGTTTGAGCTAATAACACTTTTTATCCACAAGGCCCTGATTTAATGCTACAGTAACAGAAAAACCATTCAAAGCTCTTGAAAACACTCAAAGAACTTCTATATGTCAACTTGAGAATACTCTTGCCTAGAGGTTCTAATGCACAGACATTAGAAATAGGGTTTGTGGTTTTTGTCCTTTTTTCATTTTCGAAAGAGTGTGAAAGAGGAACTGTTACCTGACTAAATGCAGGCTGGGGCTGGGAATTGTAGTTATGGCGAGAAAAAGATCCTACATTAAAATGCAGATAAAAAGGAAAGTAAAGTAATTGATGATAATTTAATTAAATATAAGTTATAGACTATGCTGTTGAACTATGAAAAGGTAATGTACATATGAACAGAATTGAATTAATTTTTGTCCAGTTCTAGGGTTTCACTGAATTTTCTTTGAAAGGTCTGAGATATTTCCTGAAATAGGAAAACACTTTGGTGAAACACCAATTAAGTGTATTCAAATGCTTCTGGAAATTTAGAAAGCATTCACAGTTTATGTGCTCACATAGGACAACATCTACAGGAGAAAATAAAGATGCCTTATTGTTTTATTGTCGCTGAGCATGCAGTATTTTTGGCTGTCTTTGAAGCAGAATTTAATACTGGGTATATGGTGAGCAAAAGCTTCAGTTATCATTCAGAATCCCTTTGATGTGTGGAGAACCTGAGAAGATGGTGGAGAAATAAGGGAAAATTTAAGACTCAGTCATGCTTTCAGAAAGCTAATTGTAAGTAGAAGTGGTAAAAGTCTGGTGAGAGTCACTCTGAAGTCAGGGTGATTGAGTATGGTATAAAGCATTGATTGAAAAATGCATTTAACACATGCTTTAGTAGTTTGTGCAGTTGTGCCTAACTCTGCAGCTTTGCTGGGAGAGTATAACTAGAGAAGATTAAAAGAATTCTGGGAACAGAACCCAGCACTAAAGTTTTCCTAAGTTTGAAAATGGGTTTCGTTGCTTTATCATGAATCATTAGTTTCCATCAAGACAGACTTGCATGCAAGGTAATAGAAAAGCTGGAAATAATTTTGGGATAAGGAGAGAATTAATTTTTTAAAAATATATTTAATAATCTTTCTTTTTTATTTTAACCTCTTGCCATTTTGTAGTTATAATTAAGGGAAATCCATATTGTGATTATAACTGCTTTTTGTCTTCTATTGAATTTTGTTTTAGGCACAGCAAAGCTGCTGGATGAAAGTGTCATAGCCATAAAATAGAAGAGTGAGTTAGCAAATGGAGAGGTTATTTTCCAAAAGAAAAATAGAAATGGGGAGAAACTATGTTGATGACTCCTATCTTTCCTTGCAGCTAGGTCTTGCAGTACATTCATACTGTTTGATTAACATCATTCATACATTAGCAATTCCCCTCTTTATTATTGGTTAGAAATTTTTTCTGCTTCACTGGGGGCATGTTAATACAAATAAAAATATTGCAGCTTCTGCAGATGAAGATTCTTGCCTTTTTTACTGTAAAAATAGGAAGAGTCTATAATGTTAAATATTTTTAAAAGGCTGTGTTAACTCCTTGTTTCAAAGTTTTACAGAGCCTCATAGAAAATGCATGTTCATGTAGATGACCTCAGTGCATCTATCTATAAGGTAGTTAGGCACAGCTTGTACTAAAATACTTATTTAGAAAACTAGATTGATTTGCTATTTAAAAGGGGAATGATCTTCTGGTTTTTATTTTAGTCTCACTCTGCAGCACATATGAGATGATTCTGGAAAAAAGTTGCTTTTGTTATCTGTGCAATGAAGGTGGCTCAGCATTCCTTTACATCTCTCATGGGGTGTAACATGGTTAAATTCAGTAGTGGCTTTATCAGTAAGGACAAGGGCTGTGTGATGGCAAAGTGGCGCTGTGCCTGTGCAGCCCTGAAGCCAGATGGCAGCTGGTTCCTCTTCTCAAGTACATGCTGGTTTCTTAACCACTTACATTTGCTTCAGTGCCATCTAGACCAGCTCGTGATTTATGGAAATGTTCTGATCCATTCCTGATTCCATCCCTGGGGTTGCCTGCAGACCCCTTGTGAGTTAAATGTTCAGAGTCTGAGTGCTGCTGAATCCTGATGAGATGAATCTTCACACTGTAATTATTTCTTTGCCCCAACGTGTAGCAAGAACAAATCTTGATCTCTTTGATGGCAGAAAATATTTGTTTATGGAAAGTTATTTATTACTTATTGTTTTTATATTCAGTATAATTGACATGAAGGACTTTGTGTATGTAATTACATTCCCCTGAGATTATTCAGGCTAATGGTTTATAGGTAATTTAGGCATTAGATTTGTAGCTTAAACAAGAAATAATTTCATGTGATCTGCATAGCGTAGCAGTTTTAGGCAAATACAGTATTTAAAATTCTTTGCATGAATTATTTTGTTTTACATTTTCTTTTGTCATTTTAATGTCAATCCTATTTATGGATGTTATTCTACAATAGATACTAGTGTATTTAAATATTTTATGGATGTTATTATTATCCTGACGTGGAATGACTAATATATGTGTCTTTGAAAAAGAATTTTCTACAGTATCTTCCAGTCATTGGTGTTTCTTTTTTATAAATTATAAATCAGAAAATAGCTATATATTTATTGTTTGTGAGAGAATGCAGATAGTGATTGTACTTTATCAGTTTATTTTTTGTTAATCATGCTGAGCTTAAACTTCCTATTTATTGACCTAAGTAGGTGAAATAAATAAGTGCATTTAAGAATTAGGTTATTCTTGCAATACAATTGCAATATATTAAGTATTTAACTTTTAGCAGCTGTACACCTCTCTGAGCTTCTGTCATGCCTTATTAGTCAAAGCAAATTTCTCTTCAGATGCCCCTTTTTGGACAGTAGTTGTTTTTTGAAGTAAAATAGATTGTGCTTGATATCACAAGTGTCATTTTATGTGTCTGTGATGTTGTCAAAGAGAATAATCTGTAATCTATAATGTTGACATGATAAAATTGCAACAATGCCTAGTTTAATAGCATAGTTACCTAACATTGTTGCAACAAGTGCAGCGATGCACCATGACAGGGTCTGATTAAAAACATTGATCAATCCCATTTCTCACTTCCTGCTGTAAACAATCGTGGGAATTTACTGAAACACCTCACGTTTCTTATTTCTGATTTTTCTAGAGGAAGACTGTGCCATGAAAAAATTGGTCATTGTAACTGTGCTTACAAAAATTACTGTGAAATTTATTAGAATTGATAGATGAGGACAAGAAAAGATCCTTTTCTATGTATTTTTGCTCTTCTTATATCACTTCCAATACAAAAGTACTTAGAAAAACAATCTCTTTGATTAACACAATTTTCATAATCCATGGCCTTTTTCTTCTATATTAGGAAAAAGAACATATACATTTAAAAAAGTTGCTTAAAATTTATCTAAGATACTGTGTTTGTAACAGAAAAGTTCCTCTTTTTTATTGATTCCACTTTTTCCTTGTTCTGTCCGCTCCCTATTTCCTGCCTAAGGGGTTAATTCTGTTGCCCATGTCTGCACATGAATCAGACCAAGCTCTACTTTGTTCTGAAGTCAGTTGTGCAGAGTGATGTTCAGATAACTCCAGGTAATTACATGGAATATTTTAACAATGCACAGTGTAGTAATTAATTTTTACAAAGCAATGCATTAAATATTGTTGGATAGTTGCTGATGCTGCAATATTTTGGGAGAAAATTGATTTGTTTATTGATGTCCCTTTCACCTGTGCATTGCTCTTACTTTATACGCCTTCATCCTTTGCTAGTGTATGTATAAACAGTCCTGGTTTAAGCTGATGCATTCATTCTGAGGCCAAAAGAGAAGCTGAGGGAAATTCAGTGACAGGAGAGGGATTGAATTGAAAGCTTCTGAGCCCTATCCATGACCTATTATGCTTTCTTTTAATTTCCTAAAATGTTTCAAATAGGATAGGGAACCATATAATTTTAGAAGCTTGGATCTCATAATATATTTAATATGTTTTCTGTGATAGCTTTTTTTCCTCAAGATTGCTCTTTGTATTTCTTTATGTGCTATCCCAGGATAGGCACAGAGTGATTTTGCCTTGAAACAGGAGGTTGGTCACAAGTCTTGATGCTCAATGGATGTAGGGGGGCAAGAGACACTATGGCTGATGAGGAACACTGCTTTTATATGAAGGAAAACACTGTAGTGCCAACAGAGCTGTCTGGGAGCCCTGTATGGGCCCTGCCATGGCACACAGTGACTCTGGTGTTGAGCTCAGTGACTAAAGCAGCTCTGTTGCCCTGGATTTTCAGGGGCAATTCAGATATCCTGCCTCTGCCTGTGTTATCTCTGTAGAGCAGTTTTTTGGTCTATGACAATAGTGCATTTCACCCTTAGATAGCTATTGAGATGCTTTCTTGTACTCTGAGGTTTAAACTGGAGCGGGGCATTGTAGCTTGAGAAATTATTCATTATTGTTGCTAATAGGTTCAGCGAAATACTTGATAAGAGGTTTGCTCCAAAGAGTATCTCTGTGGCTGCTGCTTCTGTCTTTTAAGTAGAAGAAGCCATGCCACTGAGTAAAAGAGAACCTTTTGTAAAAAGATAAAAAAGCTGGTGATGTCTGTGTTAACTGCTGTGCTTGGTCAGGTTAAATTTATAATTATCAATTAATTGGTTCTCCATAAGGCCAGCTGACAAGTGACTGCAAAGTTCGAGGAGTGAAAGTGTGCTTATATGAATTGATTAGAAACAAAGACATTAATGCATTTGTTACTCTTAGTAATTACTCTTACTCTGACCTCTAAAACCAATATTCCTGTGGAAGAGAAATGAATCTTTTTTTTTTTTTTTGCCTTGCTGTTTGTATAACAGCATCAGCATACACACTTCCTGATTAAAGACCTGTTTTTTTCAGACACACTGATGACAAGAAAAAAAAGCTTTTCTTGTTGTCTTTAGGAGGAATAGGAAAAACAATGCTACTGTATGATCATCCAGCTGAAATACTGTCATCCAAGGACTCCAGAGTTTAGTTATATGAACTTCCCATATCCATTTTGTATTAGTTTTGTGAAGAAATACACTGTTTTGCTGAAGTTCTTCTTGCTTCCATGAAGCAGAATTTGACACACAGGTTTAGGGATTGCATGGAGTGCAGCAAATTAAATAAATTTCTATTTATTGTCCAAGTGCCATTTCTGAAAGCAAAGCTGTATTGCAGGGCGGTTGAGCAGTCACTTTCTCCCCCACTGTGCTGCTCAGCATTACACTTTGCACCTTCTTCTGCCACCTTCCAGGGCAAACTTTGCAGATGCTGCTCTGTTTGGTGCTTCTTTTTTTTTTTTTTTTTTTTTTTGAAGAATACCAGGACTGATGCTGCTGAGAGCACTGTAAAACACAGCAAGGGAGCTGGTATGTCATGAGTCGTGTTACTACTTGGAGCTGGTAGCTTCTGAACTGCTCTTTCCTCTGCTTTTTCTCAGAGAGAAAAATTAATTAACCCCATGAAAGATGTGCTAATTTCCTCCTGGTATTTTAAGGAATCTTAGAGCTCAAGCTTGTTTCATTCCTTTTGGAATTCTGGTTGAGCATATGGAAGCTCTCTTGTAAAACTTGTGGTATCCTATGTTCTTGTTTAGTATTAATTTATTTAGGATTATGAGTTTTTTGTTGTCTTAATGCAGTTTAAAAAAGAAAATCAGAAAATCAGCTGACTAACAAAAAGGAGGACTTTACACCCATATGAATATTAAAAGTAATAGTCACTGTTAAAAGTGATCCATGGTACTTCAAAAAGCTTTTCCTCTCCCTTATATTGAAATGACCCTTATAAATGCTAACACTAAAAATGGCTAGAAGATTAAAAATATGCCTCATCCTGAAACAAAAGCAAGCATAGATGTGATCTGCAGAGCCTTTAGTACTGGATGACCCCAGATGCTATGAACTGCATCTGTAGTAGGAAGGGTGTCTGTACCTCTCATTGCTGAGACAGCAAAGGGTTTATGTTTAGATTTGAGTAAGGGCTCACTATATTGTACCACAGAGATCTTTCTCTTCTGGCACTCATTCCGATTGCTGTTTCTTCTGTGGTCCTCCAGCATCTCAATTGCATTTATTCTATGATTGAGATGGGACATATAAAAGGCTTGGTTGAATTGAATTTTGAATTGGTTTTGAATTTTGTTTGGTGTTTTCTCTGCATAGCTTCATTTTACTTTGTTTTGCATTCCCATAGTTACCACTGTTAGAAGTAGGGTGGGGAAAGGAAAGCATGTTTCTGACAAGGCCGTTGGCCTTGTTTTTATTTGATGGCACTATAGCTAAAATCAGATCTGTCACTGATGTCAGCACTTTACTTAAAGCTGCCTGGGTTTCTTCACCACTGTTTTCATCCTCAGAATTGTAAATCAATACCCTTTGATCTAAACATAAAAGCCTGGGAAGCTTATATTGAGGATGTCTTCCCTTGTGCCTCGCTTCATTCAGTTCAGCTGCTAAATCTGGTCTAAGGAAATCAAAAGCGATACTGAATTGATATTTAATAGCTCTTCTCAAGACTGACAGAAAGTAATTTCTCAGAAAGTTTGAAACAAAATTTGCATTGTACTGGCCTATTATTAGCATTCCACTTAGCATATGCAAGTAGCTTTTTGAAAGCAGCACATAATATCTGAACTAGGAATTCTAAATGCTTCTGCCTTAAGTAAATTGAATTTTCTGAGGAATAATAAAAAATATTCAAAGGAATATGGAAGAGAAAGAATTACTGTTGAGGAATTCTGAGGAACAAATGTGTTTTGTCAGCTGTACCAGTTTTGACCGTATGGAGTAAACTGCAACTAGACTAAAACGCAGTTGCCTCCAATTTTTGCGAAAATCAACTTTTAAGCATTTCAGTGTCTTGTTAGTTCACTTCTACAGACTAGTACTCAATGGTGTGTCTCTTTTAGTTGCTATTGCACAGCAAGAATTAGTGGTTTTTTTCCAAGCTTCCAGGAATCCTAATGTCTACTAATCAGCTGTTACAAATGTGTGCTTTCTTTTAGTTGATTCTGTAAGGCAGTAATGAGATTTATATTCAGAATTTTGCAACGTATTGGAAAATTAGAATGTATAGGAAACATTACATTACTGTTTTGCTGGAGTATAAACTACTTCTGACATCTGATGACCTTTTCATTTTCCCATGAGTGAAGTGGAACTCTTAAGGTGATTTTTCTGATTGTCAGATATATTTTATAATTATTTGTAATATTTATGCTTTTTGCTGGAACAGCCTTGGTTCTGTTGGAAGAAATTACTGCCTAAGTTCAACAAGGAGCCATAGTCCTGCTTACAACACAGAAATCTAGCGCTGCCAGTGATGCTCTGACAGTGGATATGAGAGTGGGAATCACTAGAGCTGAAGTGTTCAATGAGGTAAAGAGAGCAATGCAAATCTCAAGAGCTTCTGAAATACAGAATATGCAAGGACAATTTTGAGAGTGTGTTTTACATTGCTGCTTCCTCTCACACCATATACCAAACATCTCTTTTCCTCTCTTTAGCTTTTAAAAATCAATTCGATGTGACTGCCTCCAGTTTGAAATTAGCATGATTTAATCTGGTAAGGGAAAAATCTTTCTCCATGGAAAAGGCCCAAATGGGAAATCTAATGATAGCATATTCCCCAAGGAAAGCTGCCACCTTAGACAGTGTCTCTGTAGGAGGGAAAATGAGCAGCTGCAATATTGTGTGTATAAAATGTGTGTGTGTGCATGTGTATGGTGACATGACACAATGCTTTGTGACAGCTCATTTTATTTTGGGTTCTTCACATGACAGATGATATGATTTCTGTAATTATTCTTAGGTATAAGACCCAAAGTCAGTTCTGTTAATACTTGGACTGTTTGGCATAAAATACCATAAAATTTAGGTATCTCATTTAAACATCCCTCTGGGAAAAAAGATCTGGAAATCAGAAGTGATTGAGTGGATGAGCTCCAACTGTATTGCTCCTAGGCCCAGTAAAAAGGAAAGTACAGGGGGCTGATTTTCATTTCAAGTGTTTCATTTGAGGTTCAGTTTCATCCCAAGACTTACATAACAAGACTAGCTTTTCTTGTACTTGAATTAGCTCTTGTTTTACTTCTAAGTTAAATTGAGATCATTGCAGTTTTATGCCAAGGAATAGGAAAAGTTTAAATATATTCTTGCTTTAGAAAAAAAATGTACATTATCTATAACCAGTGATAAAATACTCCTTGCCATTGCAAGCCTTTATCACTACTTAGGATTAGAAATAGATCAATTATATAATTTGACATACTGCTAAGGAAATTATTGTACATGTATCTATGCCTTATTTTAAAATAATTCATAGGTTTTTAATTTAATATGAATGTAGAATATTTTAAAAATACATACTACAATTAGTAAACTAAGTAAGCAAAGTGTATGTAGTCTCCTAAAGCTTGAAGGGGATTTGTCGCATCTGTATTTGTTGTGTAGCAATAATACAATTCTTATTATTAATTTAGAGAAAATATTATTGAACTTTGGTGAAAATTATTTTCTCTTTCTGAGCATTCAGTGTGACTTGGTCATACATTTTTAGGTTTCCAGCTGGGCTGGTTTGCTTTCATTCAGGATTAAATTCAGTTGCTGTATTTCCAGGATTACTGAAAGGTTGAACCTACTTCAATGATATATAGAATCTGCAGAATAACAGTTTTGCAGCTTATATGCTTACAGAGAGGGAATATGTTCAGAAAAATTCACTTAAATCATCTATCAAAGGTGCCAGTGCACCTAGTGGCTTTATTTCTCAGGAAAGCAAAGAGAGATGGAAGGGCATGAGGGGAGCTTTTATTGATTGCTTTCTGGGAAAATTATTCTACGAGTTACTTTTGCAAAGAATGTAATTTGCCTGGGGTATAGCAGGAATAGTATGAAAAGCTCTGGGAGAAATAGTTCCCTGGTTGATTTTTTTCAGTGTGAAACGATGATGTTCTCTCAGAAACAGAGCTAAATCAGCTCCACAAATATCACAAGAGATGGGTAGGACTTCATGTGCTTGATAATGCTACAAGTAACTTTTGAAAGGTCTACTGCAAAGAAAAAATGGAAATTGGGAAGAGGAGAGATTTTTACTTCTCATTGAACTGTTCATGTAATAAAGAAGAAAGCAAATAATTAATTGTGGGATGTATTGCCCTGACTGACTTACAAGGCTACTTTCTTTCCCATTTCTATGATGAAAGCTTTGAAAATATACTAGTGCAGGCTATGATACTTTAGACCTGTACTGTAATGTTTACTGTTTTAAGATCTGAAGCCAAAAGCATTATCATCCTGAAAATTGAAACTGGGACAACTCAATCAGTTTTTCCACATCAAATTCTATATATATACAGCAGTCAATCTATGATTCAGATATAGGCTTATCTCCCACAGGTGAAAGAAGCTTAAAATAATAAAGAAAAGAAAAAGAAGAAATTCTCAGTTTAGAAATTGTTATTTTATGAATTTGTCTAATATTTACCATTTTGCAGTATTAGAGGAATCTGATAAGTGAATTGAAGTTGAACTTGAAATTTATAGAAATGTTTGTGGAAAACTGGTCTTTTATAATTAGGGATGGAAAGCAGTATTTAAGAAGAAAAAACACACAAAAATAAAAAGAACTTGGTGTCCCTGCATGTGACAGGTGGAAGGTCTGAAGTCTGAGGAAATTTGTTATCACTCAGTTACTATCAGTCCTCATTGCTCACTGTCACACTGCAGAAAAACAGGTAATTTTTTGTGAGTTGCAGTCTTACTGTACAGCCACACATTTCACATCATTTGATGTGAAATTTGATTTGATTCTGACATCATTTCACATTGGCATTAATGTACAATATTTGTAAAACAATCTTGTTGCTGGAAAACATTGCTTCAGTAGTCAAAGTGATGGAGTCATGTTCTGAATTTAATTTTGATGTGCTGTGTTGTTTCTTAGAGCATTGCAGTGTACATATTTTTGTGTTCAAAAATCAGGAATATATTTGCAAGAGGTGAATTGTTTGTCTTCCTCCAGCCTAAGAAGAGACTAATATAATTTGAAGTTCACAAAGACAGCCATCAACAAACCAGCAGAATTATAGATGAAGAACTGTTCTGTGGTGAGTAAACTGAAGCTTTCATACTTTGGGCTTCTTGACTGAAGATTATGTGGCACCTACTTTCAAATAAATAGAAATGACAAAGTATCAGTAATTAATTGAAACCTCAGGGAATTGCTCTTACAAAAATAGTACTAAAAATGAAATATATATTACGGTTTCACTATTGTAGCTAAAGTATTCTGTTCTACTGCAGACCATTATTTTTCTTCCGGTTTGATCAATATTCTCACATTTTACTATCAGTTTTTGACATCTAATACTATATATTGTAGTTTCCTCCAATAATTCCTGTAGCTGATGCCATGAAGCACTTTTCATTGCTAAAAATATCTCCTAATCCTTGACAAGCTTGTGTCTGAACATCCCATTGGTGCTGTAGTTGCAGTTAAGTACTGCGGAGTGGCGCTTTAGGCATTGACTGTGTAGGGACCTCACTGTTTTCATCTGTTCTGGTCACAGGCAGCTAAAAGATAAAGCCATTTTTGCCAAATTGGATCAGTTCTCGCTGGAGACTGTACTGTTGCTACAGGCATGAGGATGCTCCTTGGTGCAGCCCCTGGCCAAACAGCTGAGAGGGAATTGCAGCAGGCAGAACAGGATCCTTCCCACAGGGCTGAGCCCTTGGTGACAGCTGGTAATGCAAAGCACTTCCTGAGCTGAGTGCAGGGGTTCTAACACTGCTCCTTTGCTGTCCTCATATGCACAGTCACCACTTTTCTGGAAGGCAAAGCCCAAGTATCTGTAAGTGATTGTGAAAATACTGAGCTTCTTTCCTGTGAATTTACTCTTTTTGGAGGGCTGACTCTGCAGAGGAATAAATAAAAAGGAAGCTAAAATGTCAGAACTTTTTTTCAAAATGGTCTCTTAGACTGTTCTGCTGAGCCCTTGAGGAGTGACACAGCTGGAATAAATGGAAATAATCTGAAAATTATTTGGCATGCAAATATCACATTTTATAGCTGAGAAGTTATTTTAAGGATCTCTTTCTAGTTGCAGAGAAAAAAAGCCCCACAAATTCCAGTGAGATTGCCATGCTTAAATCCTTCTGAACCTGTGTACTAGTCAGTAGCAAGAAAATGATGGCTGGAAAAACTGTTGCCGAAGTGAAGACATTTTCCTAATTCTCCTTCAAAAGGAAGCAAGGTTGAATCTGCAGTGGTTTTCTATAACATACAGAACTTGTCTTAATGGATTAGCCACACTCTCTTGTGTGGCTTTTCTCCCTTGTAACTGTGCAGGAAAATGTGTTTGCTATGCAGAAGCATTGAGTGATTACCTCCTCCCCGAGGGAAAAACAAAAAGACTTTACATCAAAGTAGATTTTGCTCCTTAGTAGTTGTAATGAAGCACAGGGAGCTTGCCAGTAAAAATTATGTATGTGTCTATACATATGCATATGTATATATAACATGCATGTCTTTGTTGTTTTGTGTGTGTAATATTTTTATTTGCTATATGTATATGTTTAGTAAATGCATGTGTATTTATATGTATGTATAGCTATATATGCACATATGTGAAAGAGAAATCACAAAGTGATCTTTAAGCTCTGTGGAAGAAATAGAAGATAGTGCTATGACTTCCAAGATGTGTCTCATGGGAAGGATCACTTGAATGACACTTGTTGGTTGGTAATGACTCTTTTTGATGTTTGCTCACTTCTTCAAGCAAAGGTAAGACTGCTGTTAGAGCTATTACATTCTGTACATCTATTACTTTCCTTCCTCTGCTCTTTATTTTCTGCCCAAGGTTTGTTGCCCTATCCAAAAAGCCTTTAGCTGGTACTTTCTGAATGCATTTGCACTCAGTTCAAAGGGTTTTCTGTTTCTCTGGCAATGGTGCCTAAAATGAAGAGATCCAACACACCTTGTGATTGAGCACACTGCCAGCATAACAGATGGATGTGATTGCTGGCAGCCAGGAAGCCTTATGAAATATCAGTGTCAAATGGTTAGAGACAGCATTTCTAAATCAAAAATATATGTTAGGTGCTCTGGGTTTATGCACATGGTGGAGCATAGTCTTATGGGGTTGACTGGGTTATTTTAAATTTTTAACTATAATTCTTCAGTGTACACTCTGAGTCTTAGTTGCATAACTTCCAGCTTTTCTATTTCTGTATCTTCAAGAGTTATATTTATTTTGCCCTAAAAAAATTGTGTTAGGAATAAGTTCAAAGGACTAATGCCTGTGCTGGCTTCTTGGATCATGTTGTATATGATGTGACGTGATATCAGTGTTATGTCATATATCTTGCACACATCTAGACCACGTGGAATTCATTGCAGAGGTTAATTTACTTTTCTTTTTTAATATCCCATATTGCTGCCTTTTCACGTTGTATTCTTTTATTTTAGCTAGTTTAATTATTCTGAGGTAGTGTGACATTTTTGAGGTATAACTAACCTACTGCTCTTTTCCCCTCCTTTTTCTGTTCCACATAGAGAGAAAATATTTACAGGTAGAAAACAGGGACAGTTAGGTATTTAGGGGATCCCACTGGATGCTTGTCTGTATCCCTTAGTTCATAATTACCTTGGAAGTGAACCAATTAAATAATGTTAAACCATACTGATTTTTATTAGGATTTTGTGACCCTAAGTCAAGTAAGTGCTTTAAGACATCTGACCTAAATAATAAACAGTAGAATTCCTTTTCTGAAAATTATTATCTTTTTGAGTATGAAATGCATACTCAAAATACTTGGTATCCTCTGATTTGTTATACTGCTCAGCGTAATCCCATAAAACCAAGTTCCTGCCTTATTTGTTAATATGTTAACTTGTATTACTGTAAATCTAATTGTAAGAGAGCTTTCTGTATCAGAAGGTGAGGGGTGTGTTGGTATGTGGGAACTTGTGGTGTGCAATTTATTGTCACATAGTGCTCATATCCAGATAAATGAAAGAGGGAATATTTTCATCAAGAAATAGAAACAAGGTGTTCTGAAAAGAAGATTCAAAGCTTATGAAATCACTGTAATGTGATAAATTAGCACATTAAATCTAATCACATAAATCAATGTTAAGCTAAACACAGATGGTTCTACTTTGTATTTAAAAATTAATGCCTGAGGATATTTTTTTAAAACTGAGATAGTTTCTGAAATGAAACTATCAGTATTATCCTCTGAAATCCAAAGCACTATTAAAGAGATAGGCAAGCCAGTAGATAGCAGGCTGAAGAGTCATTGAAAACAGACAAGCCAGTAGATAGCAGGCTGAAGAGTCATTGAAAACAGACAGTTCCATATTCTTATCATAAATGTGCTGAAATTACAATAGAGAATGTCATGAGGAATTTAATGGAATTTCCTTCATCTTAAGGTTAAGAAGGTTTCCGAGTTTGCATTTATTCTGGTTCTCAAGTATAGTTAGGATGCCTAGAGATGAGAAATCACAAGTGCTTAAGACTACATGAATATAAAGTACAAAGAGAGATAGAATAATTTATAATGCAGTGTTGATGTTTCTGATTTTAGAACACCATCATGTCAACCCCATTTTTTTTCTCCATCACATTAAAAAGGAAAGACATCTATTACCCCACAAGAGAGTTTTACTTTAATTCAGGTTTCATATTATACTTTGCTTATTCTGCAGATACCTAGATATTTTCATACCAGATATGATAATTGAATTATATACTGGGTGAAAGTGTAGTCAGCATTTTAAAAAGTAATGAATTTTATAGTCATCCAAAGTGGCAGATTCAAAGATGACATAGTAGAAAAAACTTCACCAATATCCATGTGGTCATGTATATTTGTAAGATTCTTGCCTATTCTGTAAATTAAGTCCAAATCTAGGATGTTTTTATATTAGACTTGAACCATAAAACCCCCACATAATTTTTAGTCATGTGCTTGTTACTATAGGCTTAACCTGTCCCTCTTCTTCAAATATATAGAGAATTAGAGTTTGATGTGGGAACAGGAGAGATCACCTCAAACTGAGAAAGTGGTGGCAGTACGTATCCGTGTACTCATCTGCACCCTAAGGCTCCTGGGGAGTGCCATTACTGGGAAGGAAATTCATTCTCTGTGTTTCCAGGGCTGACTCCCACTAATAAGCACTGGCACTTGCACTGAGAACTGTGATAAGGTATTGAATAGTTCCAAAAGCAAGGCCAGCCTATGACTGCAACCTTCAGGAGAAGTGTGCCTGCTGATGCAATTGTAAGAATCTTCCAGAAAGTCAGGGAAAGGCTTTCAGACTTTTTCCTTGGCAAATGCCTTCAAAGGAGTTTTTGCAGTGAAAAATCTCTAATGCATTTCAGCTCTCACTCTTTTCAGTGCTGGCCAGTGTACACACTATTTTCAGATGTACTGTGACAGCATGTTCTCCCTCTCTTACTGAAATAATTTTATTTGATTTCTAGAAAAGCAGCAGAACAGAGCAGGTTGAAATGGTGCTCTTTTTGGAAGTGGCAGAGCAGTATGTCAGAGTTCTGTAGGATGCTGTCTCTCAAATGAAAGTAAAAGAGAGTTTAATTTTTCCCATCTTCCATAATAAAACACAGTTTGCTTAAGTTAGAAAATAATTTAGATTAGTTTATGAATTTTCTACACTGCTTTTGGGGGATGGGTCAAAATGTTCTAATTCTAGTTGAAAGGTTGAAGCTGCATCAGCAGAGATTAAAATGCTGAGATGCATCTTTTAATTCACTGACAGATGAAGTGAAGTAAGGAAGTGTGGTGCAAAGCAGTGCATGGGATATGGAAGTAATTCAGAGTGAGCCATAGATTCCAAAGGTGCTGCCAGGCTCAGCAAAGGACTGATGCTGACAGGTAGCCCCAGCGCTTAGGATGGTGGCTGAGTGAGACACAGTAAAGGGAAGAAGAGATTCAGGCTATTTCTGCAGTTCCAAAAGTGCTAGTAAAGGCTAATTTTTATTATTAGAGGGTCTGGAGTAGATTTAATGTGTAAACATTGTATATATATATATAAAAACCATAACACATGAACTGCAAATACAGATGAGCTATAATAAGGTGTCATTTCAGAGAGAGGCTATTAACACTGATCTAAGACCTGAAGCTGGCATGTTCCAATTGAAAACAGCTTTTTTGGTTGAGGTGGGGAAGTATCACTATACTGTGGGTAAGTGATTAGAGCTGGGATTTTGTTAAGGTTCAGGTAGCAGGGTCATCGAGTTGGAGAAAAGTTTACCTGAAAATGCCTTGGTATTGATGGTGATGGGGACTTGTACAGGGGAAGGATGACATGTCCAGCTTGCCCAGCTTGATCAGCTGCTGATGAGGCAGGTTCTGGGTGGTGGGCACTGAGAGGCCACAAACTATTTCACTTCCTTTGGCAGCCATTCATCAAGGTGATGAATAGCTGTCTTGTACAGGGCTATGTATTCTTTGTCAAGTCAAAGATGATTGCTCAGACATACTCACCGAGCATAGCAGCTGTTTTGACAGTTACAGGAATTAAACACTTTCAGTTGTGATTCCCTACAGTAACATTAAATTAACCCTTTTTTTAATCAGTAGGTTTGTAAGAAGAAAATAAGGCAAAAGGCTGTAGAGCTGAGTGCTGCTACAAAAAGGAGATTGTGAAAATAAAGAAAATTTAAAGGAACCAGAGGAGATCGGAATCAGAGATGACTGGGTTTATGCCTTCCTATTTGAAAACATTTGCTTTTTAGGGCTCAAATTTTGTAAATCATATTAGCACCTGCTTAACTGTTAACACCTTAATAGCCCCTTTGATTTAAGTCTATTTACATGTGTGTAGTTAGAGATGTATGTGAATCTGCAAAAAGCAAATTAAAGCTAGGCAAGTGGTCATACATTTATACTCTTTCAGCCAGTTATACTCTAATGCTGTATGTTGAAATCCAAATGAAATAACACACAGAACACCATGGTGGTGATAAGCATTCTAATTCTTAAGTTTCCCACTGGGATTTAAATTAGAATCTGATTTGCAGGCATCAAGGCTATATTCTGAAGGCAAGTCAAGTCTTGCTGTAATTGCATTGTTTCTGATTTGTTTCCTAAACCACCTTTGTGCTTATTTTAGGAAATAAAGCTTTTGTTGGATGGGAAGTGATCTGAAATATTACAAAATATCTTCTGTATCTGTAAGCATTTAGGACAAAGAAAAACTAACTGTTTTGAAAAAACACAAGTACTGCAGGAGTAGAAATGTAATGTATAGATTGGACAGGGCTTTTTCATTGGAAAGCCTATTACGTATTTAGATGAATTTTCCTGTAATTTACTAACAACTTTTACACACTACTATTTCAATGATTACTATATGCCTTTTTTTTTTTCAGCAAAGGCTGTATCTTCCCTTGTAGTCACTGCTGCACTTCCAGCTTCCATCAATGGGAACTCTGCCCTGTGTTCCAAATCTACTCTGCTTTAGCATTTACCAAAAGCTTGGCAGTGGTTCAGCAGGAGAGATCACTGCTTGGCTCTCTAGTATAATCACATCTCTTTTTGTCATTCTGTGGTCTCTTTCTCTTGGCCTTTCTCATTTCCATTGAGACTTATTCCAAAAATAGACAGTCACTGGGATGTGGGGTGTTGTAAAAATTCACTTTTAGATGCAGTGAGAAGCACATCATCTCCTTGAGCAGAGAAAGATGAACTCATGCCTTGCAGGGAGGTACCAGATCACCAGTAGCTGTGTGTCTAAGAACTGGTTGGAGACACTGCCCAGAGTGGGAAACTTCACAGTGCTTCATGAGGCTCTGAACTCTCTATGGCACTCCAAGAGCTAATGCAGTTCAGAGCACTCAATCCCTGCCTGTTCGTGGTCTCCATCTCCTCTCCTCTTCTGATTACCAGAGAAGAGAACTCTGTACATCAAGGTCAGACTGAAGTCATGTCCTTCACACTGGGAGCAGCCCCCAGTGTGCATCTGCAGATCACTTTCTAAATGTTCCTGTCTTTGGTAAGAGTTACAACTCACTTTTCACCCTCTTGGGATTGATAGAAAACCTGAATTTTGTTCCCAAGGGAACCAAATTTTCCAGTCTAGATGTGGTAACTATGGTACTTCAGTAACTAACTGTGATATGAAAAGTCCAAGTCAATTTCTCAGTTTTGACCAAAGATGTTCATCTTCCTGGCATGTGGTTCATGAGGCTGCCTTAACCATTATGATGGAGTAGAGAAAAAGGAGCAAGAGAGAGGGTGAGGAATTGTTTAAATATGTTGAAATTTTTCCCCAGATAATGATACATACCTCGTACTGGTACAGTGAAAAATTAGAGAAACCAAACCCAGGAAATTAACATTTTAGAAATGTTTCTAAGCATGTCTAATCCTTTCAGATCCATTGGAACAGCATTATAAAAATGAATTTGAACTAGCAACAGCTTATGAAAATTAATTCAAACTAGGAACAGCTTATGAAAATTAATTCAAGCTAGGCATATATGTGAAAAGCTGCTGAGCAATGCTACTGAAGCTGAATTGCATTCAGGTATTCAGGTCTTTGGAGACCTGTACAGTGAGCAGCTGATGTTTCTTTCTGGTATGAGTAACTTCAGTGTTAAATAAAACTCTCGGAGAGGTTTAAGGATAGTTTGGGAACTGGGCTCTGAGTTTTCACGCAGTTATTTCTGTGGTTGTTTTTCTCGAACCTTGCCCTGTATTTTTCCATGCGTCCTCTTCTAATGCAGTGTGTCCTGTGACTCAAATTTGGAAGACTATCCAAATAAAATAATAATTAATGAAAATGTTATAGCATTATCAGTAAGGTCAGTAAGGATCCACACTATTCTGGATAGTATTGTAGAGTAATTTTCACTGTAGTTTTATTCATAACACTGTGAAATCTATGGGAGTTCTGTTTTTAGCTTCATTGGGTGGTAAACCTCAGCCTATGACCCTCTACCTCAGCTGTGGTAAAGATATCTGAATCCAAATAATTCCTGCAGCTGCAGTTATGTATTGAGCGTTTTTCTGTCATTACTTCTGACTTATTGCATCTTTATTTGAAAGAGAAATGGAGACGTTTTAAATCATACTGTTAAGCTAATTAAAAATAATTCAGAGTTGTACTACCACATTGATTTTGAACAAGAAAACAAAGTATGCTGGTTAGTACTGAATAACTGGTAAAAAAGAGTCAATAACACGTACCTCCCCACTCATTTTTAATGCTTAGGGCTAAGCCTTAGATTGTAGCTTTTCTCTTGAAGATCTCCTGGAGAATGTTTGCTGAGGAAATTAAATGCTCGCCTTCTCCTAAGGGCCTTCCTCTTTTATCTTATGGGGAAGAGTTTGGGGACCACCTTATGCCTATATCCTTCACTTGTGAAATATTCTATCACAACTGGACTGGTCAGAACTGATGTCCAGGTTAAGTTAGACCAATTAAACAGCAAAATGAATCTGTCAGATTATACTTTCCTTTAATTTGTGTAATTTCATTGTGTGGGATTAACACTGATGATTCTCCTTTATAGTGTTTCTTTATGGTAAAATGAAATCTTTCTAAGCGCATCCAAAAGAACTGTCTGTATGTTCCAGTCTAATTAAAACAACAGTTGTCCAAAGTAGGAAATATTCTTATTGAAGACCAAACTATTTTACCACTTTTTAAGAATGCTTCTCTGAAACACTGAGTGCAGCAGGGTATATATACTTGAAACCTTTGAATTCTCAATGTGGTTCATGATATATTATATATGTCATAGGTTGGTAATATGGCAATATTTCCTCAGCCTACTGTTTAGATGCTTCCATTGAGTGATGTGAATTGATGTCTAATTCCAACTCTTGATAACATTGTTCAGTCATTATTTAGTGCTGTGAAACGTGGTGAACAAGCTGATTTATGTGAAGGAGAGGCCTGTGGGATTAAGTATGTTTTGAGCAGAACTTAAGCCTTATGCTGGACTGCAGCATATGAGTGGATGTCATATTGAATGAATGTAATAATTACTAAAAAAGAAACCTTTTTCATGCTACAAAGTCTTTAATCAAATCTCACTAGTCTGGAATTTATTAAGATTCTGGAGGCTAGGGAGCTTTTTCACAAGATTAAGAGGACGAATATTTTATAACATGTATTGAAAAAAAACCTCTTAGTTTGGAGAGCTGCAATAATTACAGGCATTTGGTTTTATACAGATCAGGAAAGGCCTTTAGAATTGTGTTGGTATATACCAATTTTTTGACAATTCAATCTCTAGTTTTTAAGTTTAATGCTGTTATTAGAAAATAAATTCTATTATTCTTATTGCAAGTGTGTAACAATGTGTGACACTTTGAAGTGAAGTCATATCCATGTGATCATCTGGGACAGAACAGGTGGGGATCAGGGAATGGCACAAGCTCTGAGAGAGGGAGAGGGAGTAGCAAGCTTCCTGTGAGCCTGCCTGCAGCAGCCAGAACACAGCTGCAATGTGCTACATGCATCATCTTCCTTCTTATCACTTCCTCTGGGCTTTCTTATCTTCTAGAGCACCTGTGCTTTAAGCACAGACTCCTGCAAGTCTGTTTGCCTCCGTGTACTGATTCAGGGCACCTCCCAACAGCTGTTTGTTTGTCATTAGGATGAATCCCCATGGCAGTGACTGGGAGCCAGATAAAGACTGGAAGCCTGGAAGGTGAAGCTGACATTGGCTTAAGTTCTCTCCATTTTTACATAGCAAACTACAGCAAATAAAGGAAGTCTTTAAAGCACCCCTGCAGCCATTTTCATCTCTGTGACCATATGAGATGCACAGTATCTGTGTCCTGACCAGTGACCAGACTGCATATCTGGGGATGCACTCAGTGCTCCTCACTGAGAGTTCAGTGTGGCCTCGAGGGAATGAATTGAGAAAGTCACAGCTTCAGTTCTCACTAGTTTAATGAGGGTAGTGATAGACTTTGAAAGAGATCACTTGATTGATTTCTTGGCAAGCAGCCATTGCAGAATTCCTCATTAGGATGTCTTTTTTCAGTCTCTCCTAAATTATGGTGACCAAACAGCCCAAACCTGACCAGGACTGAGAAGAAAAGAAATCAGCTTACAAAATTTTTTGTTTACGGCAGGGTAAAGTGAGAAATTTAGAATATACACTTGATTTTAACTAGGTAAAGTTAGTTCTTATTCCTACATTGCTTAGGTCTGTGATTTTTGTTGTTGCATGTCCAGTACAGCAAATGTAAGGATATATTTTTTTCTTTTAAAAAGGTGATGAGGGGATGAAATTTGGTAAAGTTACAAAATATGGGATAAAATATGACCCAAAAAACCCTCTTAAATTATGCTTTTCTCTCTTCCTCCCCATTTTACATAAAATATATCTTAGAAGAAATGATGTGTACCTGGATAATTTTAGTTATTTGCATTCCCCTGAATACTTCATATTCCATACAGCACTGCAACCTAAGAGTTGAAAATGCTATCCGTGGTGCAGGAAGTCATCCACTAGCCTATTAAAAACATAAACTGTGGAAAAATTGTTCCTGTGAAAATTGGAACATCTCAGCTATTTGGAAATTTGCAACATGTGCAAATATTACTCTAAGTCTCCCTGCTTGCCTGGGGGCAATTTGTTGAAGTTGCTCATAGTTGATTGTCTGGTTTGTTCAAGTGGGTTGTCTCTCATCTAGTGGTGATGCAAAACTGCTAGCACCAGATTTATAATATGAATGATTACAGAAAAATATTGTAAACATGTATTTTCCACTGCATTTACCCACTACTTAGTGGGAAGAAACGGAATCCTGAGATAAAGTAATTCTAAAAATTTAGGCAAATAATTTCTAATGTTAAACTTTATTGGACTGCTGTTCCTGTCCACAGGCTGAGTGGCTACCAAAGTGTATAAAGGTCATGCAAGCAGAATTCAATCATCAGTGCATCTCTGTCTTATACTCTTATCTAAGGATACATTCCTCCCTCATTTACCCATTGTTAAAAACAAAATGCCTGGCTGAATGCATCTGTGGTTTTCACAGGTACTGCCTTCTAACAGTAAGTGGCAAATGCCTGTTGGCTCCATTACAACTTCAGTCCCACATACTTAATGAATATTCATTAAAAGAGCATGATTATTCATGGCAAGTAAGCATAGAAAAGAGGTAAACAATATAAAATCAAAACACACAGGTGAAATTTCAGTGCTGTTGCCAACACAACTACCATGGAAACTTTGTTACTGTATTTTAAAAATATTCATCATTGTTTTCTTTTCAGTTAAAATAGTCTTGTTCTAAAGGCACAGTCTTTTAGGAGATATGAAGCATTTGGCTGGGAGACCATTTGGGAGTGAGGGAGAAGAGTTGAAGGTTATGTGTAGTGAACTTTTAGAATTCTTTTTCACTAGAAACAATTCCCAGTGAAGTAAAGACATTTCAGTGGAGTATGGGTTTTTCATTTGTTTTTGTTTCTTTTTTTGTTTTTAAATTCTCTTGGTGGTTCTCTTGTATAAGGTACCATTTAACTGATGTTTGATTTCATATAAAGAGTAGCAAAAATATCAGAACAAGAATGTCACCATGTGTATTTCCAGAAAGGACAGAGTAGAAAAATGTAGAGGTATTGTGTATTTAAAGAATTAAATTGCATGCTGTTTTTCTGGTGTATCTTTCTAAACTGGTTACATTTCTAGCTTTGAATTCCCCCAAAGGACAAATTCCTGTGGAATTTCTCTTTTGCTCTGTAACCCCTCACAAGACAGTAGATGTATGGGTCAGAGATAATTGTTTTTCAATTTCCGATTCATGGCTCACATTAACTGGCTCTTCAAATGCCCTTGTTTATAGAAGAACAAGAGTCCTTATTAGGTAAACATCATTTGAGAAAAGGTCCAAAAATTTTGTTGTATTTTTGAGCTTTTTGTTACTCTCCTCTTTGAGTCCCCTGCTGTTCTTTTATGCCTGCCTGATAAAATATGACAGTTACTATTAGTATTTCAGCAGGTGCTGTGGCTGCTACCTCAACAGCTAAAAATGTACCAATCTCTGAAGTGTTTGAAAGCTGTGCTGAAATGCAATTAATGCTGCAGAGCTCTGTTGTATTTTTATCATCACAGATTAAAGTCAGTGGGAAAAGAAACTATTAGGAAAAAGAACTTCAGATGTTTCAAAGGAGGAGGGCCCAGCTCTCCTGTGGCTTTGACCCCATTTTGATTACAGGTGGCCAGCAGACACCAGGAAAGCTGAGACAGTCCATCAGCTCTGTTCTGTAGAATTGAGGCTGACGTTATAGCATTTAATTCCCCTACTGCTAAAAAAGAGAAAATTCTCTGAATTGAAGTTACGCTTTTAGCCTTAGCTGTATGTTAAATTTGTTCAGGATTAGCAAGTTGGTTGAATAGGACTCTATATTAATTGTTTGGGTTTTGGGAATGTGGGGCATTTCAGTAACAACTCAGTTAAGTGGAAACCCAGGTCTTTCTTTCCTCCCACTTGTAAACTTTGAGAAGCTTTTATTCTGTTTTATGAGCAGAAAGGGTGTTAATACATGCCTTGTGCTGCTCATCTGTACCCTAATATACCTCAGCAGAGAGGTGGCCAGTGGTTGCAATAAACAGATAATTGGACAAGATTTGGATTGGGGGAGGAAGGATGGGTGCAGTGTGGGGTGTTGGTGTTTGTTGTTTTTTTCCTTTAATCAACTCTTAAGAAACATACAGAATTAAAGGCCAGCTTTTTCTAACTAATCCTTCCCATGATCCATTTGAAATTGAACTGCTTGAAGTGTTCTTGTGTTTTATAAAAAAATCAGTGTGGGCATGTTTTGAAGCCTACTCTTTTTTTTTTTCCTTATCTGTGTTAATCTTTGTACATTCACCAACTCCTAATATGTGATATGCTAATATGTAGCTAATTCTAAATGGATATTCATATCTCTTCCTAGTAGAATAAACAAGACAATTCAATTTTGGTTTTGTCAGTCTCTTATATAACCTCAACCATTTGTTCTACTGTTCTGAAGTACTTATTTTTCTCTGTGACATTCAAGAAGAAAAGATAGGTTTTTCCATGCTTCACTGCACAGCTCTTAGGTTTATCTTCATATTTTTGATGGACAGTTACTATATTTTATTGATCCATACTTCACGGTTGCCATTAAGCATATCTGGACCCAGAATACTTTGTCCTCTAAAACAGAAAGTTTAGTTTTAAAAGTTATTTTTCCAGTCCATTTACAGAAGTGGAGTTTTTTAATATAAGTATGTTCTTTTTTTATTTTTAGTGAAAAGTAAACCAGTGCATGCTACACTATTGTTTTTCTTCAGTAGAGAAATAGGCTGTCACAAGAGAGTAGTTAAATAGTATTTTTCTGGCTGACTATGGTTGCAAGAAAAATTGAGATATTCAGCAAATCTTGCAGTGGTGATAACTTAAATTTTGGTTCTGATCAAAACATCTAAATACTGGCATTATTACAAATTTTCACACTCAGAAGAGCTAATCATGCTACCCTCTGTAACTGAGCACATACTGGGCGCTGACTGTGCATAACTGTGCCAAAGTGTAATTAGAACCCCAACTGAGCTGCAGAACTGCAGGAATTTCTCTTTCAAGTGGGAAAGGTATTCCATTTCTTCAGTGATTTTCCCACAAGCCACAGCACTTAAAGGGTTTTCTTAATTTGCTACTACATCACAACTGCTTTGTTTTAGAAGAGCTTAGGAACAATCTTTTAAACAACCTGAGTGCAAAATCCATCTCTTTTACTCTTCTATATATTCACCTCTACAGATTGCTGGGGTTTTTTGTTTGTTCAGAGTATTTGCAAGACATCATATCAGCATTTCTTGCTTCCTTTTCAAAATGTGAGCCTTAATGACTGTAATTTATTTGCAATTGCAATCCTAAGCTATTGCCATGGTTTAAGCTGAAGGCTGTGACAATGTAGGTTGTTCCCTCTTCAGAAATCTCCTTCCTTTGCACTGTTCTTCTGGAATGAGATAAAGTAAAGCAATATATCTTATTTCATGTCAATCACCACCACTCCATTCTTGAAATAAATTGCTCTTGTTAACCTTAGGTTCATTTCCTTCTCTTCCTGGCTTGTCTTTTTAAATGTTCATTCTCAAGTGTAGCTAAAAAAATAAATGAAACAGAGTGAAGTAAAGATGGAGAGAGATACTATAACTTCGTGGTGATTCCTGATGCAGTTTTCATCATGCTAATAGTAATTATTCATGTTGAATCACGTGATGTATAGTTACCTTCATCCTCACTATTAATAAAGGGCTCTGTTTTGCAGGTCATTCTGAAC